>NW_027204104.1:182500-782500 GCF_024711535.1 Dipodomys merriami
CTTTCACGGGGCGGTTAAGCACTGAACATAAGGTAAATTGGGCTCTGCCCACTCAACTCCTTCTCAGTGCCATCTTTGCTGCCTATGTGCTCTGAAGTAACTAACTACAGAAGGGGAAATTACAGTGGAGGGGACTACTGTATAATTGTTTTGTGAAGAGAAAAACCTATCTTATTTAAAGGTTATTTTCTGAGAAGAACAACCATGCACAATTCCTTTGCCTTTTTCTGAAACTCTAAGACATTTCTCCCCTCCCAACTAACAATCTTCCCACCTGGGTGCTGGAAAGGACAAGCACTCCCAAACTAGCTTAGCTGTGCCATCAATTCTTTCCATGGCAACAATGCTTCATAAGAAATGTACTCATTACCTTGCTCAGGTAATTTTAACCTCTCTGTACGGTATTTTCACAATTGAAAAGAAAAAGCAGAAGAACAATAAAGCTTCCTGTAGCCTGTTTCACTCTTCCTATTTTGCTCCCAGATGCCCAGGAGACCCTGGTTTGAAGACATATTCTGTATTGTCAGGTGTGTGACATAAAAGACTTCCTTACAAGAAAATGTAAATATGAAGATTGAAATTGAGAAGGGAAATCAAACTCTTCCTTCTTTTATACTAAGGACCAGAAAACAATGATAATGGGCTTACGTGCTGAGAGTAAGTAACTTTTGCCATTTGTGGTAATGAATTTAATTTTGATGCTGTTTTGAAATGTATCTGACATGTGTCCTGAATCCTAATTCCTTTTTTTCTGAAAGCACCACCTATTCAGAAATTCTGATTTGTGCTGTCAATATTTACTTCCTGTAAAATGTAGTTGCTTGGATATTTTGATTTTGTGAAAGCTTGGTTAGTTTGATATTGTTCTCTCATTTAAATTACAAGCAAGTAAAAATGAATTCAACCTGATTAAATGAAGTTCTTTCTGCCCATTTACTCTGGTACAGATTTCTCTGATTTAGGAAATCTACATTTTAAGTCATTCTGGATGCCTAACTAGGTCTGTGTATGTGAACGAGTCAATAAGAATTGCAGACTTGCCACATTGATTTTGGAGCAAAAAATTACAGCTGGAAACTGAGCAATGATTCAGAAGACAGCTGCGGCTGAATCCATGAGTCCTCCTGCCTGTGTTCAGCTCCAAATCCCTTCTAAAACACCCCTCACTTCCCATGTAGTGGTTTCTTTTTCTATCCAAAAAGGTTTCTGGAGCTTCATCTTATGCTGCCTCCTAGTATGCCAACATCAGGGGACTCAAAGCAAGCAAGGGAGATGTGGCAGAGGCATTTTTCTTGGTCGGTTGTGGGGCCTGAATTCTGGGACTGGGCATTGTCCCTCACCTCTTCAGCTCAAGTCTAAAAGTGCTGATCTAAACAGCTGCATATATCAACTAGATTTAACAGACATCTATTGAATATTTCACCCAGCAGCATCAGAATACACGTTTTTCTTTGCAGCAATAGAACATTTTCCAAAATAGACCACAAAGCAATCTTGTCCAAATTCAGAAACATTTAAGTTATACCTTGCATTCGCTCACACCACAAGGGAATAAAATTAGAACTCAACACCAAAAACCACCAAAGAAAGTCCTGTAACACATGGAGGCTGAACAACACACTGTTGAATCACCAGTGGGTCAGGGAAGAGATTAGAAAGGAAATTCAAATGTTCATGATATTCAACAAAAATGAGCACACAAATTACCAGCTCTTCTGGGACAGAGCAAAGACAGTACTCAGAGGCGAGTTTATAGCTTTGAGATTCTACATCAACTAATTGGAGAGATCTAAAACCAACAATTTAATGAGACATCTGAACCTCCTTGAAAAAGAGCAGCAAGATAAACCCTAATCCAGGAGATGGAAAGAAATAATTAAAATTAAATCAGAATTAAACTAATTACGATCCAAGAAAACCATAGAACGAATCAACAAAACAAAGAGTTGGTTCTTCAACAAAATTAACAAAATTGACAGACCCTTAGCAAATTTTATCAGGAAAAGAAGCAGACTCACCCAAATAAATAAACTCAGAGATGAGAATGGAAACATCACCAGAGATACAACCAAGATTCAGAACATTAAAAGGGAATACTTATCAGAACTATGCTAATAAGTTTGAGAACTTGACAGAAATGGACCTTTTCCTAGCAAATATTGACATGCTGAAACTAAACCAAGATGAGTTAAAATATTTTAACAGGCCCATATCAAACATTGAGATAGAAACAGCAATAAGAGAAGTCCCATCTAAGAAAAGCCCAGGACCAGAAAGATTTGCAGCAGAATTCTACAAGGCCTTTAAAGCAGAGCTGACACCAATAGCCCTTCAATGAAATTGAAAGAGAAAGTGCACTACTACATAGAACTCATTCTATGAAGACATCATAACCCTTATCCCAAAACCAGTCAGGGACTCGTCAAAAAAGAGAACTGTTGACCCATTTTTTTTTTGTCGGTTGTGGGGCTTGAACTCTGGGCCTGGGAACTGTACTTCAGCTCTTCAGCTCAAGTCGAGCACTCTACCACTTGAGCTACAGTGTCACTTCCGGTTTTCTGGTGGTTTATTGGAGATAGGAGTCTCACAGTCTTTCCTGCCCGGGCTGGCTTTGAACCGTGATCCTCAGATCTCAGCCTCCTGAGTAGCTAGGATTACAGGCATGAGCCACCAGCCCCGGCTGACCCATTTCTTTTATGAACATTAATGCAAAATTTCTGACAAAATTTTGGCCAATCGACTTCAACAATTCATGCAAAAAATCAAACACCACGATCAAACAGGATTGATTTCAGGGATGCAAAGCTGGTTCAATATATGCAAATCAATTAATAAAATTTATCACATCAACAAGACCAAGGATAATAAACACATGGTTATCTCAATAGAAACAGAAAAGTCATTTGGCAAGATTCAACACCCATTGATGATGAAGACTCTGGAAAAACTAGGAATTCAGGGATCATTCCTCAATACACTAAAGGCTGTATATGACAAACCTACAACAAGCATTATATTTAATGGTGAAAAACTAAAGCCATTTTCTCTTAAATCAGGAACGAGACAAGGATGTCCGTTCTCGCCACTCGTCTTTAATCTAGTATTAGAATGCTTAGATACAACAAAAAGACAAGATGCAAACATAAAATGGATCCAAATATGGAAAGATGATGTAAAACTCTCCCTCTTTGCAGATGGAATGATCTTGTATTTAAAGAATCCCACTGACTCCACTCCCAAATTATTCAACCTTATTCAAAACTTGGGCAAAGTAACAGTGTATAAATTTAACCCTCAAAAATCAATGGTTTTTCTGTTTGCCAAGAATGAGAAAAGTGTGGCTGAAATCAGGAAAGCAACTCCATTCATAATAGCTCCACAAAAAATAAAATACCTAGGAATTAACTTAACCAAAGAATTGAAGGACCTCTATGATGAAAACTTTAAAAATCTGAAAAAGGAAATCAAAACAGAACACAGAAAGTGGCGAAAACTCCCATGCTCCTGGATTGGAAGGATCAACATCATGGAAATGGCACTACTTCTCAAGGCTATCTACAAATTCAATGCAATACCTATCAATATCCCAAATTGATTCTTCAAGGAATAGAAGAGACAATCCTAAAATTCATATGTAACAATAAAAGACCCTGGGTAGCATAAAAGATCCTTTACAGAAAGAAAAGTGCTGGAGGAATACCAATACCAAATTTCAAACTCTAATACAACACCATAGTAATCAAAACAACTTGTTAATGGCACAAGAACAGACCTCAGGACCAATTGAATAGAATTGAACCTACAAATATATAGTCATCTAATTTTCGATAAGGAAGCTAAATAATTAGAATGGAAGAAAGATAGACTCTTTAGTAAATGGTGCTGACAAAATTGGTTAATCACGTGGTAGAAAACTGAACCTAGATTCTTATATATCACCCTGCACAAGAATCTACTCCAAATGGATCAAAGACCTCAGAGTCAAAGCAGACACTCTGAAAACGTTACAGGATGCAATAGGAGAAACACCAGGTCTCCTTGGCACAGGCCAAAATTATCTTAATAGAGACCCAGAAATACAACAATTCAAAGAAAATTTGGACAAATGGGATTGCATGAAATTGCAGAGCTTCTGCAAGGCAAAGAACATAGCTACCAAGATCGATAGAAAGCCCATGGATTGGGAGATGATCTTCACTAGCCATACAATGGACAAGGGTCTCATATCTAAAATATAACTGGAACTCAAAAAATTAAATCCTCCAAAAACAAATCCTCAGAGAAACAACTGCCCAATAAATAAGTGGGCTAAAGACTTAAAGGGAAACTTCTCTGAAGAGGAAAGAAGGCTGGCTGATAGACATATGAAGAAATGCTCAACCTCTCTAGCTATAAAGAAATGCAAATCAACCCAACATTGAGATACCACCTCAGCCCAGTTAGAAGAGCTATAATAAAGAACTCTAATAACAACTGATACTGGAGGAGTTGGGGAAAGAAGGGAATCTTACTGCATTGTTCGTGGGAGTGTAAACTTGTTCAACCACTTTGGGAAGTAGTATGGAGGTTTCTCAAAACACTCCACATAGAGCTCCCCTATTTCCCAGCAATCCCACTTTTGGGCATTTACCCAAATGATCACAAACAAGACCATACTAAAGCTGCCAGCACAACTATGTTTATTGCAACATTATTTACCATAGATAAGATATGGAACCAACCCAGATGCCCCTCATTAGATGCATGGATCTAGAAAATGTGGTAGATATACACAATGCAATTCTATGCCTCTATCAGAAAGAATGACATTGTCCCATTTGTTAGGAAATGGAAATACTTGGAAAAAATTAAGTGAAGTAAGCCAGGCACAAAAATATAGATCCCATGGTTTCCCTTATTTGCAATAACTAGTATATTTTTGAGACAAGCAGAAAAGTTAAGATAAGCTAATGTTAGGTGAAATGAACCCCAAGATAAGTATTGAAATGTTTTTTTTTCTTTGTTGCAATTGTTTCTAGCATATTTATAAGATTATTTCTTTGTTGCTTTGTATGTCCCTCCCCCATGTTATAACCCCTGCTTCCATTTTATTTGATATTGGTATAATTTGTGGAGGGAATGGGCAAAAACTAACCTTTAAATAGGGATACATTGTACCCACTGCAACAATGAGCTATACAAGTCATTATGTCCAATAAGGAACTTTACAACTTTTGCCAGGGGTGGGGTGTTGGGGGGTTGGAGAGGGGAGATCGGAAGGGATGAGAAGTGGAAACAGGAGGAGGCAAAAATGCTTGATAAGAAATGTACTCATTACCTTACCCATGTAATTGTAACCCCTCTGTATGGCATTTTACAAAAAAAAAATTGAAAAACGTTTGTCAGAATAATGTCAAAAAGTTTTTGACAGAATAATCATTAGTGTATCACCTAGAATCTGGATATGGTTAGTAACTCTAGAGGATTTTCTCATACTTTCAGAATTTTCGTAAACATACATAATAAGTCAAATGAGGTGTTTTATACCTATAATCCCAACTACTCTGAAAATGGAAATGTCAATAGTTGCAGTTCAAGGTCAAGCTGGAAAACATACAAGAGACTTCCAGCTCAATCAATAAAAGCTGGGTGTGCCAATGTGTGGCTGTCATCCTACCTATGTTGAACATAAAACTAGGAAGTTCACTATCCAGGTAGCCTAGGAATAAACAAATACAAGATTCTATCTCAAACACCAACAAAGCAAAAATTTCTGTATGTGACATGGTTCACGTGGTCAGATGCCTGCCTGGTAAATGCAAGGCTCTGAATTTGAATTCAAGTACTTACCTCAAAAAATTAAAAATAAACGATATGAATTAATTCTCTAAATTACTTCTCAGTGCAATTATCTTATGTATTCTTCAAATAATCTGGTAGTGAAAGCAGAGAATTGATTAAACCAGATCAATATAATAGGTGAAATGAACCCAAGGATAAGTATTGAAATGTTTTTTTCTTGCTTGAAATTGTTTCTAACATATTTATAAGATTATTTCTTTCTACTGGGAATGCCTAGCTTCTTCATGGCTCATAAGCTGGTGTGCTCGTGTGGACCCATTCACCAATTAGGCCTGCTAGGCCCCGAGTTCAGATCCCAGCCCTGCCAAAAGATTCATCTTTACGTCAGAAGCAAATCATTGCCCTGTTTTCCTTTCCTGTGCAACCCTTGGGTTTCAGCTAGGATGGAGAATGCATGGGCCACCCTGTGGTCATAGGAATAACTTATTATACATGTCAGCCAAGTTGTACCTCTCATATACTCAAGAAAATACACAATACATCCATGAATAGCATACAAAATAAAGACAATAACTACACTTAATATACGATGCAGTCCACACACGGATGTGAATATACATCCCATGTTTCAATGATGCATTGAGCACTATTTTGGCCTCCTTGGGGCTCAATCTCAGTTCCTGGGAAGAGCCCAGCTCCTTACTGGCTCACAGTCTGGTGTGATCATGTGGACCCAATGGGCACTTGGGCTTCCTAGGCCTCGAGTTCGAATCCCAGCACTGCCCAAAATTCACCCTGATGTGAGAAGCCAGTCATTGCACCCGTTTTCATGTGCTGTGCAAATTCTGGGTCTCAGCTAGGATAGAGAAGGTATAGGCAACTCTATATTCATGGGAATAGGTTGTCATCCAGCTCACCAGTTATATCTGTCAACCTATACACAAGAAAATACTCAAAAGCCAGAAGTGGCCCTGTGGCTCAAGTGGTAGAGTGCTAGCCTTGAGCTGAAGAGCTGAGGGACAGCGCCCAGGCACAGAGTTCAGGCCCCATGACCGGACCCAAAAAAAAAAAAGAAAGAAAATACACAAGGGCTGGGAAGGTGGCTCAGTGGTAGAGCGTTTGCCTTGCATGCTCAAGGCTCTGGGTTTGATTCCTCAGTACCACATAAGCAAAAAGAAAAAAGCCAGAAGTGGATGCTGTGGCTCAAGTGGTAGAGCGCTATCCTTGAGCTGAAGAGCTGAGGGACAGCGTCCATGCCCAGAGTTCAGGACCCACGACCGGACCCCCCCCACCAAAAAAAGTAAATACACAATACATCAATGACTAAGACACAAAATAAAGAGAATGACTACACCAAATGCAAGATGTCGCCCACTCATGTTTGGAAATATAGATCCTTTGTTTAATTATGAATTTATGACTATATTCGCCCCCACCAGGACTCCATCTCAGGTCCCAGGAATGGCCAACTTCCTTAGTGGTTCACAGGCTGGTGTGCTCACCATGACCCATTCACCAATTGGGCCTGCTAGGCCTTGAGTTCAAATTCCAGCACTGCCAAAAGATTCAATCTAATGTGAAAAACCTAGGGTTGCTCATGTTTTCCTGTTCTGTGAATGTCCTGAGTCTCATTGAGGATGGAAAATGCTATATAAGCAACTCAATAGCCATGGGAATAGGTTGTCATCCATGTAAGCACAGTTATATCTGTCACCATTTTCAATAAAATTCACAATACATCCATGAATAAGATAAATAGAAAATTAATAAAAAGTGTAACTACACTGAATGCAAGAAGCATACCACACCTGTAGGTAAATAGAGATCCTATGTTTAAAAAAGGTGGGCTTGCTATTTTGTCCAGTGCTGGGGCTTCAAATCAGGCCCTAAACCAGACCTGACATTCTAGTCTTCAAGGATGGTGAGCTTCCCCTTCTCCCTCAGTGCAACAGAGCTATCCAAACCTGAATTCAAATCCCAGTGCTCACAAAAGTTTCATCCTGATGTCAGAAGCCAGTTGTTTCACACGTTTTCCTCTCCTGTGAAAGTCCTGAGTCTCAACCAACAAGAGAAATTCATAAGCAACCCTATAAACATAGGAACAGGTTGTCATCCATGTCATCAAAGTTATACCTGTCATCATATTTAGTAAAATACACAATACTTCCATGAAATATGGACAAAATAAGGAGTTCACCGAACACAAGATGCTGTACAAACATGTACAACGTATAGATCGTATGTTTAAATTATGAATTCATGACTATAGTGGACCACCCTGGCAATCAATGTCAGATCCTGGGAATGGCCTAGCTCGTTAGTTGCTCACAGGTTAGTGTGTTCACCTTGACTTATTGGCCAATTGGTCCTACTAGGACCTGAGTTAAGATCCCAGCACTACCAACAAGTGGATCGTGGAGTAAGAAGCTAAGTGTGAAACTTATACTTACCATGTGTGCAATGCTGTACTAGTAATTCTAACTCTGAAAACTTCAATATCATCATGTGAGAATTAAAAATGTAAGGAGTTCCACTTTATGCAATTATTGTGAGGATTAAAGTATGTACCATAGGTAAAGCACTTGGAAAAACAATCAATTAGCATTTGGCAAATTCTACCTGTTATTTTATCATGTGATGAATTCTAACATTTTTACTGTGATTTTATATGTGCAATGTGATGTATTGATATTCATTGCATTGATCACTTTTCTGTCACTATGAGGAAAATACCTGCAAAGAAAATTTCTGAGGAGGAAACTATTATATTGACTCATGGTTTAAGAGAACACAGTTTAAGATCAAATATCTCCATTGTTTTTAATCATATTTTTATTACCTTAACTAGGTGTATACGGGAATTTCCATTCAATAAATGAGTTTTTAAGTATAATGGATCTTTATATAACTTTCCCCTACCCTTCCAAACCTCACCCCACTTTGATTTTTTCTAGTTTCATATTATATGCATTGAATATTATGTCTTCACTTTTTTCCTCCATAACTCTCTTTATTCCTTCCCTTTGACTTCCCCTCACATCTTCCAAGTGATAGTTTCCTGGTATTCATTTTGTTAGATTAAAGTTCAATTTTATAAGAAATTACACCTTTTAAATACTGCTCTGAAAAATGAAAACTTTGGTTAATACTGTTGTTTAACTTGCATAAAAGTCTGGCTTCCAGATATGCGCCAGAGCATGGGTCCTTTGTGTGTCTGGCTCTCAGTTTACTTAACATATTTTTAGATCTATCCCTTTCTTTGTAAATAATGTAACAGTGCTCATAATGGATAGGTGCAATCCAATTGTGTATATATGACACAATTTCTCCAACCATCCCTCTGCCAAAAGGCATCTTGACTGTTTCCATAACTTGGCTGTTGTGAATAGTGCAGTAATGAACAAGGTTGTTAAAGTGATTGTATTGTAAACTTTTGGAAGAATTCATCACTATCTTTCTGAGAGCAATCCTCTAGCCAGTTTTCTAGAATAAGCACACCTTCCTTTCATCTACATGACAACGTATTGCAAGTCCTCAAAAACACCCTCTCCCATACATGTCTCAATAAGCTAAAACCACACTATGCCCATATTCTTTCAATATATTTTTAATTCTTACATAAATTTAGTGAGAACCTTCTATGTACTTTCCTAATGTGGGAATGAGAGACATAACAATAGAGTAAAAGTAAGAAATACATATTTTAATTAGCGATTATCATATTTAAAATCTTTTTCAGCTCTAACTCATAGCCTCATTTACTATTATTTTAATCTTTATTTGATTACATCATCTATCCCTTAAATTATAACAGGTGAGTTAAATACAGACAAAAAATTGTGGTTTGATTTTGACACTCATGTGTGAGGATGCACAATATGGGCAAATAGATGGATTGGAATTAATAGCAATTATCCATTTTGTTAAATTAGAGATGTTTTTTTTCCAAACTGATACATATTTCATTCAACAAAAAGAAACATAAAAATTCCCTTTGTTTTGCTCCTCATTAACTTTTGTTTCCATTTTATTTTATAATGAAGGATGATTTCATATATGCACTCTAGATACAAAAAAACGTTAAACTATTTCTACCCATATGTATTGATATATACATACATACATATATTACACAGGTTACAATGATAATTTATAACTTCTGTAACTATACAGTTTACTAAATTACTAAAAACATGGATGGTTCATGCCTTGAATCCTGGTTACTCGGGAGGCTGAGATCTGATAAACATGGTTTAAAGCCATCCTGGGCAGGAAAGTCCATGAGCCTCTTATCTCCAAACAACCAACAGAAAATAAGAATAGGAAATGTGGCTCAAAGTAATAGAGTGGTAGCTTTGAAAGAAAAAGCTCAGGGACATCACCCAGGCTCTTAGTTCAAGAAATACAATCTACCCAAAAAATCTATTTAATTTACATCTGTGTAAGTAGAGTATTTCCATCACCCAAATGCACATCCATGCTCATCTGCAAGGTAACTCTTTTTTTTCTGAAGTACTACTAAACATTTTCACTAAAGTAGCATTGCAACGTGGGTTCATTCTATCTCTCTAATGGATTTTTCTCCACTAAAATACTCAAGTGTTATAATTATTCCAATTATTTAAAATCATAGTTTTTTTCTTTAATACCCCTAATATTACAGTTTGAATTCATTGTCTTGTGCCCCCTAAATGGGTGTGCTTACCACTTTGTCATGTGCCAGCCCTAAATTATCCTGATAATTTTTCAGATAGAAACTGGCTTCCTACTTGTGTATGATCGTGGACTCAGTCCACTTTATGTTATTCATCCTGGAATTTAGAATAACAAGTGCATGGTATTCTGTACAGTTTTTTCTGTCTAATCTAGGCTTTAGCGACTGTTCTCACATCAGTGCACTCCCATGTAGTCAGGATTTTCATAAGCTTGTCATAGCTGATTTTTAAAAAATCTTTGCATTTCCTGCAGGTTGTTGAGTACTGAATTAATTTGTGTTTTCTTGTCTTGTTTTGTTTCATTTGAATGTATGTGTTGAGTTGTTCCTCACTTTTCATTTTGTTTCTTTCTCTGATGTTCTTACCTAAAGTGTTGAGAAACCAATTCTTTTTTCTCAAGATAGTCATGGTGAACATTATTATTCCAAAACAATTTCAGTAACATTTAAACACCTTCATATCTATGAATGGTATAAAAATGCTAAACGCTGAGAAGGGTGTTTTTACTTTCACGGTAGTCTTTGTTGTACACAGATCATGAAATATATGAAGATAATATAACTACAGATGCATGCCAGGAGGAGAAAAACCTATTATTAATTGTTTGACAGAGGCTTCACTTCTAGTGAAAGAAATATATTGCTTGATGAAGGATTTCACAAAATCATATTGCTAGGAAGAACCTAAGCAATAATCTAATACTATAGAATTGAGTGTGAAGAATTGACTTCCTTAATAATTTACTTTTGGGTCAAATAAAAGCAGGCTTCCAAAAAGAGTGTAGATTTTAGGGAAACATGATGAATTTTATGTAAATATGTCCTTAGCTGATTTTGTTAATTTGTGAGCCAGTACAGGGAAATAAAGTACAGCAAAGGTAAAAAATAAAGAACTTCACATTGAAATACTCATTTGTGTGTGTGTGTGTGTGTGTGTGTGTGTGTTCATGCGCATGCGAGTATGCAAACACACACGTGCATGTGCTCATGCATGCATTCATCATTCTTGAGGCTTGATAGTGCCTGGGAATTATTCCTCATTTTCTGTGCCCAAGGATAGTGGTCTACCACTTCAGCCATTTCTTTTTTTTTATTCTTTTTTTAGATAATCGCTTGTATTTTCATGATTGGACTGGCTTTGAACAGTGGTCATGAGATTTCAGACTCCCGAGTAGGTAGTTAAGCTTATTCATCCTCTGAGTACCTAATTAAAATTCTGGCTGTCCTCTATGTCACTGCTCTTTTATTCATTTCCTGAGATAATCACAAACCTACGTCATATATATGTCTAATAGCTTTATACTGTTACTGCTTGGCACCAGGGGCTCCTATCTGTACTCTTAACTACTTAGGAGGTTTGAGATCAGAACCCAGGCCAAAAGTTTAGTGGAATTCCTTGTCAATCTATAGCTTGGTGCATTGGATCATTTCCACCATCCTTCACTATCTAGTTACTATGATTGGATGGATTGTGGATCCAGGCCAGTCAAGGTAGCAGTCTGGACAAGTTGGTGATCATCTCGGATGCCATTGATGATGAGATGGCTAAAAGGACAGATCAGGTGCATTTTTTTTGTGGAAAGGAAACCCCTATTCTAAAATTAACCACTGATATGACACCTGCCTAGCAAGAAAAATATACCCCAAGTTGAAATACCCACAATTTCCCACAACCAAAATAAGTATATACATGAACATTCAAAAACTTAATACAATCTGTTCTTTACTCTAATATCAGCTACATCTGATTATCATATGATGTGACAGAACAGTTCCTTCATTAATCTTATGATAATTTAAAAAGACCTAAAAAATTCTGTCTCACTTATTAAGTGCAAATTAATGGCAAATTGCCTCATTTCTTACATATTTGACTACCACTATAAATTCATCTTATGATTATTATTAATAGTAATATATTCTGATTTATTGTAGTGACCGCCTACTCGACCAGCGAGGAAAAATGACCACCACACCAGGAGTCTTCTCAGATCACGCTTTATTGGAGAGCCTTTTAGTTGTAGGAGAGCTTGGGCGCGAGAGAGCGTGCACCCGAAACACAGCCGCTTATATAGGGAATTCGAACACGGGTCTTTTCTATTGTTGGTCGCCTGCCTTTTACCGTCACCAGGTGTCATGGGATTGGCTGGGGACACTACCGGGCTCGCGCACGCGCACAGCCCAGGCGTCCCGCCAAGCACCGTCTGGAGTGGTAATCCTCAAAACTGCAAGGGAGTGGGCGGAGTCTCGCCTCGGCTCCCTACAATTTATTACTTTACTTTGTAACAGTTTTTAAACTTTTGGCTTTTCTGTTGAAGTTGAAGTATTTAAATAGTATCATCAAAGTATATTCCTTGGGTATTTAGGGCAGTTTTTTACAAAGTTTTTAAACAATGGAGTCTAAGAATTCTTAATTGGTATATCACTTGGTTTATTTTTCATTTCAATTTAATTTTATTTTAATGGTAATGTACACAGGGGTTACAGTTACATAAATAAGGTAAAGTAATGAGTACACTTCATAGGGAAGGAACATTATCTCTTCCATCAATTTTTTAGTACACTCAAAAGAAGGACTACTGATGCTTTTGCTATTGCTATTGATCCATGGGTACTTTTGCTTTCTTTGTTAATGCATTTTTATTATAAAATCGATATACAGAGGGTTTACATTTAATTAAGTCAACTAAAGAGTACACTTCATTTTATTTTCTAAATTTCAAATTTTGGGCTTAAATAATTTCTTTTGTTTCTTTAGGGTAATTCATTTTTTTCAGAGTTGTAGGATTAGTTAATTTATTTTTGCATGATTTTACACATGTAAATTATTCAGGCACATGTATTTTGCATTTATAATATTTAACATGTGACTATTTAAAAATTATTTTCTTAATTTTTATGTGGCTATGATTTTAAATAAATTTATTTTCTTATAGTTATAAACATATTTGTCCAGGTAACAAATCCTTACTGTATTTTCAAGAAGCACATACTTTATTAAGAAAGGCTTCATTACTTGTTCACATTTTGGAAATATTTTTACTTGAATTAAAAAAAAAAGTTTGAGCTCGGCATTGTGATTTGTGGCATCCATTTTCTAGCTATGGTGGGAACTGTAAATAGGGTTTGTAATTTGAGAGATACTGAGAAACTCTGTGACCTTATTATAAAACTATTCAAAACGGAATGATTGGAGATATAGCCATCGCTAATGTTATATAGGGCATCTCGCTATCATATTCTAAATCTTGAGTTAAAACACCAGTAACATCACTCTTTTGTCAAAATAAAAGGACATATGTTTCAAAATGTTTATTATTTAAAATTATTTGCAAAGATTCTCATGTCTTCTATTAATTTTCAATTTACTTAATCAATTAAAATCCAAGTATATTGTGATTATTTTATTTCTAGTAAACTTTTAAATTGTACAAGCAATATTAAGATATCATATATTAACATACTTTTACTATTTGTGATAATTTCCTCCGTTGAATATGATAATATCAATATTCCAAATGTGGGTATGTGGTGTGTGTATGTGTGTGTTTATGTGGTTTTTCTGTGTGTGTTTGCTTTGTGTGTACTTTGTAATGTTTGGGAGATCACACCATTGCTTCACACATGCTAGGCCAATGCTTTACCACTGGGCTATACTACCTAGTTATAATCCAAATAGTGTTTTAAATCGCTAGCAATTTTTATTGTTATTTAGAATATTTCTACTGCCTTTCCACTTCCAAAATCTTGTGTTTATTATTGATAAAGGTTTTACTTTGCTTCTTGTCTCTCTTCATTCTTTCTCCCTTTAGAGTTTAGCTATTCTTTCTCTGATTTCTTTGGGAATTTATTATCATATTCCTATTAAATTTCCTTACATTGTAACAAGTATATATAATGCTTTATTTTCTATTTTATTTTTTTCCCATTTTTCACTGACTTTTGGTCCAAACTATTAGATGGATTAAAAAGAAACTTGACTCAGGACACTTTACTTTTCTCCTTCTCTTCTCTGAAGTCTTTCTGTTTTTTGAAACACAATAGAAATGGCATATAGCTCCTATGTGGTCCATCATTCTTTCCCCTCTCACTCTCCTCTGTTGTACAGCTCAAGTTGTTATCATTCAGATACAGCATTATCTAAATCTTAACTCATTCCTAAATTAATTTTAGTTGTTTCCAGTATTCTCTAAAGACATTTCTCTATGTATAATATCTGGGGTCTTGTGTTTTTCCAAGGTACAAATATGAGTGACTATCAAATATCTAGATATCTCTGTAGAATATTGGTCCACCTGATCAATAAACTCGTATGTAAATTCAAACAATACAGGTCAGTCAGAACAATCTTGTAAAATGGTGTAGCTTCAGCCTTCAAACTAGTTCTACTATAAGAACAGATACATAGAAGAATTTAACAGATTTGTCAAAATAAATTCTTAATTTTATGATCAATAGATTTTGAAAACTATCCTATGACTTTATGAAATAAAAATAAAATCTTAAATGGTTGTATTGACACTATTGTCTCTCGAGATTTAAAGAATGATCTTAAACTATTACCTCAATCCTTTTTTGTTTTGCTTTGTATTTTTGTCATTCATGGGGCTTAAACTCTGGGCTTAGGCGCTGTTTGTGTGCTCTTCTGCTCAATGAAAAGTGCCCTCCCGCTTGAGTCACAGCACCAGATCTGGTTTTCTAGAGGTCTATTGGATATAAGATTCTCATGGACTTTTCGGCCCAGTATGGCTTTAAACTGTGATCCTCAGATCTCAGACTCCTCAGTAGCTCGCTTTACAGATATGAGCCTCAGGCACCCGTCCTACCTCCATCCTTATACAAAAAATTAAAATAAAAATGATTATCAAACTAAATGTGAGATGTAAAAACTTATAAAACATAAATGTAAAATTTCATGACATTGCATCACTTAGGGTTTCTAATAATTTGACATGGAAAGCATTAGTGGCTAAAGAAAAGCAACAATAAATTGGATTATATCAAGTGATAGCTTTTCATAATTCAAAGGATACTATAACCGAAGTGAAAACATATCCAACAGATACAGGGAACATATTTGTTAATGCTACAATGTTAATGCTACAATATTTCTGAATCTATAGTATTTTTATATCTTCTAATTCTATATAAATTTTTACCTGAATAGGATATTTCTTTGAAGAACATATATAAATTAATAGTCAATAAGAAGAGCATATGAAATAAGTTCCTCTTTAGTTTCTAAGAAAAAAGACAAAGAAAACTCACTAGTATGACCCTAATATAAAAGATGACACAAAATATAGTAATGCATTTGTAGAGAAAATGATAAACTCTACATAGGAGAATGATTTGTATAATACTGTGATCATTTTAGCAAGCAAGATTGCAAGTCTTCAAAAGGTCAAAGAGAATTGTATATGATCCAGCCATTACACTTCTTTGTATGTATTAAAGAGAAGTAAAAAACTTGTTTGGACAGGGAATGTAGTTCATTGACAGTGCACTTGAATAATATGTGTGAGACCCTGGAAATAATCCCTAAAAACAAATTTGAAATGACACACTATAGAGGATGTATGCTGGACAAATTCCTGTAAGTGAATTTTATATCTATTTTAATGTCTGTTCTAAAATTTACAGAATATCTATTTGAGGAAATGCAAGTTTCTGTAAATTAGGCTTGGAAAACCTATTATTGTACAATTTACTTCCAAAGCACTAAAATGTATACAATAAAAGGAGATTATATATTGATGTGAATTCATGGCAGGAAAAAAAGAAAACTATTGTTAAAAACACTTCACACAAATTGAAGAATACCTAAAAAGATGTTTTCTGTGTTGGCTAAAAATTCGTTGTAAACTACAGCGTTTAAAACAAAGATGTGATTTCTGTGTATTTTGAGGGGTTTTTTTTTGGTCCGTTTTTTTTAGTTTATACAGAGACAACTCAATCAAAAAGTGTATATGATAACTGTAATATCTAGGAATTATGCATCACTTATAATTAATTGATAACCTTTTCTGGAAGAAACTTTTAGCAAATGACAGAAGACCCAAATTTATGCATTTGCGTTCTATGAAAGTCATATGTTACTTCCTCAATCCAATTGTATTCTCTACTTTGGTAAGAAAAAAATTATTCTTAAGGTAAGAGCCAATAGCAGTGAAAAGAAACAAAATACATAATCATCGTAAATTATTTGTGAAAATAACAAATGAAATAAACCAATTCCACTTAAGAGACTTAAATATTAGTACCTATGAAGATGTTCCTGAATACCAATATCCATTGAATTTTTGGAATTTTAATTTCTACAAACATATAAAAACTAGAACAAGAAAACAAATATAGTCTTAGAGCAAACCAGCCTTGGAGTAATTCTTTTAATTGTTTTGACATTACAAAAGAATTGATACCCTGGGAAGGGTTGTGAAGGGTAAACAAAGGAGGAAGCTGCAATGCTTGATAAGAAATGTACTCATTATCTTGCCAATGTCATTGTAACCCCTCTGTATAGTATGTTCACAATTAAATGTAAAATTTTAAAAAAGTGAGGAAAAGGAAAAAAAGGAAGAAAAGAAAAGAAAAGAAAAAATATCAAAAGAATTGATATCATTAAGAAAATGATTTTTTCCTATGGAAAACAATTTAAAATGTTTATTACTTATTATAGCTCAACTACCAAACAAGAGTATTTTTATAAAATCATTACAAATATCATTTTATTACTATAGTAAAATAGAATAAAAGACCAGTCCCAATATATTATCATTATTCTTAATTCCTAATCATTACCTAAATATCTTAAATTAAATAGTCATGTCTTTAACATAAATGTAAATATTCTATCATTTTTACTTAACATTTTCCAGGAGCATGTATTCATGTTTCTAAGAAATGTTCACAGCAGTTAAAAGGTGCTTTTTTTGAAATTAATGTGATAAATATTATTGTTGTTATTTGCAAGGCCTGGGCATTATCCCTCAGGCTTTTTATGCTCAAATCCAGTATTCTACAACTTGAGGCACAGAGGTAACTCCTGTTTTTAGTGGTTAAATGGAGATAAGAATCTAATAAGTACTTTTTTTGTTGGGGTGGGGTAGCGAGTGTCCAGTCGTGGGGCCTGAACTCTGGCCTGGGCGCTATCCCTTAGCTCTTCAGCTCAAGGTTAGAGCTCGACCACTAGAGCCACAGCGCCACTTCCAGCTTTTTTCTTTTTGCTTATGTGGTGCTGAGAAATCGAACCCAGGGCCTCATGCATGCAAGGCAAGCACTCTACCACTAAGCCACCTTCCCAGCCCCCTAAAAAGTACCTTCCTGTCTGGGCTAGTTTTGAACACAATTATAAGATCTCATTACCCAGAATAACTCAAATTACAGGCTTGAGTCACTGGCACTTGGTTTGATGTATTTTTTAATTTTAATTATGTTTTAAGATTTTTGTTTCACTATAATGTACATCGTTCTACACATAAATTCATATATATCTATATAATTCTGATGACAAATAATCTCTAAAATGTATGTCTTTCTTCATATTATATATATATATATATATATATATATATATATATATATATATATATATACATTGTGAAGACAGACTTCCACTAAAACTTTTATGCTACTATTTTTTTTACCTTTTTCATTTCAAAGATATACAGTCTATTGTTCCAAAAGTTTCCTAGAATAAAATAACTAATATTTCAATAGAATGTAGAATCTATTATTTTCCAGGGAATTTTAGATATACACATGATATTGCAGTAACATTTACAGTATGTTATTTGAAATAATTCTGTTCACACTCCTAAATATTTGTGTGTAGTGGTGGGGAGAGAGGAACTTAATTCACACTGGTTAGGAATTTGTAATACTTCCAAAGTCTATTCCATAATTTGTTATAAGCACATAGTCAATCTACCTGTTATGGTTTAGTTTTTTTGTTTCTGTATTTTTGCAAATTTTTAATATGGACGCATGCACAGTGGTAATATTAAAAAATATTAATCCAGATTTTGTGGATATTTATATTTCTCTTGGGAAAACTAATGAGCTCCCAGAAAATGTCCATAAGGAGCCTCTCAATTCTAATATCACGGTTTGTCTTAAAATGCTTTAAATTCAACACACTCTAATGTGAACCCAGGGTCATATTATGGAACTTTTCTCCTCAGAGAGTGAGCACTACCCTATTGCTTAACATGGACAATATACCTTCATACAGAGACTGGCATGTCAAATAAGAAGTAGTAGTTGAACAATTTTCCTAGCAGTTTTTACAGATGAAATGGAAATAGAGCAACTATGAACTCAAAAGGAATGTGCAAAGAAGACAAGGGCACAAAGTAGAATGTGCCAAGAAATGCTGAAGTATATTTTCAAATAATGTGCTCAGGTGTGAGGGTGTGTTCAAAGTACAGATTCAGACAATGTACTTGGATAACTTGGGGAGGAACTACTTTAACCTCTTCCTGGATAAATGTACAAGAAGAAGCCCATAACTCTGACTCTAATAAGCCACATCATCATCAACTAGGAATATTTTCCAAATGTAAAGTGAGAAAAAAAAGGGCTCATCACAGTATTCAGGTTGAAGCAATGGCAATCACATAACTTTTCTTATAAGTCTTCAATTGTTTTGGTGCATTAAAGTAGGAAAAATCCAAGTAATTATTTTGCATGTACCTAAATTAAATGGGTTGTATTCTACTGGTCTCTCTTTAACTTGAAATTTATAGATTATGTCTTTTTTACTCTATATTGGGACAATGATCTGCTGTCAGTTATTTTCTTCTTGTCCCCTTCTTTTGCCCTTCCACTTACATAATTATTATTTAAAGATACATACTTAAGCTTGCATTTCTAAATTCTTCAAAGTTATCTGAACTACTTTATACTTCTGGCAGCCTCTTATATCTTTCTCAAGGGAAACATTTTTGACACTACCATTTTTATCCTCTATGATATTTGATATCTTCTTGCCAAATTAGTGCAAGATATACATGAGACTCAGAACTCATACCACCATAAAATCCTATGTTACTAGAAATCATGCTTTTAGAATGTCTGGGGAAGTGGCATCTCTCATTTTTGAATGACCCTAAGTGATATTTACAAGCAGTCATATTTTAAACCAATAAGCCACTCAGCAGATGAACGAACTGACAAAATGTGTTTATGTATGCACGGTGTAATTCTATACTTCAAATTCATACGGAACTGGAAGTCTTGGAAAAATCCCACGAAGTAAAATAAACAAGACACAAATAGACAGATTGTGTGGTTTCCTCATTTGTAATAAGTAGGAAATGTCTAGGATAGTCTAGCAGTTGAGCAGAATTGCTCAATAACTATGTATGTATGACCATATAAGATGATGATGAGCAAAATGGACTTCTGGATATGGGAACAGACTTTTTTGTTTGTGGTTGTTGTTTTTAATGTAGTATGAGATTTCTTTTTTCTTTTGTGTTTTCCCTTTGGTTCATCCCTGTTATATTTGATTTCAATATCCTGTGTATTGTATATACATTTACATTAATTTAGCAAGGGAAGAGGAACAAGGAAATGGCAAGACAAAGAACAAAGGGCAAACCAATGCAATAGCAATACTCACAAAACAACATGTTGAAAATTTACATTACAACTTATGAGGGGTATTGGGCTGAAGGAAAACTGTGAGAAAAATGAGGGAGTGGGTAAAAAGTTACACATGCTATGTATTCACTACCTTATAATTACTGCAACCCCTTCTAAATATCAACTTGACAATAAAATTACATTAAAAATGAGCTGTATAAAATATAATTTCACTGTATTGGTATAGTAAATATTATTATATGTGTATTACCTTTTTAAGAAATGAACATTTTTGCCTGCTAATTTGAATTAATTACCCCTTTATCAGAGGGTCATCAACTTCAATATTATCAAACAATACAATATTTTTAGAATATACTTGTCATTATTTTGGAAAAAAATTGTTTTAGTATTGTCTCATACTAAAACAGAAAAAGTTCAATTCTATGGAAACTCCTAACTTTTCAAACTGAATAATTGTTAGGAGGATAGAATATATGTGTTCTTCAACGTTCCTATTATTACTAGCTACTCATTTTCAAATTCTGAACATGCCACACTAGCGACATTCAAAACAGTACCTGTTTGCATTTTATTTAATTCTGCAATAAGTGCAGTTTTCAATGAGGCATTACATATTTAAATTCAACAGAAAAAATAACCACAGTCTGGTAGAAGGTAAAACGATGAATTATCTATATTATTTCCTCTAGAGTAAACATTTGTTCATCAAAGTAAGCCATTATTTCTATAACCATCGATCCCAAGTTTTTATGCCATAAAGTCATCCTAGCATCCTAGCTCAACAATTTCCAACTTGTAATGTGCACCTTAAAATTCCTTAAATTCACAACATGACAAGCATATAACTATTGTGGAAAAATACTACACTTCTGCTAATGTGATGCCCTTCGTATTGTGGAAAGAATACTACACTAAACTTTTCTGCATCATTTTCCACCCAGTGATATCCTTGAGATCAGAACACTTGCAAATATTATTTATAGTTATATATTTTATCTATCATAGATATTCAGGAGATCTGAATGTCTGACTATTAAGGTCTGAAGACTCTGGTTCAAATCCCACCCAGGAAGGATGGTTCCTTAGATTCTTACCTGCAATAACTGCTCACGAAAAGCCTGACACAAGTGGCACTGAGTTTCAAGAGGTAGAGCAGTAGCCTTGAGCAAAAACAGGCTCAGGGATAGTGCACAGGCCTAGAAGTTAAGATGTCACACAATTACTCTCTTCATACCATGTTACACCAGAGTCTCAAAAAGTTGCTCTTTTGATAAATTTATAAATTAATAGCATCAATTTGTTGTCAACTTTATCTAGATTATTCACATTATCATGTTACTTATGAACTGTTGGAATTAACTGTTAACTAACTTCTAATTATGCCTTACTTGAAAGAATATTTTAGGCAAATAGAAAGCTAGAATCATTTGTGAATTTGTAAATTAAATCTTCTACTTAAAAACAATTTATAGTAACCTATAGAATATTAAATTACAAACAAATATATTTATTTTAAATCTAAATTCTTATTTAGCCAGGTCTACAAAGTCCCACATTAAATGAACTTTCCTATTTCTCTAGGCTTAAGCTTTTGTAATCTTTCATCATTTCTTTGGAATCTAACAGAATGATGGTTGCTTTTTCAAATTCTTGGGTGGGAATCATGAGCTCTTTTGCATCTAGTAATGTTCTGTAATGAAGACGACATTTAAACACAACTGAGGATTATATATGAGTTGCATTTCAATAGGAAACTTGACTTCTCAAAATATATTGACAAAATTAGCCCAAACTTCCAACTGTGTATTCCTTTCTGGCTTATTTTTTATTCCTTTCTTGGTTTGTTTATT
The DNA here is from genome assembly GCF_024711535.1 of Dipodomys merriami. Taxonomy (NCBI): domain Eukaryota; kingdom Metazoa; phylum Chordata; class Mammalia; order Rodentia; family Heteromyidae; genus Dipodomys; species Dipodomys merriami. Next base: position 204,458 of record NW_027204104.1, read on the forward strand.
GAGACTAAATTATACTACCTATTCCACTGAAAGTATCACTATGTCATTCCACTTTCTAATCACCTGTCTTAGTCTGAGTGCTAGAATTACTGGCTTGTATCACATTGTCCTACCATAGTTTTTTATTTACTTAATCTAGATACAGACTAGCAATTCTGAACTTCCCCAATAATATTTTCCACTAGAGTGATGGCTCAGACTGTTTATGAACTATTTTCAAAGATGTTCTATCATTTGACACAAGATATGAACATTTTCAGATGCACCTGAAGGGGTCTCGGATTCATTCCTCCCTGGATCTGATCCCTTTATTAATGATGACTTGACTTTCTTACTATCTCTGTTCCCACCTATGTAATATTCTCAAGCTTTTTGGGGAAATTTCACTTGAGGACTTTCTAATATTAAAAATTATCACTTGATTTTATTTTTACTCAATACATATTTTCTATCTTTTCTACATAATCTGACAGTTGTTCCATATGTGTGTTTGAACATATAAGTGCCTCTGTGTGTATGTGAGTATTTGTATGTATATATGTATGCAAAAACCTCAAGCTCTTCTTCAGCAATCTTGCTCATTACTAGTATTCCATCACTTGAGACATTATTCTAATGCATCTTTTGGCTGGTTAATTATAGTGTCTCAAAGACTGTTTTGCTCAAGCTAGATGCAAACTGAACTTCCCAGATCCCTTTATATTCTTAAGTTTTATTTCTCCAGGGGCATCAACTTTTGAACTACAAACATTTTTGTGAGTGTAAAATCTAAGCTGTTTCACAGATTTTTACTCGAGTTCATATAAAGATAGATGAACATACACATTACATATGCTGAGTATACACTGTTAGAAATGTGATCTTAAGCAGGGTTCAAGTGGTTCACACCTATAATCCTAGCTAATTAGGAGGCTGAGATCTGAGCATTGCAGTTCAAATCCTGCATGAGTAGAAAGTTTCTGAGGCATTTATCTCTAATTAACCACCAGAAAACTGGAAGTGGTGTGGGGCTCAAAGGTAGAGAAAAAATTTTTGAGCTGAAGAATAGAGGGACAGTTCCCAGGCCCGGAGTCCAGTCCCCACTACCATCAAAAAAAAAAAAACAAACAAAGAAAGAAAAGAAAAAGAAAAAGAAACGTAATCTTTGCCACTAGTTCATTGCTAGTATAATTCCTGCTCTCTCGACATGGCCTTTTTTCCAGTTAAATCCATGGTCTTATATATGAATTGCTTGGAACCAGAATTATTCTTCCATTCTACTTTTTACAAATTTGAATGATTAGCTGTCATGATTTAGAGGTAGTAGAAGAAAGAGACTGGTCTCATCCTTCATGTTCCACTTAGTAGAAATGCTTTCTCTATGTCACTCCCATAGATCTACATGCTGGCCTTGACTTTATTTTTTCAAAGTTGTCTTATTTGCAGAGTCTTCTATAGAGTATTGAACCATTATACTTAAATACAGAACTTCTCTTTGTCCTATTCCTATTGTTTTTCCTTCTGTTAACTTATGTACACTTGGGTAATAATGCACAACACAAACACTGACAAAAATGTTTCTGAGAACCTTCTTCCCACTTAAAATAGGTCTTAATTTACAGAGCACTTAGGAAATTTGAACTTAATGTACTCCAGTATAATGTTTTCCTTTTTCATGATTTTTATTGTGAAATTGGTGGACAGAAGGGTTAAAGTTCCATAAGTAAGTTAATGACTACATTATCTAACGAGCATTGTTACCTTTTCTTTTGTCTTTCCCCTGCCATGCCTTTTCTCCCCATCACCCCAACTCTCCCCTCCTATCCCCAAGTTGTAAAGTTCATTTTCAACATAGTGTTTTGTTCATCTCATTGTTAAAACAGGTCATACTGTATCCTTGTTTCACCATTTTATTTCCCTTCCCCTCCCCACGTTAGAAAAACGTATGTGCAAGGTTCCCGATATCAAACAGTGGAAACGGGTTATACCATGGAAAAAGAAAATAGAAGAGAAACAAAAAACACAGAATATATGTTAGATACAATAAAAACAATAGAAAGAAAGAAAAAAAGCAACTGGTGTCCCTATTTTTGGGCTCATTTCACTTAATATAGTCTTATATGGCCATACGTACATCGATAATGTTTTATAAGCCATGTAAATTCTATATTTTCTCGTTGCTAAGTTGTCTCTGAAACACGTGTTACCTCATGCCCAAAGATGTCTTTGTGCTATTTGAATGAAGTCAGAAAACATTCACTTTGCCTGGAGCAGCACCGTAGATTGTTACGGAAGTAATTGGAAGGAACTTTTACAGGAAGTAGAAACTCAATCAAGGAGAGAAATTGAACATAGAGAAATGACAAAGTTCAAGTTAATTTGTGCTGTCTTTTTACTGTACAAGAAAATAATCCAAGGCTTGAAGGAAACTCTGTCCCTGACTTTTTCGAGTGTGCTCTTTACTCATAAAACTTTCTGTAGACTTCTAGTTGAGAGTATTACAAAAGGAAACAACATGCCATTTGAAGGCCAGCATAGAAAAAAATGGAAATAACATTGTTTTACAATGTTCTACTGCAAAGAAACAAAGACACGGAGGTTTTAAAATGTCTTATGCATGGATATTTAAGTCTTGAGATGTTTCTCTTGTTGTAAAAGTCAGATATCCATTCCTTTATTCTGGTCCTGAGTTTGCTATATCAATAAGGATTCCGAAAACAGGATCCAGTGAGTATGATCAGCAAAAGGAGCCTCTTTTCAAACCAGTGCTTTAAGGATGGTCCCAAAGAAATAGGTGGTTTTTTTTTTGTTTGCTTGTTTGTTTCTTTAGTTTGTGCTGCTTCTGGGGCTTGAACTCAGACGCTGCACCCTGTCCCTGAACAATTGTCTTTCCTGCCCACCTGCCCCCAAAAATCCACTTCCGGATTTTTTGGTGTTTAATTAGAGATAAGAATTTGACAGATTCTCCTGCCTTGGTTGGCTTTGAACTGAGATAGTAAGAAAGCTAAGTGACATCAACTTTATGGACTTCTCTTTTGAAAGAAGAATTATTACATGTATGTTATTATAATGATAATATTGGACAATTTTTAAAAGAAGAGAATACATCCAGCAAAGAAGCCATAACTTAAATAATTCAGCAAAAGTAGGTGCACTAAATCTTATTGGAAAATTTTTTCTGCTCGGGACGATTACTATTCACTTCGTAGTTCCTTTTAGGGAAACTAAAAGTTTATTTGACTTTTTTTGTTGGTCGTGGGGCTTGAACTCTGATCCTGGGCACTGTTCCTCAGCTCTTGAGTTCAAATTGAGTGCTCTACCAGTTTAGATACAGCACCACTTCCTGGTTTCTGATGGCTTATTGAAGATAAGTGTCTCATGTACTTTCCTGACCAAGCTAGCTTTGAACCACAATCCTCTGGTCTCAAACTCTTGAGTAGCTAGGATGACAGATGTGAGCCACCAGCACCCGGCTCATATTTGTATTTATGTGCACTTAATGACTTGTAGACAAATAATGGAAATTTGAATCAAATGATGACATTTCAGCTTTTCAGAAAATTTGAGGTAACAATAAATATATCCTCCTTTTCCATGTTGTTACATTAATGACTCATGAGCTATTGGACTCTTACTTTAGCATCTTCTGATGTCTGCGACTGTGGACTTAGTATAAATAATTGTCAGTAGAGAAATATAGAAAGACTGAGATTTTTAGAAAGCGATGGAGATCATATAGGAAAGAACAACATAGAATGGCATTCAATTTTCACACAGAGATTAAAAACTAGCCTAAGTGATATAGAATGCTAAAGGTAATGAGGAATAAGCTTGGTTCATAACTAGTTCTTCAATAATCAAATATGGTTCCCTAGAAGAGTTTCTGGTATAATTTAGTTATTATTAATGTAAGGTCTGCTCCTGGATGGTTAGCAAACTCCACCCTCCTCTCAGCAAAGTCTTCACCCAGTACCTGTGTTACCTAGGCAACTAGGACACCTGGAAGAGGTCACATCTGCATCCGCTGAGGTCAATCTGAATTTGATGTGGCCACACCTTTCGGCCCCCATACCCTAGATAAGGCCTAGCCCAGGCCCAGACGCCCTGTCTCTGCTCTTTTCTAGCTCTTTCTCAGCTCTTTCCTTCTCTTCTCTTTCCCAGCTCTCTTCTCTTTACTAGCTCTCCCTTTCCCACCTCTTTCTCAGACGCTCACTTTTCTAGCTCTTTTCTCTGTTTTCTAGCTCTTTTCTATTTCCCAGCTCTCTCTTTCCCAGATCTCCCAGCAATCTTTCCCAGGCCTTTCCCCACCACGTGGAGGACCAAGATGACCTGGTGCCAGCCGGAACGAAGAGTAAACCTGTTCCTTACCTGAATTCCACGTGCATGGTGCTGTTCTTACTCGGCTACCTCTTTTTTTAAAAAAAAAATAACAATTCTCATTTATTTCTTCCATCTGGATTTATTCCTTCACTTCTATGACAACTATTAATTAGCTGGTGCCTTTTTGGTGCCATACTGACCAAAAAGATTTCCAATTCTCACTTAGACGACCCTTCTCATTGTGATTAGCAGTGACCAGTCAAAAGCCTGGAATCTTTGAATTTCCAGGATTAATCTTCACCTGATACCTAAGCACATTCCTGACATTAATTGCCGTGACTTACTAACAAAATGTTTTTTTTTTCTCAACACAGCCTTCTAATATAGTTAAAGTACATAAGAACTATTATTACATCCTTATTGGAAGGAGCAATTATATATTCCAATATAGGTTCTTTATTTGGCATTTACTAGCTAAAGAATTTTTTGCCAGTCCTGGGGCTTGAACTCAGGGCCAGGGAACTCTTCCTGAGATTTTTCTTTTTCTTTTACTTTTTTTCTTTTTTTTTTTTGCTTAAGGCTTGCACTCTACCACTTGAGGCACAGCACCACTTCCTTTTCTGTTTATGTGGTACTGAGGAATTGAACCCAGGATTTCTTGCATTCTAAGCAATCACTGTACCATGAAGCCACATTCACAGAGCCCTAGATGACTTTCTTAATATGGCATTAGTTTTTCATTCTATTACTATGTATTATAATTTAGGCTAGGTGGTAGAAAAGGAAGTGGAAAACAATACTAAGTCCAGTATGGCTAACATTCCTATCACATCCCTAAAGAAGTACAGTGTTAAGACGTGCAGGTCTCATAGGGATGTTGCATGTTACATTATTATATAAAAAAAACATAAAAAGTAATCCCCGACAACCATAACATTCTACTTCCACTTTCAAGTTCAAGAGCCAAAAATCTAAGCCTTTTTATTGATTGAGTGTATTTCCTAGGAAGGAAGAAGGAGATGTAGAAGGTGATGTTGGAAAAATATGTATATTGGCTCCCAGTCTACATTTTTTGCACTTTTAAAAAGTGCTACTGACGACTCCACATCTACTTTAATATGCTGTCTGCACAAAATGCAGATAAATGAAGACATTTATTCTGGTGGATAATCACATATATTAACAAAATACACTTCTGGAAAAAAAAAGTTACCAGTATAAAGTATTGTCTATAAAATGGTTTCATGTCCTAGCAGAACAAAATGTAGTATTGAAATGATTAGTCTGGCTTTCTTTGAGATTTTATGCTGTCTCAGTATTAAGATGTTCTCTAATTCCAGTAACATGGAAGCATAAAAGACATGATTTGAAGATCTCAGTTGTTTTAGAAACAAAGGTACATAATAGTTTCCTTCCTGCAGAGACATGTGATGGCATGTATGACTGATTGTATTATAGTTCTCTTCTTTTTCCTCTTTATCTCAAGTATTGCATATCTTGGCATATTAGTCTGCCCTGCATCAGCTAACTGTAGGTGAGATTTACCTATACTCTGCAATGTCAAGATGGGTCATGTGACTTACTTCGGCTTACAAAAATGAACCAGAAGTGGTCAAAGGCTATTTCTAGGGGAAGATTTCTATCCCATTGTCTGTGTATAAGAGCTAACTTCTTTACACTTACCGATAAAAATAGCATATTTCCAGAGGGAATCTTTTTTCAACTTATATACTGGAAGAATATAGCATGTAAAATTGAAGCAAAACTCAAACACAGCAAGAATTAAGCGAATATTAGAATGTGGTATTAATATGTTAATTTCTTTTTTTTAATTTTATTTTATTTTATTTGAGAACATACTGTACAGAGGGGCTACAATTACATGGGCAGGATAATGCATACATTTCTTACCAAGCATTGCAGCCTCCTCTTTGTTTACCCTTCACCTCCCTTCCCTGCCTCCCCCTAATATGTTAATTTCTTACCATTCTTGTATGACTACAGCACATCGGAATTTAAAAAATACTAAACAAGTACTAAATAAATAGATAAAACTTCCTGTTTGATGCTATTACATTTTTTAAATAAATAAGCATTCTCTATGTGATCACTTGAGGGGTTAACTTTCTCTATAAATGTGTTTAATCACTCTGGAACACTGTATCTAACATCCACAATCATTATCAAGAACTTGTGATTGAGATGAGAAAGAAATATCTAGATTTCTCACTTCTCTTTTTCTCTCCTCCTTTTTCTAGTGAGTATTCTCATCTATTCTCCAAATTCTCCTATTAATAAAGAAAGAATGACACATTGTGGATATCAAGCAAAAGGCTTCAAAGCCAGAATTTTATTCTGTCAGAAATATATGAAATAAATAAGAGTGGCTCAAGGAAGAAGAAAAGCATGATTTTTCCCTATCTGGCTTCAACAATAGAGTCTGAACATGACTCTAAACATCTAATAAACAATTTTCCTTGGCTAATTTCTAAAAAACATTGTTTTTTAATAAATAATAATTTTACCAATTAAAAAAATTAAAATATATACTAATTTGTTGTTTGCTTTTTGTAGGCATGAAATAAGACTGCATTAACATTGTGTGAGTTGAGAGGCTAAATTTTATCAGAATCAAAAAAAAATGAAAAAACATATGATGTTAAGAAAATAGCTTTTAGGTAAATTTTCAACATGACATACACACAGGGGCATCTTTTTCTTCTTTTCCTCTCCACATTTCAATAAGCAGTTCATGTAATTCAAATAGCTATGTTTCTTTCAGAAATAGATTACACATAAACAAGTTAAAAGATGAGAACGAGTATTTGTGGTGCATTCTTTAAAAATAGCAGTCAAATAACTATTAACCATAATTCCAAAATAATAACAATCAAATGCTCTTGAAAAGAGAAGATTGTAAGCAGAATATACAAAAAGTGACAGTGCCAGAACTGCTTCAGGAGCTGCTGTCTGATATTTAAGATTTCTAGTAAATGACAATTTTTAATCAGGATTAAATGCTTTCAGGAGCCAAATTTTTTCTAGTTATATTTTATTGAAGAAATATTTTGTTCAAAATTAACGAAAGAGTAACAGGTTAAAACCTGTAGAAAGAATGCTTATACACTCATTGTGGTAGGCAGTTATATACCTTCCCAAAATATCTATAGTCCCGAAATATCTAATCAATCAAATGTAGATTTACATTTCATATATAAGTTTGTAAAACAATCACCTTTCATTGCCCAAGGAACACAAATTTGAATAATTATCAGATTGGCAAAGTATACTCAAAAGTCCCAGCTGTAGTTCGAAAGGGACATCATTAGGTAAGAATCAACAGAAAGATGTAAAGATGCTACATTAGAAGATTAAGGAAAAGACAAGAACAAACATACTGAAGTTTCTGGAAAGCGGAACAGGAAGTAAATGCTTTTTCCACTAGAATCACCTGAAAAATATTTTAGCTCTGTAGGAGGCTCTATTTTAATCTAGTGAGACTTATTTTGATTTCTGTCCTTTAGAAATGTAAATGATAAGTACAGATCATTCAAGACAATTATCTTGTAAAAATATTTTACAGCAGAGTTGGTATAGTAAGCTAAATCAAATACAGCCTTTTCCTGATGCAACTACAAGGATACCACGTATCCTAGTTTCTGAGAATAAGAAAAACTTGCCACCAGCTTTATACACATTTATGATGTACATACTACTAAGGGCCTTGCATTAATGTAGTCTTGAATTCCTAAATAATATTTAAACAAGAAGCTCCCTATCTTCATTTTCATATTTGGGGATCACTAAGTACCAAAGTTATGTAGAAGGCTAGGGTAAGAATATAGAAATGAAATCTGGCTCCTGTTATTATAAAGATAATTTATGTTATTTTGATTTACAATTTCTAAGGTAATAAAAAAATAAGGTAAAACTGAAACAGTAACTCAATCTTCTCTCCTTCCTAACTTTCCAACATAAATTAGAGAATCCAGTAAAGATAAGCAATCCCAGGATGGTATAGGATGTTATAGGATCACCAGATGGTGAAAAAGAAGTTAACAAGAATGGGTCCTATGGAACAATGGGAAAAAAATCTACACCTACAGATTGTGATATAGCTAGAAAATAGTTTGCACTATGCTAAGTCTTTGACATTTTAGCTACTTTCATCACTGAGGAGATGACTTTATTAATACTCAAGGGTTTGCAACTTATAACCCAGCAACAAATAATGCTTCTAAATGTAAACAAGCATGATACTAAGAGTAACCAAGGCTACTTGCATTGCTATATCTGATAAAGTAGAATGATCTTGGGGAATAGTCAAACAATCTTGAACTTTTTCATACCTTTCCTCTTCTCCAACACAAGATGTCCTAGTCTAGATATGTAAAATTTCAATAAAGTATTTTTATATTTTTTATCGTTCACACTAAAGCAAATAAACTTTTCCTCTTTGCAAGCCTGACTTTGAACGAGTCAGTCCCTCACCATAATTTTATAGACAAACGTTTACTGCTTTGGCTTAGGTGTTTTCTTGCCTTTGGGTGTTGCTCTCTATTATTTTGACAACTACATAGAAAAAAGATAACTCCATTTTACTTATGTTGGATTGTTCAAAGTCAAGCTGTCTTCAGTTTTCTGTTCCCTTCTTCACTGTTAATTGGAGTTTAATTATTGCTCTTTAAATGATAACAAAAACGTGATACTTTAACGTATATTCTCATTGAAACCAGTGAATACAGGAGTGTCGGCGATTGTTTTATAATTGTTTCAAATATTTTCCTTGGCTATTTTCATTATTGCCTTTGTTCCTTTCTTCTAATCAGGAACACAAGGTTACACAAATGATCTTCCTAAGGAATAGGATGTTAGGCAGAAAAAAAATAAGTGTATAATTAAAGGTTTTCCTCTCTTAAGAGACTGAAAAGCACAGAAGACATTTTGTTTTTACTTGTACAGTTAAGAAGACTTGAATGTTTTGGTTCTTAAACTAAGTGAAATGCATGTAAAATGTTACAGTTGTTCCAAAAAAAGATTATGGTTTATATTTTTCTGCTTCAATGAGATGAAACCTCTTACAAGGTTGGAGAGACTATTTATTTTAGGGTAGAAGGGTTAATGTTAGAAAGCCAAGGGAGATTCCTAAAAGAACACTCCCTATCACATATCAGTTAATTATACTTATGGCCTATAAGTATATAAACATACAAATATGAATTGAGTGAGAAATGTGTGATTTACACAATTGATTCAATGACATTTGAAACCAGAGTTCACTTCTCTACGTTTATATAAACTAGTATATCTAGTGAGGATTTAAAGGTTTTTATAATACATATTTTAACATTTATACCAAAATATTCATTTATTTGAAACTGTTTAATTTTAATTTTTGTCAGTCATGGAGCTTGAAATCGTCACCTGGACGATGTCAGTCAGGTCTTCAGCTCAAGACTAGTGATCTACACTTGAGCCACAGCCAGTTTTCTGGTGGGTCATTGGAGATAAGAGTCTCATGGTCTTTCGTGCCTAGGCTGGCTTTGAACCATGATTCTCACCTCTCAGCCTCCTTAGTAAATAGGGTTACAAGTATGAGCCATTGGTACCTAGCAACATAATTATTTTTTACACATTTATGAAGTATGGAGTGATACTCCCATTCATTTATATGTTGTTTAATGATCAAGCCACATCATATCCATTAATTTCTGTATGTAATATTTCTTTATGGGGAGAATGCTCAAAAACTTATCTCATGGCTGTGATGAAATATCTATTCTTAAGTATAATCACTTTGCTTCTTGTAGTATAAAATTAATACATTTACTTTTAGTCATGGAAGTTTGCTAATTAAAGTTATATAAAACATGAATTGTAAAGGGAAATAAATTCATAGTTACTTTACTTGTTTAAAGAAAATAATTATGCATTTTTTCTATTGTATTTCTTTGGGAATGTGTAGCATTTATTGATTTAACTGTTAAAATTGATAACAGTTACATTATATCAAGTAGATTCAAACTTGTATTTGAAAATTGCACACTTAATACAAATAGACTTCACTTTCTTCCAAGACATAATTAAAATAATAGTATAGCAAAGCTTGGTGTTAGTTGTTCATGTGTAGAATCATAGAAACTCAGGAAGCTAACACCTGAATATTTCAGCTCAATATCAGTCCAAACAGATAAAAATGTGAAAACTTATCTCCAATATTCCAGCAGGAGGCAGAAGGTGAGGATGTGGCTCAAGGAATAGCGTGTCATCAGCCATGAGCAAAAAATACAAGGAAGACCATTAAACATTGAGTTCAAGCACTAAAAATGGCATATACACAAAAGACAACAACAAAAAAGTAGTATGAGCACCAATAATGAAGACAAAATAGTAGAAAAGATCATGAGAAATATTGTGAAAATATCTGGAAGACAGAAATTATTAAACAGAATTTTGATTCATGAGAGGTAAAAGTCACAGTATAATTTGGACAATCTCATTTTAGTCATATGTTTAAAGAAGAGAAAATTATGTGACCAAAGTATATAATATTTAATGTAATGTAAAATTGCTTCATTCAGCCTGACAGAGCCTGTTGCTTTTAGTTTACATGAGAAATTTAATTAATGATTCTTTTTCGTTTTTGAATAATAGAATATTTCAATTTTTCCAAAGATTCTGTCATCTAAACATTTGAGTGCATATATTTTTCATAAAAATGAAAACTATTTTTCATACTGCACGTTCAAGTTTAATAACTAAATAAATATCTAAACGTTAATTTGTTAAATGGAGCCTCTAAAATTCAAATAATATGAAATTTAATTTATTTTTAAACATATTAAATCTGTGCTAAGTATAGGTGTATCAAGCTTGTAATCCTCACTACTCAGGAATCTGCGGTTCAAAGCCCACACACATCGAAACACACACACACATATCACACACAAATCATAACACACACACACTCACTCACACACACACACACACACATACACACACACACACACACACACACACACACACACACACACACACACACACACACATAGCCAAAAACGGAATTCTCGCTCAAATGATAGAGAAATATCTTTGAGGGAAAAAAGAAACTAAGTTTTAGGTCTTGAGTTAAAATCACAAGATCAACATACACATACACAATATTATGTCTAAATTCTTATTTTAGTTTGAAGGAATAAACTATATCATGAAAAGTAATATTTGTTACATATCTTGCAACGGTTGTGAATTTGTTTTTAGTATAATTTGTCAAAATATAACAGGATATTAAAATTAATATTAATCTAGTTATATTTATAATTACTCATAATACCTCAGAGTACAACAGTTGATATATTTTCTATAGCCATAAGAAATATTCTCAGTAAAAGAAAGAAAGGAAGATAGAAAGGAATAAAGAAAGAAAGAAAAAGGGAGAGAGGGAGAGAGAGAGAAAGAAAGGAATGAAGAAAGAAAGGAAGGAAAGAAGGAAAAAGAGAGAGTAGGGATGGAGGGAAGGAGGGAGAAAGGAAAGAAGTAAAGAATGAAGGAAGGAAAAAAGGAAGGAAGGAAGAAATGAAGGAACAAAGGAAGGAAAGGAGGGTTAAAGGAAGAGACAAAACTAATTTCTAAAATCTGCTATTAGTCCAACATAAACTCCATGTAATTAAACCTTTAGTAAATTCAACTTTGCAATTTTCACTTCTTTGCATGTTCTCCATGCATGAATGAAACCAACGAATAGAGGATCATGGATAACCAGGTGAATCTGTTTGCATCTGTAGTAATATGCATGCAAATCTTTTTCTCATTTTCTATACATCGCAAACAATTTACACTTATAAATATCCTAAAAATTATAAATATTCTAAAAATTGATGTAACCAACGGCTGTCAATGTCTTATATAATGTGAATATTAGTATTTCAGTGCTATTAACGTTACAGTCTTCATGTTATATTAATTACAAAAAATTATTATGTGTTTTATCAGAGAAATTAATATCCTCTGATTTTGGTGCCTGTGAAAGTCCTAATAGCAGAAAGTAATTAAAATCAAACGATATCTTTATTTGTTGGCTCTAACGAATATTTCTGAAAGCAATTAACTCATCAGAGATTGTACAAATACATCAGAAGGGCCTTAGAAAGGCTGTACAATGTTTACATGGTTACCTATGATGTGATTCAAGAGCCATTAAGCTATCATACTTCACTTTGCCATCACTATAATTATTCCCATTTTAAGAAGAATCATCCACATAAGTCAAATGATATAAGCTTGTCCTTAAGTTATTATCTTCTATGAAATAATATCCAAATGATATACTACCCTAAGTTAAAGCAAAAGTTGCAAAGTGTATTGGACGATGTAACTCCTTTCAGATACACATGTTGAAATTCTATTCCCCTGTCTGGTGACATTAGAATCAACCTTTTAGAGATGACCCTGCAATAATGGTCCTGATTAAGGAAGCCCAATATAATTACTCTGCCGTATGAATGTCCAGCAAATAATTTTAATGAACCAGAAAGTGGACCCCCATGAGAAAAGGAATTGCTTGGAACAAACATTTTTATTATCAATGTTCAAGCTTCTAGAGTATGGGTAATATACTTCTTTTGATTTTATGCCACTTACTTTGAAGAATTCTCTTATAAAAGCCCAATGGCTAACAAAAAACAAAGTAGTTTGGAGTTAAATATCACAAATTTTGATAAAAATATTTATTATATTTTATTATTTGAATTTTATTCTCCAAGTCTCCAGGTTAAAAATATTTTTAAATTGAAATTGAATTGAGGTTCAACTCTATTCAACTATCAAAATTAAGTTTCAAAAAGTTTTATCTTTGAGTAGTTGTACAAAGGAGTTGCCATTCACTGAAACAGTATATGGGATACAATGCATCTTGATCAATATCACCCCTTTCAACATTCTCATCCACCCCTCCCAATCAAGCCCAATCCTTATGTATCTCAATATTATGTTACGGAATTACTTGCCAGTTAACAAAGCAGTTTATGTGTAAAATGAACCTGGAATTGTGTTACCACTTCAACATCATCACCCCCATTTCACACTACCCCTTCCTTTGTATATTTCAACTATGGGAATTATACAATGGATTGCTGTCTGTATTCTCTCCTTTTCCCCTTCAATTTCCTACCCCTCTCTCATTGCCCCCCACTGTCCTCTCTTGCAGTACACATTTACTGCTATTTATTTTGCTGGGCTTTGAAAGTCTTTTAAGAGAATTATAGTATTTTCACTCTCCATGGACTCTAACATTTCAGATAATTCATTTGTACCTCCTTGCATCCCGTAAGTGGAATTGCTGGATAATAGGTAGCTCTCTATTCAGTTTTGTGAGCAACTTCCATAGTTTTTTCCAAAGTGATTGAACAAGATTACAGTCTCACCAACAAGAGTTTCCTTTGGGCCACAGCCATATCAGTATCTGTGATTGTTCGTTTTTTCATAATGAAATTTTAACAGGGTTGAGATGAGTCTCAGTGTTGTTTGGATTTGCATTTCTTTATGGAGAGAGATGTGTTTATTTTTTATTCTTACTTCTTCTTAGAAGTTATCTTTAAGTACTTAACCATATATTAATTGGGTTCTTTTTTATTTGAGGGTTTATTGTTGTTGGTTTTAACTTTTTCATTTCTAAATATGGGTTAGTTATGAAAACCCTTGTCTGATGATTAGCTAGTAAACTTCTTCTTCCATTCTGTTCTCTTTCTATATATCCTGCTAACTTTTCCTTTGCCATGAAGAAACTCTTCAGTTTGATGCAATTCTATTGGTCCAGATAGAATAATATTACGCCATTCATAAGGAAATGGAAAGACTTAGAACAAACATATTAAGTGAAGAAAGACACACTCAAAAAAATATAGGTTGCCTGATTTCCCTCATTTGTTTTATTAGAATGTGCCTCTAATTCTACAAGTAAACACACTTGGATGGTAAAAGAGAAAACATTACACTTGGACATGATAAATTATATGGGATTTTAAACATTTATACAGTGAGATCAAAGCAGGATGCCCTTTGGAGAGGATCACAAAAGCTCAATAGTTATATGAATATTATTATATAAAATAATGTTCATCAAAATGATCTCCAATAAATGATAATGAAAGATTTTTTATTGGTTTGCTTTTTCCTTCTTTCTTCTGATGCTGGTTTTTTTCTGCACCTTTGGTCTTATATGTAAGTTTTCAAAGAGCAAGGGGGAGCAGAAATGGTGGGACAAAGGGTGAACAAATGCAGCAGTGCTACTCAATAGACACTACATTAAAATTGAACTATACAACTTATGGGGGAAGGAGGTTGAAAGAGAAAAACTGGGAGAACATTAAGGAAGAGGTGAAACTTCAAACATAAATGTGCTCATTATCTGACTTATGCAATTGTAACCCTTCGGTACATCATCTTTAAAAATTAAAAATGGACCTCATAAACAGGCCAGAGTAGCTATACTAATATTAGATAAAATAGGCTTTAAATTAAAAGTGGTATGAAGGTAAAAAGAGACAAAGAAAGACATTACATATTGGTAAAGAAAACTATCCATTAGGAGGATATAACAATTGTAAATATCAATGCCCTGAATCCTAGAGCTCCCAAATTTATCAGACAAATACTACTTACCCTAAAAACATGTATACATCCAAACACATTGTTGGTTGCTTGAACACATCATTCTTACATCTGGACAGGCCAGCCAGGTAAAAACTTCGCAAAAAATTTTCAGTGCTAAATAACTGTATTGACAAACTATACCTAACAGATATCTACAGAATATTTCATCTAGCATTGTCACAATATATATTCCTCTCAGCAGCCCACAGAACGTTCTCTAAACTAGATCATATCTCAGATCACAAGGAAAATCTGTGAAAATTCAAAAATAAAACTGAAATTACTCCTTGTAATCTGTCAGCCCATGATGGGACCAAATGAGATCTCAACATCAAAAGGCATCACAGAAAATTCTGAAACACAGAGACTGAATAACACATTGCTAAATCATCAGTGAGTTACTGATGAGATATGGAGGGAAGTTCCAACGTTTATAGAATTCAGTGAAAGTGAAACAGACAAAATGCTACCTCCTCTGGGATACAACAGCACAGGCAATACTTCAAGGAAAATTTATATCTTTGAGTGTGCACATCAACAAATTAGAACAATCTTGAATCAGCACTAGGTACTTGAAAAACAGGAACAAGCCAAACCAAAAACCAATAGACAGAAATAATACAAATTAGAATAAAGTAATAAATGAATCAGTGTCTCAAAAACCATACAGACAATCATAATTGGCTTATCTACTAGTAGCTGACAACTACTCCCAATGAGCTCACAATTTCTCCCAATGAATGTCAATGTATCTATTTCCAGAGATAGACTCAACCAGTCCAAACCAGTGAACAAAACAAACTATTAGGATTCTAAGGAACAACATTTTGTTTGCCTTTAAATAAATTTAGTCTGTTATTATTAAGGTGATTTATAGAGGGATTAAAATTACATGAGTCAGGTAATGAGTATATTTCCTTTTATAAAATGTCTTCAGTTCCCTCACTTGTTCCCAGTCCTACCCTCCTGTCCCTACCCGTGTATTAAATACTTAACTTTCATCAATGTTCAATGAACTCCACTGCTGCAATTTTTCACTAAAGCTCTGTGCCCACCCCTCACCTTCCTGAAGACATACGTTGAATATACCAGGCATGGGGTAAAGACTAAAGAATCATCACAAACTCTAAACAACAACGAACACAAAACAAAAAAGAAGTCTTTTGTTTCCATATCACATACTTTGTTTCAGTATATATATTATATAAATATAATTATTTATACCATAAAGTCAATTCAGGGATTGAAGAGTAATAACATAATTTTGCTTTCTATTTAATAATGCTTTTTATTCTAACATTAAAGATGTAAGTAACACAATTCAAGTCCTATGAAATTTGAAGGTTTTGATTTAAAGTTATATTTTCAAAAATTCTAATAGTTCCATTTTGGTAATCAAAATGAAAAAAAGGGTTCCAGGAAGATGGCAGAGGAGAAGCTGTACTTTAAACAAGCACTCCCAAAGAAAGCAGTTTTAGAATTCCAGTGAACAGTCCTAAGCCAGAGAATCACACCAAGTGTGCCATCACAGGACAGAGAGTTAAGCCAGAGAGGGAAAATCCAGGCAAGGAGACACATCTGAGCTCTTGCTAGCAGATTACGCAGCGGCAGCTGCAGTGGCGGTGGCGATCGCAGACACCATACCTGAGCCACAGAGAGTCCGGGAAGAAGGAGCCAGATGTAGCTGCAAGTGGATTCTTCTCAACACCAGCAAGAACTGACAAGGAGCGGACATCTTCATCCTGCAGTTCGCAGACCAGAGACGACTCAGGAACCAGGACTCGGCGGGAGTAGAAGCCTGACATCCTCACTCCTTTCCAGGGAGCAGAGGAGGGAAGGCCACCCCTCCTCCCTCCCCAGTCCCAGAGATCTCCATCTTGGATACCGACAAAGCTCGGCGGAGCTGCTAGCTCCAACTCAAGCCTTGGTATAAAACGAGTCATTTAGCAGGTCACAAGAACTTAACAGCAGCGTGACCTGCCAGACTCAGATCCACCCAGGGAAAAGTCACCCAGCTCGGGCACCAGCCCTAGGAGTCACTTTCTTCACTGGGTAATCAGAGCCAGAGGCTACCCCTCCCTCTAGCAGGCTCGACAATCAATTGAAATTCATTAAACAGAAATCCTGAGAATGGCTCCAGACTGGGCTCTGTGAGCTTTTCACAAACTAGCCCCTGGGAAAAGCTACTGTTTGTTGAAAGGCTTCAACTCTACCCAGAACCAAGCCTCATCACTGCATCCCCCTCCTTGGTGATACTCAAAGCAGATCTGCCTCTCATTGAACTAGCCTGGGAGGAGGATCGCAAAATCCTGGGTAAAGCAGAGCATTTTTCTGCCTGTTCGAAAAAACTGACTTAAGAAACCAACCAAGCCACAGGACCACAAGCAGACCAGAGACTCCACAAGAGGCTGGTTATAGACACCAGGGAGGTACAGAATTTTCCCCACCACTATCAAGAATCAAAGAATTTCTTTTTTTTTTCTTCTTCTTCTTCTTCTTCTTCTTCTTTTTTTGGTACCTTATATAAAATTTTTTTTTCTTTTCTAAAACTTTTTTTAATCTTTAATTTTTGCCTTTTTTGAAAAAAAAATGTTTTCCAGTAACTTTTTTTTCCTCTTATAATTTTTATTTTACGAATAAGTGAGTGTGCGTTTTTCTTTCTTTTTCTGTTTTCTTTCTCTTTTTTCTTTTTTAATTATCTTTTTGTGTTTTGTTTAGCTCTACTGAACGTCTGATCTTTTTTCTTCCTTTCTTATCCCTTTGACCTTTTCCTCTCTTTCGTTCTTCTTTATGTGACTTAATTCTTGTCCTGCACATCCTCAGATAAACCTGCAGTTGACTATTAGACCCTATCCCCCATTGTGTACACACTTAATCCACAAATTTATTACTCAATTCAAAACCTCTGAGACTTAAATTCCTTAATAGCAGTACTACCTCTTTATACCTATATAATATTTTAAGCATTTTTATTTTTAAGTTTTTCACATCTCTTCATATCCCTCCCTTCTCTCAATATATTCACGTTCTTCTCTAAATAGATTGTTATCGATTCTACATAATTTTATTAATTTTTACTTTTCTATTTTTTCTGGTCTCTTTCCCTTTCTTCTTTTTTTCTCTCCCTCTAATTTCATCCTACCCAACCTATTTCCAGCATTGAGATTAGCACTTAGTTAACTCTCTGTGCCTCCCCAAATCACTCTATTCCTATTTTTTCCCACATCTCTCCCTAACCCTAATAATTTCTGGTTTTCCTAATTCTTCTTTGCAGTTTGTAGCCCATTATCATATAGTTGTTTGATGTTGAATAGATGTATCTGTTGAACTAGATTGTATCTGTATGCTATAGACTTTGCAAATTCAGACTTGGATTGATGCTTGCCTTAAGATAGTGTTCTAGCAAAAAACTGGTGGTATTTTCATCTCAAATGGGCAGAGTAAGCCGGAAAAACACAAGAAAAATGGCAAATCCGGGTATCTCAATTCCTAATCTGGATAATCAGGGGACAGAACAGATAATGAATAATCCAGAGGACAGTTCCCAAATAGTTCTACAAACACTGCTGGTAAATATAATAAATGAAAAGATGGAAAACATACAAAGGACTCTGTATAAGCGTGATAGGGAGAGAGAGGAGGCAATCCAAAAGTTTACACAGGAATATAAGCGTAAAGAAGCTATTCAAAAACTGATACAGGATTTGCGTGAGCAGCTTGAGAATACTCAAAGAGAAAAGCAGTAATGGCGTGAGCAGGCTGATTACACTCAAAGAGAACTACAGGAATCCCATGAACAGGAGGAAGCTAATCAAAAAGTAATACAGGAATTGAGAGAGCAGGTAGAGAATACACAAAGATCACTAAAGGCATTCATGGAATCCATTAAAAAAGAGCTGAAGGAAGTCAGGGAGACCACAAAGGGAATGCTGAATGGAACCCAACAGAAGGAATGGGAGTCCAAGGAAACCATAACCAATGAACTAAGTGATTTGAGAATAAACACTGAATACCAAATTAAGGAAGCAAAGAAGTTCATACAAGATCTAAAACAAAGCTTCAACAAAGAATTTGAAGCCATCAAAGCTGACCAATTAGAAGGAAAAGAGATAAAAAACAAAATAGAAAGTCTTGACAGCTGGTTAGACCATGCAGAGGATCGATTCTCAGGGATTGAAGAGAGCCTAGATATTATAGAGAAAGAACATACAACCATCCAAGACAAGTCCAAGAAATATGATAGATCTATCCAATACTTGGAAGACACAATCAGAAGGCCTAATATAAGGATAATGGGTGTAGAGGAGCACCTAGAAACAGAAGTTAAAGGTCTAGGAAATTTGTTAAACAGGATCCAAACAGAGAACTTCCCAAACGTGCAAAAAGATAGGTCTATTCAGATACAAGAAGCTTTTAGAACCCCAAATAGACAAGACCAGGATAGGACATCCCACTGTCACATTATAATCCACACTGGATCAACTCAGACTAAGGAAAAGATCCTTAAAGCTGTCAAGAAGAAAAGATTAATCACCTATAAAGGGAAACCAATTAGAATCACCTCAGATTTCTCAGCAAAGACAATGAAAGCAAGAAGAGCCTGGAATGATGTGTGCCATGCCTTAAAACAAACAACTATCAACCAAGAATACTGTACCCAGGTAAACCCTCCTTCATAACTGAAGGCCAAATAAAAACCTTCCATTACGAAGAGAAATTGGAACAATATATCTCCACCAAACCAGCCCTACAAAAGTTTCTTAAAGATGTCCTAAACATAGAAAACAAAAAATACCACAATAAAGGCAAAGAAACAGCACCCAAACTGAGAATCCAAGAACCATAGGAAGAACCCAATTTTCGCAACCCCCAAGAATGGGGAAAACATGGCAGGAACTCCCAAATACCTGTCAGTCTTATCTCTTAACATTAACGGACTAAACTCTCCAATTAAGCAACATAGACTCTCTAGTTGGCTTAAAAAACAAATCCTTCTATCTGCTGCCTTCAAGAGTCACATCTTGCCTGTAAAAACAAACACATTTCCAATGTGAAAGACTATAGCAAAGTTTACCAAACAAACGGCCCCATAAACAGGCGCGAGTTGCAATCCTAATATCAGATAAAATAGACTTCAAATTAAAAATCGTGAGAAGAAATAAAGAAGGTCGCTATATACTAATTAGGGGATCTCACCTTCAGGAGGATATTACAATTCTAAATATCTATTCGCCAAACAATGGAGCACCCAAATTTATCCAAGAAACACTACTTTCCGTCAAATCCCATATAGATCCAAAGACATAAATTGTTGGAGCTTTTAACACACCTCTCTCCCCACTAGATAGATCAACCCGGCAAAATCTCAACAGAGAAACCACAGCTCTAAACAGCTGCATAGATCAACTAGATTTTACAGACATCTACCGAACATTTAAACCAGCAGCATTAGATTACACGTTTTTCTCAAAAACACATGGAACATTTTCTAAAATAGACTACATTTTAGGCTACAAAACAAACTTTTCTAAATTCAGAAACATTGAAGTTATACCTTGCATTCTCTCTGTCCACAAGGGAATAAAATTAGAACTCAACACCAAAAGCCACCAAAGAAAGTACGGTATCATATGGACGCTAAACAACACACTGCTGAATTACGAATGGGTCATGGAAGAGATTAGAAAGGAAATTCAAATGTTCATGCTATTCAACAAAAATGAACACAAAAATTACCTGCTCCTCTGGGACACAGCAAAGGTTGTACTCAGAGGCAAGTTTATAGCTCTGAGCTCCTACATCAACAAATTGGAGAGATTTGAAACCAACAATTTAATGACACAGCTAAACCTCCTTGAAAAAGAGCAGCAAGGTAAACCTCAATCCAGTAGATGGAAAGAAATAATTAAAATTTAATCAGAATTAAATGAATTAGAATCCAAAAAAACTATAGAAAGAATCAACAAAACAAAGAGTTGGTTCTTCGAAAAAATTAACAAAATTGACAGACCCTTAGCAAATCTTATCAGAAAAAGAAGAGGACAAATGCAAATAAATAAACTCAGATGAGAATGGAAACATCACCACGGAAACAACCAAGATTCAGAACATTATAAGGGAATACTTCTCAAAACTTTATGCTAATAAGTTTGAGAACTTGACAGAAATGGACCTTTTCCTAGCAAATATTGACATGCCAAAACTAAACCAAGATGAGTTAAACCACCTTAACAGGCCTATATCAAGCATTGAAATAGAAACAGCAATAAGAGACCTCCCAGCTAAGAAAAGTCCAAGACCAGATGGTATTACAGAGGAATTTTACAAGGACTTCAAAGCAGAGCTCACACCAATACTTCTCCAACTCTTAAATGAAATTTAAAGAGAAACTTCAAATTTCATTCTACGAAGCCATCATAACCCTCATCCCAAAACCAGGCAGGGACTCATCAAGAAAGAGATCAATAGACCCATTTCTTTGATGAACACTGATGCAAAACTTCTCAACAAAATTTTGGCCAATCGACTACAACAATTCATCCAAAAATCATACCCCATGATCAAAGAGGATTCATTTCAGGGATTCAAAGCTGGTTCAATATACGCAAATCAATTAAGATTATTCATCACATCAACAGGAGCAAGAATAAGAACCACATGGTTATCTCAATATATGCAGAAAAAGCATTCGACAAGATCCAACACCCATTTATGATTAAGGTTTTGGAAAAATTAGGAATCCATGGAACATTCCTCAGCCAGCATTATACTTAATGGTGAAAAACTAAAGCCATTTCTTCTTAACTTAGGAATAAGACAAGGATGTCGACTCTCTCCACTTCTCTTCAATCTAGTATTTGAATGCCTAGCTACAGCAATAAGACAAGATATAGACATAAAGGGGATCCAAATAAGGAAAGAAGAAATAAAACTCTCCCTCTTTGCAGATCACATGATCTTATATTTAAAGAATCTCATAGACTCCACTCCCAAATTTCTCAAGCTGATTCAAAACTTTTGCAAAGTAGCAGGATATAAAATTAACCCCCTCAAATCAATAGCTTTTCTGTATGTCAACAATGAGAAAAGTGTGGCTGAAATTAGGAAAGCAACTCCTTTTGTAATAGTCCCACAAATAATAAAATACCTAGGAATTAACTTTACCAAAGAAGTGAAGGACGTCTATGATGAAAACTTTAAAATCTTGAAAAAGGAAATCAAAACAGAACTTAGAAAACGGCAAAACCTCCCATGCTCCTGGATTGGAAAGATTAAGATCATGAAAATGACAATACTTCCCTAGGCTATCTACAAATTCAACGCGATACCTATCAAAATTCCAACCTCATTCTTCAAGGAAATAGAAGAGGCAATCTAAAAATTCATGTGGAACAATAAAAGACCCCTAATAGCAAAAACGCTCCTCAACGGAAAGAACGCTGCTGGAGGAATATCAATACCAAATTTCAAAATTTACTATAAAGAGATAGTATTCAAAACAGCTTGGTATTGGCATAAAAACAGACCTCAGGACCAATGGAATACAATTAAAAGTCCAGAAATTAACCCACAGACCTATAGCCATCTAATCTTTGATAAGGGAGCTAAAACAATAGAATGGAAAAAAGATTGCCTCTTCAGTAAATGCTGCTGGCAAATTTGGTTAACTACTTGTAGAAAACTAAAGCTAGATCCTTATATATCACCCTGCAACACAATCAACACCAAATGGATCAAAGACCTCGAAGTCAAAGCAGACACTCTGAAAATATTACGGGATGGAATAGGAGAAACCCTAGGTCTCCTTGGTGCAGGCTGAAATGTTCTTAATAGAGACCAGGAAACCCAACAAATCAAAGAAAGGTTGGACGAATGGGATTGCATGAAGTTGCAGAGCTTCTGCATAGCAAAGGACATAGCTAGCAAGATCAATAAAAACCCCACAGATTGGGAGAAGATCTTCACTAGCCATACAACAGACAAGGGTCTCATATCTAAAATATACTTGGAACTGAAAAAATTAAATCCCCCAACAACAAATCCTCAAATAAACAACTGCCCAATAAATAAGTGTGCTAAAGACTTGAAGAGAAACTTGTCTGAAGAAGAAAGAAGGCTGGCCAATAGCAACATGAAGAAATGCTCAACCTCCCTAGCCATAAAAGAAATGCAAATCAAAACAACATTGAGATACCACCTCACCCCAGTTAGAATGGCTATAATCAAGAATTCTAACAACAACAGATGCTGGAGGGGGTGTGGACAGAAGAGAACCTTACTTCAGTGTTGGTGGGAGTGTAAACTTGTTCAACCACTTTGGAAAGCAGTATGGAGGTTCCTGAAAATATTTCACATAGAGCTCCCCTATGACCCATCAATCCCACTTTTGGGCATTTACCCAAATGTTTATAAACAATACCACACTAAAGCTACCAGCACAACTATGTTTATTGCAGCATTATTTACTATAGCTAAGATATGGAACCAACCCAGATGCCACTCAGTAGATGAATGGATCAAGAAAATGTGGTATATATACAAATTGAATTCTATGCCTCCATCAGAAAGAATGAGACTGCCCCTTTTGTTAGGAAATGGAAAAACTTGAAAAAAAATTATATTAAGTGAAGTAAGCCAGACCAAAAGAAACATAGGTCCCATGGTTTCCCTAATTTGCAATATCTAGTATATGTATGAATCAAACGGAAAGGATCAGATAATATGATGTTAGGAAAACGAAACCTTAGATATGTATTTTAATGTTTTTTTTTATTCCATGCATTTGTTTCTAACGCATTTATAAGATTATCTCTTTGTTGCTTTGTATGTCCATCCCCCACAGTATAACCCCTGCTTTTACTATATTTGATGTCAATATAACTTGTGGATATGCGGAAAAACAAGTCGTTTGAGGATACAGGTGGACCTGTTGCAACAATGAGAAGTACAAGTTGTCATGTCGAAAATGAGCTTTACAAAGTTAGTGCGGGGTTAGCCGGGCGCTGGTGGCTCACGCCTGTAATCCTAGCTACTCAGGAGGCTGAGATCTGAGGATCACGGTTCAAAGCCAGCCCGGGCAGGAGAGACCGTGAGACTCCTATCTCCAATAAACCACCAGAAAACCGGAAGTGGCGCTGTAGCTCAAGTGGTAGAGTGCTCGCCTTGAGCTGAAGAGCTGAGGGACAGCGCCCAGGCCCAGAGTTCAAGCCCCACGACCGACAAAAAAAAAAAAAAAAAAAAAAAAAAAAAAAGTTGGTGCGGGGTGTGGGGGAGGTAGGGGGGAGGTGGGGAAGTGATGTGAAGGGTAAACAAAGGAGGAAGCTGCAATGATTGATAATAAATGTATGCATTATCCTGCCCATGTAATTGTAACCCCTCTGTACAGTATGTTCACCAAAAAATGAAATAAAATTAAAAAAAATAAAAAAGAAAATAAAAAAAGAAAAATGGGAATGTTTTATCTTCAAGAATGTCATTATTGGGCTGGGAAGGTGGCTCAGTGGTAGAGTGCTTGCCTTGCATGTTTGAGGTCCTGGGTTCGATTCCTCAGCACCACATAAGCAAAAAGAACAAAGCAGGAAGTGGTGCTGTGGCTCAAGTTGTAGAGTGCTAGCCTTGAGCTGGAGAGCTGAGGGACAGTGCCCAGGCCCAGAGGTCAGTCCCCACGAACGGAGCCCCCCCCCAAAAAAAAAAGAATGTCATTATTTCTTGTGCAAAGAACTAAAATAAGTGTAATATTAATGTAGTGGAAATAAGAAATCAAAACTTACGCAATGCATCAATTCCATAGATTATGAGATGTATTGATAAAATTAAACTTGTTTTAAGTAGATTACTTTAGACATGAAGCAATTGATTATTTTCTTTTCTAGGTGAAGTTCATATAGAAATCAAAGCCCAAAGATTCCAGAGTCCTGTGTGCTTGGTGCGTGGCAATTTACACATATGCTTGTCACATCTCAAAGTTATTTTAAAATAACTGTGAACAGAAGTAGAATGAAAAGAATCACTCAAATATTTACTCTTATTTTGTGACTAAATATGCCTTTTTATATCTATTTTATTTCAAAAATCTGGTAAATTTATTTAAGTCACACCCACAATAATGAGAAATAAACAGCCCCAAACTCCTTAAAAGACAATCAATAAAAAAGGAAACAATAAAGAAAAAAATGAACCTCATTTTGAACGTGGTCTTTTATATTTTGGTGCTTTGTAATTGTGGATTATGTGACTATCTCATGAGTCTGGGCTTGAATCACTAGGGAGGGCTACTGGAAGGAAATTTCAAAATCTAGAGCAGCTAACACAGCTGTGCAGTTGTTTGTGGGTTTCACTACAGTAGCAGCAGGGCATATGATGTACAAAGGAAATGATTCCAGTGCTTTACAGGCCACAATGTGGTGAAAAGCATACTTTTATCTTCTTAGATGTAATCAGAAGAACACATTTTAGAAGATTACTAAACGATCAGCCCTTTAAATAGCATTGCCATCTTTTAGGCACTACAGATACTTCAAGTCCTTCATTTCCCCACAAACATTGCTGCCATTCACAATTATTGCTAAGGTGAATATCCAGTTCTTTTTGGCATTTCAAATGGTTTAGAAGCAATATAAACAATAATACAAGTTGTTGAGAAAAGTTAATTTAGAATCAGTAAACAAATCACATTCACCTCTATAGCATAACCTTTAGGAAAAATGAATTAAGGAATATGGCATATCCTTGGTAATTTAATATTAGACATTAGGGAAAAATGCCAGAAACAGACTCTGCAAGAAGGAAAGAGAATTCTTTGATATGATATATTAAAGATTAACTAGGGAAAAGTAATTTTACCTACAGTTTCTATTATATGATAACATACTTTTTTCTACTGATCAGAGAGACTCAAAAAGATTTTTAATTAGGATATGAAAAATGCATCATCATGAATGAATGAAATCACGGAGTAGATGCCTCATTATTCTCATTATTTTGAATGATCTTGTGTATTTGTTTGTGTGGAAGTATGGATGTATTTTATGTCTGGGGAGGAAAGTTTGATTATTAGATCATTGTTTGATATCCAATGTCAGGAACCTAACATGAGTCAAAGTGGTAAATGTGTGTGTGTGTGTGTGTGTGTGTGTGTGTGTGTGTGTGTGTGTGTGTGTGTGTGTGTGTGTGTGTGTGTGTGTGTGTGTGTGTGTGTGTGTGTGTCGGTCATGGGCATTGAACTCTGGGCATGGGCGCCACGGTACCACTTCCAGAAGCTATTATTCTTATCACAAAAGGACTTCACATTGACAGGTATAATTACAAGAAGTAAAACGATAAATATTCACAGTGGCACAAAAATCCCTTAGGTGCCTGTCAAGACAGCACGTTTTTCCAGACACTGCATGTGGTGTGAGCGATTTGCAAACAAAGCGACCATAGAAGATGTTGGATCCTAAACAAAATTGACAATTGCATAAACCCAGTCCTCTATGACAGATTTAGCAAGGCCTATCTTGGAGATTCTTGTTAGGGACTTGATGAAAAATTTATAGTTTATTTGTTATTACAGAACTGTTTTACACCTGTCCCTCAGCCATTAACTATATTTAACATAGTTTCTTTTGCTGTAACATATATTTTTGGCTCAGGAAACTCTTTTTTGTTTGTGAAAACTTGGTTGTTCACGACATAGACATGGGTTTTTTAAACCATTTGAAATTGCTGTTCGCATAGAATTCTATGAGATGAGCTACTCTTTGTCATTTCATAGGAATAAACTTACTTTGATTCAAACCTGGACAGCAGCTAAGCTTGTTCTCCATCTGTATAGACTTCTTTACATGTAAAGAGATCCTCACTTACTTGCAAAAGTCTGTCAGTGAGTCAAACCTAATTCACCCAATGAGGTGCATTACTATCCCAGGCTTCCTTTACATTAAAAATATAAACAATTTTTTACATTTTGTTGAACATTAAAAATGTTCAACAATGTGCATACTTTTTAATGTGAAGTGTGATTCCTATTTTCCATAATGTGAATCAAACAGAGAAATCAGTTTAAGATGTGAAAGAGCCTTTCAAACAGTCTTTAAGCGTGAAAATTTTCCTGGGTATGAATTTTTGGAGAAATATCCCTTTTCAAAGATAAAGGACTCATTTTTTTTACATTGTGCTGGTACTGGGGTTTGAAATCCTGGCCTTGCGCTCTACCTGTGTAATGTCTGCTCCTGGATGGAGAGCAGACTCTATCCTCCTTGTAGTAAATCTCCACCCAATAACTGTGTTACCTAGGCAACTGGCACACCTGGAAGATGTCACATCTGCATCTGCTGAGGTCACATCTGAATTTGATGTGGCCACACCTATCTTCACCCATCCCCTAGAAAAGGCCTAGCCCATGTCCAGACGTGCTCTTTCCCAGGTCTTTCCCAAGTCTTTCCCATGCCTTTCCCAGCCGCGTGGAAGACCAACATGGCCTGGTGCCAGCGGGATTGATGAATAAACCTACTCCTTACCTTAATACCTCTTGTGTGGTGTCGTTCTTACTCAGCAACCACTTTTAAAAACCTAACATAAATGGTGCCATTTGAATCTGGGAAAGGCTTAAAGTCAGGATAGGAAGTGGGATTCCTCTCCTTTTTTTTCTTTCTTTTGTTTGTTTTCCCATTTTTTGCTCTGAGGAATACCACAATTCTGAAGACCTTTTGGGAACCAGTCTGTCTGCTGTGGACAAAGTGAATCAATTCCTTGCTGGCCTCTGCATCTACCTCCATGCTTGAACATTTTGGTGAGTGAACTACTCTCTAAGGGTTCTCTGTCGCTCAGTCTCTCTCCAGATGTGGTTCCACACCGAAGAACCTGCTAGGCCTTTAACTGAAAGCCCAGTCACGTCTGGAGCCGAGGGCAGTTGACTCTGGTTGCTTGGCCACTCCCCCCTAGAGGGCTCAGTGGTAAGTTGTGGGGCCACTTCCATCCGATAAGCCCACCTTCACTCACTAGTTATTTTTCTCTCCTATACCCTTAATGGGGAGCTGTGTGTAACTCCAGTGCCATGAAACCCCTCTGAAATGCTTCCTGCACTCCCTGGATAGCCAGAGCACCTAATTTTTTAGTCTCTTTTCAGATTTAGACAGTTTTTGCCTCTGCAATGGTAAACGGTCAGAAGTCTGTTCACTTTCAGGATCTCTTTGCTCTCTGCTAATCATGTCCAACTTTGTGTATCTCTCCCTTTCTTTTCTACAACTTTTTGGATTGTGCCCTGAAGAGTGTAATAAGAGTTGGGTCCTGAGGACCTCCTCTAGTTTCCCTATCAAAGACTAGCCAATCTAGGCTTCATCTCTTTGTTCAGGCTTTCTTTGCATTTTTTCAGAAATTCACCATTGTGAGTTTGCCATCTTGGCCACATGGTGCGTTCAGGGTTTGGTCCTAACTGACCCATATCTTTCCACTAAGTTTACTACTCCTCCATCCATCTATTTTATTGTACCTTGCTAACAAGTTGCTTTTTTCTCAGACCCTGATAACGGAGGCCCAATTATCTGATGTGCTTTGTTAGCAAAGATGTCTAAATATTAATGTAAAAAATTTTAGATTTTGAGTTTTGCCTTATTGGTTTTGTGTTATGTATTCTAGTACTGACTACGTGATTCTAAAATATTGGGCATATCTGTGCTAAGATTCTCACATCTAACGAGTTTTGTCTTTGCAAGATATTACTTGGTCAATTCTTGGTAAGGACCAGGTAAACTCTACTTATTCTATTTGATTGCCATGTTATTTAATTGGAAATAATAAAGAGTTTTTGTGACAAAGATTGCAATTCAAACCAACCGGGGCTGAAAAAATCCCTAAGACTCCATCAACCAACTAACCTGCAAAGAGCCAGGCTGGAAGTATGGCTGAAGACTCTTGATTCTAACCAGCCAAACACTGGAAGTGGTACTGTAACTCAAAATGGTAGAGCACTAGCCTTGAGAAGAAGTGCTCAGGCACAGTGCCCAGGCCTTGAGTGAAAATCTCCATGAATACTCACTGAGACAAGTCATCCGAGAAACGACCACCTAGACTCAGCCAGTCTGGGGAACAAGGGACCATGGAGAGGAGTAAGAGGAGATGATGTCATATCAGCCATTTTGTGCCTGCCCTTTCAAAATTAACCAGAGGCAGGAGGTCAATATAAGTAAGAAGCTTGCCATCTAATGTTCATAATTGTCTACCTTTTAACTGGATGGGAATTCGCATTCTTGCCTTTGTTACCTGAATTATTCTCTACCTAGTCACCAGATAGGGACATTTCTACCAACATTTTTCAGCCCCAAGTCCTTCCACTTGCCATTTATTTGCGCTCTAATAATTTTTAACAGCCCATCAATGCCTCATGAGACTTTCTCTAGACTTCATCCAAGAGACTTGCCTCCGCCAGACTTTATTAAAGGACTCACACTCACCAAGGGACAGGTGCAGCTCACTGCCTTCTCTGGGATGGGACCAAATTCCAGCCTTTTACCCCTAGTTTTGACACACCTTGTCAGCAGGAAGTAGCCAGAGAGGATCCGCACCCTATTTCATGATTATTAAAAGGCTGGAATATAAGGTCTGCTTCTGGATAGAGAGCAGATTCCACCCTCCTCCAAGCAAAGTCTCCTCCCAGTACCTGTGTTACCTTGGCAACTGGCACTCCTGGAAGATATCACATCTGCATCTGCTGAGGTCATATCTGAATTTGATGTGGCCACACCTTTCTCCCTCCATACCATAGGTAAGGCCTAGCCCAGCTCTAGTACCTCAATTTCTCAGGTCTTTTCCAGATCTTTCCCAGGACTTTCCCAGCATCATGGAGGGCCAACATGGCCTGGTGCCAGCGGGAATGATGAATAAACTTACCCCTTTCCTGAATACCTCGTGTTTGTGTGGTTCTTACTCGACTACTCTTTAAAAACCTAACAATCTGGGCTTTAATTCCCAATGCTTACTCTATACCTCCTGAACCACACTTTCACTTCTTCCTTTTACCACAAGTGGAGAAAAGAATCTCTTAGTTGTATCTACTTGGAATAGCTTTGAATTACACTTGTCAAATTTGAACCCACCTAGTATGGAGCTGTAAGCCACTGGTGCTCTGCTAGAACTCACTTCTTAATAATAAATATTCTCAAAAAGAGGAGAATACATATTTGTTCAATTACGTATGTATTGCCAGATCAACCAAATCACTTGCTACTGGATGAGAAAAAGAGAGAAGATAGAAATGAATATGGAGGAGAGAGACATAAAGAAAGAAGAAGGGAAGGGAGGGTAAGTGATGGGAGGGGAGGGGAAGGAAGGATAGAAGAGGAGGGGGGAGCTGAGTAGAATTGTCTATTCCTCACTAAGGTATTGTTGAACAATCAGCGCCTTTGCATTTATGTAACCAAAGCTTTCTATTTTTGGTAGTAGTAAGCTGAGACATAAAATACAAATTTACATGTAAAACCTGTTAGTGTGCTCACTCCTGCACAAAGGAAGCCACAGTTAGGTTACTGTTAGAGACAAGGCAATTGTAAGCAGCTTAAGTGATTCTGAGAAACAATAATTGATATGCCAGGAATGCTCCCTTGCCCAAGTATTACTCTTGTTCCCTGATCCAGTCTTCCTTTCTACAAGGATAGCAGAAACAGGGAGGCTGGAAAGGAATGGGAAAGGGAAACAAAGAAGGAGGCTACAATGCTTGATAAGAAATGTACTCATTCTTTTGCCCATGTAATTGTAACTCCTCTGTACAATATTTTCACAATAAAAAATAAATTAAAATTTAAAAAAGAATAGTAGAAACAGAAGAGGAAGGAGATATCTGAGCAATGATCATCTTTCTGTTTACCCTCATCTGTTTACCCTCATCCCCTCAAACAATAAAGCCAAAGGAGACTTAACCTGAACTAGTAGGGGAAATGGGGGGGGGGAGTTCATTCTAACATATTGAAATAAAACTTTTTTCAATTATTAATAAAAATTAACTTGAAATTTATTGAAAATTTAGAAGACTACAGCACTCACTATATAGTGGATTCTGCACAAATAAAACTGTCTCCTGTTTCTATCATCAGAAATTGAAAATCGTCCCTAAACATCCAATACTAGGTAAATTGTCCTCGATATTCACTTAAAATGTGTGAATATAATGCAGTAAAAATAACTTTAAGTTTAGACTGTTGAAGTGATAAGTGATGGACATTCATGATGGATAGCATAATGTTGAGAGCATGGAAATTATTTTCCTTCCATCTTTAGGACAGAAGGTGAATAGTAAAGGAGAACTATCTCATCCATTCACAGATTTTAAATGTGGAGAAATAGCCTCATTTATGTAGGTCAAACATGGAAGTGAGGATTTGGCAAGCCCAAAGCCAAATGCCAAAGGAAGAGATATTTTACAAAATACCATGAAGTTGAAATAAGTCTTAAATAAGGAGCTGGGCTTAAAGGGAGTAGGACAGAAGAATGGAGCGGGAAATGTTGGACTAATATAGTCAGATCACTCAATGCACATATGTGAGAATATAAGTAGGAAACTTGAAGGGATAAGTGGGGTTGGGGAAAGGGAAGGAAGAAAAGTGGAAAGATTAACAATGATCCAGATGTGTTGTACAATGAAATGTACATACACTCTATTCCACACTGACATGATGGAGTGAAACCCCTTTGCACAACTAGCTAAAGATTTAAATTTTTTTAAATTTAAAAAATTTTTTTTTTTTTGGGTCCGGTCGTGGGGCTTGAACTCTGGGCCTGGGCGCTGTCCCTCAGCTCTTCAGCTCAAGGCTAGCACTCTACCACTTGAGCCACAGCGCCACTTCCGGCTCTTTTCTTTTTGCTTATGTGGTGCTGAGGAATCGAACTCAGGGCCTCAGCCATGCAAGGCAAGCGCTCTACCACTGAGCCACCTTCCCAGCCCCTAGCTAAAGATTAAAAAAAATGGTTTTAATATTAAGAGACCAAAAGCATAAAGCTTTAGAGATAAATGACAGGATAGCATTGACATATTGTTGACGCTTATGCTCTTTTCAATATACAAAATTTAATAAGTGTCAAGTCTGCTGCAAATGTGAATTTTACTTTGCCATTTTTTTTTGCAAATTGCTTCAACTAAAATAAAAAAAAAATCTTATAGACCTTTATTTGTTTCTAAATATCTTAAGGCAATGCACTGGAACTAATTTCATTCCACATTTAAATTTAAATTTTAAACACTAAAGTCATTTAAAATCCTCTCACTCGGGCACAGGTATGGATAGTTAACTGATATGGGAAGAATCAGAATTATTCAGAATGTAGTAAATGGATGCTTACCTAATTTTCTCTCTGCTGGATCATAGAATACAGACTATCCTAATTGGAAAAATTTAGCCTTCCCAGGTTTTCTGCATATAAACACTCCATCAACATTTTTTTATTAAAGGATTATTCAAGATTAGCTATATGTTGATTGATAATGACTGAGCATGACAGAAAGTTGAGGGAAAACCTTTACTCTTCAGTGAGGTTCTGGCTTGTGTTTCACAAAGTGTTATGAAACCTCTCCATGAAACATCTAGCAGCTGTATTTCTAAAAAGTACTTGCATGCTGACACTTTCTGATAATGTCTCAATCCAAGTACTTCTCCTTGGAGTTCAGTACTATTCAATGATGCGGTGTTAGCTTTTTGTTACATTTTGCAGACCAGTCTTGGTGATGAAATTTGGGCTCCCAATTCCATCCACAAAATGCAGACAAAAATTATCTGTTGACAGTGCATATACTTTTATTTTTTATTACAAACATAGAATGTACTACAAATTTTCATAGCAATTACACTGCACTAGGTTGTGGGCAGATTCTAATGTAAATAATATACTGTGTTCATGTAGAGTAGTTGAGTATCCGATGTTTTAATATGCCTGTGGTACTAAAACCAATACCTTACTGATATTGAGTGACAAATACAACTTCCTATAAGTACAAAAGTTTTCCTTGTATCTTTTTAATATATATATATATATATATATATATATATATATATATATATATATATAGTAAAGATACTGTACAGAGGGGTTACAGTTACATAAGTAAGGTAATGAGTACAATTTTTTCTTTATTATTGGTCATGTGCTTGAACTCTAGGGCTGAGCACTCTCCCTCAGCAATTCAGCTCAAGGCTATCGCTCTACCACTTGAGCTACAGTGCCACTTCCGGTTTTCTGGAAAAAGAGTTTCACGGACTTTCTTTCCCTGGCTGGCTTTGAAACACAATACTCAGACCTCAGCCTCCTGAGTAGCTAGGATTACAGGCTTGAGCCACCGGCACCTGGCATGAGTCCATTTCTTATTGAGCATTTTTACCCCATCCTTTGTTTTCCCCTACCATCCCTACTCTTCACACCTCCTCAACTCATCCCTCCACCCACTCTCTGATAAAGTGTCTTATTATTACATTATTATTATCTCATTATTACAATGGGTCAACCTGAATCCTATCTTTGTATATTAAATGAAGAAATGCTGGCTTGATTTATGCTGATTCTACTTGTATAGACATAAGTAAAATCACTCACCAATCCAAGAACATATAAATGAAATGGACACCTTTTTTGTCAGTTGGTTTAGTTGTGTTCTACACATTTATTGACAGGTTACAAATTATTCTCAAACTTTAATATATTAAAAATAATCTCTTCTTTTCTTACTTTCTTGGCCAGAAAATCAGCAAGACCTCAGTCAGCATTTCTCTCATAGGACTTTTCACATGGGTTGGTTACCTGTTGACCTGAGGTCCAGTTTTATGAGGACTCCCTAATCTGCTTAGGAATTGATGCTGGCTGTTGGAAAATAGCTCAAAGAAGGTTGCCATTTAAAAGCTTATAATTTTATTCTTTACCATGATATTCTCCTGTTACTTTGGTTGTTGAGAGTGTGTATAAGAGCAAGTATTCCGTGGGGATCAGGGAGACACCATATGATCTTTACATACTGACATTTCCGAGTAACTTGCTATCATGTGTACTGCATTTTGCAAGTCAAATACGTCTAAACCTACCAGTTTTATGAGATAAGAGGAGTGGTAAAAGAACTCTTAGAGACAAATACATCTTGAACATATTTTGTTCCAAGCATTCCATCTAAGGCATTTTCAGCAAGTAATGAAACTTGTGTTTGCTGTAATTATGTGTCTTTCTCCCTGTGTGCATGTATACATGTGTATATGTATATGTGAATTTGTGTGTATAGTAACATATATGTGTACAATATAAGGGCATATACACACAGATATGCATATATAAATAAATATACATATACAAATATGTGTATATATATATATGATTTAATGTATAGTTCCCAGAACATTGTCATTCTCACAAAGTGTTCATGATAAACTGCTCTGAGGACCTTGCTCTATTGTACTCACTTCCATCATTACCTTCTTTTTCATCCCTGTGAACAACTTCGGTCTAGTTTCCATAGGAGAGCTTTATTTTCATTACATGTAGTTACAAACTGATAATCAAAGACAAAGGTTGTTTGTGAAAGAAAAAGAACTTTTAGGTCACAAGTTAAAATATCTTTTTTTTGGGGGGGTGTCTAGTCTTGGTGCCTGAACTCTGGGCCTGGGAACTGTCCCTCAGCTCTTCAGCTCAAGGCTAGTGCTCTACCACTTGAGCCACAGCGCCACTTCTGGCTTTTTTTCTTTTTGCTTATGTGCTTCTGAGGAATCGAACCCAGGGCCTCAGGCAAGCAAGG
This sequence comes from Dipodomys merriami, assembly GCF_024711535.1. NCBI lineage: Eukaryota > Metazoa > Chordata > Mammalia > Rodentia > Heteromyidae > Dipodomys > Dipodomys merriami. The sequence goes on from NW_027204104.1 coordinate 239,145, forward strand.
CAAGCACTTTACCACTGAGCCACCATCCCAGCCCAAGTTAAAATATCATATCCATCCAAATGATTCCTATGAGATAAAATTTGTAATAGTAGTCAACGTGAAAAGAATTCCTAGACCTGTTGTTTTGCCATTTACAATGTCAAAGAATAATATCACGTCACTCATAATTCTTAAAGAATGCAAGGGAAAATGTTAGTCACCATCATGTTCCCACAAAGCCAGTGGATTCTGAAGGATAATAGTAGACCAGCAGAAATTCTATGTAGCAGACATGTAGCATGAAAGAGAAAGAGAGGAAATGAGAACATGAAAGAGAGAGAAATCTCATAATACTGAAAGGGCATAACAGGTAAAAAAGAGCTGTATGAGAATATTCATACTGTTATCTTTAGAATCTACATGTATATTTGAAGGTATTTGATGTATGATAATCCATCAACCCAAAATATAAAATGATATTAATAAAAAATAAAAATGACTCAGAAGTAATTAAAAATGCTAAAACAATTTTCACCTTAGCAAACTCTCAGAGATATTTCATTACTTTGAAAAGAATAAAGTGGCTGGGGTTAGTATAAATTTAGAAGTATTGTTATACTATACAAAAATATGAAAATATATTCATATATTTCATTATATAACCCAAAGCAGAAAGCAAATGTTGTTTAGATGAATTTTTAAAACCCAGTCTATCAGGAGCTGGGATGGTGGCTGTTGTAGAGTGCCTGCCTTGCATGCATGAGGCCCTGGGTTTGATTCCTCAGCATCACATAAGTAGAAAAGGATGGAAGTGGTTCTGTGGTTCAAGTGGTAGCACTAGACTTGAGCTGAGGTACAGCAATCAGGCCCCAGAGTTCAACCCCATGGCCAACATAATCAAAGTAAAAAACAAAACAAAACACAGTCTCTCACTTTTGTGACCTCAACTTTGTAATATCACTGCTTCAGCCTAGGGCTAAGATTTTAAGTGTGGACATTTATCATCCCTCCTTATTCTGACTGTACTTGATAATTTTTTAATCAATATTTTGTTCTTAATTTTGCTTTTTGTAAATTCACATGCAACTATAAAAAATGGTTTGGCCATCCCAGTAATCTTCTCAAAGTACCTCCTGATGATGAATAACAAAAAGTTTTATTATATTACAAGGGAAACAATACTACAAATAAAGAAACACAATAATAAATATTAATGATTAATAAAATAAAATATCAAAGAATTACCTGTGTTTTCAGTATTTGAAGTGAACTTACATATTTGATTTTACTATTCTTGCATTCCTGTACATTTAACACTGAATAAGATTATGATGTTCAACAAGAGTTTTATAGGCTATGTGTAGTCTTTAAAGTTACCCACTAAGATTGCTTTTTATGACTCATCTCATCATTTGTATATGGCTTATATCATCATTTGTTCCTCACTAATATATAAAGTAAGGAAGCCCTAAAGTTTTAAGAGAAACTGTGCAGTTAACAGAGTCTTAACTCTTCACTCTGCTTCTTTACACTAAGACTTTGCAACATCTCATTAGTAATGTTTCTATAAACTCTGAAATGTACTTTTTAGTAGCATATGTCTGCTACCATAAATCTTAAATATTTATAGAAAAGTTGTATGACCTGACAAACAGTCCTAATTTTGGCCTATATAAGCAAATTTCCAAAATTAAATATATTTAAAACATTAAAACTTTTAACAAACCTTAACACTTGTCGCAGTGTTCATTATGACAGGTACCTTGTACAGAATAATTGAATTCATCCTCCACATTTCTTTTTTTATTTTTATTTTTTTGTGAACATACTGTACAGAGGGGTTACAATTTCAAGGGCAAGATAATGAGTTCATTTCTTATCAAGCATTGCAGCCTCCTAATTTGTTTAGCCTTAACATCCCTTCCCAGCCTTCCTCTGCACCCCACACAATTCCCTCCCCCCCACCGATCCTACACATCTCTTGAACAACAATATCTGTGATTATTTTGTTTTTGACATGTCAATCTTGACTATTCTTAAATGTGTGCTTATGTAAGAGGTACATGGTTCTAAAATTTCACGAGAATTCTTCAAAACTTACTTTTCTTTGAATTGTCTAGTTTAAGAAAATCAATTACACTTTATATATAAAAAATGCTCTGTGCTCAATTCAGCAGCACATACACTAAAATTGGAACAATACGGAGAAGATTAACATGGCCCCTGGGCAAGGTTGACATGCAAATTCTTGAATCATTCCATATTTTTACAACTAAAGATGCTGGAGAGGATGTGGCCACAAAGGAACCTTTCTTGATTCTTGTTGGGAGTGTTAACTTGTTCAACCATTTTGGAAAGCAGTATGGAGACTCATCAAAAGACTCCATATAAATCTCCCCTATGACCCAGCAATCACACTTTTGGGGATTTACCCAAATCATCACAAAGAAGACCATACTAAAACTACCAGAACAACTATGTTTACTGCAGCATTATTTACAATAGCTAAGATATGGAGCCCACCTGGATGGCCCACAGAAGATGAATGGATCATGAAAATGTGGTATATATACACAATTAAATTCTATGCCTCCATCAAAAAGAATGACATCGCCCAATTTGTTAAAAATTGTAAAGCCTTGGAAAAAAATTTATTAAGTGAAGTAAGCCAAGTCCAAAGAAACATAGGTCCCATGGTTTCCCTTATTTTCAACAGCTAATATATGTATGGGGTAAGAATAGATCATAAGCTATGTGCATATCAGATAAGATGATATTACAAGAAATGAACCAGACAAGTGATTTTTTTGTTTCTTGCTATTGTTTCTAAGATACTTATAATGTGTGATGTGATTATTTTTGTTCCTTTATATGTTCCTCCCTTACGTTCTAACCACTGTTTTCACTGTATTTGAAGTTGGTGCACTTACATCCTGGGTATACATTTCTCTAATTTGGGGAGGGGAAAGGGAAATAAAAAATTCTTAAATAGGGATACAGGTTGAGATGCACAAGACACTATGTTGAAAAATGAACTTTACAATTTAGACAGGGGAAGGGGGAGGGGAGTGTATTTGTGGAGGTGGGAGGGAAGGGATGGTGGAAGGAAAAGAAAGGAAGAGGAAACAATGCTTGTTAGGAAATGTACTCATTATTTGCTCATACAAATATGACACCTCTGTACAGTTTTTTTACAGGTGGACCCATTGCAACAATGAGAAGTTCAAGTCGTTATGTCGAAAATGAACTTTACAACTTTGGTGCGGGGGGCAGGGAGGATTGGTTGGGAGGGCTGGGGGGGATGGGGAGGGATGGGAAGGGAAAACAAAAGAGGAGGCTACAATGCTTGATAAAAAATGTACTCATTATCTTGCCCATGTAATTGTAACCCCTCTGTACAGTATTTTCACAGTAAAAAAAAAAGTATAAAAATGTTCTGATATAGAAGAGTTTATTTCCTCTATTTTACCCAGATAATAACGTTAACAAAGAAATTAATGCAGCACACTGATATGCTTATATGAAGGTATTTTGAATAAATGTGTGTGGGGGGGTGTACACACACGCATGCACACATGCACACATGCACATTCTTGTGTATTGGCATGCTCAGAGTTTGAAATCAGGGCTTCAAGGTCTTGCTAGTCTTTTCCTCTCTAGGTTGATGAGATAATATATGAGCTACATTTCCATTCCTGGCTCTTTGCTAATTCATTATAATTTCTGAAAAATAATCTCTTGAATTTATTCTGCCCTGAGTGACTTCCAACAGTTATTCATAGATCTCAGGCTCCTGAGTAGATAGCCCGAGCAGATAGAATTACAGGTGTGACAGCCAGGACAAGGCTTTCAGAATAATTTTATAAGTAGAAGAAAGTTTACTTGATGGGGCCCTGTTTTATCATCTCCTACTTTTAAAGCATTTTGGAGTGATTATATGTGAATTTACTTCATTTTTGGATTCTTTTTTTTTTTTTTTTGGTCCGGTAGTGGGGCCTGATCTCTGGGCCTGGGCGCTATCCCTCAGCTCTTCAGCTCAAGGCTAGCCCTCTACCACTTGAGCCACAGCACCACTTCCGGTATTTTTCTTTTTGCTTATGTGGTGCTGAGGAATTGAACCCAGGGCCTTAGGCATGCAAGGCAAGCGCTCTGCCACTGAGCCACCTTCCCAGCCCGATTTTTGGATTCTTAAAAGATAGTAAGTGTTGGTATTTAAAAGTTTTAGTACTTTTTAAAAAGAGGATACTGGAGCTGTGGGACAAAATTTGGACTCTCTTTGGACCTCAATTTATAAGCTCAGCTCTGTGGATGATAACCCATTGTCACCAACACAGTCTGTGTTGGAGACAAAATGTAACAGAAAATAATCGCCATGGGCAATATTTGGTATGCTATTATTTATAGGACAATATGAATATTGAATTGAGAGTGTAAGAGAATGGAGAGATTTTACCTACAATTTTTGTATTGCTAAAAGGCTTTTGGAGACTGTCACTCCTTTCCTCCCACACTGTGTGTCTTTGGGCCATGCACTTCATGCCTTTAATTACAATTTTTCCCAACACTAAAACGATAGATAACATTAGCATTATAGCAAATGTTATCTTAAGAATTGAGAGAAATAAAACTTGCAAAATACTTAACATAAACTTCTATGAATGAGCTTTGAGTTTAGCCATAATTTTTTAATACTAAATAGAATGCAATAATATTACAGAAAACATTACAGCAACCAGAAGGAATATGATCTATTGACCATGCTTTGCTTCCAAGGAAGCCAGGTGTACAGCGTCTCATGCTTTAAATCAAACTGGTTATATTATGTCTTGGTAGTGTAAAAGTATCAAGGACAGAATAATGAAGGAATGTTGTAGACTGAGGTAATGTCCATATGATAATGTGCAAAACTGATAAAACGTAAAAGTACCTGAGCATTATATTGTGTTTTATATCATTTAAGTTGCATTGCAAAGACAGGGAATACCTAGAACAATGAATTCTCTTTTTGATATCCTATCATAGGTTCTTAGCTGGATGAACTCTTTCTTCATTCTTATAGAGGCATTATCAGATGAGAGGAACTGTATTTTTTGTTTGCTTCCTTCAATTTATTCTTCAATTTGAAATCTGAACTACTTGAGACTGAAAGAAACCAAGGGAAATTAGACACGCAGGCTTTGGAAAGAACAATCAACATAAAATAAATAAAATACACATAGCCTTATGAAAGGTCTAACTAAATTGAGTTATATAGTCTAAAGCGTAAACAGAAAATGATATAAGCAATTTCATCTTATTGAAAATTGAAAAATGTAAGGAATTGCTTAATTTTTTTCCTTTCTCCTCCCTTGAATTAATGATTGATTTTGTATAAAGAGATTAAAAATGAGATTAACAAGAAATGAATAAAATTCAAAAGAGTTCTGGGAAGATGGTAAGGAAGAAGCTGGAGGCTACACAGGCTCTCTCATAGAAAGCAGTTTAAGTGTTCCAGTGAACAGTCCTAAGCAAGACAATCACACCAAGGGTGCCATCACAGTAAAGAGAGTTTGGCCAGAGAGGGAAAATCCAGGCAAGGGGACAGGTCAGTGCACTTGCCAGCACGCTCAGCTGCGGTTGTGGCGGTGGCTGTGGCAGCCATAGCCACCAAACCTGAAACAGAGAGTCAGGGACGAAGGCCCCAGATCAGAGGGCTAGGGGATTCTACACAACACCAGCAAGAACTGACAAGGAACAGACATCTTCATCCTGCAGATCGAAGACCAGAGACAACCCAGGAACCAAGACTCTGGCTAGAGTAGAAGCCTGACATTCTCACTCCTTCTAAGGGAACAGAGGAGGAAAGGCAATCCCTCCCCTCCACACTACTGGAGATCTCCATCTTTGATACTGATAAAGGCCTGGCTAAGCAGCTAGCTCCAACTCAGGCCTGGGAAGAAAACAAGAGTCATTTAGCAGGTCAAAGGAACCCGACCTCACCTGCCAGGCTCAGCTCCACCCAGGGAAAAGTCATCCAGCCCAGGCAGAGATAGCTCTGCCCTCCTCAAGTGTTGATTTCTTCACTGGCTAAACAGAGCCAGAGGCTGCCCCTCCCTACAGCAGTCTTGAAAATTAACTGAAATTCAGTAAACATAAACCCTGAGAATGTCTCCAGGCTAGGCTCTGTAAGTGTCTCAGAAGCTAGCCCCTCAGGGAAACTCTACTGCTTGCTGAAAGGCCTCCACTCTACCCAGAACCAAGCCTCATCAAAGCATCTCCAAACTAGAGGAAACAGCCATCTCACTCTTGTGTGATAATCAAAGCACATCTCCCTCCCATTGTACTAGCCTAGGAGGAGGATCACAAAATTCTGGGTAAAGCAGAACATTTTTCTGTCTGCTCAAACAAACTGACTTAAGAAACCAATCAACCCACAGGAAAATCAAACACCACAAGCAGACCAGAGACTACAACAAGAGATTGGTTACAGACACAAGGGAGATACAGGATCTTCCCACCCCCTCCAAAAAATCAAAGAACTCATTTTTTGTACCTTTTAAAATTTGTTTAAATTTTTTGTTTTTATTTTTAATTTTAAAAAATTGTTTGCTCTTAACCTCTACTCTATTTTCTTCCTCTTATAATTTTTAATTTGGGGGAATATCTCTGCTTGTGTGTGTGTGTGTGTGTGTGTGTGTGTGTGTGTGTGTGTGTGTGTGTGTGTGTGTGTGTGTTTTAGCTCTACTGAACTTTTGATCCTTTCGTACTTGTTCATTCTTTTCACTTTATTTCCTCGTTCGTTCTTTTTTGCTTGACTTAATAGCTGTTCTGCTCATCCTCAGGTATACGAATAGTCGATTATTAGACCTTATCCCCCATTGTGTACACAATCCATAAATTTATTATTCAATTCAAAACCTCTTTGACTTAAGTTTCTTAATAGCAGTACTACCTCTTTATACCTATATAATATTTTCAGGATTTTTTTTTTATTTTTTCGCATCTCCATTCTATTCCTCCCCTTCTCTCATCCTATCCCTGTTCTTCTGTGAATATTACGTTGTTACATTTGCATAAATTTTAATTTTTCAATTAATAATTTTTAATATTTTTTTTCTATTCTTTCTTGTCTCTTTTTTCTTTTTCTTATTTTTTCTTCTTTTTTTCTCCCTCTACTATCATTCTATCCAAACTATTTTCCTTTCTGAGATTAAGACTAAGTTAATTTAACTCTCCTTTTACCTTTTCACATCCCTCTATTCCTATTTTTACCCACATCTCTCCCTAAATCTTATAATTTCTGGTATGCTAAATTATTCTTTGTTGTTCATAGCCCATTAGTACATAGTTGTTTGATATTGAATAAATATATCTGTTGAACTACATTGTATCTGCGGACTTTTGACTGTGAAACTACAGACTTTGGATGATGCTTGCCTTAAGTTAGTGTTCTAGCACAAAACTGGTGTTACTTTCATCCCAAATGGGCAGAACAAGCAGAAACACAAGAAAAATGGCAAGTTCGGGTATCTAAACTCCCACTCATGATAATCAGGGGACAGAACAGATAATGAATAATCCAGGGGAGAGCTCCCCAAAAGCTATACAAAAACTACTGTTAAACATGGTAAATGAAAAAACTGAAAACCTGCAAAGGACTCAGTGTGAGCATGATAGGGAGAGAGAGGAGGCAAAACAAAGGTCAATACAAGAATATCATGAGCTTGAGGAACTTACTCAAAGATTGACACAGGAATTGCATGAGCAGATTGAAAACACTCAAAGAGAAATACAGGGATGGCATGAGCAGGCTGAGTCCAGTCAAAGAGATAGACATGAATTGTGTGAGCTGGCTGAGAATAGACAAACAGAAAGTCAGGAATTGCATAAACGTGAGGAAGCTAATCAAAGACTAATACAGGAATTCAGAGAGCGAGATGAGACAGACAAAGATCTTTAGAGGCATTTATGGAATCCACAGAGAGCTGAAAGAAGTCAGGGAGACCACAAAGGGAATGCTGAATGGAACCCAACAGAAGTAATGGGAGTCCAAGGAAACCATAACCAATCAACTAAGTGATTTGAGAATAAACACTGAACACCAAATTAAGGAAGCAAAGAAGTTCATAGAAGATCTAAAACAAAGCTCCAACAAAGAATTTGAAGTGATAAAAACCGACCAATTAGAAAGAAAAGAAATAAAAACCAAAGTAGAAAGTCTTGACAGTAGGTTACACCATGTAGAAGATCGATTATCGGAGATTGAAGACAGCCTAGATATTGTGGAGAAAGAACATACAAACATCAAGACAAATCCAAGAAATATGACAGATCTATTCAACATTTAGAAGACACTATCAGAAGGCCTCAGCTGAGGATAATGGGTGTAGTGGAGCAATTAGAGAGAGAAGTTAATGGTCTAGGAAATTTGTTTAACAGGATCCTAGCAGAGAACTTCCCAAACATGCAAAACGATAGGCCTATTCAGACACAAGAAGCTTTTGGAACTCCACCTAGACCAGACCAGAACAGGACATCCCACCATCACATTATAATCCACACAGGGTCAATTCAGACCAAGGAAAAGATCCTTAAAGCTGTCAAGGAGGAAAGATCAATCACCGATAACGGGAAACTAATTAGAATCACCTCAGATTTCTCAGCAGAGACAACTAAAGCAAGAAGAGCCCGGGATAAGGTATGCCATGCCCTAAAGACAAACAACTAGAAACCAAGAATACTGTACACAGCTAAACTCTCTTTCATAACTGAAGGTCAAATATAAACCTTCCATACCAAAGAAAAATTTAAACAATATATCTCTGCCAAACCAGGACTTCAAAAGATTCTTGAAGATATCCTACACATAGAAAACCAACAAGACCACAATAAACGCCAAGAAACTCCACCCAAACTGAGAATCCAAGAACCATAGGAAGAACCCAGTTGCCACAATCCCAAGAAGGTGGATAAAATGGCAGGAACTCCCAAATACCTCTCAGTCCTATCTCTTAACATTAATGGAATGAACTCTCCAATTAAGCAACATAGACTGCCTAGTTGGATTAAAAAGCAAGATCCTTCTATCTTCTGCCTTCAGGAGTACATCTTGCCCATAAAAACAAACACATTTTAAATGTGAAAAGCTGGAACAAATCTACCAAGCAAACGGCCCCCATAAACAGGCAGGTGTTGCAAGCCTCATATCAGATAAAATAGACTTCAAATTAAAATCAATGAGAAGAGATAAGGAAGCTCTCTATATACTAATTAAGGGAACCCTCCTTCAGGAGGATATTACAATTCTAAATATCTATTTTCCAAACAACGGAGCACCCAAATTTATCCAAGAAAAACTACTTTCCCTCAAATCCCACATAGATAAAATGACATTGATTGTTGGGAACTTGATACACCACTCTCCCCACTAGATAGATGAACTTGGCAAAAATTCAACTTGAGAAACCGCAGATCTAAACAACTGTATAGATCAACAAGATTTCACAGACAACTACCGAATGTTTGACTCAGCAGCATCAGAATACACGTTCTTCTCATCAGCACATGGAACATTTTCCAAAATAGACCACTTTTTACGTCACAAAGCAAACTTGTCCAAATTCAGAAACATTGAAGTTATACCTTGCATTCTCTCTGACCACAATGGAATAAAATTAGAACTCAAAACCAAAAGCCACCAAAGAAAGTCCTGTAACACATGGAGGCTGAACAACACACTGCTGACTCACGAGTCAGTGTTGGACGAAATTAGAAAGGAAATTCAAATGTTCATGTTATTCAACAAAAAAGAACACACATATTACCAGCTCCTCTGGGACACAGTAAAGGCAGTACTCAGAGGCAAGTTTATAGCTCTGAGATGCTATATCAACAAATTGGAGAGATCTGAAACCAACAATTTAATGAGACATCTGAGCCTCCTTGAAAAAGAGCAGCAAGATAAACCCCAATCCAGTAGATGGAAATAAATGATTAAAATTAAATCAGAAATAAATGAATTAGAATCCAAAAAAAACATGTAAAGAATCAACAAAACAAAGAGTGGGTTATTCGAAAAAAAATAAAAAAAATATACAGACCCTTAGCAAATCTTATAAGAAAAAAGAAGAGAATACATCCAAATAAATAAACTCAGAAATGAGAATGGTAACATCACCACAGTAACAACAAAATTCAGAACATTATAAGGGAATAATCCTCAAAACTTCATGCTAATATATTTGAGAACTTGGCAGAGACAGAACTTTTCCTACCAAATATTGACATGTTGAAACTAATCGAAGATGAGTTAAACCATCTGAACAGGCCCATTTCAAGCATTGAAATAGAAAGAGCAATAAGAGACCTCCCATCTAAGAAAAGTCCAAGACCAGATGGTTTTACAGTGGAATTCTACAAGTCCTTAAAAGCAGAGTTTACACAAATAATACTTCAGCTCTTCAATGAAATTTGAAGACAAAGTTCAATACCGAGCTAATTCTATGAAGCCATCATAACCCTCATCCCCAAACCAGGCAGGGATTCATCAAAGAAAGAGTACTATAAACCCATTTCTTTGATGAACATAGATGCAAAACTTTTCAACAAAATTTTGGCTAATCGATTTCAACAATTTATCCAAAAAATCATGCACCATGATCAAACAGAATTCATTTCAGGAATGCAAAGCTGGCTCAATATACACAAATCAATTAATATAATTCATAACACCAACTGAAGCAAGGATAAGAACTGCATGGTTATCTCAATAGATGCAGAAAAAGCATTTAACAAGATCCAAAACCCCTTTATTATGAAGGTTCTGAAAAAATTAGGAATCCATGGAACATTCCTCAATACAATAAAGGCTGTATATGACAAACCTACAGCCAGCATTATACTTAATGGTGAAAAACTGAAGCCATTCCCTCTTAACTCAGAAATGAGACAAGGATGTTCACTTTCTCCACTTCTATTCCATCTAGTATTAGAATGCCTAGCTACAGCCATAAGACAAGATATAAACATAAAGGGGATACAAATAGATAATGAAAAAGTAAAAATCTCCCTCTTTGCAGATGATTTGTTATTGTACTTAAAGAATCTCACAGCCTCCACTCCCAAATTTCTCAATTGATTCAAAACTTTGGCAAAGTAGCACGGCATAAAATTAAGCCTCAAAATTCAACGGCTTTTCTGTTTACCAACAATGAGAAAAGTGTGGCTGAAATTAGGAAAGCAACTCCATTCATAGGGCTCCAAAAAATAACTAGGAATTCAAAAAGTGAAGGACCTCTATGATGAAAAATTTAAAAACCTGAAAAAGGAAATCAAAACAGAACTTAGAAAGTGGCAAAAACTCCCATGATCTTGGATTAGAAAGATGAACACCGTGAAAATGGCAATACTTCCCAAGACAATCTACAAATTCAATGCGATATTTATCAATATTCCAACCTCCTTCTTCAAGAAAATAGAAGCTGCAATCGAAAATTTAATATGAATGAATAAAAGACGCCAAATAGTGAAAATGATCCCTAACAGAAATCACAGGGCGAGAGGAATGTCAATACCAAATTTCAAACACTACTACGAAGCCATAATAATCAAAACAGCTTGGAACTGGCATAAGAACAGACCTCAGGACCAATGGAATAGAATTGAAAACCCAGAAATGAACCTACAGACCTATAGCCATCTAATTTTCGATAAGGGAGCTAAAATATAGAATGGACGAAAGACAGCCTTTTCTGTAAATTGTGCTGGCAAAATTGGTTAACTACTTGAAGAGAACTAAGGGTAGATCCTTAGACATCACTCTGCACCAGAATCAACTCCAAATGGATCAAAGACCTTGGAGTCAAAGCAGACATTCTGAAAATTTACAGAATGGAATAGGAGAAATCCTAGGTCTCCATGGCAGAGGCCTAAATTTTCTTAATAGAGACCCAAAATCACAACAAATCAAAGAAAAGTTGGACAAATGGGATTGCATGAAATTGTAGGGCTTGTGCATGGCAAAGGAAATAGCTAGCAACATCAATCGAAAGCCCACTGAATGCGAGAAGATCTTCACTAGCCATACAACAGACAAGGGTCTCGTATCTAAAATATACCTGCAATTCAAAAAAATTAAATCCCCCAAGAATAAATCTTCAAAGAAACAACGGACCAATAAGTAAGTGGGCTAAGGAAAAGGAGAAACTTATCTGAAGAGGAAAGAAGGATGGCCAATAGACACATGAAGAAATGCTCAACCTCCCTAGCCATAAAAGAAATGCAAATCAAAACAACATTGAGATACCACCTCACCCCAGTTAGAATGGCAATAATCAAGAACTCTAATAACAACAGATGCTGGAGGGGATGTGGAACGAAGGGAAGCTTACTGCATTGTTGGTGGGAGTGTAAATTTGCTCAACCACTTCTGAAAACAATATGGAGATTCGTCCAAAGGCTCCACATAGAGCTCCCCTATGACCCAGTAATCCCACTTTTGGGCATTTTGGGCTACCAGCACGACTATGTTTATTGAAGCATTATTTACCTTAGCAAAGATATGGAAACCACCCAGATGACCCTCAAGTGATGAATGGATCAAGAAAATATGGTGAATATACACAATGGAATTCTATGCCTCCATCCGAAAGAATGACATTGCCCCATTTGTTAGGAAGTGGAAAGACTTGGAAAAAATTATTTTAAGTGAAGTAAGCCAGGGCCAAAGAAACATAGGTCCCATGGTTTCCCTTATTTGCAATAACTAGTATATGTCTGAGTCAACCAGAAAAGTTCAGATAAGTTGATGTTAAGGAAATGAACCCTAAGATATGTATTCAAATGTTTTTTTTGTTTCATGTGATTGTTCCTAAAGTATATATAAGATTTTTTTTGTTGCTTTCTATGTCCCTCCACCACGATATAACCCCTGCTTTCATTGTATTTGGTTTTGGTATGATTTGTGGAGGGGAAGGAAGATACAAATCGTTTTAATAGGAATACAGGTGGACCCATAGAAACAATGAGAGGTACAAGTTCTTATGTTGAAAAACTAATTTTAAACTTTTATGATGGGAGAAGAGGGGGAGGAAGATTGGCTGGGAGGGGGCGTGGGGAGAATGGAAAGGGATGGAAATGGGAAACAAAGGAGGAGGCTACAATGCTTGAAAAGGAATGTACTTATCTTTCACATGTAATTGTAATCCCTCTCTACAATATTTTCACATTAAAAAAAAGAAATGATTAAAATTGGACAAAAGTTCGGAATAGACCTGTTTTCCAAATAGCCATGAAAGTAGCCAGTGGGTTTTCAAATTCGTGTTTAATACAACTTCTATGTTGGCTTAATGCTTTTGGAACAGAAGTCATTAGAGAAATGCAATTCAAAATTACTATGATACTAGTTCATAACTATTGTAACACTTATCCAAAAAATCAAAGGAACCTGGTGTGGTGGTAAAGGCTTGTAATTCCAAGCATTTAGCAGGTTGGAGTAATAGGATTTTATTCTAAGGCCAGTCTGGGGTACTGCACATAGTAAAAACCTGCCCTTAAAAAAAAAAAACAAAGGTAATAATGTCGGTGAGAATGTGGATAAAAGAAATTTTCTGGGGCTGGGAAGGTGGCTCAGTGGTAGAGCGCTTGCCTTGTATGCCTGAGGCCCTGGGTTTAATTCCTCAGCACCACATAAGCAAAAAGAAGTAATTTTCTACACTCAGTCAAAATACAGGTTAATATTCTCGTTGTAGAAAGTAGTATGAAGTTTTCTAGAGAAATGTAAAGTCTAAATATCATCTGACCCACCGATCATGTTTTTATTTCTCTTTGGGTAACTGATAAATATATCTGTATTTCATTGCTATTTACATTATTCACAACAATGGCCAAGATATAAATCGAAGTTAAGGGTTCAACTACAGACTAAGAAAGCACTGTGTTGCATGCACAATATATAATTTTTCATCTTTAATATAGCAAGAGTTTTCTCCCAGTAGCCACAATTTACAATAACCTGAAAGATGTATTCTAAATGAAGAAAAATGTCTTCTGATCTTTGTAAAACCACACACACACACACACACACACACACACACACACACACACACACCAACCTCAAAGATTTAGAGAGAAATGATTTTTTTTAGTTCCCAAGAATTTTATTTTTTTATTGTGAAAATACTGTACAGAGGGGTTACAATTACATGGGCAACATAATAAGTACATTTATTGTAGCGCCCACGTTGCTGGACCCCCACCAAGAAGACCAACAAGAGTCAGACGATCTGAAATGCAAAAGCAAGCTTTTATTTAGACGGGCTGCAGCTTGGGCCTCGTCCTACACTCCCAAACAGTGGAGCCTAGGAGGAGAGCCCTGAGCTAAATAAAGATTTGCAGGGCTTATAAAGGCAAACAACCAGGTGTTTGGATTACCACCACGTCTTGCTCTGCTAGCTGAGATAAACAAGCAACAAATGGTCACTGCCTCAAAAATGGAGTTGCTTTAACCCTTCCTCCACCCTTGACTTATGGTCCTGAAACACAATATTGTGGCTCAGGCCAAAAACTATACTCCAACAGCTCTCGATCTTGACTATCCCTCTATGACCATGGCCCTGTTGTCTTTTGCTATTCCTGAATTGTCAACGTGAAAACAACACTCTTCCCCTAGGGCAGCACAAAGTTCCCCTTGTTGTACTGAGCGCCTCCCAGGAGTTATGCAAATGATAATTGAAACAATACCAATAAAAATCAGTCCATTTTTCTTTTCTTGAGTTATATATGGAGTGGTTGGGTAGGATGCTTACAGACTTCCCATGTTTCCCCATGGTCATCCAGGGCAATGGGGTCAGCTGGTCTTTCATGGGTGCAGTGGATCCAAGCAGGAATGCTCTCCACCTTAAGGGCAGTGGGTGTAGCCAGAGGTACCATGTAAGGTCCCTTCTACCGTGGTTCCAAAAATCTCAAGTTGTACCATTGAACAAACACACAGTCCCCTGGTTTAAATTGGGGGTAGGAATAGAAGCAGAATCATAGGATGCTCTAAGCTGGGGCGACCCACTTTTGTGGACAAGCTATAGATAGTCAAGTTTACATAGAAATTCAGTGTCACTCAAATGAGCAAGCAATCCATTCTGAAGGCTAGGGATAATGGGTGGAGGATGTCCATACATTATTTCAAAAGGAGTACAGCCAAGGTGATAGGGTGAATTTCTTACTCTAAACAGGTCAAAAAGAAGGAGTGATACCCAGTCTGTGCCAGTCTCCAAAGCCAATTTAGTTAAGGTCTCTTTTAGAGTCTGATTCATTATTTCTACCTGCCCTGAACTCTGGAGTCTATAAGCTCGGTGCAATTTCCAATCCATCCCCAGTGCTACAGCTATTCCCTGACTTAATTTTGAGACCAAGGCCGGTCCATTTTCCGACCTGATGGTGGATGGGAAGCCATAGATGGGTAGGATTTCTTCCAGGATATTCTTAGCCACGAAGTTCACGATCTCATGCTTTGTTGGATAGGCTTCAACAGATCCTGAAAATTGTCTACAAAAACTAGCAAATATTTATATCCAACTTTTCCACTTTAAATTTCTGTGAAGTCTAATTCCCAATACACATCTGGCCTATCTCCACGGAGGCAAGCTCCTTTTGTAACCGGTTGATTAGGGTCATTGGTGAGCTGACAGGCTTTACAATTTTTAACAATGTTCTCAATGAGTTGATTTCCTTGCTTAATTTTTACTTCTGAGTGTTGGAGCAAGTCCTGCATTCTTCGGGTTCCCATGTGAGAGGCCTGATGGATTCTCTTAAGAATCCCCTTGCCCAATCTTTGTGACAAGGTAAGTTTCCCCTCACCAGTTTTCCACCAGTCTTTATTTTCTTCTCTGCCTGGGGGCTTATAGGCCATGGGAATTTTCTTTATCCACTCCAAGTCTTCTTGGGAGTACTGAAGCTCAGGAGGCAAAGCTTGAGGCCCTGCATCTACTAGAGTAAGTACTTCCCCTCCGGGATGGAGGGCCACCTCCTTAGCTGCCTGATCGTACAAATTATTTCCTTTGGTTGTTGAATCAGTTCTCTTTTGATTGTCAAGGCAGTTCATAATGGTAATATTTGCTGGTTTCCATAAGGCCTGGACAAGGCTTAAAATTTCTTGTTTGTTTTTAGTAGCCTTTCCCTCAGTTGTCAGCAGCCCCCTCTCTTGGTAAATGGCTCCCTGGACATGCATGGTAGCAAAAGCGTACAGATTGTCAGTGCAAATGTTTAATCCCTTCCTCTTTCCCATCCATAGGGCTTTTGTTAGTGCCCCTAGTTCTGCTCTTTGTGCAGATGTTCCCTGGGGGAGTGCTACAGCCTACATTATCTCAGTGACCATGGTGACTGCTGCGCCCGCGTACATTTTTCCATCTCGAATGAAACTGCTGCCATCTGTGAACCAGGTATGCACGGCATGTGATAGTGACAAGTCCAACAAGTCTGGCTTCTTTTCCTTGGCCTGGTCTCTCTTTTCATGCTCAATTTCACGTTCTTTGCCCTTCCTTTTCTTTCTTTGCTCCTCTGTCTCTCTCTTACTGTAAACCTTTTCAACCACGGCTATTAGATCCCTAATAGACTTTTCACCAAGTCTTTCTAGAGCCTGCAACTTTTGCTTTATGTCTGGTGCAGATTGATTTATATAGGAAAACATAATCATCTGAGCTGACTCCTGAGTCTCAAGATCATATGGGGTATATTGACTAAAAGCTTCCATGAGCTGCTCAAGGTACGCTGCCAGACTTTCACTTCCTCCCTATCTAACATCATAGACTCTGGCTGTATTAGTAGGTCGGTGAGCTGCCAACTTCAGACTTACCAACAGAGCCTGGTGATAGATGAGGAGTCGCTCCCTACCTTCAACCATATTGTAGTCCCATATTGGTCAGATCTCAGGAAAATAGGCAACGATCATGGCAGGATCTATCATGGGCGCTCCTGTGTGGCCAGGGATATGTTTCCAGGCCGCCTCTCAGATATGGTCTCTCTCTTCGGTGGTAAAAAGGACATGTAATAGCTGACTACAATCATCTCAAGTGGGCTGATGAGTAAAGAGAATGGTTTCAAGCAAACGAATTAAATCCTGGGTTTTCTCAGATAAGAGGGCATTTTGGGTATGCCAATTGTATAGATCACTGGTAGAAAATGGCCAATATTAGAATTGCTGTTGACCATTCGCATCCACAGGACCTACTGTGCTTAAGGGAAAAACAGCTGCATTAGATGGGGGAGAGGGGCTCATCCCATGGCTTTCTCTAGTGACTGGCCCCTCAGAAACTTTAAGGGCAGGTGCCTAGGGTTCGGCTGCTAGTTCTATAGCTACCTCCTCCTCTTGATCATTCTCAGGCTCTGCAAAAGGAACCTGGGAAGCTGAGTATGGGGTAGGAAATATTTTTTCCACGTTATCTCCCTGAAAAACCGGGGGGTTCAATATCTTTTCCTCTTCCTTAGTTTTTCCTTTTTGTAAGTCTAGGGGGTTAAATGGAGTGTGGCCCATGATTTCCAGTCCCATTAGTCATACAGTCCAAAAAACAATAAACAGTACAAACAAAAAACACACAGACCTGACAGTTAAAAAAAAAAAAAAGGTTACGAAGTGGACATCTCCTGAATTGGTCCGCTGACCACTGTAATAGGGAAGCAGAAGTAGCAGACCGACAGTGAGTGAGTTGGGCCTCGGTTAGGAGGCCCTCTTGGTCAGTTCTGGCCCAACATCAAACCAACCCATGCACCACAATTCTCAAGGCAGGGTTCCAAGGACCATCCCCCTCACAAGAGAATCTGGGATGTCTCCCAGTTCCTCCAGGGTTGTCATGAAAGCGCATCCGTTATGAGAACCCTTTACACAATATGAATTGGAGCGGCCATCCTCACAAACCAAAATGAAAGTAAAACAAAGAGAGGAACGACAGAACAAGACAAATTTGAAAGCACTGTTTACCTTCAGAGTCTGAGGTCTCCTGGGTCTCTTGAGGTATCCTGGACGAGCCCTCACTAACATGTAGTGACCATTTTGCAGGACCCCCACAAAGAAGACCAACTAGAGTCAGACGTTCCGAAATGCAAAAGCAAGGTTTTATTTAGACGAGCTGCAGCTCAGGCCTCATCCTACACTCCCACACAGTGAAGCCTAGGAGGAGAGCCCTGATTTGCAGGGCTTATAAAGGCAAACAACCAGGTATTTGGATTAACACCACGTGTTGCTCTGCTAGCTGAGATATACAAGGAACAAATGATCACTGCCTCAAAAATGGAGTTACTTTAACCCTTCCTTCTGATCAAGCATTGTAGCCTCCACCTTTGTTTCCCAATCCCATTCCTTCCCATCTTCCCCCCATCCAATTCTCCTCCTCCCCCAAAGTTGTAAAGTTCATTGTCAACATAACGACTTGTACATCTCATTGTTGCAATGGGTCCACCTGTAACCCTATTTAAACGATTTGTTTTTTTTCCTTACCCTCCACAAATTATACCAACATCAAATACCATGAAATCAGGGGTTATACCATGGGGAAGGGATATACAAAGCAACAAAAAAATCTTATAAATACTTTAGATACAATTGCATGAAAGAAATAAAACATTTGAACACACATCTTAGGGTTCATTTCCCTAACATCAACTTATCTGAACTTTTCTGCTGGACTCAGACATATACTAGTTATTGCAAATAAAGGAAACCATGGGACCTATGTTTCTTTGGCCCTGGTTTACTTCACTTAAAATAATTTTTTCCAAGTCTTTCCACTTCCTAACAAATGGGGCAATGTCATTCTTTCTGATGGAGGCATAGAATTCTATTGTGTATATATACCACATTTACTTGATCCATTCATCACTTGTGGGGCATCTGGGATGGTTCCATATCTTAGCTATGGTAAATAATGTTGCAATAAACACAGTCGTGCTGGTAGCTTTAGTGTGGTCTTGTTTGTGATCATTTGGCTAGATACCCAAAAAAGGGGAGCTCTTTGTTGAGTCTTTGGAGGAACCTCCATACTGCTTTCCAAAGTGGTTGAACAAGTTTACACTCCCAATGCAGTAAGGTTCCCTTCTGTCCACATCCCTTCCAGCATCTGTTGTTATTAAAGTTCTTCATTATAGCCATTTTAAGTGGGGTGAGTTGGTATCTCATTGTTGTTTTGATTTGGATTTCTTTTATGGCTAGGGAGGTTGAGCATTTCTTGCTGTGTCTATTGGCCATGCTTCTTTCCTCTTCAGAGAAGTTTCTCTTTGTCTTTAGCCCACTTACTTATTTGGCAGTTGTTTCTTTGAAGATTTGTTTTTGAGGGATTTAATGTTTTGAGTTCCAGGTATATTTTAGATATGAGACACTTCTCCGTTGTATGTCTAGTCATCAATAAAGGAGCTAAAAAACATAGAATGGAAGAAAGACAGCCTCTTCAGAAAATGGTGCTGGCAAAATTGGTTAACTACTTGTAGAAAACTAAAGCTAGATTCTTAGATATCACTCTATATCAGAATCAACTCTAAATACTTCAAAGACCTCTGAGTCAAAGCAGACACCCTAAAAATATTACAAGATGGAATACGAGAAACCCTGGGTCTCCTTGGAATAGGCCAGATTTTCTTAATAGAGACCCAGAAACACAACAAATCAAAGAAAGGTTGGACAAATGGGCTTGCATGAAATTGCAAAGCTTCTGCATGGCAAAGGACATAGCTAGCAAGATCAATAGAAAGCCCACAGATTGGGAGAACATTTATACTAGAGAGAATTTTTTTAAAAAGTAAAGAGAAGTGGAATTCCTGGGGCATTTAGGTCACAATGTAGAAGATAGTAGATATACTGGATGATCAAGTATAAAGTTGTAATGTACAACATGAGGATACAGGGGGCAACACTGGCCTTACAGAGGAATAAAGAGTAAATAGGAGTTCTTCTTCCTAATAGGGATTGCTCTTTTAGTTGTTCTTCCTTCAGTAATGAATAAGCTGAACATAATTCTTTAAGTATATCTGCCTTTTGCCCCATGTGTCCGGAAATGGAAAGACTTGGAAAAATTAGATTAAGTGATGTAAGCCAGGTGCAAAGAAACATACGTCCCATGGCTTCCCTTATGTACAATAACTAGTATATGTCTGAGACAAGAAATAACGGTCAGATAAGTTGATGTTAGGTGAAATGAACCTCAAGATAAGGACTCTTTTATTTCTTTCTTGCTATCGTTTCTAACATATTTATGTTATTTTTTTGTTGCTTTGTGTGTCCCTCCCCCACGGTATAACACCTGTTTTCACTGTATTTGATGTAGGTATAATTTGTGGAAGTGAAGCAAAAAAACAAATTGTTTAAATAGGTGGACTCATTGCAACAATGAGATGTTCAAAATCGAACTTTACAACTTTTGCACGAGAGTTGGGGGGAGGGATAGGAATTGATGCTTAGGGGAAACAAAGGTGGAGGCAACAACGTTTGATATGAAATGTACTCATTACCTTGCCATGTAATTGTAACTCCTCAATATGGTATTTTCACAATAAAATTTATTAAGAAGATACATTATATTAAACCTTATACAGTGGCTAGAAACCATTTTAATGGTTAAATAAATGTTAGCCCTCCTCAGAAAAAGAAAAAATAACAAACAATATAGTAATAATGTATGTTCAACATAGAACAAAATTTCAAATTAAAATACATGAGATTTTCCTTGATGTAACCTAATTATTACAAATAAGGAAAACCTATGTGGACCTATGTTCCTTTAAGTCTGGCTTACTTCACTTAGTATGATGTTTTTTCAAGAACTTTCATTTCCTAATGGATGAGGTAGTATCATTGTTTCTGATGGAAGCATAGTATTCCTTGTATGTGTATGTGTGTATGTCTGTGTGTGTGTGGCACATTTTCTATATCTATTCATCTACTGAGGGGCATCTGGCTTAATTCCATACCTTAGCTATGGTAAATAATACTGTAAAAAACATAATTGTGCTGGTAGCTTCAGTGTAACCTTGTTTGTGGTCACATGGTTAAATGCCCAGAAGTGGGTTTACTGGTAATAGGGGAGCATTATTGTGCACATCAAGGATAATCTTATTAGATGAGCAGAATAACTCAATAGCTATGTACATATGACCATAAAAGGTGATTCCATGTGAAATGAACTCCAAGACATGTTCTTTGTTGTTGTTGTTCTTAATGTACTATGTACTTTTCATCCTTTTGAGTTTTCCCCACATATGGTTTATTCCCTGTAGTCACTGTATTTGATTTTGATACCCAGGTTATCACAACTAGGGAACTAGGGAAGGGTAAGAGAAAAAAACAAAATGGTGAGACAAAGGACAAAGGGGGAATAATGCAAAAGTAAAAATCACAAGAAAATATGTTAGAAATAATCTTGGGGGGGATGTTGGGAGGGACGAGGGAGAAAAATGGGGGAAAGGTAAAAAAGTTATAAAAGAAATGAATTCATTACCTTACTAATGTAACTGTAACCCCTCTGTACATTACCTTGACAATAAAATTTGAATACAAAATGAAATAAAATACTTTAGAGCAGCAATACAGGAGATGGGAGTGGGGGAAATACAATAGTATACAAAGAAGAGTAGAACAGCTGTTGGGAGCAGTAGTTTGACTTTAACATAGGAAGTAATAAACTAGCATACAGATTTTCAGCCTCATGTCAGTCACTAAAAAGGGAAAACAAAATGCACAATCAGCAAACCAATAGAGATAAAATAGAAAACTAAACAACTAAGGTGAATAGATGACTTGGACCAAGAATAAGAAATGACACAATTAGAAAAAAAAAACAAGATGGTAAGTTTAAAAATTATTACCCACAATTCTATTAAAAGTTTTTACATCAGGGCTGGGAAGGTGGCTCAGTGAAGAGCGCTTGCCTTGCATGAATGAGGCCCTGGGTTTGATTCCTCAGCACCACATAAGCAAAAAGTAAAAAGCCAGAAGTGGCGCTGCAGCTCAAGTGGTAGAGCACTAGCCTTGAGCTGAAGAGCTGAGGGACAGTGCCCATTCCCAGAGTTCAGGCCCCACGACCGGACCCCCCCAAAAAAAAGTTTTTTACATCACAATTTGTTAGAACTATAATTCAAATCACAGTTTAATAGTAGATCATTTTAATATTAGATCATTTTAATAACAGGTTACTTATTCCTGATTTCTTAATATTAAATGGTTAATATATAATTTAAATTTAATATATAAATTAAATTTAAATTTAATATATAATTTAAAATTTAGAAAAGACGAAATTGAAACTAATTTTAATAATACATTTTATGAATTGTAAAATTGAGAAGCATTAGAATTAAAAATATATATCATTACTGTTTCATTTATGTGAATTAATGGAATAATTCAAAGTGTATTCTAC
Source organism: Dipodomys merriami (assembly GCF_024711535.1). Taxonomy (NCBI): domain Eukaryota; kingdom Metazoa; phylum Chordata; class Mammalia; order Rodentia; family Heteromyidae; genus Dipodomys; species Dipodomys merriami. The sequence goes on from NW_027204104.1 coordinate 261,494, forward strand.
ACTTATCACTCAGCTTGACATCAAATAATAAATTATTGCACATGACTCTTGGTATCAGGTGGAAGGGTTCAGCACTGTGGTAAAATTCACACCACACAGTATATGAGGGTATGACTCCTCTCATCTAGTTTAAATTGTGGAAATTTGATTTCTTCATGCATGTTAAATTCCTTTCTAGGTGACATCGACACAGTTATATGCAATTAGATTCACGAGTAGCATTTCAGATGATTCTTAAAAGTCATATTCATTAATTAAATTTTTATATTTTGTACCAAATAAATATTTATAGAGAGACTGAATTTCTGAGTAGATGATGGTGTATATGTGACAGATTACACATCTTGATGTTCAATTTATATTCCTGCCATTGTTTCTACTGTTGGATTTATTATTTCATAAGGGGATAATTGTATTATATTGGATATAAGAAAGTAAACTAAATGTTTATTCCATTAATCCTTTGCCAATTGTCTAATTGCAATATAAATTATCCATGTGTTTGAAGTAATGAAAATAACAACAGATAAAAGCCTGATAAATCAGTCTGTAGTAGACAAGTATTTTCGCCTTTATTTTGATAATTGTTCTTCTTTTACACTACAGAATATTCTTGAGAAAATGTGCTCCAGGATGGCCAAAATGCAGAACATTATGTTTTGATCTATCTTAAGACAAGGAAGGAAGGCCAACCTTCCATAGAAAAGTCTGTTCCCAGTGATGTGATCTGTTTTATGGTGGTCACTTGGAAATGAACATTTTTCAGTCAAACTTGAAAAGCCATCTTGATAGACCATTTCTGTAAGTGGTTACAGAGGCTCATTGATGGCTTTGCAAGGATCCACATTGCCTCATTTTGAGACAACTAAAACAGGAATTTAGTCAGTTCTTTTTGTATCTTTAGGAAAAAAGCCATTGACTCTAGGCCAGGGGATCACTGGGGCCCAGAGAATCTACTACCTTGAACAGTAATCCTAGATCTCTAAAAAACACACAAACAAACAGTAAACTCCAGTGAGTACAGCCAGCCAGGGCTGCTATCACAGCCTACTTGAAGTCAGGCATAAAACAGAAGCTGAGAGTCATTTAGCTAATCACTAATATATTTTTTATGAGGCAGAATGAAATGAGGTTCCTGAGAAAGGGTCAGAAAGACTGATCAGAGAGACTAAAATTGATCACACAAAGATTGAATAATAGAATTCCTTATAGAACAAATAAATCATAGAACACTTGTGCATGTAAGAACAAAACATAAGACCAATTCCAGAAATACACAATTTCTTAGAGATCAGCTTAATGAATTATCAATGGAAATCTTTGAATTCTTAAATATTTGACCACATGTGGGAGAAGGCCAATTGCTGAAGAGAAAGAAAATGTCATCACTCTGTTAGGAGGTCCAATATCACATTAGGAAGTAATCAAACACAGATTTGTAATAAAAAGAGAAAACAATTATTCCAAATGACGGTTTTATTTGTTTTGATGTAACAGTTCTTGATTTACATTCTAGCAATAAACATACAATTGATCCTGTCCCACAGCTGAATTGATATTGACTGCAGTGTTCCCACATGAAGGAAAAGAGAAAATTTACAAATGTGTGATGAAATGAGTTGAGGGTGCTGTATTCTAATAGTGATATGTGATATTTAGACACAGGTGAAGAGGTGGATTTTCTGTTATAAAAATCCCCCATTTTTAGCCTGCTACCAGAGGCTCATAGTTGTAATCCTAGCTACTCAGGAAGCTGAGATCTGATGACTGCGGTTCAAAGCCAGCCTGGGCAGGACAGCCCTTGAGCCTCCTATCTCCAATTAACCACCAGAAAACCAGAACAGGCCCTGTGGATCAAGAGTTAGAGCCCCTACCTTGAGTTGAAGAGCTCAGGGCCAGTGCCCAAGCCAAGACATCAAGCCCCTCAACCAACAACAACAACAAAATAATCTCCCTTTTCTTGGACTGCTTACAGCTTTTCCTAACATTGAATAAAGAAGCCATTTTATCACCGACTACATTTAAGTCCTATTGTAGAACGATTTGGAATCTTATGTCAAAAGATTCATATTTGGGGAAACAAATACCAGCAATGTAACTTTTTTCCAATCTTGAACTCTGGGCCTGGGCCTTGAACATGGTTATGCTGGTAGTTTTTATGTGAACTTCTTTGTTATTTTTTGGAATACTGACCCTGAGTGGAATTACTGGGTAATAGGGAGATCTATGTTTAGTCTTTTGAGGAAAGTTCATTCTGCATTCCAGAGTGTTTGAACAAGTTCAATTTCCTACCAACAGTGTAATAGAGTTCCCATTTGGCTACATCCACTTCAGCATTTGCTATTGTCAATTTTCTTGATAATGGTCCTCCTAACTGGGATGAGGTAGAATCTGTCTTGTTATTGTAGATGTCTAGGCACCTTCTAGCTACCATAAATGAATGAATCCATGAAACCTATATTGCTCTGAGTTTGCATTCCTTTCTCTTAATATAATTTCCCTAAGCCTTTCATTTTCCTTAAGACTAGTGAAAAGTGATTCCTTCTGATGGGTAAATAGAATTCCATTGTGTGTGTGTGTGAGTGTGTGCGTGTGTGTGTGTGTGTGTGTATGTGTGTGTGTGTGTGTGTGTGTGTAAAATGACCATAGTCCCATGAGTTCATTTCTAAGCCCTCTGTTTCATCTGTAATTTTGTAATTTCATTTTAAATTTTGATTGCTTTCCCTACTGCCTTGAAGAATATTGTTGGGATTTTGCTGGGTATTGCATTGTAAATAGTTTGGGGGTAATATTGCAGTTTTCACAATGTTAATTCTTCCAACCAAGAGCATTGAAAGACTTTCCATTTACTTGAATCTCCTTCAATTTCCCATTTTAGTGTTTTAACGTTTTTATAGTAGAGGTCCTTCACATTTTATTTAAATTAATTAATTCCTAGTTTCGTTGTTGTTTTGTTCTGTTTAGTTTTGATTTGATTTTGAGCTAATATATATGAGGTTGTTTTTTGGATTCCAGCCTGGATCTTCGCACTATTGGTAACACAGAACAACTACTGATTCTTGTGGGTTTTATACCCTGCTACGTTGCTGAAGGTTTGCATCACCTTTACTAATTTGAGGGAGGAAGTTCTAGGGTCCTTTTAATACAGGATCATTTCATCTGTAAAAAGGGATACTTTTCCTTCTTCCCTATTTGGATCCCCATTATGTTTTCTCTTGTCTATTGCTCTTGCTAGGAACTCCACTACTATATTGAACATTAGTAGAGAGAGGGGACATCCTTTTATCATTCCTGATTTTAATGTCTTCATGCTTCCACCATTAGGTAAATGTTTATTATCTCTTTGTCATATACGTACTCTGTATTATATTGAGGAATGTTCCATGCATTCCTAGCTTCTCAGACCTTTAATCATAAAGGGGTATTGGAGTTTGTTAAAAGCTATTTTTACATCTATGTATATATGATAATGTGGCTCTTGTCCCTGCTTCTGCTGATGGTTTATGTTATGTTTATTGACAAGTATATTGGATCCAATTGGATCCTAGAATGAATACTGTTTGATTATAGTATACAATTTTTTGTTAGTTGCTGAAATTGGTTGGTGAGAATTTTATTGCGAAGTTCTGTATTAATGCATATCAAGAGTTCAGTTCATAGTTCTCTTTCTTTGATACGTCCCTATCTGATTTGGGGAAGAGTCTAATTCTAGCTTCATAGAATGTGTTTGATAATTTCATTTCCCTTTCTATTCCATTGAAGAGTTGGATCTGTGTATTGCAAGACCTTTTCAAGCCTTAATTTCATGGTAAATCCATTGAGTCCTAGATTTTTCTGGTATGAGAAATTGTTTATTGACATTTCATTTTCATTACTTCTTATCACTTCCTGGTTCAGTTCGAGTATAGGAAAGCATAAATTTCTCTAGAATTTTTCAGGTGACTGCCATACAGTTTTCAAAGTACTTTCTTATAGCATTCTCAATTTTGCTTATTTATGTTGGGATGTCTAACTTTTTCTCTAATATCTCTATTTGGGTGAGTTCTCTTATTGTATTTTCAGGGTGTTTTTTTATTATGAAGGTGTTAGACGGGGGGGGGGGTGTGTTACATTAAAATAAGTAATGAGTACATTACCTCCAACCTTGATATCCCATTCCCACAAAGTTATAAAGTTCATTTCTAACATAGTGTCTAGTGTTTATCACTGTTGCTTTGGTTAATCTTTGTCCCACCATTTCTGTGATTTCTCTTCGTTCCCCAAATCAAATTAACTTAGGTATAAGACAAAGGGTACGGAAATCAAAAACAGTGACTACAGGGAATAAACCAAGGGGAAAAAGTAAATAGAAATAACTAAAATCAGTTCACCATACAATTATCTTGTATCCATTTCTTGGAGCTCATTTCAATAAGCATCATTTTCTATGGTGATATGCATATAAGTATTGAGCTATTGTGCTCTTTTCTAAGAATATCCTAGATATATTCTAGTTTTTCCAAATGGGTGAAAACATGTAGCTTATGATTTCTGGGGTCTGGCTTTTTTGACTTATTATGTTTTCCAAATCTTTCCTTTTCCTTAGAAATGGGGCAATGTCATTCTTTCTAACGGAAGCATAGAATTTTCTTGTGAATGTATATGACATTTTTTTGACCGATTCATCTACTGAGGGGCATCTGTTTTGGTTTCATATCTTAGCTATGGTAAATAATGCTACATTAGACATAGATTTGATAGTAGCGTTAGTGTGGCTTTGTTTGTGGTCATTTGGTAAATACCCAGGAGTGGGATTGCTGGGTCATAGGGGAGCTCTTCTGAGAAACATGTACACTTCTTTATGGAATATTTGAGCAAGCTTACATTTCCACCAATTGTGTAGTAATGTACCTTTTTGGCCATATCTCCACCAGCCCAGCATCTGTTATTATTAATTTTCTTCATAATGGTCATCTAACTGGGGTGAGGTGGAATCTCAGTGTTGCTTTGATTTGCATTTCTATGGCCAGAAATGTTGCATATTTCTTCATGTGTCTATTGGCCATTCATATTTCTTCTTCAGAGAGGTCTCTCTTTAAATCTTAACCCACTTATAAATAGGGTTGTTGGGTTTTGATTATTTGTTGTTTTGGGGAGATAGTTTTGGGGATCTAAATATATTTGAGATATGAGGCCATTGTCTGTTCCAGAGCAAGAAAAGATCTTCTCCCAATCTGTGGGCTTTTTATTTATCTTTCTATCTATATAAATTCTCAGTCGGATTTGGTAAGGGTCTGTCAATTCTGTTAATTTATTGAAAGAACCAACTCTGTTTTGTTGATCTTTTTATGTTTTATTTTGTCTTTATTTAGGTATTTCTGATTTAATTTTTTTTGGTAGTTCGTAGGGCTTGAACACTGGTCTTGGGCACTGTCCCTGTGCTCTTCACCTCAAGGCGAGAGTGTTACCGTTTGAGCCACAGTGCCACTTCCAGGTTTATATTGGTTTATTGGAAAGTCTCAAGGACTTTCCTCCCAGGGCTGGATTTGACCCTCGATCCTCATATCTCAGCCTCCTGAGTAGCTAGGATTACAGGCGTGAGCCACAACCTGTGTGCGTCTCTGATTTAGTTCTTTGTTTTGTTTGTTTGTTTCTGTCTACTGCTTTGGGTTTGGACTTGTTCCTGTTTTCAAGAAGTTTGAGGTATATAATTAAAATACAGACTTGAGGTTTCCCCAATTGCTTGATGTAGGCACTCAGAGGTATACATTTTCTTATATGTATTGCATTTAATATGTCCCAGAGGAGTTGGTATTTTGTGTGTTCAATTTGTTAATTTTCAGAAACTTTCAGATTTTCATTATAATGTATTCAGTGCCCCACTGGTCATTCAGTAATGTGTTGTTCAGTCTTCATGTGTTTGAGAATTTTATTTTTGCTTTAGCTGTTTAATTCCAAGTTTATTCTGTTGTGCTCTGACATGATTTGGCAAGTCAATTTATTTTTCTTTCATTTTGAATAGAATTTCTATGTAACATAAGATATGTTCTATTTTGAAGACTCTTCCAAGAGCTGCTGAGAAGAATGTTTCTATTGATGCTGAATGTGTATTCTGTAGATGTCTGTTAGGGCTAGGCAGTCAAGGTAGTTATTTAGGCCTGCAGTTTCTTGGTTGAGTTTTTCCTGGGTGACCTATCCAAGGATAACAATGATGTGTTGAGATGTGTTTTTAGGTTAAGTAGTATTTGGTTGATGAATTGGGGGTGCTCCAGGATTCAGGGAATTGATATTTAGACTTTTTATATCCTCCTAATGGAGAGTTGCTTTTATCAATATATAATGTCTCTTCCTCCTAATTTTAATTTGAATTCTATTTTATCTTATGTTAGTAATTCTACTGTGGCCTGTTTATTGTGTCCATTTGCTTGAAATTTTTCCTTCCAGCCTTTCAGTTTGAGTATGTGTTTGTTTTTGTCAATAAAATATGTCTCCTGTAGATACTAGATGGTAGTAGATAGTATCTAATCTATGTCTTCTATTTGGAAATTTAAGTCCAATGATACTCAGAGTTAAGACTTTGAAATATTTGATAAGTCCTGCTGTGTTATGCACCTGTTGTTAGGAGCTGTGCCTCATGTACTCTTAATATGTTTACCTTGTTCTCTGGTAGGGAGCATTCTATGTAACCAGTTCCTGTTCTTCTTGATCTTCTCTATGTAGGATATATTTGATTAACTTCTATCCTGCTGATTTGGTGGAGATACATTTTTTCAAGTTTTCTTTGTCTTTAAATATTTTTATATATACTATTAATATAAAGGATAGTTTGGCTTGGTACCGTATTAACAGTTGGTAGTTGTTTGCCTTTAACGTTTGTCATATATCATGCCAGGCTCTCCTTTTTACCATATCAGCTAAGAAATCTGTATTTATTCTGACTCTATATCTTTTATAAATAATCCGTCTTTTGCCAGGTGTTGATTTTATCTTCTGTTGTGATTTCTTTTTCTGGATTTAGGTTTTTGTCTAGACCATTAAATGTAGGAGAAGAGATCAGTTGTGGTGAGATGTTGTCATGTTAATACTTGTGGTTACAATGACAGTTTGGACTGTCCAGTGGTAAGGTGAATTGAGTCTGTGTTTAGATGTGACTGTCTCTGTTCATGATTTATTTCCCATGTGGCCCTTTGTTTCCACACTGCAGTTGTGCTTTTGAATATGTTGACCAACAGAGTCACAGCAGTCACCTGCCTGTCTGGATAACTTCTCATTTCTGTTTTCTTGTGAAGACAATATAAAATCTGCTTCTGAATTTTATATCTATATATAATTATAGCTGACTTGGTGTGAACCACTAGATTTGGAGTATCTTCTAGGACTCTCAATATCTGTTTCATTAGAGAGAGCTAGGTCAATTTTCTGTTGTTATTCTTTCATTGTTTTTCCTCTTCCTCAGGTTTATTTATTTATATTGTGGATTTTTTTCACATAATTTATGATTTGTGATGGTTGTATCAGATTATTTTTGTTTTTATATTTGTGTTACTTTGAAATAGTGATTTCATGCTTGTATGAAGAGACAGTAATAATACGAAATATGAAGAGCCTAAGGCTTAAAGAGGTACAATGAAGGCCTAAGTAACTCCATTACAGGCTAGCAACCATCTTGTGAGGTATGAATTATTAAAATAACCATGGGTTTGACCAAGAAATGACACAAAAAGAAAAACAATTCCTGGACAACTGAGACATAAATGATCCTTGGGAAAGACACAGGAATTTTCTCCAGATGCATTGACCAAAGACTGGGTGGCCATACAGGACACAGTGACCCAGTGGCCAGACAATTCCCATCAATAACACATCCATAATAATATTAGCCAATCACATATGTATAGCGTAGTTTGCTTAAAATGTTAACCAATCATGTAATTTCTCATGTAAAACTTCCTTAAAGATGTTTGTTCAATACTATATTAAAAAAAACTGTGTTTATTCTATGCTCGGGGCTTCTTAGCATCACTGGTTACTGAGTGGGTGGAGGATCAACCTCGAGCTTGCAAATAAATGACTCCTTTGTTATTTGCATTGGTCGTGGTCTCTGGTGGTCTTGTGGGGTCTCGAGTCCAGGTAAAACAAATAGGGGCTCATCTGGGATCTCCCTCATAAGCTCACCCAGACAACTGATCAGGGAATAGTAAAGAACAGCCAGTAAGTTTTGTAACTGTGATATTTGTGTAGTTTTCAGGTTGGGTCTTGGAGTTGTCAAGAAATCATGGCGGACGTGCTATAAGGTAGCCAACGGGACCAGTGGGAGATGTCCCCCAGATGCCCGGGGAAGGTAAACTATTCACTAGTGCGGACACTTGGGCCCATCTGTAGTTCTGAACTGTCTGCTTGGTAGTTTACAGGGCAGTCTGTCCACTAGTGCGGACATTTGTGATGTTTCCTGTCTTTAGTCTGGCAATTTCTGTCTGACAGTCTACCACCCAGTCTATCACCTGCATGCTGTTAATGTGTCTTCTCTTAAAATCTGTGTGTCTGTCTGTATTGTGGCTTTCGTGGAACATTTCCTCTTTCATATTCATCCTGACACAGATGCCTGGAAACCCTGTTTGCCTCCATGTAAAATTGTTATTCTTTGTTCAGTTTCTTGTCCAACAATCATTACTTTCTCTTTCAGAATCTCTAGTCTTCTGCCTCGAAGGATGAAATTTGGCTTAGAAAGTTGGCCCACTTGAAGCAAAGCTAGAGTCGGGTAGTCTTTTACCCAATTACACTGCTGAAACATCACCAAGTGTCTCCGTCTACCTCTTTGGGATCCTAAACAGGCCAGCGAATCCACACTTTTCTCCTTGGGACACTCTGAGTTGTGGTTTTATCCTAAATCCCCGAAATTTTGTGACATTTGTAATTGCCTTCCTCCTTTTTTCTTGTCTTTTGTGTGATTGATATACGCTGAAATGAATCATAACCAAAGTACACATCTTACCTTTCTTACAGATACTTTTAAAGATGTTAAGGAAAGAGCTAACAATTTAGGTGTTGAAGTTAAAAAAGAAAAATTACTTACTTTGTGCAAGTCAGAGTGGCCTACTTTTGAGGATGGATGCCCGCCCCCAAAGAACTTTTAATCTAAACACCATTTGGGAGGTTAAATGTAGGGCTTTTCTCCCAGGAAGTGCAGGGCACCCCAATCAGATTCTCTATATTTTAGTTTGGCAGAATTTGGTGCAGGAACCTCCAAAGTGTCTGTTGCCCTTTCTACCCCTTTCTGTCGATAAAAACAAGATTTTAGCATTAGAAAAGGTTGTGTCAACTACCCCCTCAGCCTCCTTATATGCCATTTTACAGGAAGGGAGTGAAGATCTTCTCTTATTGGACTCTGATCTCCTCCCATACCCTTCACTGCTGCCTCCTCCACCCCTCATGGAGGAAGGGGAGGCAGCAAGAGATGAGGAGCAAGGAGCCAGCAGCAACTTGGAAGGGTCAGCAGGAAGAACTCGTGATAGCATTCAGGGAGCTGCCAGCCTGAGACTCCATGCTACCACCATAATGCTGCTGTTCAGAGAAATTGGGCCTCCGGACAAAAACAGAGACCGCCGACTTCAGTAGCCCTTTCCACGAGTGACTTATATAATTGGAAAACACAAAATGCAAAATTTTCAGATAATTCCAAGGATTTGATTTATCTCCTAGATAATGTAATGTTCATGTGTCAGCTGACCAGGGATGATTGCCAGCAGTTACTTCGGGTCTTGTTCCACACAGAAGAAAGAAAAAGGATTCAAACTGAGGCTAGGAAACTGGTTCTGGGGCATGACGGGTAGCCTACTGCTAAGCCTGATTTCACCAATGCATCTTTTCCATTAACCAGGCCTCCAAATGATGGTTTGGACTACAACACGGCAGAACATAGGGGGAGAATAAGGGTCTATCACCAGACTCTAATGGCGGATCTCAAGGCAGTAGCCTGCAAACATACCAATTTAGCTAAAGTATACATGGCCTTACAGGGAAGGAAACCCTACAATGCCCAAATAGTCAAGGTCTACACAGACATTAGTGGACTTACTGCAAAGAAATATTGCATTAGGTCAAAGAATGTGCTAAGAAAGGGAAACTGAACAAAGCAGTGGCAGCCCCATAGAACCTCGACACTAATGGCTAACAGTACTGCTAATAATGAATAGGGATGTCAGGGTTCAATTCCCCTCCCTGAACTCAGGGTAGCACTGAGAGTGGATGGGACTCCAGTAAAATTTCTAGTGGATAAATGGACCCAATACTCTGCTTAAATAAAGCCCCAAGGAAAAGCCTCAAATAAAATCTCTTGGGTAATGGGCTAGTATGTAGCTCAGTGGCAAAGTGCTTGCCTAGCAAGTACAACATCCTGGGTTCGATCCCCAGTACCAAAAAAAAGACAAAAAATACAGTTAAAAAACTCCAAACAACAAAAAAAACCTCTTGGGTGCAAGAAGTAATGTTAATTAAACAATACTCATGGACCACCGAAAGAACAGTGGACCTGGGGATGGGATGAGTGTCCCACTCATTCTTTGTTATTCCATAAAGCCCTTATCCCTTATTGGGAAGAGACTTGTTAACCGAGGTCAGGGAACAGATTCACTTATATCCAGAAGGCCCCCAGGTGGAGGATGCTCAAGGAAGACCAATACACGTATTGATTCAAGGCCTGGAAGATGAGGACTGGTGGCTTCAACCATCCTAGACTCCTGAGCAAGAAATCACCTATTGGCTGGAAAGGTATCCAGAAGCTTGGGCAGAGACTGGCGGAGTGGGACTAGCGAAACATAGACCAGCTCTCTTCATCAAAGTAAAATCAGGGATGGACCCAGTTTGACAATACGCTATGTCCATGGAGGCACAGGGGGAATTACACCCCACATTAGGTGTCTGCTAGACCTGGGTGTATTGTGACCCTGCCAGTCAGAGTGGAACACTCCCCTGCTACCAGTCTGCAAGCCCAAATCAAATGAATATAAGCCAGTACAGGACTTCAGGGAAGTACATAAAAGGGTAATGGACAATCACCCTACCATACCCAACACCTACACTCTCCTGAGCACCCTGCCTCAATATAGGCAGTGATACATTGTATTAGATTTAAAGATGCCTTTTTCAGCCTACCCTTGGTGCCCAAAAGTCAAGATCCCTTTGCATTTGAGTGGACAGATGTCAAAGGAGGTGTCAATGGATCTGGACAAGACTCATTCAAGGATTCAAAAACTCACCAACACTCTTTGATGAAGCTCTGCATGAGGAATTGGGTGAGTTTAGGGGAATCCACCCTGGTCTGACTTTGTTGCAATATGTGGGTGACTTATTAACTGCCGGTGAAACTGAAAGAGAATGCATCCATGGAACAGAAGATTTATCCCAGATATTGGGAAACCTTGGTTAATGAGCATGGGCCAAGAAAGCATAAACCTGCAAATCAGAGGTAATTTACCTGGGCTATTTATTGAAATGGGGGCAGCGATGTCTCACCAAAGTCAGAAAAGAAACTGTCCTTCAAAATTCCAACACGACGGTCACAGCACCAAGTAAGGGAGTTTTTGGGTTCTGCCACCTTTTGCCATCTGTGGATCCAAGGGTTTGCAGAGCTGGCTAAACCTCTTTACGAGGAGAAGCAACTGTTTCAATGGACAGAGGAAGCTGAATGAGCCTTTGAACAGATAAAAACTGCCTTATTATAAGCCCCAGTGTTGGGACTCCCTGATGCCAGTAAACCTTTTTACTTATATGTGGATGAACATAATGGAATAGCAAAAGGAGTCCTAACCCAATATTTGGGCCCGTGGAGAAAACCAGTAGCCTACTTGTTAAAGAAATTAGACTCAGTAACAGTAGGATGACCACCATGTCTGAGAATGATAGCGGCTACTGTTCTGTTGGTAAAATACACAGATAAACTAACCATGGGACAAGAACTGTATGTGACCACCCCCTCACACTATTGAGGGTGTGTTAAAGCAACCACCAGATTGGTGGCTCAGAAATACCCAACTAACCCATTACCAAGGAATGCTACTCAACCCTCTCAGAAGCAATTTCCAGGCTCCCTCGGTTCTCCACCGGGAAATGCTTCTACCAGATCAGGATCTAAACATGCCACTACATAACTGCTCAGAAATCCTGGCACAAGTCCATAACATCCAAGAGGACTCAAGGGTCCAGCCATTGCTGGATGCTGAACTCGTGTGGTTTACAGATGAAAGCATCTTTATTCATCAGGGAGAGTTATGTGGGAGTGGCAGTAGTGACTGAGACTGATGTGGTCTGGGATGAACCTCTACCAGTAGCCATATCAACCCAGAGAACCAAGTTAATAGCCCTGACCCAAGCTCTAACACTGGGAAAGGACAAAATGCTAACTGTGTACACTGACAGTCCGTATGCATTTGCAACGGCTCATGTACACAGAGCTATTTACAAAGAAAGATGATTACTGACATCTGAAGGAAAAACCATCAAAAATAAACATGGAATCTTGGCTTTAATTACTGTTCTTTGGCTGCCTAAGTTAGCCATTGTTCATTGCCCTAGACATCAAAAACCTAAAGATGCTGTGAGTAAAGGCAATACCCTGGCCTACAGAATAGCCCAGGAGGTGGCATTACAAAGCCACTCTATAATGATGATTAAAACCCAGACCCTATTTCGAGAACTCTTTAGGATACTCCAATATACACCACAGAGGACTTGAAATGGATTGATCAACTGCAGATGGCACAATGCCTAAATGGTTGGTGGAGAGATTTTAGGAGCAACATTATCTTACTAGAGCAGTTAGGGAGTAAAGTACTGCTTAAGTTGCATTGAAGCACCCATATGAGTGCAAAGAAGATGCAAGAACTGGTGAGAAATACTGGACTTTGGATCAAAAATAACCCTGCTAAAATAAAACAGATTGTCAGGGACTGTAAGGCATGTCAACTGACAAATGCAAGGAAGAACTAAACAGAAACAGGCAGTCAAATCAGAGGAGATAGACCAGGAACTTACTGGGAGGTGGACTTCCAACTTGGCAAGTATGGATATAAATATCTGCTAGTTTTCATAGATGGGTAGAATCCTTTACTACAAAGCACGAAATTGCAGAGGTAGTGGCTAAGAAGTTACTAGAAGAGATCTTTCCCGGGTTTGGCATCCTTATTATGATAGGATAAGATAATGGACCAGCTTTCATGTCCAAGGTAAGTCAGAGAATTGCAAGTGCTCTTGGGACAGATTGGAAATTGCATTGCGCTTATAGACCCCAAAGTTCAGGAAAGATGGAAATGTTGCATAGAACTCTAAAAGAGTCCCTGACCAAATTGACCATGGATACTGGCGGTGACTGAGTAACTCTCCTTCCCTTTGCCTTATACAGGGTATGCAACTCCCCTTTTAAAATTGGTCTTTCCCCTTATGGAATTGTATTTGGAGTGCCCCTTCCACAATTCCTAACTTGTCACAACAGTTGCTTAGAAAACATGATGACTCTGAACTTTTGTTCTCCCTCAGGGCCCTACCGAGGGCCCACCTTGATGTCTGGCCCAGACTGAGGGCGCTATACAAGTCGGGCCCTCCACCAATCCCATATCACTTCCACCCCGGTGACTGGGTCTTGGTGAAAAGACACTGACAGGAAAACTTGGAGCCGAGGTAGAAAGGACCTTATGTGGTCATCTTCACTACACCGACAGCCCTCAAAGTCGACGGCATTGCTACCTGGATACACCATTCACATGCGAAGCCTGAAGATTCCATAGCGGATCTCGTTGAGGACCCAGATTGGCAAGTCTCATGCTCCAAAGACAATCCTTTAAAGCTCAAATTCAGTTGTAAAAAGACAGTCACGAATTGGTTATTGATGTATAACTTACTTGGAAATTGTATTAGCATAGTAGTAAGTGCAGGCAATCCCCCCACCCATAAATTGGACTTGGATTGTTAGTAATCAGGTAATGGGTAAATGTGTCCCTTTGGCCATGAAAGAGGGATCATCCCTATGGTTCCCAGACAAGCTCACATTTTACTTGTGTCAGTTTGCTGATGGAGTATGGGAAGGACCTAGGCTTATGAAATGTAGAGGGAGACACTGGTATATATGCCCAGGGAAAAGAAGGACTAGTAATTTTGGAGGACAAGAGGACTTTTACTGTAAGAGCTGGGACTGGAAAACAAGTACTTCAGGAAAATGGAAAGGAATGGGAGGAGACCTTGTTAAGTTTACCAAATCAGAACGTGCAGCCATCCAGTTTAATGGACTGCCTGTACAAAACAAATTAGGGTCTTCCAGGATTCTGATGCCAGATTGTAATTTCAGTTCACAGACAAGGGCAAACAAGCCCTAGGATGGGAATCAGGAAAGAATTGGGGACAAAGATTGTACAGGGGAGAGACACATGATGGCATTCTCATAAACATACAAGCATTTGCCACAGCCAATTATTCCCCTTCAGCGATGGGACCAACACAGTTTTAAAACCAGTCTCTGCTGTAAAACTCAAAGTAGACAACAAGAAAGAGCCCTGGGTTGTAGTGACCCCATCTCCTCCGAAAAAGGGAGACCCCTTTAGGGAGAGAATCCCATTGCCAGAGGATTCCCTATGGCAGCTGTTGGTTCAAACTTACATTGTGATCAATCAGATCCATCCTGATATTACAAGTTCTTCTTGGATGTGTTATGATATGAGACCTCCATTTTATGTGGGTATTGCAGTGGTACAGAATGTAACAAATGCTAAAAACAACTAAATCATGTACGTGGGACAAAAGGAAGCAAAACTTACTCTATAGGACAAGGGTTATGTGTGGGACGAGTACCAACTAACTTACTCACTTATGTAATCAGACCCAAGAATGGATTCCAGTGGAAGGTTATCTATTACCTCCCCAAGATGCTTGGTGGGTATGTTCAACTGGCCTAACTTCCTGTGTCCACTTAGAAGTATTTTAGGACTAACAGTGTTTGTGTCATGGTACAAAATATCGACTTCTCTACCATTTTCATGTAGATATGATGATAAAGATGTCTGCAGCAAGCTACTGTCCCAGAAAACCTAAAAGAGAAATAATAACAGCAGTAACAACGGGGCCCTAGTAGGCTTAGCTGGACTAGGAACTGGGGTGGCATCCCTAATTACTCAGAGAACATCTTACACTAGCCTTCGTGCTGCTATAGATGAGGATAATAAAAACCTGGAAAGCTGTATAGGCTACCTTCAAAAATCACTTAGCCGAGGTAGTGTTGCAAAACAGATAGGGGCTGGACTTAATTTTCTTACAACAAGGAGGTCTATGTCCTGCCCTCGGGGAAGAATGCTGCTTCTACCTTAATCATTCCGGAGTTGTAAAAGAATCTTTAGCTAAAGTAAGAGAGGCACCAGCAAAACGAAAAAGAGAAAGAGAATAACAAGAAGGATGGTTTGAATCATGGTTAATTATTCCCCTTGGATAACCACCTTAATATCCACTCTGTTGGGCCCCATTATCATTCTGGTACTTGTGTTCACAGTAGGGCCTTGCATTGTAAATCGACTAGTGATGTTTGTTAAGGAACGTGTAACACCATGCAGATGATGGTATTGAGAACACAATATCAACTGATTCCTGACAAAAGACATAGTGCAGGTCCATAAGGACCATGATTTGCCCTTAAGGTGACCATTAGAAAGGAGGAAATGAAGAGCCTACAGCTTAAAGAGGCACAAAGAAGGCCTAAGTAACTCCAATACAAGCTAGCAACCATCTTGTGAGGTATGAATTATTAAAATAACCATGAGTTTAACCAAGAAATGACACAAAAAGAAAAACAATTCCCGGACAATTGAGATATAAATACTCCTTGGGAAAGCCACAGAAATTTTCTCGAGATGCATTGACCAAACACTGGGTGGCCATGCAGGACACGGTGACCCAGTGGCCAGACAATTCCCGTCAATAACATGTCAATAATGATATTAGCCAATCACATACATATAGCTTAGTTTGCTTAAAATGTTAATCAATCATGGAATTTCTAATGTAAAGCTTCCTTAAAGTTGTTTGTTCAATAGTATAAAAACTGTGCTGATTCTATGCTCGGGACCTCTTAGCGTCACTGGTTACTGAGTGTGTGGAGGACCAACATCAAATTTGCAAATAAACGACTATTGTTATTTGCATTGGTCGAGGTCTCTGGTGGTCTTCAGGGGGTCTCGAGTCCAGGTACAACAAATGTATATTAGTACATTGAAAGAAAGAGAGCAGACATTTTAACCTATTTTCTACAAGTAAATTAATATTAAACAAAGCTAATTAAAATAATTACTTACTGTTCAAACGATGAGTATAATACTCTTGGATATCTTGGAGGAAAAGACTTTAGACTCATTGCAACTGATGCCTTACATTGAAATTACTGGCTAAACTTTCTTCTTCAGAAAGGCAAAAGCTCCATGTCTTTCATATTAGTATTATAAAATCATAATATCTGCATGTTGAATTGTTTTCCTCTGCTATTTTCAATGCCATTCGTCATCCATTAGGTATCCAGGGCTTTGAATGACCAATTACTTAAAATACCTATATTGCTTATATTGTGGTAGAAATCTCCGTAATATTAATATGAATTTATATCTGAGTCTCATCTTGAGCTACATTCATATAAAATTTATGCAGTATCAAGCAAGAAACCTGATTTTTACTCTTTTCTATGTTTTAATCAATAAATCGATTCTCTTTAGAAATGTTCTCATCTTTTATATTGCTCCAGCAAACATGTATTTCTAGTACTTTTATTGAAATAAATATAACATATGGAACATGAAAACAAAAACCTCCCTTATGACTTTAATGTAAATCCTTGGGAATTTGCATTAAAAGCACAATTCACATGTCTATACATGAATAATCTAATGCTTAAGTCAATTAGACACAAGCACTACCATACCACATAAAGTCTCAATTTACTTAAAGGCACCAAAATATTGGTGTTCATGAATATCACTCATTTTTAGAAAATGACTAGTCACAACAAAGTTTATATTATATTTCAAATTTTAAAAATGGAAATGATGTGAATATCCTGTTTCCAGGAATAGATTTATTCAGCAAACAGGGAAACAAAAACTAAGGGTTTTTCATATAGAATGAAAGATGTAACAGCAGACTGTCTTTCCTTCAGATGATAAGTACATGCATATCGTGTGATTTATTCAGATACTATAAAAATTCATGAAAGGATTTGTGATCAGAAGTGATAGGTAAGCAAAGTAAGTGGAAAACTGAATATGTAAATTGTGCTTTCAATATAGGATGTCAATTTTCCAATAAATGAGCCTATAGATGATGATTTTGTATCTATAACACACATCCAGTATTCTACATTTTATTCTTCTACTTTCTTGATATCATTTGCTACTAAAGTATCAAGGTGGGCGCTTTCTTGGTTCCTAAATCCAATAAATTTTAGTATTTTGGAACAGTAGTATAAATTCATGGAGTTTGACTTGAATATCAAGTTGAGGATACAGTATTTAGGGTATTGTTAATTGGCCTGAAGCAGCCAGAACATATTATGAATACTCAGACCCACAGTAAACTAAGAACTAAGGACTTGATCTCGGGGAAAGATAAAGGTCCAGGCAAGATCTTAAGCTGAAATAAAGCAATGGAGCAAACATCAGTCAACAATCATTACAGGTGAATGCAACTGATCTCTGATGTGTCTGGGTGGCAGCTGTGTATGTGTGTGTGTGTGTGTGTGTGTGTGTGTGTGTGTGTGTGTGTGTGTGTGTGTGTGTGTGTGTGTAAGAGATAGAGAGAAAGAGAGAGAGAGAGAGAGAGAGAGAGAGAGAGAGAGAGAGAGAGAGAGAAAGTGTGTAGAGAATTTTAATGTGGCTTCCATATTTACAGTCCATAGAGCATTGCTTGTTAGAGAGAAGGTGCTCTTACCAGAGCTCTCATACCACTGTCATCTCTTTTTACTGCAAGAACACTTGCTTAATATCTAATTAAAAAGGGAAAAATAAACAAACATTGTACATGATTTTTTTGAAAATTAATTGGCATATTGAAGGTCAAAGGGAGGAATTGGAGATTAATATAATCTTTTTTCTCTCTTCTGATTATTACACCACAATAGCTATTATTTTCTGGAGTCTCCTGTAATGTACTCATTGATGAATTACTAATATGCTTAATAATATGAAACATATGATAGAGAAATAGATCAGCCAACAAGCACAATGAACTAGTGATACGATCGAGCTTTTGAGAAAGGTTGCCACATCTTTTAAGAATGCAATTCCTTCATATGAACTTCAAATTTTATGGCTTTCCCTGTGTTATTAAAAAGTAAGAAAGTACTGTAGAAACAAAAATTCCTGTTCAGCGAAGTAGAAAGTGCTCATGTAACCATCCTCATGTTGCCAATTTCCATTCCATAAAGACTCTTTGTTAGAGGGCTTTCATTTATTGTACTTCAGCACATCATCCTTCCCTGTTGGAGACAGGAAAAAAGATAATTTTGTTTGAATATTATTTTACATAAGTTAGTGTGTAAGGGCATGATTTGTATAATTACAGAAGTTTGTAATAAATGTAAGTAGGGATCATGTCACAACTAAAAAATATAAAATTAAAATCACATAACAAGATTAGAAGTCACAGCATTTTGTGCATGAAAACATACATAAGATTAGTTGCAGAATTTCTATTTTTATTTATTTATTGTAAAGATATTATACAGAGGGTTACAGTTACATGAGTGAGGTAATGAGTACACTTCCTCTTGAACATTGTTACCCCCTCCATTGTTTTCCCCCTACCATCAACTTCCTCCCTCCCTTCCCCGAGGTTCTTTTTTTTTTTTTTGATTGTGATTAAGTGATTACATAATTTCCGGAAATTCACAGTATTGTGGAATAATGATGCTCATTTAAAGTCACAAGTTCATTGTAACTTTCCTGGAGCAAATTGTCTATCACAGTCTGTAACATATAACGGTGTTCACATGTTATATACCATATATGTGATAAGCAGCATGGGGATATTTAGTAGTGGTTCAACCAGATGAGTGGGAGTTCTTTGTTTCTTAAGTCCTGTTAGTTTTGTCGTATCACCTAACATTTTGGATTTAGCATCCACTTATCAGGGAGACCATGTACCATTTGTCTCTTCATTCTTGGCTTACCTCACTCAACATGATTCCTTCTAGCTCCTTCCATTTCCCTGCGAATGCCATTATTTTGTCATTTCTAATGGCTGCATAATATTCCGTTGTGTATATATACCACAATTTTTGGATTCATTCATCTGTGGTGGGGCATCTGGGTTGTTTCCATATCCTAGCTATGTGTACAGTGCTGCAATAAACATGGAGGTGCACATGTCCTTGTATATTGGTTCTTGTT
Source organism: Dipodomys merriami (assembly GCF_024711535.1). Classification (NCBI taxonomy): domain Eukaryota; kingdom Metazoa; phylum Chordata; class Mammalia; order Rodentia; family Heteromyidae; genus Dipodomys; species Dipodomys merriami. The sequence continues at coordinate 280,879 of NW_027204104.1, forward strand.
GTTCAGGGTAGATGCCTAGAAGTGGTATGACTGGGTCGTAAGGAAGGTCAATCTTTAGCTTTCTAAGGACCCTCCAGACTGCTTTCCAAAGTGGTTATATAAGTATACATTCCCACCAGCAGTGTAATAGGGTTCCTCTTTATCCACATCCCCTCCACCATTTGTCGTTGGCTGATTTGTGGATGTGGGACATTCTGACTGGGGTAAGATGGTATCTCAGGGTTGTCTTTATTTGCATTTCCTTCACCAATAGGGATAATGAACATTTCCTCATGTGTTTCTTTGCCATTTTTATTTCTTCATTTGAGAAGTCCCTCTTTAGTTCCCTTGCCCATTTAGTAATTGGTTTGTTAGGTTTGGGAGGGATTAGTTTCTTCAGTTCCCTGTATAGACAGGATGTTAACTCCTTGTCTGATATATTGCTGGTAAATATTTTTTCCCAATTAGTTGGTTGTCTTTCTAGCTTAGTTGCAATAGATTTAGCTGTGCAGAAGATTTTTATTTTAAGGTAGTCCCATTTGTCGAGTCTCTCTCCAACTTGTTGTGACCCTGGGACTCTGTTCAATAAGTTCCTTCCTGTTCCTATTAGTTCAAGTGTCTCTCCTACTCTGTCCTGCAGTAGTCAGAATTTATATTTTGAGATAAAATTTATATTAAAGTATAAAGCACTTTACTAACGGTTGAAACATTTTCTTCACAGATATATTTCTTAGAGATATTTTTGCTTCATAATTTTAAGAAGAAAAATGGCCCCAAAGTAATTATTTTAAAAAATCATTATTTTCCTGTTACCATGTGATTAACCTCCAAATTAGAAATCCAGATATAAGATTTAACTTAATTTAACCAAAAATATTTATTGAGTATAAGAACCTTCTGCTCTCTACATTCTTCACACTAAGTTTACAAAATATAATGAGTCTGAAATAATTAGTCTCTTTGTGACCTGTGTTGATATTATTTACAATGTGAGCAAAATGTTTAAACAATAGTATTTATTTTAGCTTAGTTGCTCTGAAGAGACAATAAATGATGTAATCAAAGCATAAAAATGTCTAGATTTAATATTTAGAATTCAGGAAATGTTTTGACCACTCTGGTTACTGGAGCCTTCTCAAGAATCTCACGAGATAATTTATATTGATGAATCAAAAATCCCAGAGGTTAGATATTTCTGAATAAAAAAATCGTAGCATTCTGAATATGTAGAGCTATGTATCAAACATAGAAAATTTAGCTTTTAAATATCTGTATATATTAATTCATTTAATTGCAGGGTATTTACTTGTTCTGAAAGGAGATAAAATTGCATTTATTTTGAAAAGTAAACCTAATTATTCATTTGAAAAAGAGACAATATTTAAAATATCATTCATTTAAGGAACAAGATGTACAGTTAGTTGTTTTTCATGCCAATTATGTTCCCTAACTTACTAGAAATATTAAATTAGTAAACTTAAATCATTGCTTTGTAGGGAAATAGAAATTTAGTTTCTTAAATCTCACGACTATAACTTTTACTCAAACAATTACTAAGTAATAATTTTATGTTTTTTTTATCATGGAATCTTATTTAATATATTTTTATTCATTAAGTTAAATAACTTAAATATAAAATATTCACGAACAAAGTTTATCTAACACAGGTATTTTATTCACAAGACATATCATGGTTCTCTTAAAGAACACTAGAAGACAGTGTATTCTTTATTAATTTTTATTTATTTTGTTAAAATTTATTAATTGTCAGAAGTGGCAATTCATAATATATTTAAAGCATTTGATTATACTCCCTCTATTTCCTTTTCATTACCCTTTTTCCCAAAGATCTGTTTTTCACATAAAATTACATCTTTATATATGCACATATAATCTAATTTGTAAAAAATAGATTTAAGCTAAACTGCAACTTAAGTCAAGATGTACAGTAGAATAAAAGGATGGAAAAAAACTTGAATATTTTGTTAACTTCTGAATTGAACTATTATTATGATGATGGTTAGGGTTAGGATCCCAGACAAAATTAGAATTAGGGTTAGAGAAATAGAAAATTTAGGTTCAACACAGGATGACCCATTGTAACAATGATACTCAAAGACCCTTTGTTGAAAATGAACTTTACACCATGGGGAGGGAGGACTAAGGGAGGTGAGGTAGTAGGAGAACAACAATGTAACCCTAGAACTAATAGCCCAGGCATCCTCTGAAAATCTAAGGCTTGGGGTAAGAAATACTAGAACTCAGAACCCAGCTTCCCACATCGCTAGGATTACAGGCCTGAGTTTCATGGACTCAACTTTTTTATACATACTGCAGTCAGTTTCATAGTATTCACTTTCATTATATTCACTTCATAGATATATACAAATATATGTATATAATTATTCATCTATTTATAATCAGTGTTGTATCTAGAAACACAAATATATATTCATATAATTATAATCAAATTATATCACTTCTTTCCCCAATAATAATTACACTGTTTTATACAAAAAAATACTCAAGACTAAAAATTTAAGTGCCTTTTTATTTTGAAAATCATATTAAATCTTATATATCATATAATATACTCTATATAACATAAACAATATAACATGTATTTACATATAACTGATTTAATTGTGTTTTTTCTTCCTGATTTTGTGTTTGTTCACATCTGTAAGCATTCTTTCTTTTATTGATGAGCGTTTTTACTTCCCAGTATACATATCTCCTATATATTTTTTCAAATATTTTCAGCCCTAAGTAGACTTTTTATATTATTGGAATCAAATTTTTCTTCCATATTTGCCCAAAGCATAATGAAGATGTATACAGATTGGAACTCACTGTTGAAAGCGTGTCCCACATACCACTATAATTATTGTGGCATTTGTCCCAATTGACAGAATAGGTTTCTAGGACATCTGATCTGCTATGTCTTAACCTTTTGTAGCCACCTTATCACCCCATACAGGCATGGCCTGGCTTCATTGTCATTCCCTGTGCATTTAACATCTCCCATTATGTCCAGTAGGATCTCTTGTACAGCCCCTTGTCACTCTATTTTTTCCAATCTCACAGAACACGTATTCAAGATGCTTCAGATTGTAGGTTTAAAAGGAAACATTTAGGATTCAAGAATTCTAGAATATGTCAAAAACATTGACATTTTAATAAAGTTAGAAGAATAAATACAATGAACCTCTTACAACAATCAGGACAAAAAGAAAAAGATTTTCTCAGAAAGGGGAGAAGGAATCTCGAAATCTAGATTGGCCTCTAAATTGCCTTCAGGCAGAAATTCTGCCTCAGAGTCCTCAAAGGGATCTACTTCCTCACTAAAGAGGATTTTCTTCCTGAGTCCAGGTAGGGACAGATTATAATTTCTCAATTGGAAATTGGATCCACTGTAAGAGGACAGATAGGTCTGGGAATTCTGTGACGAAAGATTCCCTTTCCTCAGTTGAATCTAGATTTGGACCTCACTTATTGGTTTTTTTGAATATAGACTGGGGTCATTTTCCATTAGCACACATTTACCCTGAACATTTTGACATGATTTATTATTATTATTATTATCGGTTTGGAGCTGATCTACCTGGATTGTGAACATCAGTGGGAGACATTCTCGATCGTCCTCTTCCTTGGTGGTATGTGCATCACATGTTGGGGTGGTATGTGCATCACATGCTGGGGTTCAGAACCAGTGGGATGTCCACAGGACTCAAAATCTACTTGGGCCTTTCTACAAATTGAAAAAAGAAAAGAAAAACCTCTATGTTCACATGCTTTCTGGAGATCAGTGATGGATTCTGATCTCCATCAGTCACCATAGACGACATCACTGATGGGTTCTTTATCTGGCGTTCTATAGGAGCTGCTCTATGGTGATGCAAACCTGAGAATGGAAAAAGGTACAGGAGTCTTAGTAGACTGTAGAAGTTAAGGTGTGACTAAACTTCCATTATAACCGAATGCAGAAAGCTGTAGGATTTGAGTTCAGACTGAAAACTGATGAAAAGGTAGGGTGTTTCTAATGAGTGGCTACTTCCAAGTTCTTTCAAAAGGAGAACAGATATTTCCTGGCCTAGAATATCCATAAAAGGACATTGTGCCAAGGTGGGGAGTACTAAGGGCTCTTGGCCAATCAGGCCCATCCCTAGAGACACAGGTTCCATCCCTACTCATGAGGCATCTAAACAAGGACTTTTTCCTCTTTTTCTTGGTCTCATGGGTCATGGGTTCCTCAAGCTAGTCCAGAAGAATACATAAGTAGAAGAGCAGGTCTGAAGAGGTCATGTTGAGCTTGACATACTGTGTAAGTTCTTTTGGGTGTTATGGTTCTTGGGCTCATAGAAATGATCAGAGTAGAATTCAATCCACATTAGGAGGATGGAACAAAACATGCTGTGTGCAGATTGGTGACAAAGAAAATGAGAGCCCACACTCTCCATTCTGAGTCTTGTACTATAACCTCTTTCTGGCAGAACTTGCATGTTGGGAGGTGGGAAGAGACTCTTGCAAGCAGCATGCTCCTCACAACCCACTTCTAGAAATGTCTCAAATATAATCCCAAATCTCAAATTCTCCCTGTAATAGGAAGAAAAAGTTGTTTCCCCACTGGATCACATTTCCTATACACAGCCCTCCCTGTCATCCATGAGAATCCAAAACCACAAGCACATCCATAACTGTGTAATCTGCTATTCACTGAAGTGCCAAGCCTCAGCTCCCTGGTGAAAATCACAACTGGTGTGAAAAGAAGTAAGTTGACTTTGATTCAGAAACCTGAAAATACCAAGTGTTCAAGGACAAAATCTTCTCTTTGTGCCAACATCCACTTACTTTTTCATTTGTTCATCTTCCTCCCAGTTATGGTAGAAGGATCTTTACCAATGGGAGGAGAGTAGGAAGTTAACTCTATGCTTCTCCTTTTCTGAAGTTAACTCTATGCTTCTCCTTTTATGAACTAACAAGACACAAATGGGACTGGTTATGTCACACATGGTAAAGTAAACATGACAGACAAAAAGTAGAGTTATGTCTATACAATTTCATAGAAATTCTGTGCATCTGTCCCAATAAATACACAATGGCTCATGCCTTTAATCCTACTAATCAGGAGGGTGATATCTGAGGATCACAGTTTGAACCCTCTCTAGTTTGTAAAATTCTGAAGACACTTATCTTCAATTAACTAGCCAAATGCCAGAACTAGACCTTGGGCTCAATTGGTAGAGTGCTACATATCAGACAACACTCAGGCCCCAAATTCAAGTTCAAGTTGCATCCTTTCTTCTGTCTATATTCCTTCAAAAGCCTCCAAGATAGTAATTTCCTAGGTGAGGGTGGACATTGGGTGCCACTGTCTCATTCCTTTAAACCTAGTCTCTCAGCAAGCAAATTGCTAAGCCTCCATTAACTTATGAGGTAAATGAAATGTTCTGGCAACCCAGTACTAAGGAATTAGCCGGGGAGTGCACTTCTTTGTCTCAAGCCAAGTTCCTTTGATAAGAACCCAGTGAAACAGTCTCAGAAAGATAGCAATTATTCCAATACTCTGCCAGGGGTTCTCATCAGCCCTGGGTTTGTTTGTCATGGGGCTTAAACTCTGGGCTTGGTTGCTATCCCTCAGCCCTTCAGCTCAAGGTGAGTGTTCTACTGCCACAGCATCACTTCCTGTTTTCTAGTGGTTTATTGGAGATAAGAGTCTAATGGGCTTTCCTGCCTGGGCTGGCTTTGAATCGTGATCCTCAGATATGAGCCATTAACTGTAGTGCTCTAACAGTTGTGCCACAGTTCCACTGCCAGCTTTCCTGTAGTGAACTGGAAAGGAGAGACTCATAATATTTCTGCTCAGGCTATCTGAACTAAATCTCAGGTCTCAACCTCCTGATTAGCTAGTTATAAATATGAGCCTACAGAACCTGGTGATAAAGCATTGTTACTGGAGACAGTGGAGTTGCAAATTTTAGTCCACCTTCACAACACTCTATATCATAAAACAGCAACATTAAAACCTTATTTCAAAATAGAATAATAAGAATTAATTAGAATATAATTTAGTGATATAGTCTGCTAGCATAAATTTGAGGAAAACTTGGTCTTAATGACTTAGTATCACAAAACCAAACAAAATGAGATAATTCAGTAGACCATACAAATTTTTAAATTCCCTCTTAATAATTTCAAAACATTATAAGAAACAGGAAAATATTCATACTTATAAGGAGAATGTAAAATGATAAAAGATTTCAGGTTATGAAATGGAAAATTCTACACTGTAGTAAAATTGCCATGGTGAATATATGGTGGTATTGTCATGGTGAATATGATAATGTTCTTCAGAGCAGCAATATATATATATATATATATATATATATATATATATATAAATTACACATAGTCTAACTTGTCTATCTCTATCAACTTCCAATCTTCTAGTGTACATTATCAATGTATTCATGTGTATTGTATATTCCAAAAAATAACTAGCAGAGTCAGGAGGTTACCAAAATACATTAGCTTCAATGTTTTAGGAGATCAACATGCTAATTATGTTTACTATTCTATATATTAAACATGTAGTGTATTATCATTGTATCTCTAAGTATATACAAACACTACTTCAAAGTGAAACGGAATACAACAATGCTTTGGAGGTACAAGCCTGTAAAGCTACCTGTTTGGGACATCATTTCAAGACCAGTGTACTTTTACCTGCAATTCTCCCCAACCCCTGGCTCTGCTTGATGGAATACGTCTATCATCCCAGGTCCATGGGGTGCTGAGAGCAGGAGGATTTCTATTCCACCCCATTCTAGACAAGAATTTCCACATGGCTCCATCTCAAAGAAAGAAGGTTCAACACTGGCTAGCACATATCTCCCCCACCTAGGTGAAAATAAAAATAAGAGCTTTGTAGTAGAAGAAACAAACAATATTAAAACAACCAATACAAAACATCATGAACAACACACACCTAGTGTTTGTTTTTCATACCTATGATCCTAACTATAGCTAGGACTGTATTGGTGAGCCTGATGCACTAAACAGTTTATCATATTAAAAATGACTATTTGAGTGTCTGTTTTGACTTCGAGGTCTTTGATCTATTTGTAGTTGATTGTGGTGCCGGGGGATATATAAGGATCTAGCTTAATTTTCTACAAGTGATTAACCGATTTTGCCAGCACAATTAACTGAAAAGGCTGTCTTCCATTCTATTTATTTTAGCTCCCATATCGAAGATTAGGTGGCTATATGCCTGTAGGTTCATTTGTGGGATTTCAATTCTATTCCATTGGTCCTGGGGTCAGTTCTTGTGCCAGTATCAAGCTCTTTTGATTACTATGGCTTTTTAGTAGAGTTTGAAATTTGGTATTGGTATTCCTTCAGCACTGTTCTTTCTATTAAGGATCATGTTTGCTATTTGGGGTCTTTTATTGCTCCATATGAATTTTTGGATTGCCTCTTCTCTTTCCTTGAAGAATGAGATTGGAATATTGATGGGTATCACATTATATTTGTTGATAGCTTTGGGAAGTATTGCCATTTTCACGATATTGATCCTTCAAATCTTAGAAAATTGGAGGTTTTTCAACTTTCTAATTTCTGTTTTGATTTCCTTTTTCACGTTTTCAAAATTTTCTTCATAGAAGTCCTTCACTTCTTTGGTTAATTCCTAGGTATTTTATTTTTTGTGGGGCTATTACAAATGGAGTTGCTTTCCTGATTTCAGCCACGCTTTTCTCATTATTGGCAAATAGAAAAGCCATTGATTTTTGAGGGTTCATTTTATACCCTGCCACTTTGCGAAAGTTTTGAATCAGCATGAATAATTTGTGAGTGCAGTCCGTGAATAAGAGAAACCCTAGGTCACCTTAGCACAGGCCAATATTTTCGTAAAAGAGACACAGAAACACAATAAATCAAAGAAAGGTTGGACAAATAGGATTGCATGGAATTGCAGAGCTTCTGCATGGCAAAGGACATAGCTAGCAAGTTCAATAGAAAGCCCATGTACTGGGAGAAGATCTTCACTAGCCATACAATGGACAAGTGTCTCATATCTAAAATATACCTGGAACCCAAAAAATTAAATCCCCCCAAAACAAATCCCTAAAGAAACAACTGCCCAAGTAATAAGTAGGCTAAGACTTAAAGAGAAACTTCTCTGAAGAGGAAAGAAGGATGACCAATAGACACATGAAGAAATGCTCAACCTCCCTAGCCATAAAAGAAATGCAAATCAAAACAACATTGAGATACCACCTCACCCCATTTAGAATGGCTATAATCAAGAACTATAAGAACAATAGGTGTTGGAGAGGATGTGGCAAAAAGGGAACCTTACTGCTTGTTGGTGGAAGTGTACACTTGTTTAAAATCTTTGGAGGGGATAGGAAGTTGGCTCAGTGGTAGAGCACTTGCCTTTCATGCCTGAGACTTGGGTTCGATTCCTCAGCACCACATAAGCAAAAAGAAAAAAGCGGGAAGTGATGCTGCGGCTCAAGTGGTAGAGTGCTATCCTTGAGCTGAAGAACTGAGGGACAGCGTCCAGGCCCAGAGTTCAGGCCCCACCAGCGGACCCGCCCCCAAGAAAAACGTTGGAAAGTAGTATGGAGGTTCCTCAAATGACTTCACATATATTTCCCCTATCACACAGGAATCCCACTTTGGGGCATTTAACCAAATGATCACAAACAAGACCATACTAAAGTTACCAGCACAACTATGTTTATTGCAGCATTATTTACCATAGCTAAGATATTGAACCAACCCAGATACCCCTCAGTAGATGAATGGATCAAGAAAATGTGGTCTATATACAAAATGCAAATCTCTGCCTCCATCAGAAAAAATGACTTCGCCCCATTTATTAGGAAACGGAAAGCCTTGGAAAAAATTATATTGAGTGAAGTAGTCAAGGCGCAAAGAAACAGGTCCTATGTTTTCCCTTATTTGCAATAACTATTATATGTCTGAGACAAGCAGAAAAATCAAATAAGTTGATATTAGTTGAAATGAACCGGAAGATAAGGATTCAAATGTTTTATTTTTCTTTCATGAGATTGTTACTAACGTATCTGTAATATGATTTATTTGTTGCATTATATGTCCCTCCCCCACGGTATAACCCCTGCTTTCACTGCATTTGATGTTGGTATAATTTGTGGAGGGGAAGGGAAAAAACAATTTTTTAAATTAGGGATACAGGTGGACCCACTGCAACAATGAGATATACAAGACTTTATGTCGGAAAACGAACTTTACAACTTTGCCCAGGGGTGGGGGGTGGGTGGGGAGTGGGGAATGGGGGTTAGGGAAGGTGTGTGGCAGGGAGATAAGAAGGAATGGGAAGGGGAAACAAAGGAGTGGGCAACAATTCTTGGTAAGAAATGTGCTCATTACCTTGCCCATATAATTGTAACCCCACTCTATGGTATTTTTACACACACCCAAAAAGACAATTTCAAGGCAGGTGCCAGTTGGTCAAGCCTGTAATCCCAGATACTCATGAGGATGAGATCTGAGGATTGCAGTTCAAAGCCAGCCCAGGAAAAAAAGTCCCCTTAAGACTCTTATCTCCATTTAACAGCTCAAAAGCCAGAAGTGGCTCTGTGGTTCAATTGGTAGAATGCTACCTAACTTGAGCACAGAGTCTCAAGGACAGTTCCCAGGCCCTGAATTCAAGCCCACAACTGACAAAAATATAAATAAACATCTAAATGTCTGAATTTCTTGTGAAATGGTAACCTCACTGTATACCTTAGTAACAATTACATTTATAAAAAGAATCTGAGAAATCCCGAAGCCATGGGTCCTTATGATGTTTTTTCTTTCCAAAATTTCAAAGTCCCAGCATCTAAGCTGATAGCACACAGATTGTAGCCCAGAGTGATGTGAAAATATGAAGCCAGAGATCCTTTCAGATTGTCCCACCAACTCTTTTATTACTTTAAACAACAAAACAAAACAAAACAAAACAAAAAAAGCAAACAAAATAGACTTTATGGTTAATTAAACTGCTATTAAATATTCCAGGCAGGGGCTAGGTAGGTGCCTCAGTGGTAGAGTGCTTTCCTTGCATGCATGAGGCCCTGGGTTCGAATCCTCAGCACCACATAAGCAAAATGAAATAAACCGGGAGTGGCTCTGTGGCTCAAGTGGTAAAGCACTCACCTTGAGCGGAAGAGCTCAAGTGCCTAGGCCCAGAGTTCAGGCCCCATGACTGGACCTCCCCCCCAAAAAGATTCGAGGCAGAATTATATTGTTAAATGATGAGTCAGTACATATGTTTTTTAGATACTGAATTGACATTTGTCACAAAAGTATCCATGGATTCATAGCTTGAAACTCTTAAGAGTAAAGCATATTAATTAGGTGAGTTTCATGGGTAGTCAATGAAGAGAACAACACACTGTATTCAGTCAGGTGAACTAGTTTATTTACTGAACTGCTGCCCATGCCATACATGGTAGAAAGGCATGTACGAAAAATAGGGCTACTTAACCTCGGGCGAGGACGTATCCAGGTGAAGTACCGGATGAGGTGTGGCCAAGTGGGGGAAATTTCTGGCCACACTGGATCTAGATGTGACTTTAAGGCCTGGGACTCACCTCTGTTAGATGGAAAGTGTGACCAGAGACTGACCAGGTTGTGACTTAGCAGGAGGGGACGGTGGCTGCCTCCAGGTGTCCAAATACATAGATAACACTTAAAGGGTGAAAACTTAGTCAAGAAATGGGAAGGTGTCTGCAAAGGGTCTGCATGGCCTGGGGCAGACCTAATACAAAATACAGGAAGTACCTCTGCCATGTGATTCCTGACTCCAAAAAATTAATTTTTAATCATTTTTTTTCTCTTCCTTCCTTCCTTCCTTTCTTCCTTCCTTCCTTTCTTTCTTTTTCTTTCTTTCTTTCTTTCTTTCTTTCTTTCTTTCTTTCTTTCTTTCTTTCTTTCTTTCTTTCTTTCTTTCTTTCTTTCTTTCTTTCTTTCTTTCCTTCTTTCATTCTTTCTTTCTTTCTTTCTCTTTCTTTCTTTCTTTCTTTCTTCATTATTCTTTTATTTTCTTACTTTCAAACTTACCCTACATTTTAATATCAAATCACTTATATTAAACAATTATTAACTCGAATTACCTGTAATCATTTATTTCTGTCATATGTTCTAGAGGTAGGCAGAACTGGAGTTCACACCATTAACTAAAGTGGGAGAATTTGAGAGGATCACAGTTCTGATTCAGTCTAGGAAGGAAAGTATCTCCCATATGAACCTACTAGGTAGGGATATTGGAATGCAATAATGATTCCTGTTTTGGGGGGTGGGTGCAAAAATTGTTACTCTATGATTAAAGTAACTTAAACAAGAAAGGATTGGTGGAGTGACTCCAGTGGTGGAATACCTATCTGGCAAACACATCAAAACTCAAATCAACTTCCTAAAGATAAAATAAGAAAAGGAAAGAAAGAACAACTCATACTGAGCATGTGTTCAATGTAAAGATTTACACTAACTTATTGTCATTATAAATGCCATAATCTATTTCTAGGGGTAAACACATTTTGTGTCAAGCCTAAATGAAAAAATAACATACTATATATAAAGCTTTGGTAAAACACAGGTCTAGCTTAAAATGATGAACACATAAGTATGCATGTGTAGTGGTGTTGCAAGTTTGTTAAGTCTTATGGAAGTGCATCCTTTTGATGAACTTGGCATGATGAAATTACCTAACCATACAGTTCACCAGACAGATACACACACACACACACACACACACACACACACACACACACAGACACACACACACACACACACACACACACACACACACACACACACACACACACATATATATATATATATATATATATATATATTAAGTAACATAATATATAACAATAAAAAATTTACAATGAATAAATTTAGTGAACAGGTACCTTTCCCAAAGAATTATTTACCTGAACCAATTCATGTGTTAAAGTCTCCAATGCTATATCACACTTACATGGTTGCTGATCCTTTTCAACTTTTTTAAGATATTGTTTTTTCTTTGTTTTTCAGATGAAAAAGCCTGCCAATAAATATATTTGTATGACATTCCTTTCTTTAGGAAATGAAAAGCACATTTTGTTATTTGGCTCTTTATGTATCATCAAAATATTTTTTTATAATTTCAAGTACATATTGCCTTAGACTTAGATCTCACTCATTCTTTTCTAATAGTACCTATGGGAAAGAGAATATGAAGGATCATTCTGTTACTTTGGGAGCTTCTGTCATTAATCCCTGCAATAAATATTATGAAAATGAAACTCTGAAATTATTTAGAGAGATGACTTGAAAGTTAACTTTTTACACACTCATGCTACTCCCTCAACTAAATGATAGAACTTAAGTCACAATTTAGCTGTGTGCCAGTGGCTCATGCCTCTAATCCTAGCTACTCAGGAGTTGAGGTCTGAGGATGGTGGTTCACAGCTAGTCCTGGAGGAAATCTTTGACAATCTTACCTTCAGTTAACTTACCTTCAGTTAACCACCAGAAAACCAGAAGTGTCACTGTAGCACAAGTGGTAAAGTGCTAGCCTCAATCTGAAGATCCCTGGGAAAATGCCCATACCCAGAATTCAAGCCCCATGACCAAGAAGAAGAAAAAAGAAACAAAGGGGCAAAATGTAACATTTTTAAGCTAATGTGCACATATACACAAAAAATGTATAGATATAAAACTATAACAGTCCCTGGACTGGCAAAGAAAAAGAGATTAATGTGAAATTGCCTTCAATAATTCATTTAGACACTCTATACTGACCGCAGGCTACTGGAACGCACATCACTAATTGAAGAGTTAAAATTTGAGAAGATCACAGTTCAGAACCAATGTGCAAGGAAATTAATAAGAGTCTCATATGATCCTAAAGCTTGGCATGTTGGAATGCATTTGTGATCCCAGCTACTTGGCAGACGGAAGTGAGGAACTTAGCCTCTGTTCAGCACTCAGCAAAATTGATAACCTATGAGCAAAGTAACTAAATTGAAAAAGGATGTTCTAATGGTAGGATACTTGTTCCACAAACAAAATATCTAAATTCATACATTTCCTAAAAGAGGAAAGAAAGAAAGAAAGAAAGAAAGAAAGAAAGAAAGAAAGAAAGAAAGAAAGAAAGAAAGAAAGAAAGAAAGAAAGAAAGAGAGAGAGAGAGAGAAAGAAAGGAAGAGAAAGAAAGAGACAGAGAAAGAAAGAATTGAAGGAAGGAAGAAAGAAAGAGAGAAAGAAAGAAAGCAAAAAAGGAAGAAAATAGAAATAAAAAGGGGCTGGGAAGGTGGCTCAGTGCTAGAGTGTTTGCGTTGCATGCATGAGGCCCTGGGTTTGATTCCTCAGCACACATAAACAAAAAGAAAAAAAAGCCGGAAGTGGCACTGTGGCTCAAGTGGTAGAGCATTAGCCTTTAGTTGAAGAGCTGAGGGACAGCACCCAGGCCCAGAGTTCAGGCCCCACGACCGGACTCCCCCACCCCAAAATAAAGAAAGAAAGAAAGAGAAAGAAAAGAAAGAAGGGAGCAAAAAAGAAAGGGAAAGGAGAGGTATAAATAAAAAACTCAGCATGTGTTAGATGTTAATAATGACCCTAAATTATTTTAGCTATAAATGTCATCATATAATTCTGGGCAGAGACATTTTTCATCAAGCCTGAAAAATCTATATACCACAAACAAAGCTTTGGTATACTACAGGTCTGGCTTAATCTGTTGGACCAATAGGAGTGTATGTCTAGTGCTGTTGCAGTTATGTTAAGGTGTGTGGGAGTTTACCATCCTGACGATCTTGCAATGATGAAATTGACTAATTACACAATTACTTGGGCAGATACCTGCTGAGACCTATATTAAGTCACAGGTTAACAAAGAACAATATTTACAATGAAATATATTGAACGACCAGGCATCATGACCAAAATTATTTTTACCTGATTCAGTGTATGTTTTACATTCTATATCACTGGTACATATTCCTCATTCCCTTCTGTCTCATAATGTTGTATTTCCTTGGTTTTGTTTTGTTTTCAGAACCATGGTATAACAGAACATTTCTTGTATTTTTGTCTTCTAGTCTTCACAAAGTCTGCAGTTAAATATGCGTAAGTTCCTTTTTTTAGAAAATTAAAACACATTGACTGGGATCTTCATCATAATTTTGTTATAATCTCAAACATGTTGTTATCTCTGACATTTTACCTGTATAATCACACTTCAATCTTTTCCAAAGGGCACTTTGGTGGAAGGAAGAAAATCAAAGTTGATTCTGATAGACAATTTCGGTTACTAAAAACTCTGGTACATAGTAAGGTAAGCAACTCTGAAATTATTCATTAGAGAGATGATTTGAAAGTCATCATTTTACACACTAATACTCTTTCCTCAACAAAACCAGAGGATTTATAATAACTAATATTTTTGAAGTTAATGAGCACTAATGTTCACGAATTTTGTAGAAATAAAATGATCACCCATGAAACCTTACTGATACTTCAAACAATACTTTCCAGTTAGAGGAATCATCTTCACACATTTTCGCACAATGTGTATCTGCCTGGTAACAGAACCCCAAAGTAGACTAAGGCATCTAATAGCTATCTAATTTTTGTTATCTTTATTTAATGTTGCTTTCTTATCATATTGATTAGTATGAATTCTATTACTAGTATAAAATCATATTTGTACTAAAATTTACCAGGTGGGACCTTCATGGATGAGGTGGTGTGGGGTTTCTGGTGGAGCCCTGTCTGGTACAACGGAGGACTTGGTTGTGGCACATCCTCTGTGGTGGAGCAGGGAAGGGCTTTGAGGGTGAAGGCCAGTCTGTGTAGGGCTTTGAGACAGCAGGGAGGGTACTGGAAGGATTAGACTTATTAGGGGCTGTGTCTCCTGTGGAGTAAGTGGGACGTTAGGATGGAGACTGGCAGGTGGATGGGTTTTCAGTGGAAGAAGGTGGGGTCACTGGAGAGGAGGCTGTTTGGGGCAGAGTTTTGAGAAGAAGAACAAGACTACAAAGAAGAGATTACTTAGAGGATGGGTTCTGGTGGAGCACTGTGAGCCCTTGTGGGATATGTAGGGTGGGATTTCCCACAAGGCAGGGTGAGAAATCGAGGCAAGAGGCTGACAGAAGGTGGGGTTTCTGGTGCAGGAATGTGGAGCTATGAGGGAGAGACTTTTCAGGGTCTGGCCTTGAGAGTGCAAGGATGTGCTAGGAAGAAGTGGGCTAATAAGGGGCAGCGTTTCTGGTGGAGAATGGCAGGCCTTTTGGAAGTGTGTTAGGGTGGAGGTGGGATTTCTGGCAGATCAAGATGTAGTCGCGATGTATGGAGGAGTTTTTCAGGACCAGGGCTTTGTGAGAGCACTGATAGGATCCAGTGGACTAGATTAGTTAGAATGGGTTTCTGGTGTAGCCAGTCACCACTTCGAAAAGAAGAGTAATGTTGGGTAAAGATTTCAGTATTGCAAGGCAGGACAAGGAGTTTGGACAGGGTTTCCAGTAAGGCAAGGCAACCTTCAAAAAGGGACTTTGGAGGGACAGGGATTTACAGTTGAACCTGGTGAGGCTTCCAGAGTGAGGCTAACTGGTGCAGTGGTTTCCAGTAGAGCAATGTGGGTGTTGAGAGATGGGATAGTGTGGTGGGGGTTTTCTGGAGCAGGTCAGGTCTTAGAGCCATGGGGCTAATTGGAGGAGGAGCTTTCAGAAAGAGTGGAAGGTCTACAAAGTTGTAGGGTAATTATAGGCAGGGTATCTGGTGGAGTAGGGTGTGGATCTGAGGGAGGATCCAATAGGATGGTGGGTTTATCTGGGGAGCGATGTAGGGCATTGAGAGAGTAGATTTGGGAGGTGGAGGGGCTTGTGGTGGAGCAGGGCTGGCTTTACAGGCAGGAGATGGGCTGTGTAAGAAGCTTCTGGCCACACTAGGTGGGGCTTCAAGGGCATGTAAACGAAGGTGGAGGATTTTTGTGTAACATGATGGGCTTTCGGGGAAGAGGTAGGTTCAGGGCTGAGTTTGAGAGGTTAGCCCACTTAAAAGTAGGCTAGTTATGGGTGGAGTTTCTGATGAAACCAGGAGGGGCTTGAGGGAACAGTCTGGTTGGGAGTGGCGTATGAAAGGGAAGTAGGAGCTTGGAGGTACTAGAATATGGGAGCAATGGGACTATGAGGGACTAGAGCAGTTATGGGCGGGGTATCTGGGGGATGAAGTGAGGATTCAAGGGAGGAGCCCGATTTAGGGGGGGTTCTTGGTGCATCAAATCAGGCCATAGAGGGAGAGATATGGATGTGGCCTGGTTTCCGGTGGTGCAGAGCAGGGATTCCAGGAAGGGGTGGAGCCGAAGAAGGTTTTCCCTGTAGCAAAGGAGGGCTTTCAGGAAGGAGTCTGGTGGCAGTCAGGATTTGAAAATTTATAGCGGGACTACCCGGTGGTATGTTAGTTAAATTTGGACTTTTTTAGAAGGAGGCTGACTGGAAGAGGGTTTCCAGTGGATATAGTCAAGTTTTATGGGACGGGAGAATAGAAAACGGGCAAGATTTAGTGAAGAGTGGGGATACAAAAAATAAACAGTTACTGCTAAGAGGAACACCATTTTCTGTCAGTGTACAATTATATTACTTTATTATGCGAGAGACATTGGAGAAAGTAACCAAGTAATTACCTTCCTAGTGAAATTTTTCTTTATTCCAATTGAGTTAAAATAAAACCACAGGTCACATCAGGCTCAGAGGCATGCAGTAGACTAAGACACATGAAGCACTGGACTTGATTCCCCAGCACAACCTTTAGGGACGACAAATAAAAAGTGTAAAATTTCTCACTTGGTCATAATGGACACTCTATTGTCTTAAAATTTTGAATGAATAGAACTTTTACTCTGGCCATTTTAGAAATCCTAAAACTAAATAAGTAGTAATGTTTTAACCTTATATAATATTGGAAAGTATATTAAAATAATTAGGAAAATACAAAATTGTATGCAGAATGTTCATTCTCCCACATCAATTTTTAATCTAAAAGAATTGAAAAGCACAAATTTTCCATAGAATGAGATTGCAGCATGGTTTCTTTTCAGTCATCAAAAGGGTGACTTAAGCAATGTGTCTTTGTCATTGGATGCATCAATGTTAAAACATATGTAACAATGTGAAGCGCTAAGATGACGTGTTGAAGCTGGAGGCTAAACAAGCTCTCACATAGAAAGAAATTTTAGTGTTCCAGTGAACAGTCCTAGGCCAGAGAATTACACCAAATGTGCCATCACAGTACAGAGAGTTTGGCTAAATGGGGAAAATCCAGGCAAGGCGAAAGATCTGAGCACTCACCAGCAGCCGCGACAGTGGTGGCTGCTGTGGCAGAGGTCATAGCCGCCATACCTGCAACACAGAGAGTCTGGGACAGAGGTGCCAGAGGCAGTAGGCAAGCGGATTCTACTCAACACCAGCAAGAAATGAGAAGGAGCAGATATCTTCACCCTGCAGATCGCAGACCAGAGACGACCCAGGAACCAAAAATCTGGCAATATGAGTAGAAGCCTGACATCCTCACTCCTTCTCAGAGGGCACAGGAGGGAAGGCCACCCATTCCCCACCCCACTACCAGAGATCTCCCTCTTTGATAGTGGCAAAGGCCTGGCTGAGCTGCTAGCGCCAACTCAGGCTTTGGGAGAAAATAAAAGAGTCATTTAGCAGGTCACCGGAAACTTCCCAGACTTGCCAGGCTCAACTCCACCCAGGAAAAAGTCACCCACCCCAGGCAGAGGAAAATTCACCCTCAGGAGTGGATTTCTTCACTGGGTAAACAGAGCCAGAGGCTGCCCCTCCCTACAGCAGCCCAGACAATCAATTGAAATTCTGTAAACATAAACCCTGAGAATGGCTCCAGGCTGGGCTCTGTGAGTGTCTCAAGCTAGCCCCTCAGGAAAAGCTAATGTTTGCTGAAAGGCCTCAACTCTACCCAAAACTTAGCCTCAGCACAGCATCTCCAAACTAGAATAAACAGCCATCTCCCTCTTTTGCAATACTCAAAACAGATCTCCCTCCCACTGAACTAGCCTGGGAGGAGGATCACAAAATCCTGGGTAAAGCAGAACATTTTTCTGCTTGCCCAAACTCACCTAAGTTACCAATCAAGCCACAGAAAAACTAAATACCACAGGCAGACCAGAGACTCCACCTAGAGACTGGTTACTAACACAAGGGAGATACAGAATCTTCCCATCCCCTGCCCCCAAAAATAAAAGAAATTTTTTGTACCTTATTTTTAATTTTTTTAATTTTTAATTTTTAATTGTTTTAAAATTTTGTTTTCTATTATTTTTTTCTTTTATCCTCATGTAATTTTTATTTTAGGTGTATATGTGTGTGTGTTTTTATCTCTACTGATCTTTTGATCCATTTCTTTCTTCCTTTCTTTTCTTTCTTTTCACTTCTCTTTCATTCTTTTCTGCGTGACTTAATTGCTGTTCTGCTCAGATATACATGTCATCAATAATTAGATGTTATCCCCCAACCTGTACACAATTAATCCAGAAATTTATTACTCAATTTATAATCTTAGACTTAAAATACTTAATAGCAGTATTACCTGTTTATACCCATATAATATTTTAAAACATTTTTATTTTTCTAGTTTTTCATGTCTCCTTTCTATCCCTACCTTCCCTTATCCCATCCCCATTCTTCTGTGAATACTATTTCCTCAAACTTGCAGTTTTTAAGGGTTTCATTTTTAATTTTAAATTTTGGATTTTCCATTTTTTCTTGTCTCTTTTTTCTTTTTCTTCTTTTTTTCTTTATTCTTTCTTTTCTTTTTCTTTTTTTCTCTCTCTGCTATCATTCTGTCCAATCCATTTCCATCTTTGAGATCAGGACTTGGTTAAGTCCACTCTCCCTCACCTTCTCACATCCCTCTAATCTTTTCCCCCCCACATTCTCGCTAAGCCTAATCATTTCTGGTTGCAAAATTCTTCTTTGCTGTTCTTAGGCAATTAAGACATACTTGTTTGGTGTTGAATATATTTTATCTCTTGAACTAGATTGTATCTGCAGAGTTTTGACTGTGCAACTACAGATTTGGTTGATGCTTACCTTATAATAGTGTTCTAGCACAAAACTTCTGTTACTCTCATGCCAAATGGGCAGAACAAACCGGAAAAACACAAGAAAAATGGCAAGTCTGGTGATGTCAACTCCCACTCATGACAATCAGGGGACAGAACAGATAATAAATAATCCAGAGGTGAGTTCCCTAAAACATCTACAAACACTTCAGGTAAACAGGGTAAATTAATAGAGTGAAGACATGCAAAGGTCTCAGTGTGAGCATGACAAGGATAGAGAGAAGGCAAAAAAAGATCAATACATGAAGGTCATGAACGTGAGGAAGCTACTCAAAGATTGATACAGGAATTTCGTGAGCAGATTGAGAACACTTAAAGAGAAAAATAGGAATTGACTGAGCAGATTGAGATTAAAGAGATAGACAGAAATTGCGTGAGAAGGTTGAGATCAGTCAAAGAGAGAGGAATTGTGTGAGCTGGCTGAGAACAGATGAAGAGAAAGTCAGGAATGGCATGAGCAGGCTGAGAACACTCAAAGAGAACTACAAAAATGGCGTGAACGTGAGGAAGCTAATCAAAGAGAAATATAGCAACTGAGAGATCGGGATGAGAATAGACTAAGATCGATAGAGGCATTCATGGAATCCATAAACAGAGAGGTGAAAGAAGTCAGGGAGACCACAAAAGGAATGCTGAATGGAACCCAAAAGAAGGAATGGCAGTCCAAGTAAAGCATAACCAATCAACTAAGTGATTTGAGAATATACACTAAACACCAAATTAAGGAAGTAAAGAAGTTCATAGAAGATCTAAAAAAAGCTCCAACACAGAATTTGAAGCCATCAAAACCGACCAATTAGAAGGAAAAGAAATGAAAAACAAAGTAGAAAGCCTTGACAATATGTTAGGCCATGCAGAAGATCAAATCTCAGGGATTGAACACAGCCCAGGTATTATAGAGAAAGAACATAAAACCATCCAAGACAAATCCAAGAAATATGGCAGATCTATTCAACATTTGGAAGGCATCATCAGAAGGCCTAATCTGAGGATAATGGGTATAGAGGAACACCTACAGAGAGAAGTTAATGGTCTAGGAAATTTGATTAACAGAATACTAGCAGAGAACTTCCCAAACATGCAAAAAGGTAGGCCTATTCAGATACAAGTTTTTGGAACTCCAACTAGACCAGACCAGAACAGGACATCTCACCAACACAATATAATCTGCAAAGGATCAATTCAGACCAAGGAAAAGATCCTTAAAGCTGTCAAGGAGAAAAGACCAATCACCATTAAAGGGAAACCAATTAGAATCACCTCAGATTTCTCAGCAGAGACAACTAAAGCAAGAAGAGCTTGGGATGGTGTATGCCATGCCATAAAGAGAAAGAACTATCAACCAAGAATCCTTACCCAGCTAAACTGACCTTCATAACTGAAGGTCAAATAAAAACCTTCCATAGCAAAGAAAAATTGAAACAATATATCTCTCCCAAGCCAGGCCTACAAAAGTTACTTAAAGGTATCCTACACATAGAAAACCAACAAGACCACAATAAAGGCCAAGAAACTGCACCCAAACTGAGAATCCAAGAACCATAGGAAGAACCCAATTGCCACAATCCCAAGAAGGTGGAGAAAATGGCAGGAACTCCCAAATACCTCTCAGTCCTATCTCTCAACATTAACGTAATTAACTCTCCAATTAAGCAACATAGACTGCCTAGTTGGATTAAAAAGCAAGATCCTTCTATCTGCTGCCGTCAGGAGTCACACCTTGCCCATAAAAACAAACACATTTTGAATGTGAAAAGCTGGAACAAAATCTACCAAGAAAACTGCCACCATAAAAAAGGCAGGTGTTGCAATCCTCATATCAGATAAAAAAGACTTCAAATTAAAATCAATGAGAAGAGATAAGGAAGCTCCCTATATACTAATTAAGGGATCCCTCCTTCAGGAGGATATTACAATTCTAAAAATCTATTTTCCAAACAATGGAGCACCCAAATTTATCCAAGAAAAACTACTTTCCTCAAAACCCACATAGATCCAAAGACATTAATTGTTGAGGCCTGTAACACACCACTCTCCACACAAAATAGATCAACTCTGCAAAAACTCAACAGAGAAACCGCAGACCTAAAAAACTGCATAGATCAACTAGATTTAACAGACATCTACCAAATATATCAACCGGCAGCATCAGAATACACGTTTTTTTCAGCAGCACATGGAACATTTCCCAAAATAGACCACGTTTTAGGTCACAAAGCTAACTTGTCCAAATTCAGAAACACTGAAATTTTATACCTTGCATTCTCTCAGACCATAGAGGAAGAAAATTTGAACTCAAAACCAAAATCCACCAAAGAAAGTCCTGTAACACATGGAGGCTGAACAACACTGTTGGACCACCAGTTCGTCATGGAAGTTATTAGACATGAAATTCAAGTATTCATTATATTCAACAAAAATGTACACAGAAATTACCAGCTCCTCTGCGACATAGCAAAGGCAGTACTCAGAGGCAAGGTATAGGTCTGAGTTCCTACATCAACAAATTGGAGAGATCTGAAACCAACAATTTAACGAGACATCTGAGTCTCCTTGAAAGAGAGCAGCAAGATAAACTCCAATCTAGTAGATGGAAAGAAATAATTAAAATTAAATCAGAATTTAAATTAAATAGAATCCAAAAAGAACATAGAAAGAACAACAAAACAAAGAGTTGTTTCATGGAAAAAATTAAAAAAATAAACAGACCCTTAGCAAATCTTATCAGAAAAAGATGAGAACACACCCAAATAAATAAACTCAGAGATAAGAATGGAAATATTACCACAAAAACAACCAAGATTCAGAACATTATATGGGAATACTTCTCAAACGTTCATGCTCATAAGTTTGAGAACTTGGCAGAAATAGACCATTTTATAGCAAATATCAATATGGGGAAACTAAACCAAGATGAGTTAAACCATAGTAACAGGCCCATATCAAGCATTGAAATAGAAAGAGCAATAAGCCGCCTCCCTTCTAAGAAAAGGACCAGATGGTTTTACAGCAGAATTCTACAAGGCCTTCAAATCAAAACTCACACCAATATTGCTTCAACTCTTCAATGAAATTGAAAGAGATAATTCACTACCGAATTCATTCTATGAAGCTATAATAACCCTCATCCGAAAACCAGGCATGGACTCATCAAAGAAAGAGAACTATAGACCCATTTCTTTGATGAACATTGACGCAAAATTTCTCAACAAAATTTTGTCCAATCGACCTCAACAATTCATCCAAAAAATTATACACCAACATCAGATAGGGTTAATTTCAGGGATGCAAATCTGGTTCAATATATGCAAATCAATTAACATAATTCATCACATCAACACGAGCAAGGATAAGAACCACATGGTTATCTCAATAGATGCAGAAAAAAATTTGACAAGATCTAACACCCCTTTATGATTAATGTTCTGGAAAAATTAGGAATCTATGGAACCTTCCTCAATACAATAAAGGCTGTATTTGAGAAATCTACAGCCAGTATTATACTCAATGGTGAAAAAATACAGCCATTTCCTCTAAAATTAGGAACAAGACAAGGATGTCCACTCTCCCCACTGCTCTTCAATCTATTATTAGAATGCCTAGCTACAGGAATAAGACAAAATGCAAACATAAAGGGGATTGAAATAGGGAAAAAAGAAGTAAAACTCTCCCTCTTTTCAGATGACAAGATCTTGTATTTAAAGAATACCACAGACTCCACTCCCAAATTACTCAAGGTGATCCAAAACTTTTGGCAAAGTAGCAGGGTATAAAATTAACCCTCAAAAATCAATGGCTTTTCTGTATGTCAACAATGAGAATAGTGTGGCTGAAATTAGGAAAGCAACTCTATTTTTAATTGCCCCAAACACAAAAAATAAAATACCAAGGTTAACTTAACCAAAGAAGTGAAGGGTCTTTATGATGAAAACTTTAAAACCCTGAAAAAGGAAATTAAAACACAACTTAGAAATGGCAAAAATTCCCATGCTCCTGGATGGGAAATATCAACATCGAGAAAATGGCAATATTTCCCAAGGGCATCTACAAATTCTATGTGATACTTATCAATATTCCTACCTCCTTCTTGAAGGAAATAGAAGAGGCAATCCAAAAATTCATATGGAACATAAAAAACCTCGAATAGTAAAAACGACCCTTAACAGAAAGAACAGTGCTGGAGGCATATCAATACCGAATTTCAAGCTCAACTACAAAGCCACAATAATCAAAACAGCTTGGTACCGGCACAAGAACAGACCTCAGGACCAATGGAATAGAATTGAAAACCCAGAAATGAACCTACAGACATATAGCCATCTAATCTTCGATAAGAGAGCTAAAAAAATAGAATGGAAGAAAGACAGCCTCTTCAGTAAATGGTTCTGGCAAAACTGGTTAACTACTTGTAGAAAACTAAATCTAGATCCTAATATATCACCCTGCACCAGAATGAAGTACAAAAGGATCAAAGACCTCGGAGACAAAGCATACACCCTGAAGACATTACAGGACAGAATAGAAGAAACCCTAGGTAATCTTGGCACAGGATGACATTTTGTTAATAGAGACCCAGAAACACAAAAAATCAAAAAAAGGTTGGACAAATAGTATTGCGTGAAATTGCAGAGCTTCTGCATGGCAAAGGACATAGCTAGCAAAATCAAAAGAAAGCCCACGGATTGGGAGATCTTCACTAGTCATATAACGGACAAGGGTCTCATATCTAAAATATAACTGGAAATAAAAAAATTAAATCCCCCAACAACAAATCTTTAAAGAAACAACTGTCCAATTAATAAGTAGGCTAAAAACTTAAAGAGAAACTCCTCTGAAGAGGAAAGAAGGATGGCCAATAGACACATGAAGAAATTCCCAACCTCTCTTGACATAAAAGAAATGCAAATCAAAACCTCATTGAGATACCACCTCATCCAAGTTAGAATGGCTATAATCAAGAACTCTAATAACAACAGATGTTGGAGGGGATGTGGACATTGTTGGTGGGTGCGTAAGCTTGTTCAACCACTTTGGAAAGCACTATGGAGGTTCCTCCAAAGACTCCACATAGAGCTCCACTACATCCCAGCAATTCCACTTTTGGGCATTTTCCCAAATGATCACAACCAAGACCACGCTAAAGCTACTAGCATAACTATGTTTATTGCAACATTATTTACCACAGCTAAGATATGGAACCAACCCACATGCCCCACAGTAGATGAATGATCAAGAAAATGTCGTATATGTACACAATGGAATTTTGTGCCTCTATCAGAAGGAATGACAGTGCCCCATTTGTTAGGAAATGGAAAGACTTGGAAAAATTATATTAAGTGAAGTAAGGCAGGCCTCAAGATACATAGGTCTCATGGCTTTCCTTATTTGCAACAACTAGTATATATCTGAGTTAAGCAGAAAAGGTCAGATAAGTGGATGTTAGGGAAATGAACCCTAAGATATGTATTCAAATGTTTTTCTTTTCTTTCATGAGATTGTTTCTAAAATATTTAGAAGATTATTTATTGGTTCCTTTGTATGTCCCTCCCCCATGATATAACCCCTGCTTTCACTGTATATGATGATTGTGTAATTTGAGAAGGGGAAGGGAAAAAACAAAACGTCAAATCAGGGATTCAGGTGGACCCATTGCAACAATGAGATATACAAGACCATATGTCGAAAAACAAACTTTACAACTTTGGTGTGCGGGGGCAGGTGGATAAGGAGGATTCCCTGGGGGTACCTGGGGAGGATGGGAAGGGGAAACAAATAGGAGGCTACAATGCTTGATAAGAAATGTACTCATTATCTTGCATATGTAATTTAACCCCTCTGTACAGTATTTTCACAATAAAAATACAGCTTGGTCCTAGCACAAGAACAGACTCCAGGGCCAAGGGAATAGAATTGACAACCTAGAAATGAACCTAAAGACCTATAACCATCTAATTATTGGTAAGGGAGCTAAAAAAATAGAATGAAAGAAAGACAGCCTCCTCAGTAAATGGTGCTGGCAAAATTGGTTAACTACTTGTAGAAAACTATAGCTAGATCTTTATATATTACTGTGCACCAGAATCAACTCCAAATGCCTTAAAGCTCTCGGAGTCAAAGCAGACACTCTGAAAACATTACAGGATGGAATAGGCGAAACCATAGGTCTCCTTGGCACAAGCCGAAATTTTCTTAATGGAGACCCAGAAACAAAATAAATCAGTCAACGTTTGGACAAATGGGATTGCATGACATTGCAGAGCGTCTGCATGACAAAGGACATAGCTAGCAACATCAATAGAAAGCCCACTGGTTGGGAGACTCACTAGCCATACAATGGACAAGTGGCTCATATCTAAAATATACCTGGAACTTAAAAAATTAAATTCCCCAACAACAAATCTACAAAGAAACAACTGCCCAATTAATAAGGGGGCTAAAGACTTTTGGAGTGTGTTCTTTACTCATATAAAACTTGTCGGTAAACTTCTGATTGAGAGTATTACAAAAGGAAACAAAATGCTATTTGAAGGCCAGCATAGAACAAAAGGAAATGTTTGTTTTAAAATTGTTCTGCTGCAAAGAAACAAAGACATGGATGTTTTAAAGTGTCTGATGCATGGATGTTTCACTCCTGAGATGATTTTCTTGTTGCAGGACTGAGTTTATCAATTAATTTAGTCTGGTCCAGAGTTTTCCATAGCAATAAGGATTCCAAAAAAGCAGTATCCAGTGAGTATGATCAGCAAAAGCAGCCTCTTCTCAGACCAGTATTCCTTTCAGGAGGCTCCCAAAGAAATACCTGGTGTTTGTTTTGTTTGTTTAGTTTGTGCTGGTTCTGGGGCTTGAACTCAGAGGCTGGACCCTGTCCCTGTACAGTATCCCTGCCCACCTGCCCCCAAAGCTAGTCCTCTACTGTTTGAGCCAAAACTGCACTTCTGGCTTTTTTTGGTTTTTAATTACAAATAAGAATTTGACACACTCTCCTGTCTGGTTTGGCTTTGAACTAAGACAGTAAGAAAGTTAAGTGACATCAAATTTATAGACTTATCTTTTGAACCAAGAAATACTAGATGAAGCTTATTATTAGGCTAATATTTGACAATTTATAAAAGAAGAAAATATGTTCAGCAAAAGATCCATAACTTAAATAACTCAGTAAATATAGGTGCACTGAATCATTTTAGAATTATTTTCTCTGCTTGGCAAGATTACTATTGACTTCATCATTCCTTTTGGGGAAACTTAAAGTCATATTTGCACTTTTTTCTTGGTCTTGGGGTTTGAACTCTGATCCTGGTCACTGTCCCTCAGCTCTTCAGCTCAAGTTGAGTGCTCTACTTTAGCTACAGCATCATTCCCAGGTTTCTTGTGTTTAATTGAAGATAAGGGTTTCATGGTCTTTCCTGACCAGGATGGCTTTGAACCACAATCCTCTGGTCTCAACCTCCTGAATAGCCAGGATTACAGGCATAATCCACCAGCACCTGGCTCATATTTGCATTTAGTCACTAAATGACACTAAGTATACAAAGAATGGAAATCAGATCAAATGATGTGACATTGCAGCTTTTCAGAATCATTGAGGTAGCAATAAATATGTCCTACTTTTCCATTTTGTTACATTGATGCCTCATGAGCTATGGGACCATTAGATTACCATCTCTTCCCTCTGTGTAGGTATATTTAATATTAGGAAATGTTCATAGAGAAATAAAGAAAGACAGGTTTTTAGAAAGCAATAGAGATCAAGTATGAAAGAACACCCTAGAATGTGATATATTTATCACACAGAGATTAAGAACTAAGAACTATCCTAAGAGATTTAGAATGTTAAAGGCAAAGAGGAATAAGCCTAGTTGATAACTTGTTCTTCAATAACCAAAAATGGTTCCTTAGAATGGTTTCTGCTATACCTTATTGACTATCACTTATTCCTTTCATCTGGAGTTATTCCTTCTCTTCTGTCACAACTGTTAATTAGCCTCTGTCTTTTTGGTGCCAGGACTGGCCAAAAGGTTTCTAAGTCTCACTTAGACTACCCTTCTCATTGTGATTAGCAGTGACCACTCAAAAGCCTGGAATTTTTGAATTTCCAGAATTACTCTTCACCTGACATCTAAGCATATTCCTGGCATTAATTGCTGTGACCTAATGAACAAAACTTTTTTTTTTCAACACAGTATCCAAATATAGGTTAAGTACATTAATTAGGTACTCTCCTCAGTTATCAGTATTGATGGAGCAATTATATATTCCAAGTATGGGTTCTTTATTAGCATTTACTAACTAAATATTTGTTGTTGTTGTTGTTGTTGTTGTTGTTGTTGTTGTTGTTGTTGTTGTTGTTGTTTTGCCAGTCCTGGGGCTTAAACTCAGGGCTAAAGAATTATTCCTCAGCTTTTTTTTTTTTTTTTTTTGCTCAAGTTAACCCTCTACTGCTTGAGGCACAACACCACTTCCGGTGTTTCTTTTTCTGTTTATTTGTACTTAGGAATTGAACACAGGGTTTCGTGCATGCTAGGCAATCACCGTACCATGAAGCCATATTCCCAGAGCCCTAAAAGACTTTCTTAAGATGGCTTTACATTTACATTCTGTAACAATGTATCATAATTTTGGCCAGAAATTTTTGCTAGGAAAGGACGTTGAACAAAATACTGAGTCCAATAATGCTAGATGGACAATGAATAACTGTTGCAGTCTAGCCAGGGCACATAGGGGCTTACCTCCTCCGAGACAGCTCCTGAACCACAGCTTACCTCCAGAATGAGAGGGCCCCCTTGGTTCCAGCCCCATGGGTATGCTGGGCTACCTCTCCAGCACCCATTCAATCAGTTCCAGAAAGAGAGAGATTGAAAGAAAGATGGTCAGAATTACACTTACACCAGGTGCCGGTGGCTCAGGTCCATAATCCTAACTACACAGGAGGCTAAATCTGACGATCATGGTTCATAGTCAGCCTGGGCAGGAACATCTATGGGACTTTTATTTCCAAAGAACCACCAGAAAATCATAAGTGGTGCTGTGACCCAAGTGGTAGAGCACTAGCCTTGAGCTGAGGAGCTTGGGGACAGTGCCCAGGTCCAGAGTTCAAGCCCTACGATAGATAAGCATTGGACTTCCCACCACAAGAATTGGACTGAATAGCACCCCTTGTCCTAGGGAGCATGGCAGAGGAGTTATGAGTAGGTTACCCAGCTTCTCTGTTCCTCAATTTCCCCAGCTGCAAAACTGAACAAAGTGAAGGAACCCCTTCCTCATGAGGATAGGCTAATAATGAAAGAGAGCCATGTTTTGTTTCATAATCTTATACCTGTCGCACCATTAATAACACACACCATCTGAGCTCTTTCCGGGTATCTTCCTGTCATATTCTCACAGAATTGCTGAGAACCGTATCTGACTGCCGCTCCCTCTGTGCCTGGCCCTGCTCCAGAGATCCCTCTGTTTTAATCCCTTGTTTCCTCACAACTGTCCCATGAGGAGACCGATACTCGAGGCCTAACCCAGAACTTCACCTGTGGTCAAGAATTGGCTGCCGTGGACTAAGTTTGGAAAAATCCATCTAAATAAATTACTGAGTGTGATACTACGTGTCTACCATCCCAACTACAGAGGACTGGGCCTGGTGGTGCATGCCTGTCACAGATAGGAAGAGCGAAATTCAGCCCAGCCTGAGCATATATTAAGCCTCAATCTCAGAAATGTCCAAGACAGAAAAGCTTGGCTCGCATGGTAGAAGACCTGACTGGCAAGCCTATGGCCTTGAGGTCAAAAGATAATATACCAAAAAGAATCAGAGGCCCAGTACCACAACCTCATGTCTATAATCCTAGCTACTCAGGAACCTTAGATCTGAAGATAACAGCTCAAGATTTAAAATATGGTTGGCCTCGCCCATCAGACGTCATGATGAGAAGACCTGGAGTCTGACCTATGTTGTTGTGCTCCATACTAGCAGGGCTCATATCCTTACTAAGTGTTGGCCAAGCTCTCTGTCCCCCTGGGAAGCCACCCAATGTGAGCCGCACTGCCACTAACCAGGCCCAAGGGAGTTCACAGCTGCAGGGCACACAGATCTCTTGTTCTTTTAACAGTGCTGAATCACCTTCAAGCGTCCCTCCCTTCCAGGTCCCCAGAGCTCAGCTGTGAAGCCCATGCACCCCCCAAAAGATAGCAGGTAGAAGTAACCATAGCCAGTCTCCTTGTTACAACCCACATCTACACACTCACACACACACACACACACACACACACACACACACACACACACACACACACACACACACACACAGCCAGACCAGTGTCAGAAGACTTGTTAATGCAGCACCTGCAATTTGTCAAATGATCACTCACCTGAGTACAGTCAGTCTATATAAGGGGAAAGATTATCTCTCTCTGTGTGTCTCTCTTTCTGTCTCTCTCTCTTCCTCTATCTCTCTGTCTCTCTCTGTCTCTGTCTCTGTCTCTGTCTGTCTGTCTGTCTCTATCTCTCTCTCACACACACACACACACACAGACTCAGAGCAGTGCCTCTCCTGAGTTTGTTGGAGACCAGATGGACCAGGAGCACCAGCAGAAGTTGGCAGAGCTGGGAAATGTGATCACCCTGTGAGGACTGTTGACAGCTGGTGTGGGGGGACAGCCGGGGTGCATGTGTGGGGGTGGGGTGTTCCTCCCAGATATTCACCTTCTGTTCTGACCCCCAACACACTCACCTCCCTACTGGGCTGTTCTGGGAACCTCTTCAAATCAAAGGGTGAAGGAACATAGAAGACAAGGGCTCACACAGCAAAGGGGTCTATCTTCTGCATCCTACACCCTCAACCCCAGAAAAAAGGAAATGTACCCAGAAGGTAAGTGTGGACATGCTGCTCCCCACCTCTGAACTAAAGCCACCAGGTTCCCACCAGGTAGAGGAAAGGTGCAGATGCGCCACTGTGTGGCTCCCACTGCTCCAGGCGAATGGCTCTGTAGCGCCCACTCCTCACCCAACCCTGCACCTCCCTGTTTCCTGGGACCCTGAGGCTAGGGATAGGGGTGGAATCCTCAGGTCAACACCCACACCCATCCCTGGGGCATTTGTGGCAGGGCCTGGGCCAGACTGTGGGGAATGGGGGAGGTGCAGGTCCTGGTCAGGACGGAGAAGGACAGGGGGATATGGGCATGTGGGGTGTGGTCGTGTGTGGATGGCCACTCACATGTGCTGCTGGGAGAATCTGTTGGCAGCTGCTCCGGGTGAGGCCAGCAGTGATGACAGAGGCATGGCAGACACTCAGGCCTGGAGCAGATGACAGGGGGGCCAGGACTAGGTCAGGGCCACAAGCCGGCCAGTGCCACACCATTGCACCATTGCCTGAGGAATCCAAGAGGCACCACAGGTCTGAGCCAGCAACACCAGGTTTGAAATGCTGCATAGCTGGGAAGGGGAGGAGGGGGCCAGGGCACGGGCTGACACATGGTGCGGCTGAGCAAGGCCTCTCTTCCCAGGCCTCAAGTCTCTTGCTCACCACTCACCCACCTCTACCTTCCTCAACTACTGGTAGTGGAGTCAACCACAGAGGTAATCCCGGTGCTACAGGGCAGAATAGAATATGGGCATGGCCACCATTCTTGTATACCATTGGTCAGAAAGAACCATGAAAGAATGGGGGTGTGTCTCGAATACTGTGATGCAGGCAGAATGGGCGGAGTCAAGATGACATCAGCCCCTTTCCCAGGAAACTCTATCCAATCCAGTTGGGGAAAAGAGGGTGACCTACTTTAGGCAGATGGCTGCACAGATTGTTGTGTATGTCTGTTTGTTGCCAGTCCCAGACCTTGAACTCATGATCTAGGCACATTCTGTGAGCTGCTTTTGCTCAAGACTACGCACTGGAGCCACAGAGCTCTACTTCTGGCTTTGTTGGCACTGAAGTTGGACAGGGGTCTCAAGGACTTTCCTGCCTAGGTTGACTTTGACCATGATCCTCCTATCACAGTCACAGCCTTGTAAGTATCAAGGAGGACTGTTGAGAGCCACTGGTGCCTGCCTAATCATTGGTCTTGCTGATGTACTCGAACAGATCGGTGAGTTCACTACCCTAAGGTCTAAGTCGTGGGAGTTGGAGCCCACAGTTTGAATCCTGGTCCTGCCACCTCCAAATGGAAGGAGATCCTAAGAAACTCATTCCTATTCATATGATTACCAATGGAATGTGATGTATTTCATGATTGAATGGGAAGTTCTTGAATGATTCTAGGATAAAATTATACACAATAATATTATGGGACACTGATAGATTTTAACTAACACTTTAGGAAGCATTTAAACAATCACATTCATTAAATGGAGACAGAATGAAATACCTAAGACTTGGGCCTCACATACTATAAAGGTGCCATTTTTTCTGCCAGGACTGGGATTTGACTGCATGGTCTGGGTAACACTGTTGCTCTGTGTGGTAAGGGGAAGCTTGCCTCCTTGAAGTAAAAACAATTCAAGTCCGTTCCTTAGGCCTGAAATCAATCCCCGCCACTAGAAAAGATCCTATTTGTGTACATTTTAAATATATGATTTATATTCATATGTTGACTCCATATTGTGTTCATTGTAGTTACTCATTTTATTTTTTTGTTTTATTCATGTATTGACTGTTCATTTTATTGACTATTATGATACGTAGAACAGTAATTACATTGATTACATAGGACATATGTTTGTATATGTATTCCACTTCATACCTGACAACCAGGACTTTCACAGAAAAGAAAAAACTTGTGTCACCATCAGCTTCTTATGCCACAATTCATTTTCTTGGTAGTGCTGGCATCTGGACTCATAGCCTACAAGGCCCAATTTATGAATGGGTGAGTGTCAACACACCATCCTGGGGCAAATTGAGCTTACAGGCAGTTTCCAGGACCTGAGATTGAGCCCCAGATGTTGACAAAATAAGAATAGGTTGACATGCAGATAGTAGTAAATTAATATATATATATATATATATATATAATATATATATATATATATATATATATATATATATATCTTTATAGAGTGCCAGAGAGGTCTATCCATTATTCAGTTATATAGATTACACTCCTACTAATTCTTGGGTATTTATTATGCCTCCATGTAATTAATGTCATTGTTTTCATCCTTAATAAACTATTAAGTAAATCAGTGTCCTGAAATTATTGCATCCATGTAGGAAATAATATGCTTTTAATGCTTCATATTAAATAAAAATAATCAGCCTACTGAAGTCATGATGTCGAATTTTATAGGCGAATCATTCACGAGCAACTCAGTCAACCTTGACATTTATAACATTCCATCATTATTCCTATGCATGGGAACAAGTCTCCTAGGATCTCCCGCCAGCCGGAAGTGACATGACTGGGATTCGCCCTGCGGGACTATGGCTTATCCAATAGCCCACCAGGCTTCAGCAATGCAAGGTGAAGTACCATTTGGAGCTGTGTCATTCAGACACAGATGGTCATGGTGCAAAATGTAAAAGCACCATCCCACCTCTTCTTTTCTGGGCATCCCCCCCAAGGCCTGGAAGTCTAGGATTCCAGGATTGGCTGTGGTTCCAGTGGCTGCACCCCCAGCCAAGGGTGATGGAAGCTGAGGCAGAGTTGCACTGACCTGAGTTCAAGATCTTGTTTGGCAAAAAAAAAAAAAAAAAAAAAAAAAAAAAAAAAAATATATATATATATATATATATATATATATATATATATATATATATATATATATATATATATATATATCTCCCTGGCTTGCAATTGGTGCCGTTTTATCTGCCAGGCTTTGGATTTGAACTCAGGGTCTGGGTAACTCTGCAGCACTGTGGACCAAGGGGAAGCTCACCATGCTTGAAGACAAGAAAGTCAGGCCTGGGCCCTAGGCCTGAATTCAAGCCCCAGTCCTGGGAAACATACTATTTATGTACATTGTAAAGATAGCATTTGTAATTACCTATAGATGTTCAGTCCATATCTTGTTTGTTGTGGCTATTTATTGTATTTCTGTTTTATTCATTTATTTACCATTTATTTTATTGACTGTGATAACACACATTCCATTTATTATATAGATGACATCCTATCACATAGTATCTAGATTTGTAGACATGTTCTCCATCATGACTGACACCCGGAACATTCAGAGAAAGGGAAAACAGGTGTCACACTCTGCTTCTTACTACATGATCCAATTGTTGGCAGGGCTGGGATATGAACTCAGAGCCTAGCAAACCCAATTCATGAATCAGTGTGTCAACAAGGAAAACTCTATCCCAGGAAGCTGCCAGGAAGTTCCCAGACCCTGAGATCAAGCCGCAGGGGTGGACAAAATAGCCATACATTGATAGGCAGGTGGTAGTATATCAAGAAATATATATTTGTATGGAGTGCCACAGACATCTACCTAGGATTCAATGACCTCAACTATGTTCCTACCAACTCTTAGGTAGTTATTACACCACCATTGAAGGAATAGTATTCTTTTCATGTTAGTAAGATATTCATTAAGATCAATCGGTGTCCTAGGATCATTGGGTCTAATTTTAGACTAGACTAATGCACGCAGAAACTTTTCATTCAATCATGAGTTTGCTCACATTCCATTGGTATTCCCATGCATAGGAAGAGTCTCTTGGGAAATCACCCCACTAGTAGGTGTCAGGACCAGGACAAGAATTCAGGGCCTAAATGGCTGCATGGGCCTATGGCATAGCTCACTAGCCTTCCCCAATGCAAAGTGAAGTACCCTTTTGTAGGTGTGTCATTGAGACCCAGGATGGTCACCATGAAAAGGAACAAAATATAAAATATCCATCCCATGGCTTTCTCTCTCTCTCTCTCTCTCTCTCTCTCTCTCTCTCTCTCTCTCTCTCTCTCTCTCTCTCTCTCTCTCTCTCTCTCTCTCTCTCTCTCTCTCTCTCTCTCTCTCTCCCTCTCTCACTCTCTCCCTCTCTCTCTTTGTTGTTTTGTTTTGTTTTTTTCCGGCAAGACTTCAGGGCCTAGGATGCCAGGATCGGCTATGGACCCATGGCAGCCCGCCACCCTGAGGTGATTGAAGCTGATGTAGAGTTAACTCAGTTCATGGTAAATCTATAGCATTGTGGGAGAAAAGGAAGGTTACCATCCTTGAAGACTGCAATATCAGTCTATGTTGCAGGGCCTGAACTGAAGCCCTAGCATGGGCAAAAATAATATACCCACCTATTTTACACATAGGATCTCTATTTACATACATGTGTGGAATGTGTCTTTTGTTCAGTGTAGTTATTCTTTTTATTGTGTGTCTTAGTCTTGGATGCATTTTGTGTTTTATTGAGTATGATGACAGAAATAACTGTGCTGACCTGGATGACAACCTATTTCCATCGCTATAGAGTTGCCTATATAGCTTTCTTCATCCTCCCCGATACATAGGACTTTCACAGGGCAGGAAAACAGGTGGATCGATGGGCTTCTCACATCAGGATTCATCTTTTCACAGTATTGGGATTTGAACACAGTCTAGCAGGTCCAATTGGGGAAAGGGTCTAGGTGAGGACACAGGCCTGTGAGCAACTAAGGAGCTAGGCCATTCCCAGGACCTGACATCGAAACCCAGGGAGGGCCAGGATAGGAAGAGATTCATCCTTGAAACATAGGATCTATATTGACATACATGTGCGGACAGCCTCTTGCATTAGGTGCACTTCTCCTTAATTTGTGTCTAATTCATGGAGATATTGTGTGTTTTACTGAGTATGGTTACAGGTATAACTGTGCTGACAGGATGACAACCTGTTCCCATGGTTATAGGGTTGCTTATGCATTCATTCTCCATCCTAGCTGAGACCCAGGATTTTCACAGGAGAGGAAAACAGGTGTAACGACTGGCTTCCTACATCAGGATGACTCTTTTGTCAGTACTGGGATTTGAACTCAGGTCTGGGTAACTGTTGCACTGTGGAGGGAGGGAAGGCTCACCATCCTTGAAGACTAGAATATCAGGCCTGGTCCAGGGCCTGATTTGAAGCCCCAACTGTGGACAAAATAAGAAGCCCACCTCTTTTAACCATAAGACTCTATTTACATACAATATTCATCCATTCATAAGCTGAAGCTAGTATGCTAATAAATACCTATTTGGATAGAGTAGGAGATGTGGTCAGCTGTTTTGGAATTCTATGTACCATGTGAGTACTGATTCTTGGATCTTTCCCAATGCTTCCAATTCTTGAATGTGATTCTTATTGTCAGACTTCATGAACTCTTAATTTAAAATAATCATTGTGCCATATGTCTTGCCTATCATTTCCTAGGAGAATCATGCATGAATTAAACTCTTCCCTATGCCTGAATTCAAGTACCTCATAACATTTATAAACATGTTAAATATATGATTTATACTTTCTTCTATATATTCAGACTTTATCGTGCTTGTTGGAGTGATTCATTATATTTTATTTTTGATTTACTTATTTAGCATTTATTTTATGGACTGTGAGTGCACCAATAACATTTATCACATTTCTTCCCATCTATTCCATAGTATGTAGCTTTGGAGACCTATTATGAACTTGCACAGAAAAGGGAAACAGGTGTCACACTTGAAATCTTACACCAGGAAGAAATTATTGGCAATGATGGGGCCTGATCTGAAGGCCTGAGAGGCCCAATTCATGAAAGGGTGTGTGTCACCACCGCTGCCTCTAGCCCATTGAGCTGCCAAGTGGATCTCAGGACTTGGGATCAAGCCCCAGGTTTGGCCAAAATAGCTGTAACTTTCTATGACGATGGTGGTATCTAAATAAATATAAATTTAGATATTCAGGTACTGCCAGAGGTATCTAATATTCAATGACTTATACTACGTTCGTACCAATTCTAATGTATTTAGGGAGGACTCCATTTAATCAAAAGTTCTTTTAATGCATAATAATCTGAATTAAAATCAATCTGTGCCCTGTGATTATTGGATCTAATTTTATGCTAGACACATTGATGGACTACTCATCCAACCATGACATTGATTACATTCCTCTCGTGTTCCTATGGACAGGCAATATTTTC
Organism: Dipodomys merriami; assembly: GCF_024711535.1. NCBI lineage: Eukaryota > Metazoa > Chordata > Mammalia > Rodentia > Heteromyidae > Dipodomys > Dipodomys merriami. The sequence continues at coordinate 317,084 of NW_027204104.1, forward strand.
TTAGGCTCTCCAGCCCTTTTTACGTGGCATGACCAGGATTCGAACTCAGGACCTAGTGTCAGGTTGGCCTATGGCTTCACTGACTGCCCGCCAGCCTTCAGCAATGCCAGGTGACCTACAGGTTTCAGCCATGTCATTCAGACCCAGGATGGTCACCTTGCAAGGAAGGAAAACAGAAACTGCTGACTGTCCACGGTTTGTGGTATTTTTCGGTGCTGTTTTCATTTTGTTTGGATGTATTCTTATAGGAGAAGCTCCAGGGTAGATATGATGAATGGCATCAACCTATGAAATTTGTATTCAATTCAATGAGTTCATAACACAGAGACAGTTTTCATGACATTGCATATTCCGGGGCTCCCCTCACTGCTCCCAGTGTAGCCTAAGGGTTTCTCTGCATCCCAGTCCAGAAGTCTCTCTCATTGTCTGGACAGGCAGACAAAAAGCCTCTCTCCTGTACAGCTGTGTAACAGGCCACTCCATCTGGGCCAATTAGTGAGGAGGAGTATGGGTAGGCTCTGAAGGCCAGGAGAAAAAGGTTGCTTTGTACCCCCAAGCTATTTCTCTTCCCAATGCTCTGATATGACAGGAAGCATTCATTTGTGCCACATCCCATGGCAGGCCAAGTTCTGCGCACTTATACTGCCTTTGTGAGACTATATTCTGGTGTTCAGATACAGTGCTCAATATAATTCAGGAGTCCTTCTTGCAGATAACTAGTGCACTGAACTTAAAGAAATGTTTCATTGAGACTGATGATGGGCCTATGATGCCTCTCCTAGGTTTCCAGAAGCTTGGGAAATTGAAGCACATGTCAGATATCACAAAAATTGCTGTCATCTAATTCTGGTGAAGCTCATCAGGTTTTGAAACCTTTGACCTCTCCCAGTTGGGCCCTGGGTGGCTAGATATGGTGGTTGAACACAGGGCCTGGGTGCTGACCATGAGCTCAGAGAAGTCTAGTGCTTTACCATTTTGTGTCACAGCTTCACTATTGCTTTCTCTGTGTGTGAGTGTGTGTGTGTGTATGTGTGTGTGTATGTGTGTTTGAGAGAGAGAGAGAGAGAGAGAGAGAGAGAGAGAGAGAGAGAGAGAGAGAGAGAGAGAGAGAGAGAGAGAGAGAGAGAGAGCGCATTCACTAGTCCTGGAGCTTGTACTCAAGACATGATCACTGTACCTAGTGCCTCTTGTACAAGGATTGCCATCTCCTACTTGAACCACAGAGCCACTTCAGGTTTTTTCCTAGTGATGTGGTCCTGATAAATGAAGCCCAGGGTTTCACAGATGCAAAGCACTGTACCCCTAAGGCACATTCCCTGCCCTGTACATCGGGTTTGTTAGTTTGTTTCTGTCTTTTTTGTTGTCGGTTGTAGGAGTTGAAATCTTGGCCTGGTTGCTGTCGCTGAGCAATTGAGCTCAAATCTTGTGCTCTACCATTGAGCCACAGAGCCACTTCCCGTTTTCTGGTGGTTAATTGAAGCTAAGTGTCTCAAGGACTTTCCTGTCCAGGCTAGCTTTGAACCATGATCCTAAGATCTCATCCTCATGAGTAGCTAAGATGACAGGCATGAGCCACAAGCACCCAGCTTCCACTTCACGTTTCTTAGTGATGAATTGGAGATAATAGGCTCATGGGCCCTTTTGTGTCTGGGATAGTTTGGAACCCAGATACTCAGATCTCAGCATCCTGAGAAGGCAGGATGGTAGACCTCAACTATAGAACCCTAGGCTGTGGCACTGTGCTGCAAGGGGGTCCTTGGCTCCACATGGTGGAGTGGTAGCCATGCGCCCAAGAGGTAATGGTCAGTGCCTAGGCCCTGAGTTCAAGGTTCATGATTGAGAAAAAACAAAACAAAACAATTGTCTGCCATAGACAACCCACTAGTCTGCACTAATACATAATTTTGTCCCTGCCATGCAGATATATCGGAGCCTCAATACCCTTGTCTGCATAATCATCTCAGTTGTGGAGCTCTTACAAGGAAAAGATGAAAGAATTCACTCTTTGAAGGACAAAACACACAACACTCTTTTTTATTTTTGTCGGTCATGGGCTTGAAATCTGGACCTGAGCTCTGTCCCTCAGGTCTTCAGCTCAAGGCTAGTACTCTAACACTTGAGCTACAGTGCCATTTCCGGTTTTATGGTGGTTTGTTGTGATAAGTGTTTCATGGCCTTTCCTCCCTGGGCTGGCTTTGAACCACGATCCTCAGATCTCAGACCCTGAGTAGCTAGGATTACTGGCTTGAGCCACAAACTCCCGGCTCCACATAACACTCTTTACAGGCCTCAGCACACAGCCTCCTATGAAAGGCTCAGCACCCAGCACCCAATGCAGCACTCAGCACACTTCACCCTGTAAAGGACACAGCACATAGCATCATGTGCAGGAATCAGCACACAGAACTCCAGGAGGGACCCAGCACCCCAGGAAGGACTCATCAAATAGCTGTATCCCACAAGCTGTCATTAGTATTAGGGTGCTTTAATCAGTATCACCATTCTTTCAGAAACACATCACAAACTGCAAAAGTTCATATCTAATGATTCAGAGGTGGTTTTCTTTTTTTTGGGGGGGAGAGTCAGCCACGGGATTGCACTAAAATGTTGGGGGTACTGTCTTAAGATCTTTTGCTCAAGTTTAGAGCTCCACCACTTTGAGCCACAGTTCAGAGTTTCACAGCCATCCTGCCAGGGCTGGGGTTTAAACCCACCAGTGTCAGATCTCAGCCCCTGAGTACCTTTGATGACAGAGGTGAGCAAGCCAGCAGCATCTGATTCTGTGGAGGTGGGCTGCAGTGGTATACCTCTGGCTACGTCAGGTTAGATGGCAGCTGTCTGCACCAGACTCCTGGCTTGCTCTGTGATGAGGTATTTTAAGTCCTATCCTTATAGAGTTGCAGTCACAATATTCAATCTTTTGGTGTCCATCCTGGGTCTTGAGTAAGGGTCTAGACACAGTCCCTAAGCATTTATGCTCAAAGCTAGTGCTCGAGTGCTTCAGTGACAGCACAAATTCCGGATTTTTATGTGCATGTGGAAGTAAGGAATCAAATCCAGGCCTTTGTATGTACTAGCCATCACTATACCAGTGAGCCCCACGAGAGAAAAGTGTATGAACAGATAAATGTGTAGATTGGCATATATACATATATATACATATGTATGTATAAAACAAGAGAAAGATGACTGTATATTACGAAATTACATATATTATATTACTACCAATTACTGACAATTAAATTATTCCCTTCATTTTTAAGTTTCATTGTTGAATATATAATAAAGTATTAATTGAAAATTAGTCAATGTAGTATAATTGTGTATAATTTTATAGTATACTCATACACTAACTACTAATTTAATTGTTACATTTATAACATTCCATTTGTATGTAAGTATATTGGAATGCATTTCTTAGAATATTCTGCCAATCATTAGTGGCAGTCCCAGATTCAACCTCCAGGCCTAAGTTGAGGTTTCGGCTATGGTTTCCCTAATAGTCAGCCAAATATCAGCATGCAAGGTCATGTACATTTTCTGGGCCTCGTCATTTAGACCAAGGATGGTCACAATGCAAAGAGAAAAAAATGTAAAACCACCTTCTTGAACATCTCTGTTTTATCCTTCTCCTTTTTATTTTTATTTTTTGTCAACTCTGAGATTTGAAATTGGGTCCTAGTATCCCAGGGTCAGCTGTGGTACAGATACCAAGACCTGACTTCAAGCCCCATGCTTGGCCAAAAACAAAAAGTCCCTGGCTTGGAATTTGCACCACTTTTCTGGCAGGCCTGTGATTTGAACTCAGGGTCTGGGTAACTCTGTGGCACTGTGGGTGAAGGGGAAGCTTACTGTCCTTGAAGACAAGAAATTCAGACCAGTTCCCAGGGCCTGAATTAAATCCACAACACCGGAAAAAATTATTCATATATGATATCAATTTACATACATGGGTTTAGTGAGTATGATGTTTATTACCCTTATTTATTTAGTGTTATTACATACATAATATTTAATTTATTACATCCTGTCACACAGGATATATTTGATATGGATTATACATCATACAGAGACCCAGGAGTTTTTTCCAGGAAAAAAATGTGTCAAAAGTGGTCTCTTACTACATTAATAATTTTTGACCATGCTGAGATTTCAACTCATAGCCTAGAATGCCCAATCCGTAAATGGGGTCACAGTCTTAGCACTCCAGCCTCTGGCAAATTGAGCTGCCAGGAAGTTCTGAGGACCTGTGATGAAGCCACAGTAGTGCCCAATATATATATATATATATATATATATAGAGAGAGAGAGAGAGAGAGAGAGAGACAGAGAGACAGAGAGACAGAGAGAGAGACAGAGAGACAGAGAGACAGAGAGACAGAGAGACAGAGAGACAGAGAGACAGAGAGACAGAGAGACAGAGAGATAGATATAGATATAGATATAGATAGATAGATAGACAGACAGACAGACAGACAGACAGACAGATAGATAGATAGATAGATAGATAGATAGATAGATAGATAGATAGATAGATAGATAGATAGATAGATAGATAGATTGCTGTGTATATATATACATATATATATATATATATATATATACTTAGATAAGGTGAAGATATCATTAAATTATATATATATATATAGTTACCAATTATTAGTTATTAAGTTATGACTCCATTTAATGAAGTATCATGGCTGAATACTTATAAAAACATTAATTAAAAATTAGTTAATATCCTTCCATTAGGGAATCATACCATGGTGCTAGAATGGAAGATATAAATCCTATAATTTTTGTGTGGCATTCTAAAATACAATCATGAATTGACTGAAAATTTAATGATTACTTTTATAACATTCCATCAGTATTCACATAAATAGGAATGAGTTTGTTAGGATCTCCTTCCATTTGTGGGTGACAGTCCTGGCATTCCAACTCCAGGCCTGGGTAGTGTACATTAAATGCAAACCATTGGAATGACACTGGAAAATTTCAGATTGTCACGATTTAAAAAAGATCAAGAAGAACAAAAGAAAGCCAAGTGTCAGTGGCTCCTGTCTGTAATCCTAGCTCCTCAGGAGGCTGAGATGTAGAGAATGCCAATTTGAATTCAGCCAGGGCAGGAAAGTATGCGACAATATTATTTCTAAGAGATAACAGGAAAATATCCCCATGGGTTAGGGCTGTGGCTCAAGGGCAGAGTGCTACCCTTGAGCAAAAGGAGATCAGGGATAGGGCTCATATTTCAATGTCGGACCTGTCAAAGAAAAAACGAAGGCAGTAACTCCATGTTTCTGTGTATGGATGGATGATGTATGGATGGTGAGCATTCATAATGTGGCCCATACCCAGCCCCCAACCTGGGCAAGCTTGGACAAGCCCTCACAGAGTACTAAGTCTGAGCTGGCAGCTTAAACAAAACATCCTTCTCTGCCATTTAGTAAATGAAGCCCCGAAGGCTTCCCTGGGTTGGTGTATGCAATATGTGCATTATGTTCTATGTTCTAACTGAGATGTCGCATTGGGATATCTAGCAGTCAGCCACTGCCTCAACAGAGACCACAGTTCTTAGGATGTAGGACTTGTGAAAGGTTCTGGCTCCATATTCCCTATCCTCTGTAGCATGTAAGCCTAGATCTTTGGGGCCTCATGGCTATCACTCATTCATCATTTCTCATTGCCAAGTCTCAGGCTGGTCCCAAATCCTGGCAAAGATATGAAATGGCCAGTGATTTGTTCGTTGAAAAGGGTACGCAAATAAATCCCACCCTCATAGCTCCTGTTAGAAGTAAGCCTTAGCTGCGAATGTGGCTTAGTGGTAGAGTGCTTACCTAGCAAGCATGACACACTGGGTTCGATTCCTCAGTACCACATAAACAGAAAAAGCCAAAAGTGGCACTGTGACTTAAGTAATAGAATGTAGCCTTGAGCAAAAGCAGCTCAAGAACATACCCACACTCTGAGTTCAAGCCCCAACACTGGAAAAAAAAAAGTGATCTTGGTGAGACATACTCTTCTGGGACTCAGGAGGGCCGAGGTTATAGGTAAGAAGTAGAGGGCAGGTACTGGTGGCTTATTCCTGTAATCTAGCTACTCAGGAGGCTGATACCTGTGGATCATAATTGTAAGCCAGTGCAGGCAGGAAAGTCTATATGATACTCTTTTCTCCAATTAAACACCCAAAAGGGCAGAGCTGTGGTTCAAGTAGTAGAATGCTAGTGTTCAGCATAAAAAGGGATACCGTCCAGGCCTTGAATTCAAACCCCAGAACTGGCACACACACACACACACACACACACACACACACACACACACACACACACACACACACACACACACACACATACACCAATATAGAGCATTTGCCAGTCATCCTGCACAAGTTCCATCTGTAGCAACTCAATATAAAAAAAAGAGGGAGAAAGGAAGGAAAGACTTGCTCCAGGAGGTGATATAACCAGTGCCAAAATTCCACAGGAGTACCGAGATATGGATAAAGGACAGAGAGCCTCAGGCATAAGGTACAGCATGGGCAAAGGTCCTGAGGTGTGGTGTAGAGCAGGTGGTATGAGTGGAATGAAGGTTCGGTGCCTTCAGAAAAGTCTGGCAGAACCTTCAAGGCTGGGTCAAGGTTTGTGCTTGAGTCACAGGTAGGGCAGAGCGTGGGGTCCCAGTATGGGTCTCAAGGGGAAGATTAGCTTGGCTTTTTACCATGGACCCCAGCCATTTCCTGTTGCTGGAAGCCTATTTTTCACAGCTCCTGACCCTCAGGCTTCATTTGCATTGAGGAGTCAGGGAAAACGCAGGGAAGTACTCTTGCTTATGAAAATCTTCTAACCCAATGCCACCAGTGGCTCAACCCCTGTAAATCCTAGCTACTCAGGAGACTGAGATCAGAGATCGTGGGTCAGAGCCAGCTTAGGGGAGGAAAGTTAATGAGACTCTTCTTGGCAATGAGCTACCAAAAGCCAGAAATAGAGCTGTGGCTCACAGACCATGAGTTCAAGCCCCGGTACTCGCACAGAAAAAATAAAGAAAACCTTTCAGGAGCTACTGTGGAGAAAGGCCATTATTAGCTGGGCACAGTTGGCTCATTCCTGTCATCCTATCTACTCAAGGCTGAGACCTGAGAATCAATCAAGATTCAAAGCTAGCCTGGGCAGACTTTTATCTCCAATGAATCATCAAAGAATGGGAATCAGAACTACTGTAGTTCAAGTGGTACAGCACCAACTTTGTGCAAACAAGCTAAAGGATAGCATCTATGTCTACGTTCTGAGTTCAAGTCCCAGTACACACACACACACACACACACACACACACACACACACACACACACACACTAACATCCTTAGCAGGTGCCAGTGGCTCATACCAGCAAACCTAGCTACTCAAGAGGCTGAGATCTTAGGAATGGCAGCTTGAAGCCAGCCCAGACAAGAAAGCCATGAAACTCTTATCTCCACTAAACTAGTAAAAAAGATAAAAGGTGAGCTGTGGTTCAAATGGTAGAAAGTTAGCTTTGAGCAAAGGAAGCTCAGGGAAAGTGCCTAGGCCCTGAGTTCCAGATCTAATATTTTTTTAAAGACACCCTATACCACTCCCACAGGACATAAATCCAGATTTTGGTCATCCTTAATCTCACTTCACCTCTTGCCACTTCCACAGTACTCCCACAAGTGGCTGGTGTGTGGCCAACACTGGGTTAAGAAGTGAATGTACAAAAGGGGGGGCATAGCCAGGTCAAGACTAATGCCCCAGAACATTGAGGTATTGGCCATACCAGTCTCTTATCCCCCAGTTCCCTGGCCCTGGAATCTAAAGTCTGTGCCTCTGTATTCTGGGCATCCAGAATTGTCTAGAAGGACCTGAGAGGCCCAACTGGGGCCGGAAGATAGACATTCTTATGGTAAAGTACTCTTACATTTCCTAGACACTGATCAATATTTCCAAGCCACATTGGCCTCAACTCCCATGTAGTCCTGGATCCTCCTTGCTAGGGTGGCCTTCAGTCAGCTGTCAAGCTCGAGATGCCCAGAGCCACCAGCAACCCCCCATTTCCCACTCCACTGCAAGCCTGTGGAGAGGGATGTGCAGTCAGAGGCGCAGCTGAGGTAAAGGACAGGACATCACATGACTGAGGCCTTCCCTCATAGGCAGGGGAGATCCTCTGCCAGCTGGCACTGCTGTCTCAGAATTCTGGAGTCAGCCAAATATTTGGACAGTCAGAATTGTGCCCCAGACAAAATCTGGAATACAGGTCTCTGGCAATTTAGGACTCATTGTATACCCTGATAGGGGACTAAAGGCAAGGTCGGTGTGGAGGAGGGACACCATCTGAGGTCAGAAAGACACAGACAGGCACCCAGGAAGGGGACAGAGAAAGAGGAGGAAAAGTTACACACACACACACACACACACACACACACACACACACACACACACACACACACACACACACACACACGGACATTCCAAGGCGTCAGCAGTTCCTGAGAACCATGAACTCTCTCCATTAGGATCACATCGGATTCATGAGAAGATGGCATTATCATACTCAGACCAACTGTAGACACAACATTGAGCCTCGCACATATCTGGAATATCTCATAACCCAGCACGGAATTTCCTACCGTACACACTGCTATTTGGAAAACTAAGGTACCTCTTTGTTTATTGTTGGTCATGGGATTTGAACTCTGGGCCAGAGCACTGTCCTTCAGCTCTTCAGCTGAAGATGAGCATTCTCCCACTTGAGCCACAGAGCCACTTCCTGTTTTCTGGTGGTTCATTGGATATCAAGTATCACAGACTTTTCTGCCCAAGCTGTTTTGGAACCATGGTCTTCACATCTCAACCTTCTGAGTAGCTAGGATGACAGTTGTGAGCCAACAGCAGCAGCTGGCTTCAGCCACCTTCAAATACCCAGAGGAAAACCAATTCGTTAGGCCACAAACTTCTTGCAACCCTTGACTTCAGACTTTGACACCCAGCATCCAAATCCATCCTTTAATGGAGAATATGCAGACACAACAACCCGACCCCAGCACCCATTCACCCACTCCCTGCCTGACACAGGCCTCATCTTTTGAATTCTTGGTAAGGTACCACCCATCCTACTGTGGCTTCAAACAGGGGCAAACTTGGGGAGTTCTTAGAAATGTCTGTACAGTGAGGCCAGCACCTGGTCTCTCAAACACAGCACCCACACACACCTCCATATCTCTGCAGGCAAAAATGTTTTACTTTTCAGATGTGGGGCTTGAACTCTGGGCCTGGGTGCTGTCCCTGACCTCTTCAGCTCAAGGTGAGCACTCTACTACTTGAGCCACAGCACCACTTCCGGTTTTCTGGTGGTTTTTTGGAGATGAGTCTCAAGGACTTTCCTGCCCAGGCTGGCTTTGAAGCGTGAGCCTCAGATCTCAGGTCCTGAGTACCTAGGATGACAGCAATGAGCTACTGAAATCTTCCATAAAGGAGCCATGAAACTGTGAAGGAGAAAACAAAAGTTGTGACTGGGCTCATACTTGGTATTGATGAAAAAACAACAAATATACAAACACACAGAGAAATAAAATGCTTTTGCTGTTTTTAGACATGGTGAATTAAATATATTGCTCTCATCTTTGTGCTTTCTCAACACACACACACTCACACACACACACACACACACACACACACACACACACACATCCAGAATGGTGACAGAAGACTCTTCCATGCAGCACCTGCAATTTGCCAACTGATCACTTACCTGAGCACAGTCAGGCTGTACAAGGAGAAAGATTCTCTCTCTCTCTCTCTCTCTCTCTCTCTCTCTCTCTCTCTCTCTCTCTCTCTCTCTCTCTCTCTCTCTCTCTCTCTCTCTCTCTCTCTCTCTCTCTCTCTCTCTCTCTCTCTCATACACACACACACACACACACAGAATCAGAGTAGTGCCTCTCCTAAGTTTGTTGGTTCGTCATCTGGGACAATGTACAAGCTGGAGCACACAGGTTCCCATTCCCCATTCCCTTGTCAGAACCAAGATCTACCACCCAAGGGGAGCACCATTGTAATGACACAGCACCACCACCCCTTTCCCCTTCTCCAGGGCAAGACACTTCCCCGTTGGAACAACCAGCCTTAACTCCCCATTCACCAAAACCCTAAGACAGGACACTGGGTGAAAAAATCCCCAGACAGGTGGCTCCTCAGAGCCAGGACTGAAAACAAGCAGGGGGTCATGGGGTAGCCATGGGGTGTCTGACCCGGGGTGGTGGTGGTTTTAAGGAAATGGATGGGGTTCTAAAGGCTACATACATGGACAGACTCCCTACTTCCAGCCTAGATGCTTCTGGGTGAATGGGTGGATTCTTGGGGAGGACAAGGAGACCAGATGTACCGGGAGCACCAGCAGATGCTGGCAGAGCTGGGAAATATGATCACCCTGTGAGTACTGTTGACAGCTGGGGTGGGGGTGGACAGGCCGTGTGTATATGTGTCAGAGGGAGTGTTTTACTCCCAGATATTCACCTTCCATCTGACCCCCAGTGCCCTCACCTCCCTAGTGAGCTTTCCTGAGACCCTCCTTAGGTGAGAGGGTGACTGAGAACAGAGAACAAGGACTCACACAGCAAGGGGGCCCTATTTCTGCATCCAAAACTCTCCACCCTCAGAAAAAAGGAAAAGACCCAAGAAGGCAGGTGTGGAGTTGCTCCCCAACTCAGAATAAAGCCACCAGGTTCCCATCTTGGAGAGGAAGGGTGAACATGTGGGGCTGTGTGGTTCCCACTGCTCCAGGCCAGGGGCTCAGGGATGTCCCCTTCACACCCAACCTTGTATCTCCCCATTTCCTTGGACACTGACACTAGGGATGGGAGTGGGATCCCTGGGTCCACACCCACTCCCCCATCTCCCACTCCTGGGGCGCATTTATGGCAGAGCCAGGGCTGGCACCTGGTGTTAGTGAGGCAAGGTTGGGATGCGAGAAGGGAGGCAGGAGTCGTGGCTGTGGGTTGGGGGAAGGGGAGTTGGGAGAGGTCACGAGGTGTGGGCCCACGTGATGTCCACTAATGTGTGCTTCTGGGAGAAGCTGTAGGCTGCTGTTCTAGGTGCAGAGGGCAGCAATGGCAGCATCATGGCAGGTGCTCGGGCCCAGAGTAGAGGACAGGGGGGGCGTGGACAGGAAGTGGTCAGGGCCACCATCTGGCCTGGGGCACACTATCGCTGAATGACTCCGAGAGGCACTGCTGGTCCAAGCCAGCAGCGACATGTTTGAAACGTGATGTCGCGGAGAGGGCAGGAGAGGGGCCAGGACAGAGGCAAGCGGGTGGCAGGGCTAAACGTGCCACAGCCCCAGCTGAGCTCCTGGAACAGGGACCTTGGACTCAGGGCCTACTTGGCCTCTGAGCCTCCCTGGGCCTGTGGGAGGGATGTGCCTGCTATGCTGGCTTTGTGCTCTGTGCTCCTGGGCCAGACCTGTGCTCCTACAGCAGCAGAGGCCAGCCATTGAAGCAGCCTCCCCTGGTGAATGTGGCTCCTCATCTCTCTGCTCTCTCTCTCTGCCACCACTTCTCTAGATGTCTGCCCTGCCTCCACTGCGCAACCATGTCAGCCCCTGGCTGCAGCAGCTATGTGCCTCCTCTCCCATTCCCTGTCCTCCACTTGGTCATGCCCCTCCCCCCACTGCCATGTCCCCCACCTCTTAGCCTTGTGCTGCCCTGAGTCTGCCATAAGGCTACCAGGCCATGGCAGAAGCAGCCTCACCTCATCTCAGGGCTTACCCCAAAACTAGCAGCTGCCCAGGGTGATCGAATCTCCCCTCAGTCCAAGCACTGGGGGAGAATCTTTTCCATCCACCCCACACACCAAGCAGGTGCACGATGACCCTCCCTTGTGTGTGTGTGTGTGTGTGTGTGTGTGTGTGTGTTTGTGTGTGTGTGTGTGTGTTATTGTCGGGAATACCTAACTCTCAAGGACTCAGAACATAGAACACTTTGGGATGACAGCACACAGCACACTTGAGAAAATAGCACAAAGAACCTTGTGTAATGGACTCAGCACAATGTGGCTTTTTAAAGACTCACCACATAGCAACCTTTGGAATCCTCATGGTAATCTAATGACTAATAAGATTAGACATGCCATTTTGACATCACTAAACTTAAATATCATAGTATTATGACATCATATGTCATAGTGGCATTATAGACATATTGTGAATGCCTATTCTGTGATTTCATTCTAATTCAAGGGAGCAATATTGGTGGATATCAGAAATCCATTGCGACCTCAAAGCCACTGTGATATGAAAATTCCCTTTGTGACCTCACAGTGCCATTGTGATATCATTAACCTGTTGTGACATCACAAACCTGTCTTGTCCATTGTGACCTCACTTCCAATGTGACATCACAAAGCCATTGTGATGTCACATTGCTGTTGTGACATTACAATCACCTTGAGACCTCCCAAACCCATTATGATATCTTTACCACTTTTGAAATAAAACACATGGCCTTTGTGACATCACATTCCTTTTGTGAATCCATATCTTCGTTGTGAAATGTCAATTGAGATCAGATATGCCATTGTAATATCACAGAGCATTTATAATATAATCATCAGTGTGAAAGCACATTGTCATTATGACAACATCAGCTCATTGTGACATCACAAATCTGTAATGACATCTTACCACTATTACATTACATTGTCATTGTGACATCATATATACATTATGAATGCCTATTATGTGATTTCATTATATTTCAAATGTTGCATGTGGTTACATATCAAAAACATATTTTCACTTCATAACCCTTGTGACATCACAATCCATTTGTGACATAACATTGCCATTGTGATATCTCTAAATAACTGTGACAACTCAAACATGTCCTGTCCTCATAAGTTTTATTACAGGTTGCCACTGTGTAATGTTAGGTCCATTGAGAGCTCAACCTCTTTTCTACCTCATTATTTCAGGTATGACATGAAATATTAGAAATATACTGTGACATCATGACTATTGTGACATCACACTGCTAGACATCACACTGTCACATTGTCACATCACAAATCTGTTCTGTTGTCACATCACAAATCTGTTCTGACTTCATCACATTTGTGCCAACAAATACCTTTGGAATCCTCACAATACCATTCTAAACTCATACACTCATTGGGAGTTAATGACAATTAAGGTCTGGAATGACATTGTCACATCACCAATCTACTGCGACATCACAAAACTATTTTGAACTCATCAATATTATGGCATCAGCAGCTAATTGTGACATAACAACACTCTTATGACATTATAATTTGACATCATATTGCAATTGTGATATTACTGTAACATCATGCTTTCACAAGCCTATTATGACCTCATCACATCTTAGAAAATTCAGGCCTTTGGGACATCAAACTCTTTCTGTGAACTTGTATCATTTTGAACTTGTAGCATTTGAAATTTGAAATAAGATGTGATTTTACAAACTTGTTTTGACATCACTAACCCATTTTTATATCATTAATGAAGTACCCGATTTTCGGATACCTCCTCTTAGACCACAAGAGACCACCAGCAATGCAAACAGCAAAGAGTCGTTTATTGCAAGCTCGAGCTTAGTCCTCCACAAACTCGGTAACCGGTGACGCTAAGAGGTCCCGAGCACAAAATTAGCACAGCTTTTATACTATCAAACAACTTTACAAGTTCAGGGGGTTTCCACACAAGCAAGTTTAGGGGTTTTGCACACAAGCAAGTTCACAAGTTCAGGGGGTTTAAGTCCACGTTGACTGCACTTCCCTTTTTCTGATGGAACACATTTGCAACTGTTCTGTTCCTTACGGGTGGGCAGGTTTGGTGGCAACCTGTGGTTTTCCTGAGAGCTATTTTTTTCTTTGGCAGCACAGCACTCTTTGTTGGTTACTCTGAGGTCAGCACAGCTCAGGGAGCTTGATCTTAAAATGAGTTACTTTAGCTCTTCAATTAACAGTTTACAACCAAAACCTGTTAGGAACGTTAGCACATTTGACAAAAAATCATGGCCTTTGTGTCATCACAGTTCATTTGTGTATGTCATGACTTCATTATCTTATCCGCACTATAAACTAATGGCAATTAAGATCTGACATGAAATTGTGACATCATAAATCCTTTGTGACATCATCACCAGTGTGACATCAGACTCTCATTATGATACCATCAGCTCATTGTGACATCACCAAATTACAGTGACATCATAGCATTATGACATCGCATTGCCATTTTCCTGTCATAGGGGTTGGGAAGGTAGCTCAGTGGTAGAGCACTTGCCTTGCATGCATGAGGCCCTGGGTTCGATTCCTCAGCACCACATAAGCAAAAAGAAAAAAGCCAGAAGTGGCACTGTGGCTCAAGTGGTAGAGTGCTAGCTTTGAGCTGAAGAGCTGAGGGACAGTGCCCAGGCCCAGAGTTCAGGCCCCATGACCGGACCCCTCCCCCCCAAAACAGAAAGCTGTCACAGACACATTGTGATTGTATATCCTGTGATTTCATTCTATTTCAAAAGTGGCATATGACTTGCTATCAGAAACACATTGTGACCTCATAACCATTGTAACATTATAAACCCTGTGTGACCACATAACCAGTGTGACATCACATTGTTGTCATGACATTTTTCGCTTATGGTGACATCACAAAATTACAATGACATTATAGCATTTGCCATTATGTCATTGTGATAACATAGACACATTATGAATGCCTAATCTGTGATTTCATTGTATTTGAAATGTGGCATGTGGGATGATATCAGAGACTCATTTTGATATCATAACCATTGTCACAACAAAATCCCTTTGTGACATCAATTTGGCAATGTGACATCACAATGGCAATGTGATGCTAATAAGGCATCGTGATATCACAATGGTCACAAACTCACAATGGGCTTCAGATAACAACTGTCATGCCACATTAGTAGTAGAATCAAATAACATAATAGGCAAACACAACGTGTCTATGACATCAGAATGACAATGTGGTGTTACAATGCTATGATGGCATTGTAGTTTTACATGTCAAAATGAGCTGATGGTGTAGTGGCAACATGATGTCACAATTATGATGATGTCACAAAGGATTTTTTAATATTTCAATAGTATGTCTGATGTCAGTTGTCATTAGTTCCCCATGAGGATATGAATACAAAAAAGTTCTGTGATGTCACAGAGGCCATGTGTGTTTTCAAATGTGGTAAGAGGTCATAATAGGTTTGGGATGGCACAATGTGATCCGTAATGTCACAATGGAAATGAGATGTCCCATGGGGTTTTTAATGTCACAGTGGTGATGAGGTCACTATAGTTTTGTGATGTCACAGTTTGTAATTTCAGAATGATACATCTAATTTCAATTACTCATAATTCAATATGGGGATACCAGGTGATAGAATAAGCTTCACAGTATGAGGTCATACTATGTGAAAACCCAATGGAACAGTGATTTCACAATGACAATGTGATGTCTCAACATCATGTTATAATAATGTTTTGATGTCACAATTGGTGATGCCATACTGATGAGGAGGTTGCAATAGATTTGAGATGTCCCAAGGGGTTGATGATGTCACAATGGCATGTGGGATCTCAATTGTCATTAATTCAGCACGAGTATATGAGTTTGGGAAGGGATTCTGATGTCACCAAAGTATATGTAGTCAAAAAGGTGAAGAACGAACAGGTCTGAGATGTCACAAAATGATACAATGGTTATGATGTCCAGCGGTGTGATATCATGATGTTACACTGGAACTCATATCTGAAATATGAGGTCGAACGCAGATTTTCAACTCACAAAAGGCCTAAGATATCACAATGCCATGTCACAAAAGTTATGAGGACAGGAGAGGTTTGATGTCACAGTTGGTTAGTGATGTAACAAAGGCAATGTGCTGTGACAAAGAGATTTTGATGTGACAAAGGTTATGAGTTCACAATGTTTTCCTGATATTAACCCACATGGCACATTTGAAATAGAATGAAATCCAAGAATAGGCATTCACATTACCTTGCTCATGTAACTGTAATTCCTCTGTACACTATACTTACAATAAAAAATGCACAGAAGAAAAAAAAAGAAAAAATGGAATGGTGTCATTGGGATTTGGTGATGTCACAATGAGATGATGGTGTCATGATGACAATGTGACTTCACAGTCATAATTTTTGCTCAAAGTATTTGTGATGATACAATGCTATGTGTGATCACAATTTTCATTAGTTCGCTATGAAGATATGGGTAAACAAAAGGTCTTTGATGCCACAGAGGTCATGTGTCTTTTAAATGGTGCTGAGTTAACAGTAGCATTGTGATGTCACAATGTGATTGTGAAGGCACAACAGCAATGTGATGTCAAAATGGTTTGTGATGTCACAGTAGTGATGAGTTCACAATGAGTTTGTGATGTCACTATTGTCACTATGAGTTTGTAATATTACAATGACATGTCCAATTTCAATTTCTACTAGCTCACAATGAGGAAACAATTTCAAAGAAAGAATCAAGCTCCAAAGAGCATGAGTTTTTAGTCATAACTTGTGTGATATGCTGTCATTAGTATATTATAGGCTTTTAGTAAGCTTAGAATCTGTTTTCAAACTCATAATAATTCAGGTATGACATTTCATATCAGAAATTGACTCTGACATCATGACCATTGTGATATCACATTGATAAACATTAAGACCATGGTGTCACATTGTGAACTCACAAATCTGTTAGGACTTCATCACATCTGTGCCAACACAGGTCTTTGGAGACAAGACAGTCCCTTTGTGAACTCATATCTTCATTGTGAATTAATTACAATTGAGATTCGGCATGCCATTGTGACATTTCCAGCCAATTGTGACAGCACAAACCTACTATAGTAAGAACATATTGTGATCTACTAGCCATTGTGGTAGCACAATCCCTTTTGACTCCACATTTCCATAGTGATATCACTAAACCACTGTGAAATGATAATCCTCTCATACTCAATTCAGGTATGAAATGTGATACCCAAATCCAGTGTGACATCTACATCATGGTGACATCACACTGATAGATATTATGAGTATTTTGTCGCATTCTGACAACACACACCTGTTAGGACTTCACTTTTGTGACAAGCATGCCTTTAGAGACATCACAGTCCCTTTTTGAGCTCATATGCTCATTGTGAGTTAATGACGATTGAGATCACATGTCACATTTTGATATCACCAACCCATTGTAACATCATACAACTCTTGTAAACTCGTCACCAATTGTGATATCAAAACATTATTAAGTCATCATTTTGCAACATCACATTGCCATTGTTATATCACTGTTCTATTGTGTTTTCAAAAACCTACTATATCTTCATAGCATTTTAGAAAATTCATGGCCTTTTTTACTTGTCTTCTCCTGTGAACTCATACCCTCATCGTGATATAGTAGCAACTAAAATTGGTCATGTGATTATGAGATGTGACTTCACAAAACTATTTGATTTCATCACCAATGTGACATCACAAACCCATTGTGAGCTTTCATTGCCATTTGACATCATTATCACATTGCAACATCCCAAACCTATTAGGACCTCAGCACCTTTGAAAAAACACATGGTCTTTGTGACACCACAGCCCCTTTGTGTAACTATACCCTTATTATGAACTGGCAATTGATATCAAACATGCCATTTGTGACATCACCAGTGTGACATAACATTGTCATTATGACAGCATCAACTACTTTTGACATCACAAAACTACAATGACAAGATAACATTATGAGATCACGTTGTCATTGTGATGTTATAGACATATTGTGAATGCCTGTTTTTAATCTTAATTTTTTGTCTGTCATGGGGCTTGAACTCTGGGCTTGGGTGTTGTCCATGCTCTTCAGCTCTAGATGAGCTCTCTATCACTTGAGCCACAGTGCCACTTCTGGTTTTCTAGTGGTTGTATTGGAGATAAATCTCATGGACTTTCCTGCCTGAGCTGGATTTGAGCTGCTATCCTCAGATCTCAGGCGCCTGAGTATCTAGGATTACAGGCATGAGTCACCCATGCCCAGCTATTTCATTCTATTTCAATTTTGACCTGTGTGTTGATATCAGAAACATAATGTGACCCCATAACCATTTTAACACCATAAATCAGCAGTGACATCATATTGTCATTATGACACCATCAGCTCATTTGTGATATCACCAAACGACAATGGCATCATAGCATTATAAATCACAGTGACATTGTTACATCATAGATGTAAGAGTGTTATGGCCTATTCTGTAAATTCATTCTATTTCAGAAACTCATTTTGACCATATAAACATTGTGATATCACAATCCTTTGTGACATCACATTGCCATTGTTGTATCATTAAACTGCTGTGCCATCACAAACCAGTCCTGTCCTTATAAATTGTGTGACATGCTGCCATTGTCATATGTTAGGTCCTTTGTGAGCCCATAATCTGTTTACAATCTCATATTTCTGGCATGACATGTGATATCATAAATCCCCTGTGACATTGTTCTGCCAGATATCATGATCATTATGTCACATTGTGACATCACAAAACTGTTTGAATGGCATCACATTTGTGACAACACATACCTTTGGAAACATTACAGTCCCTTTTTGAACTCATATATTCATTGCCAATTAATGATAATTGAGATCTGCCATGTCACACTGACATCATGAACCCATTGTGACATCACAAACTTATTGTGACCTCATCACGAGAATGGCATCAACAACTAATTGTGGTATCAAAGCATTATTTTGACATGATATTGTGGTATTGCCATTGTGATATTACTGTCCAATTGTGTTTTTACAAACCTCTTATGGCCACATCACATCTTAGAAAATCCATGGCCTTTGAGACTTCAAGCTTTGTCTGTGAACTCGTGTTCATAGACCTCAACGCCAAGAAGACAAACAATCGAGTCACATTTAATATAATAAACCAATTTACACTAGAAAGGGGACTGTGATTACCTTATCCTGGACTGGATACCCAGGTCCAAGAGCAGCCTTGACCACCAAACCTCAGACCTCTAATGGGCAGCCCTAACGGTCTGCAAAGAAACAACCCAAAAATTATGATCTCCAAAGCTCCAAACATCCATGGGCAAGGCTTTTTACTTTTCAATTCCTCCCTCCTTCGCTATAGGCCTGTCCTTCCTTCCTGGTCTTTCCCTTTTTCCCTTCCACCCTTTCCTTCTTCTATTTAGGCCTCTCCATTCTCCACAGGCCTGCCCTACTCTGCCGCAGTGACCACATGCCAACTTTCTGCTCTCCCTCAACTTCCTCTCTTCTCAGGTTTTTCCCTTCCTGCTGTCTCACCATTTTCTTCCATCCGGGTAGCTCCCATTTTTATCTCCCCTTCCAATGTTCTGAAAATACAACCTATAGATACGTTGTACACCTCCTCACTCCAACGGGTATCCTGCCTAACAGTTTTCAACCATCACTTTCCAAACTGCCCAATGCTCAATCACTTCTTGACAGCTCACTATGTGAGGCTTGACACCTCCACCTTTGGCGGCATTCCCAACTCTCTCTGGTGGGTCAGGCCAAGAATTTACAATGATTATTGGCTCCCACGATAATTCTGTCCCCACTGGTTATTACAGTATCCTCATAGTTAATTAGAAGAAATTGAAATTGTATACATCATTGTTATATTACAAACTTGATGAGACATCACTAACCCGTTGTGACTTCATCACTGTGATGACATCACAAATCCATTGTGATATCACATTGCCATTGTGCCACCATGATCACATTGTGACATCCCAAACCTATTATGACTTTGGAAGCTTTGAAAGAAAGCATGGCCTTTGTGACATCAGAGGCCCTGTGTGTACCCAAATCCTCATTTTGAGCTAAAGACAATTGAGATCAGACATGCCATTTTAACATCGCAAAACCTTTGTGACATCATTACCAGTGTAACATCACATTGTCATTATGACATCAGCCCACAGTGACATCATAAAACAAAAATGACATCATAGTATTATGACATCACATTGTCATTGTGATGTCACAGATACATTGGAATGCTTATTCGTTGATTTTTTTTCTATTTCAAATGTGGCAGGTGGGTTGATATCAGAAATACATTATGACCACATAACCATTATGACATCACAATACTTTGATGACACCTCTTGCCATTATGATATCATTAACCCACTGTGACATCACAAAACTGTCCCATCCTCATAATTTTTTGACATCCTGCCAGTGTGATCTCTTTGGCCTCTCTGTTTAAATCACAACACTTCAGGTATAACGTGATATCAGAAATCCACTGGGACATCATGACCACTGTGACATCACACTGCCAGATGTCATGACTACTGAGACACATTGTGACATCACAAACCTGTTAAGACTCATTACACTTGTGCCAACATATGCTTTTGGATACATCATTTTCCCTGAGAACTTACATAATTGTCAATTAGAGATCTGGCATGAGATTGTAATATCATCATCCCATTGTGAAATCACAAACCTATGTGACCTCATCACCTGTATGGTATCACCAACTATTTGTGACTTCAAAACAATACTATCTCATGTAATGGTAACATTACATTGCCAATGGGAAATCTCTGTCCCATTGCATTTTCACCAACCTATTATGTCCTCATAATATTTTACAAAATTCATGGCCTTTCTGACTTCTAGCTCCTTATGTGAACTCGTATCTTCATTGTGATCTAGTAGAATGAAATTGGACATGTAATGGTGATATTACAAATTAATTTTGATATCATTATCTGAGTGTGACCTTGTCACTACTGTGACATCACAAACCCATTGTGACAACACATTGCCACAGTGATATCACAATCACCTTGTGACATCCCAAACCTGTTGTGACCTCTTAGCACCTTTGAAAAAGCACATGGTGTTTGTGACATCACAGTCCCTTTGGGTAACCATATCCTCATTGTGAACAAAGGACAACTGACATCAGACATGACATTGTACCATTACAAATGCTTTGGGACATCATCTCCAGTCACATTGTTTTTAGGATAACATCAACCCATTGTGACAACCCAAAATGACAATGACATCATAGCATTATGACATCACATTTTCATTGTGAGGTCATAGAGACAATGTGATTGCCTATTCTGTGATTTAATTCTATCTCAATTGTGGCATATAGGTTGATTTTAGAAACCCATTGTGACCACATCACCATTATGACATTACAATCCCTTTGTGACCTCATATTGACATTGTGAAATCATTAATGGAATGTAACATCACAAAACTGTCTTGTCGTCTTAAATTTTGTAACAGGCGACTACCTTGACCTGGGCTGGATGCCCAGAGCTAAATGCAGCCTCAACCATGGACCCTCAGAACTTCAAAGAGCAGCCCAGCCATTTGTTAACTGTTCTGCAAACAACCAATCTCCAAAATAATGATCTCCAAAGCTCCACATTTCAAAGTACAATGCTTTTTCCTTTCACTTCATCCTCTTTCTCTAAAGACCTGTCCTAACTTTCAGGTCTTTTCATTTTTTCCTTCCACCATTCCCTTCTTCTCTTCAGGCTGCTCTACTCTTGAAAGGCTTGTCCTGCCCTGACCAGGTGGCCAGTTGCCGTCCTTCATCTCCTTCTCTCCCTCAGTTTCCTCTCCTCCCAGGTCTTTACGCACTTGCAGTCTCATCACTTATTTCCTTCCAGGCCTTTCCCCTTTTTCTCTCCCCTTCTGTTGCTCTGAACATGCAGCGTATATATAGGCTGTACCCTTCCTCCACTGCAATATGTTTCAAGAATAACAGTTTTCAATCATCACTTCCCTAATGTCCATGCCCAAATTACTTCTTGGCAGCTCACCATGTGGGGCTTGACATTTTATCTCTTTCAGCAGCGTGTCCGCCCTCCTCCAGTGGCATGAACCCCCCTCTCTGTTGGTCCAGACCAGGAGGTCATGATGACTATCTGTTCCAGTGGATTATAGGGGCACTGCTGGTTATTACAGTGTCCTCATGGTGAACTAGGAGCAATTGAAATTGGAAAAATAATTGTGATATTACAAACTCATGACATAACTAACCCATTGTGACCTCATCACCATTGTGACATCACAAACCCATTGTGACATTGCTGTTTTGACACCAGGATCACTTTGTGACATTCCAAATCTATTATGACCTTTTATAACCTTTGAAAAAATAGATTTGTGACATTACAATCTTTTTGTGTACCCAAATCTCCACTGTGAATTATTGACAATTGAGAATCAGACATGACATTTTAACATCAGAAACATTTTTGAGATCATCACAATTGTGACATCACATTGTCATTGTGACACCATCTGATAATTGTGAAATCACAAAACTAAAATGATATGAAAGAATTAGAACTTCACATGGTCATCGTGACATCATAGACATGAATACCTTTAATTGTGATTTCATTCTATTTCAAATTTGGCCTGTACTTTGATATCATAAACAAACCGTGAATCATAACCATTGTGACATTACAATCCATTTGTACATCACATTGCCATTGTGATATCACTAACCCACCATGACATTACAAACCTAACCTTTCATCATAACTTTTGTGACATGCTGCAATTCTGATACCTTAGCCCTTTTCATCCTCATGATCTGTTGTCGACCTCATTAGATTTCACATATGACATTTGATATCACAAATTCTGAGTGACATCATGACAATGGTGACATCACACTGTTAGATGTCATAACCATTGTGTCAAATTCTGACATCACAAACCTTTTAGGATTTCAATATATTTGTGACAACACATACTTTTAGAGAAACCACAGTCCCTTTGTAACTCATATACTCATTGTAAGTTAAAGACCATTGAGAACAATCATGTCATTTTGACATGCCCAACCCATTGTGACATCACAGTGCCATGGTGATATACTAACACACTGTGATATCACAAGCCTTCTCTGTCCTCATACATCTTGTGATGTGCTGTAATTGTGATGTGTTAGGCCATTTATGAGCTCATAATCTGTTTTCAAACATATTTCAGTTATGATATGTGATATCAGAAATCCACTGTGACATCATGACCATTGTGACATCATACTGACAGACATCATGAACATTGTGTCACACTGTGACATCACAATCCTCCTAGGATTTCATCACATTTTTGACAACACATGCCTTTGGAGAAACCACGGTCCATTTGTGAAGTCATATTCTCTGTGATTTCATGACAAATGAGATCCTTTATGCCATTTTAATATCACCAACCAATTGTGACATCATAGACCTACTGTGACCCCTTACCTGTATGGCATCACCAAATAATTGTGAGATCAAAACCTTTTGTGATGTCACAATGTGACATGATGATCATGGCATCTGTCAGTGTGATGTCACAATGGTCATGATGACACAATGGATTACTGTTATCTCATGTCATACATGAAATATGAGGTTGAAAACAAATTGTGAGGGCAAAAAGGTCTAAGATATCACAATGTAAGCATGTCACAAAAGTTATGAGGAGAGGAGAGGTTTGTGATGTCACATTGTGTTAATGATATCAGAATGGCACTGTGATGGCACAAAGTGATTATGATATCAATTATTTTTGTCGGTTGTGGGGCTTGAACTCTGGGCTTGGGCATTGTCCCTCAGCTCTTCAGCTCAACGCTAGCGCTCTACCACTTGAGCTACAACGCCACTTCCGTTTTTTGAGTGGTTTATTGGAGATTAGAGTTTCTCGGACTTTCTTGCCCAGGCTGGCTTTGAACCGTGATCCTCAGATCAGATCTCAGCCTCCTGAGTAGCTAGGATTACAGGCATGAGCCATAAGCACCCAGATCAAAATTGTTATGTAGGCACAAAAATTCGTTTCTGATAGCAATTCCCATGCCATATTTTGAATACAATGAAATCACGGAATAAGCATTCACAATTTGTCTATGATGTCAGAATGAGAATTGTCATAATGCGATTATGTCATTGAGTTTGGTGATGTCACAATGAGCTGATGCTCTCATAAGGAAAAAGTGCTGTCACACTCTTGAGGATGCCACAAACACTTTTTGATGTTATAATGGCATGTCTGATCTCAATTGTCATTAGTTAACAACAAGGATTTGGGTACACAAAGGGACTGTGATGTTGAAAAGGGAATGTTATTTTCCAAAGGAGCTAAGAGGTCATAATAGATTTGAGATGTCACGGAATCATGATGTCACAATGACAATCATATCACAATGAGTTTGTGATGTCGTGGTGGTGATGATGTCAAAATGGGTTTGTGATGTCACAATGAGTTTGTAATATCACAATCAAATTTCCAATTTCAATTGCTATTAGTTCACAAGGATTATACTGTAATTATCAGCACGGTCCTGATAATCTATAGGGTCTGATAATCAGCGTGGCCCCATCTTTTGGCCAGCTGGAGAGGACAAAGTATGCCACCAAAGAACATGGAGCATTCTGTAGGAGGGCTTGGGACAGTAATCACCAAGTGTTAAGCTGTTAAGAAGTGATTGGGCTAGGGCTGGGAAGTTGGCTCAGTGGTAGAGTGCTTGCCTTGCATACCCGAGGCCCTGGGTTTGATTCCTCAGCATCACATAAGCAAAAAGAAAACAGCCGAAGTGGCGCTGTGGCTCAAGTGGTAGAGCACTAGCCTTGAGCTGAAGAGCTGAGGGATAGCACTCAGGCCCAGAGTTCAGGCCCTACGACTGGACCCAAAAAAACAAAACAAAACAAAAAAAAGAAGTGATTGGGCTGTGGGAAGTTTGGGATGTGACAGTTGAAAACTGTTAAGCAGTTGGTGTGGAGAAGGGTTACAGACTTTATATAGGCTGCTTATTCAGAGCAATGGAAGAGAAGAGAAAAAGGGAAAAGTCTTGGAAGGAGGGAGGTTGTGTGATAACAGAAAGGGAAAGACCTGAGAGAAGAGGAAGTTGAGGGAGAGCAGGAAGTAAAGGATGGCAACTGACCCAGGCAAAGCAGTTCAGGCCTGTGGAGAGTGGAGAGGCCTGAAGAGAAGAAAGAACTGGTAGAAGGGAAAAAGGGAAAGACATTGAAGGAAGTATAGGTCTGCAGTGAAGGATAGACTAGAGGAAGGGGGATAAAATGCTTGCCCTTTGTGTCTCGATGGATTCTCCTGAACAATAGAGGTTCTAATATTTGGAGACCCCCATCGATATAATCCATTTGGATGGCATCAGGCCTTGGCCCCAGGGAAAAATCCCCATAGGTGAGAGTGTCAGCCTTCAGGGTTGAGAATCTACCTCAAATGTTTGTCTCCGGAGGACCAACATGAACAAAAGTAATTTAGGTACCTCTAGGGGTATGTCTGGGCAAGCTTGCCAGCCTGTTTTGGGACTCAATCTGGAGGTCATCTGTGGCTTCCTTGGGAAGCCATCTGGGAACTCCTTGATAGGTCATGTAGGGCTTTCTTGGGAAGCCAGCTGGAACCTCCTTGAGAGGTCCTGTAGGGCTTCCTTTGGAAGTTATCTGCAACCTCATCATGAGTACATCTGCGACTTCCTTGGGAAGCAACCTGAGACCTACCCTGGAGATCATCAGGGGCCTTCAGGGACCATCTTGGACTTTCTTCAGAGGTCATCTGGGGCTTATTCAGGAGGCCACCTGAGAACTCTTCAAAAGTAGTCATTGGGGATTCTTTAAGAGGCAATCTAGGACCACTTATGAGGTCATCTGGAGCTTTTTTAGGAGGTCATCTTGGGTCATCTTGATGAAAAAAATATGACCGTCTTGGACATCATCTTGGACTTCCTTGAGAAACCATATATGACCTTCTCTGGAGGTCATCTGTGGCTTTCTCAACAGGGTTATCTGGAACCTCCTCTGGAGTTCATATGTGGCCTCCTTGAGGGGCCATCTGAGATATTGAGAGGTAATCTCAGACTCATTGAGAGGACATCTGGAACCTCCTTTGGAGGTCATCTGACACTTCTTGGGAAGCCATTTGGATCCTCCATGAGAGGTCATCTAATGCCTCCTAGGGAGGACATATGTGACGTCCTCCAGAGGTCATCTGTGACCTCCTCAAGAGGCAATCTGGGATGTTCTGTCTGTCATCTGGGACATTATGTAGAGTTCAACATTGAAAGGTGTGGGACATGTGGGTTAAGTTTTCGTGGCTATTGGTCTCTGTGTGTATGCTGATAGTTCTATCAGTGTCCTGTATGCACTTCTGTTTAGTCCTTTTCTCAGGATGGGAAAACAAGGCCTAAAGTTGTCATATCCAAAAAATTCTCCCCCAGGCTTATAGAGTCCCTCAGAGGAAGATGCACTGATGTACTCTCTTTCCTATTCTTTGTCATCAGCACCTCTAATGTTATGTCCTCCCATAACAAAAGTGGTTACTTGTACCAGCCTGAGGTTGTACAATGTGGTATGTTAGCCTTCTTACCCTTGAAACAGGAAAATGGAGGAGATGGTGAGCAGGCCCCCTTTCTAATATATGTTCCCTTTACCACTAGTGACCTGTATAACTGGAAACAGAAAAATCCATCTTTTTCAGAAAAAAAACCAGGGGCTTATTACCTCCTTAGCGATAGCAATTTTCACAAACAAGCACATCTGGTATAAGTGTCAGCAAATTTTACAGGCGCTTTTCACCTGGTAGAAAAGGGAGTGAATCCTGCTCGGTGACTTGAAAGTAGTCCTTGGACCAGACATTAAGCCTACTATTGAACCAGACCAATTGGAGCAAGTCTTTACTCAGATTTACCCAAGCTGAGACTAACAGTGATCGAGGTATGGAAATGCTTACCAATTATTGCCAGGTTCGGTTAGCAGGAATACCACAGTAGCTAGAAAGCCAAGTCATCAATCTAAAGTGAGTGAGATGATATAGTTCCCCAGTGAGTACCTTAAGGCTTTTCTGGAACATTTCCCAGAAGCCTATAGGACCTATAAGCCTATAGATCTTGAAGCCCTGGAGAATCAAAAATCCCTAAATATGGCCTTTGTTACCCAGTCAGCCCCAGATATTAGAAGAAACCTTCAAAAGTTAGAAGGTTTTGAGGGAAAGGTGTATTTTAAGTTGGAAGTGGTTGCCCAGTGGGTATTTGATAACAGAGATACCCTGGAAAAAGGGCTTAATAAGGGGTTTTGAGTTTTGGTAGGAGCACCAGAATAGGGATGAAGAACTCATTGGCAAAGACAGTACAATTCAGTTGCAACTGACAGTAGGGAACCTCTAGAACTAGATCAGTGTGATTATTGCAAGCAAAATGGACATTGGGAAAAGGAATGTTCAAGGAGGAGAATGATAGAAAATGACAGGTTAAGTAATCACATTAACCATCTGGAAAATGTGTTCATATCTCTGAGAAATATGCAAAGGAACATGGGGCTCTGAATTCCAATTGTGTTTAATTTAAAAAGCAGCCTTCTGAACTTAAGAAGAAATGTGACAAAGAAAATATTCACACACTTCTATCTCAAAAAACAGGCTTATAAAAGACTGAATCACCAATATGTGCCAGTCAAAGACCCACCAAGAGATTAAAAGCACATAGAAGAGCAAACTGGAGAAAAGAGAGAGAATTATTTGATGTGAAGAAAAGATTTGAAGATATAAATTAGAAACTTGTGAGAGTCAAAAATGAGAAGAAAATCCTCAAAAGGAACCTAGAAAACACTCAGAATCAAATGAAATTCAAGTACAGTAGCCTTGGTGAGCATGAGGCAAATTAGGGGATCACAGATCAGAGGCTGACAGAAGCCATCCTTGTTAACCCCAAATGAGGCCAAGAAGAGATTCTGATGCTGCATTAAGAAATCATGGCCATGGCCGGGCGCTGGTGGCTCACGCCTGTAAACTTAGCTATTCAGGAGGCTGAGATCTGAGGATCGCGGTTCAAAGCCAGCCCGGACAGGAGCGACCGTGAGACTCCTATCTCCAATAAACCACCAGAAAACCGGAAGTGGCGCTGTAGCTCAAGTGGTAGAGCACTCGCCTTGAGCTGAAGAGCTGAGGGACAGCGCTCAGGCCCAGAGTTCAAGCCCCACGACCGACAAAAGAAGAAAAAAAAAAGAAATCATGGCCATTCAAAAGGAGCTGGATCTGATATAAGAATGTATTAGGCTGAAGTACATGTCGATTATAAGATTTGAAGAATGTCACCAGAAATTGAAAGCATTAGAGAAAGAAGGAACGAGTAGTTAGCAGAGAAGACGGGGAAGTGCTGTGTCATAGAAGATGAGGCCAAGAAAGGTAAACAGGAAAATATCAGGCTCAAGAAAGAGATTGTTACTCTTCAGAAAGTGTTAAAGGACCACATGCTCTGATAGGGAATGCTGGGTAAAGGGAAAGAGCTTTAGGAAGAAAAACAGAAGAGCTAAACAAACAGTTGAAAGATCTGTCACAAAAATACACTGAAGTGGAAAACTAGAAAGAGAAACTACTAGAGTAAAAGCCCCAAAACAGTGCTGAGATCTTCACCATAAATGTAATGCAGAAGCATCGTGTCCCAATGGAACAGGTGGAGGTGGGAAAAAAATACCTCGCAGTAGCACCTTTGTGAACTTAAGAGAGGAGCTGAAGAGCAAGCAAAGTTGTGAGAAGGAGCAGCAATTGTCCAGTCAAAGGAACTCTCCTGTGACCCTGCCAAAACAGTTACAGGTTAAGGAGCACATTGAATAGGAGAGTGTGATCTTGAAAGCAAGTTTGAGAGAAAAGGAGGAGAATAAAATCGAAGAAGTCTCCAAGGTTCAGAGTAATGTATAGGAGTTAAAGAAACTAGTCTCTAAGATACAGGGAAACATTTGAGCTGATCAGGTAGCGTGGGAGATCATTCTTTAAAACCAGTGGGGTATCTAGAGCTACTAGTCGTTAAAATTAAAGGAACAAGCAAAAACAGTTGTAATAAGTGTGCATATGTTGACAGTGAACTTGTGAAAAATGCATACAGGCTTAAGCTTTCTGTCAGTTTACGTTTAGATATTTGCACCCTGATAAATTTCCCGAGGCCACTACTTAAAAATGTTCTGAAAACCAGTGGGGCCTTAGCCTGACAATATTTTGTAAGGTGTGTAGGTAATTTCCAATAGGTAAATGCTGAAAAGCTGGAACCTATGGAAATAATTCATATGTGAGGAACCTCAGATGGTGAATTTGGGAAAGTGTACTTCACAGAGGTAAAGCCTGGAAAGTATGGGTATTGTTATCTATTAGTAATAGTGGACACTTTTTCAGGCTGAGCTGAGGCATGCAATAATTCCTTGATTTGCCTTGCCCTTAGCTTTGGGGTGCAAAGATGGCCCTGCATTCATGGCACAAGTTCTCAATTATTAACTAACACTCTAGGAATAAATTGGAAGTTACAATCCATTTATAGAACTCAGAGTTCAAGGCATTAGAAAGAATGAATATGCCCTCAAAGGAAACTAACTAAATTAAATACAGAGACTATCCATGGCTAGGTGAGCCTCCTCCACTTTGCTCTCCTTCAACCAAGATGTAGCCCTTATGTTAAAGGATTTAAACCCTTTGAAATACTTTAGGATAGACCACCCCCTTTGCTTCCTAAATTTGGGAAGGCTATATTAACAGAAATGTCTAGCTACAATCTGCAGGCTTTACAACATATTCTTTTATGGGACCTATCCTTTGGTAACCAAGGCCCACCGGCCACCAAAGAAAAACTCCACCTAAAGGGGAGGGGCCAAGATGGCGATGGAACAGCAGGGAAGCACCACAGCTCTCTCCAATGAAATACAGTGTTTGGATTTCAATGCTCCATTTCTGCAAGTGACCCACAAAAAAGAGGCGTTTACTCAGAGAGATACAGGAAGTGAAAAAAAAGGGAAAAACCTACACAGACAGTAAAGTGGGAAGACCCTTCCCCCAACTCTTGTTGGTGATGGGGCTCACCGCTGAGCAGCTTCAGTGGTGGAGCTTTGTGCCAGGTTGCTTAAGTGGCCTGGCTCTGGACTCTCTGAGGACCACACACCCAAAAACATCCCAAGGCTCACAGAAGACTCCCCAGGTCCAGTGCCAACCCAGAGACTACAAACCGAAATCTCAGAAGAGCCGGCATGAAAATTCCCCTCACCCTCCGTGGCATGGCGCCTCTGCCTGGCTGGTGCAACCACCCCAACACAGTCAGGAGCAGCAGCAGCTGTCAGCAGTGGCGAACAACCCTAGACTCGTAGTGTGGCACCTCTGTCCTGCTGTTGTAAACAGCCTAGCCTAACCTGGAGCAGCAGCAGCAGCTGGCAGTAGTGGCAAACCACCCAGACTCTGGGCACAATGCCTCTTGGCACTAGCCCACAGGAAAAACCCAGACCAGCCTGGGGCGGCAGTGATAACTGGGACGGGGAAAGCTGCAGTGAAAAATTTCAGACCCATGGCGGTTTGTGCCTCTCCACACTGGCCCACATAAGCATCCCAGCCAAGCCTGAGGCAACAGAACTGTTTAAAACCTCACTCCTGGTGGGGTGGAGGGCCTCTCCATACTGGCTTGCATAAGCAGCCCAGCCCAGCCCATGGTGGCAAAGGTGGTGAACAACCCCAGTCATGACGTAGGGTGTGGTGCTGAACAACCCCAGAAAAGCCACATGAACTTTCCTATTTGGTCTGGCTTTGAACCTGAATACACAGATCTGAGCCTCCTGAGTAGCTACAATTACAGGCGTTTACACAAGCAGGGTCTAACTCTTGCCAATCCCTTCACTTTTTCTACAATAGATCATTTCTTAGTTCATACAAGGAACTTAAGCAAATACAAGAGGATTGACATAATACCTGTATTATATCTGACCATAGTGGAATCAAACTGGTTCTCAATAACAAGGCATAAAGTAGAAAAAACTTAAACACATGGAAATTAAAGTGAACTAAGTTGAACAATACATGGGTCACAGAAGAAGTTAAAGAAGAAATAAAAAGTTCCTACAATTCAGTGAAAATGAAGAAACATCACAAAGAAACCTATGGGACCGAGCAAAAGCAGTTCTGAGGGGCAAATGTATTACTCTCAGTGCACATATCAAGAAAACAGAGACCAAATAAACAATCTTATGATACAACTAAAACTGCTAGAGAAACAAGAAAAAAATTGAACCTAAAGTTGCTAGACAGAAAAAGATAAACGATATAAGAGCTGAAATTAATGAGATGGAGACTGAGAAAATTATAAATAAATTAATACAACAAAAAACTGTTTATAAGAAAAAAATCAGTAAGACTGATGGACCACTGGCAAGAGAAACTAACAAAATAAGAGAGGTGACCAAAATCAATATTATCAGAGATACCACAGGAAAAATTACAACAAACATCCAAGACATCCAAACAATCATAAGGAAATAATTCCAGACTCTACTTACAGAGGAAGGAAAACCTAGCAGAGATGGATGAATTTCTACGGAAATACAAATTGCTATCTCCCCTCTCCTTTTTGGACCTGCTTCTCCACCATGTAAGGTTGGGGCAGCAGTTCGGTAAATAAACTTCTTTTCCTGCCTTAATAATGTGTAGTATCCTCTTCATAGGCTACCTAATGAAACCTACCTATATAATGTTCCTTACATATGATGCTGTAACTCAGATGGGGTTATTGAGTTGGAAATGTTAGAATTTCCTAACCACTCCTTTTCTGTGAACTAAACTGTCTTCAGACACCACGCGAGACTTTTCACCGATACCATTGCTGGCCTTCACATGCACATCTACACCACTTCTCTTCTCTGGTGAGTGAAACTACTCTCTATGGCTCTCTGTTGCTCAATCTCTGCTCAGATATGGCACCATGCTAACGAGTTCCTATAGCCTTTATCGGAAAGGCTGGTCAACTCCGAACCCGAGGTTGCTTGGTTATGGGATCTTGCCCATTTCTCTCTAGACTGCTCTAGGGGAAGTAGGGACATTGCTTGTGCCTGGTCAGCTCTCCTTCAGTCACCAGACTGACTCTCCTACACATTTAATGGGGTGCTGCAAGTCATGCCCGAGCCATGAAACCCCTCTGAAATGCCTCCTGTGCTCCCTGGATAGCCAGAGCACCTAATTTTTTATGCTGTTCAAAAATTTAGACAAATTTTGCCTCTGCAATGGTAAATGGTCAAAAGTCTGTTCACTTTCAGTATCTTTTTGCTCTCTGCTAATCATGTCCAACTTTCTATATCTCTCCATTTCTTTTCTACAACTATGTGTATTGTGCCATGAAGCATGGGACATGGGCTTTCCCTCTAAAAGGCTAGCCAAACTAGGCTTGATTTTTTGTTCAGGCTTTATTTGCATTTTTTTTTAGAAATTTGCCATCTTGAGTTTGCCATCTTGGCCAAATGGTGGGTGAAGGATTTGGCCCCCTCCAATCCTTACCCTTCCACCAAGCTTTCTTCTCCTTCATCCATCTATTCAAATGTGCCTTGCTAACAAGTTGCTCTTTTCATAGACTCTGGTAACTGAGGCCCAACCATCTGATGTGCTTTGTTAGCAAACATGTCTGAACATTGTTGTATAAAATTTTAGGATTTGAGTTTTGCCTTTTTTGTTTTGTATTGTTTAGGCTAGTACTGACTATGTGATTCTAAAATATTGGGCATATCTGTGCAAAGATTCTCCCATCTAACAAGTTTTGATATTGCAGAATATTTGGTCAATTCTTGATAAGGACCAGGTAAGATCTACTTATTCTATTTGATCTCCATGTTGCTTTAATTGAAAATAACAAAGGATTTTCGTGACAAAAGTTGCAATTCAAATCCAGCTCTGGCTGAAAAATCCCTAAGACTCCATCACCCAACTAACCTGCAAAAAGCCAGGCTGGAAGCTTGGACTGAGCCTCTAATCTCCAACCAGAAAACACTGCACGAGTTTCTATTACTCAAAGTGTTAGTGTGTTAGCCTTGAGCAGAAGTGTTCAGGGATAGTGTCCAGGAATTGAGTTCAAACCTCCTTTAATACCAACTGGGAAAAACCATCCCACAAATGACACTTAGAATCAGCCAGTCTGCAGAACAAAGGAACATGGAAAAGAGTAAGAGGTGATGATACCACATCAGCCACTTTCTGCCTGCCCTTTCAAAAGTAACCAGAGCAAGGAGGTCAATAGAAGTAAGAAGACTGTCCATACCTATCTACCTTTCAATTGGACAGGAATTTATATTCTTGCCTTTGTCACTTGACTTCTTCTCTACCTTGTCGCCAGATATCAGAAGTAGCTAGGGATATTTCTACCAACATTTTCAGCCCCAAGTCTTCCTCTTGCCATTTAGTTACTCTCTAGTATTTTTTTCAGTCCCTCAATGCCTCGTGGGACTTCTCCATACTTCATCCAAGAGACTTGCCTCCTCCAGACTTCATCAAAGGACTCATTGCCCAAGTAACAGCTGTTGCCTTCTGCCTTCTCTCAGAGGGGATCTCGTTTCAACATTTT
The DNA here is from genome assembly GCF_024711535.1 of Dipodomys merriami. Classification (NCBI taxonomy): domain Eukaryota; kingdom Metazoa; phylum Chordata; class Mammalia; order Rodentia; family Heteromyidae; genus Dipodomys; species Dipodomys merriami. Next base: position 350,530 of record NW_027204104.1, read on the forward strand.
ACCCCTACTGTTGATACCCCTTGCAAACAGGAAATAGCCAGAGAGAATCTTCACCTTTTTTTATAATTATCAAAAGGCTGGAATGTAAGGTTTGAACAGGGACACCTCCACACTTCTTGGCTAAGTTTCTGCCCAATATCTGTTACATAGGTAACTAGCAGACCTGGAAGCAGTCACCTTCTCCTCTTGCTAGATCACATCCTGGGCCACCTCTGGTCACAAGCCTCCTATCTGACGTTAGGAGGGTCCCAGACCCTGAGGTCACGTCGAAATCCAGTGTGGCCACACTTTTCCCCACCTGGCCAACTTCTTCCTTTAAGTCATGATTCTCCACCATACATGGTGTAGGCAACAGTTCAGTAAATAAAATTTTTTTTCTGCCTGAAAAATAAGAAATACAAATTGCCCAAACAGAACCAAGAAGAAAGAAATCAATTAAACATGTTAATTACAATGACATAGTAGAAGTAACCAGAACTCTTCCAACAAGAAAAGCCCAGGACATGATGGATTCACTACAGAATTCTATAAGACCTCAAGCACTTCAGAGAAATAGAAACAGAGGGAGTAATCCCAAACTCATTCTATGAAGCCAATATCACATTCATCTCCAAACCAAGCAAAGACCCAACAAAAAGAACTACACACCAATCTGTTTGATTAAGACAGATTCAAAGCTCCTCAATAAAATTGCAGCCAACAGAATCCAGAAACAGTTCAAAAAATTATACATTATGACCAAGTGGGTTTCATTCCAGAGATGCAAGTATGGTTTAACATAAGTAAGTCAATAAATCTAATCGATCACATCAACAGATCCAAGGTCAAGAACCACATGATTATCTCCATTCATGCAGAAAAGGCTTTTGAGAAAATTCAGCACTGATTTATGTTAAACGCTATGGAAAAAATAGGAATAGAAGGAATATTTCATAACATAATAAAAGCCTTACATGGTACATCAAAGGACAATATTATATTTAATAGGGAAAAACTACAACCAATTCCCCTAAAAACAGGAACAAAGCAAGGATGCCCACTTTATCCAAGTTTCTTCAATATAGTTCTGGATTTCTTAGACAGAGCAATAAGGCAAGAGAAAGACATTAAAGGGATCCACATAGGACAGGAAGAAGATAAGCTATCTCTTTTTGCAGATGGCATTATTTTATAAATAACTGATCCCTAAAGCTCCATCCCCAAACTCTTAGAACTTATAAACCAATTTGGCAAATGAACAGGATACAAAATTAACCCACAAAAGTCAATCGACTTTCTGTATAGTAACAATGTACAAATAGAAAGGGAAATCAAAGAAACAACCCCATTCACAATAACCTCAAAATAAAAAGTGTCTAGGAATTAACCTAACTAAAGATATAGAGGGTCTGTTTCATGAAAACTATAAAAGGCTAAAAAAAGAATCATAGAGATTACCAGGAAATGGGAAGAAATGGGAAAAAATATTTACCAGCAATATAACAGACAAGCGTCTAATACCATTATATTATAATATCCATTATATTATATATGGTGAAGTCAAGAAACTAACCCTTCACAAACCTAACAAACCTATATTGATATGGTCAAGGAAGCTAAAGTGAGACTTATTAGAAGAAGAGATAGAAACGACAAAGAAATACATAAGGAAATGTTCATCATCCCTGGCTGTAAGGGAAATGCAAATAAAAACAACTGTGAGATACCACCTTACCCCAATCAGAATGGCCCACATCCTAAATTAAGCCAATGACAAATGCTGGAAGGGATACAAAGAAAGAAACATTACTACATTGCTAGTGGGAATGTATACTAATACGACCACTTTGGAAAGCAATCTGGAGGTACTTACGAAAGCTAAATATCGACCTGTCCTATGAACTGGCCATACCACTCCTAGGCATCTACTCTGAACAACAGGAACCAGTGTACATAGACATACACACCTCTATGATTATTGCAGTACTGTTCACAATAGCCAAGATTTGGAAACAACCCAGATAAGCCACAACTGATAAGTGGATCCAAAAAATGTGGAACCTATATACAATGGAATACCATGTAGCCATTAGAAAGGACAAAATGAATGTATTTGCAGGGAAATGGATGGAACTAGACCAAATTATTTGAGTGAGGTAAGCCAAGAACAATGAGACAAACGGCATAGGGTTTACGTGATACATAGATGCTAAAGTCAAAATGCAAGAAGGTATGACAAAGTAAACAGGACTCAAGAAACAACGGACAGCCACTCATTTTGTTGTATCACCATTAATGACTCCATGTTCTTGACTATGTAGATGGTAGAAATATGCACGCAATGCAGAAAAGCCAGGAGGAGGAACACAATAAGTGGAAAATGGAACAACATACAACAAAGGGGCACATCAGCTGCAGTGAACATAGAAGAAAAATAACTAAGCAACCCAAACACAGTGATGGGAAGAGGTTTATGAGAGGGAAAGAGGGCAAGAGGGAATAGCCTACATTAAGCAAAAGGAAAAAAAATGTAAATATCACCTGAGGTCGGAAAAATAATTTGGATTGTCAAAGCTCATAGAATTAACAAACATTAGACCATGATAACAGTAATGTGCTTTGTCAAGGTTAAAATGTGTTTGTGACTTTAACTAAGTATCACAATTCCAAAATACTGTGAAATATATGTAATCACCTATCTCAATTTTTACAAAAACGGTGCGAGAGGGAAAGGTTATGAGGGATGGATGACAATGTTGTCAGACACCTCGTATTTGGGTACTGTTTTGTAGAATGGGAACTTCTTTGTTCAACTACTTAAAGATAATAATAATAAAAAGTGTTTAAAAAATAAACATTAGGATGAAAATAAAAATTTCAAATATAAAATAAGAAATTAAATCCAGTTGGAAGGAAAATTTTGTTGAGGAGAGTAGTTTAGTTTATTCTATAGCAAGTCTCACTTCAGAAATAAATTCAAAAACTAGACCCCAGGTAAGTGAAATAAACTAAGAAATTGAGTTGAAAAAAGAAAATAAGAAACTCCACCCACTCTTTCTTGCCTAGACAGCTGGTGTGGGTAAAAATTCATCATGTTCCTGAATTGGAACCAAAGTGCCAAGGACCTTACTTGGTGGTGCTAACTTCACTGTCGCCTATTGAATTAGCACGAAAACATCATTGGATCCATCAGTCTCAAGTGGAATAGGTAGTGGACAAATATACAGAGAAGGCTGCAAGATGAACTATTAAGGATAAGACTTACTAAGTGTTAATTAGTGCTAACTAGTATATTTCTATAATTTACTTGTTTTCTATTAAATTTACCTTTTAAGCCTGTTCATTTGGTGGAATGAAGTGAATTTTTAGGATTTGGTTAGAAGGAATCAAGGATTTGATTGGACATGAAAAATATTGGGGGATATATGAAGCAGCATGGTCCTAATAATGAGCAGGGACAACTAATCAATGTTGCCCCATGACCTGGCTCACTGGAGTGCATGGGGCATGCCACACAAGTGAGCAGGGCATGCTACTGGAGGGGGTAGGATGTCATCCTCACATGATGAGCTGTGAAGAATTGATTGGGGAACAGGCAGTTTGTGAAGTGATGGTTGAAAACTGTTAGGTAGGAAACCCACTGGAGTGATGGAGGCGTTCAAACTATATATAGGCTGCATGTTCAGAGCAATGGAATTGGAGAAAATCAAGGAATGACCTCCAAGGAAGGAAGTGGTGAGACAGCAGGAGGGGAAAGACCTGGGAGAAGTGGAATTTGAGGGAGAACAGGAGGGGAAGGAAGACAATTGGCCACCCGTCCAGAGAAGTGTAGTGGAGAAGCCTAAAGAGAAGAAGGAAGTGATGGAAGGGAAAAAAGGAAATGAAGGAAAAGTCTATAAAGAAGGACTTAATATGGGAAAAGGAAAAAACCTTACCTATTGAAGTTTGGAGCGTGGAGATGATAATTTGGGAGGTTGGTGTTTTGCAAACCAATTAACTATGCCTATTGGACGTCTGAGGTTTGGTGGTTGGGGTTGGGCTGTCACTGTGTGTACAGCCCATGGCAAAGTAAATGTAGGCCCATTTCTAGTGTAAATAAAGTTATCTTCAATGTGCCTCATTGGATTGTCTTGTGTTTTATGCATCATAAGTGTGCAAGTTCACAAGTTAATAGGCTCAAAGGCCTCGAGTTTTGTAAAATGTTATGAGGTCATAATAGGTTTGAAAAACCCAATGGAACAGTGATATCACAATGGCAATATGATGTCACAATATTGAGTGATAATAATATTTTGATGTTATGCTTAGTTGGTGATGCTATAATGGTGATGAGATCACAATAGGTTTACCATGTTACAATAGGTCACAATAGGTTTTTTTTAATTGTGAAAATACTGTACAGAGGGGTTACAATTACAGGGGCAAGATAATGAGTACATTTCTTATTAAGCATTTTAGCCTCCTCCTTTGTTACCCCTTCCCATCCCTTCCCATACTTACCTGGCAAGGGAAATTCCACGATCACACAATAGGTTTATGAAGACAGTTATGATGTCAGTTATGATGTCAGTTCCACCCAGGAGAAATTCTCCCAGCCCAGGCAGAAAAAACTCCGCCCACAGAGGAGTGACTTTCTTTTTTGAAACTTTTCTTAAATTTTTATTTTTTAAAAGTGTTTTCTGTTAATCTTTTTTTCTCATAATTTTTATTTTTGTGTGTGTGTGTGTGTGTGTGTGTGTGTGTGTGTGTGTGTGTGTGTGTGTGTGTGTGTGTGTTTGAGCTTTTGGTCTTTTTTTATTGTTTTCATTTTTTTCTCTTTATTTTGCATGACTTAATTGCTGTTCTGCTCATCCCATGATATATAACTGTCGTCAATTATTAGACCTTATTCACTATTGTGTACATATTTAATCCAGAAATTTATTACTCAATTCACAAGCTCTTAGGCTTAACTTCTTTAAAAGCAGTATCATCTTTTTATACCTACATAATTATTACGTAACTAATTTTAATATTTTTTAATTTTTTGCTTTCATGTTTCTTTCTATCCCTCCCCTCTTCTCATTCTATCCTTTTCTTCTTTTCGTATCATTTCTTTAAGCGTACATAATTTTTAAGTGTGTCACTTCTTAAATTTAGTTTTTGTTTCTCAAATTCTCTTTTTCTTAATTTCTCTCCTGTCATTCTGTCCAATCAATTTCCCTCTCTGAGATTAGGAATTGGTTAAATTTACTCCCCTTTTACCCCTCCACATCCCTCTAGTCCTATTTGTTCCCACACTTCTCCCTAAAGCTAATAATTTCTGGTTTGCCAAATCCTTTTTTGTTGTTTTTAGCGCAGTAATTCATAGTTGTTTGATGTTGAATAGATTGTATCTGTTGAATTAGATTGTATTTGCAGCCATTTTGATTGTGCAGCTACAGGACTCTGGCTGATGCTTGCCTTAAAATAGTGTTCTAGCACAAAATTTGTGTTGCTTTCATACCAAATGGGCAGAAGAAGCCGAAAAGCACAATAAAAATGGCAAGTCCAGATAGCCCAACTCCCACTCATGTTAATCAGGTGACAGAATTGTTAATGAATAGTCCAGAGAAGCTCCATAAAAACCTGTACATACACTACTAGTAAACATGGTGAATGAAATGATTGGACTTGCAAAGTACTCAGTGTGAGCATGATAGGGAGCGAGAGGAGGCAAACCAAAGATTACTACAGGAATCTTGTAAGCATTATTAGGAAGCTACTTAAAGATTAATGCAGGAATTGCATAAGCAGGTTGAGAAGAGTCAAAGATAAATACAGGAAATGCATGAGCAGGCGGAGCACAGCCATAGAGAATTACTGGAATTGTGTGAACATGACGAAACTAATCAAAGAGTAATACAGGAATTATGAGAGCAGGATGAGACTAGACACAGATAAATAGAGGCATTCATGGAATCCATAAACAGACCACTGAAAGAAGTCAGGGAGACCCCAAATGGAATGCTGAATAGAGCCCTACAGAAAGAATGGGTGTCCAGGGCAACCATAACCAATCAACTAAGTGATTTGAGAAACTGAACACAAAATTAAGGAAGTAAAGAATTTCATACAAGATCTAAAACAAAGCTCCAACAAGGATTTTGAAGCCATCAAAGCCGACCAATTAGAAGAAAAAGAAATAAAAAAACAAAGTAGAAAGTCTTGACAGTAGGTTAGACCATGAAGAAGATCGAATCTCGGGGATTGAAGACAGCCTATATATTATAGAGAAAAAACATAAAACTATGCAAGACAAATCCAAAAAATATGATAGATCTATTCAACATTTGGAATACACTATCAGAAAGCCTAATCTGAGGATAATGGGTGTAGAGGAGCACCTAGAAAAAGAAGTTAATGGTCCAGAAAATTTATTTAACAGAAACCTAGCAGAGAACTTCCCAAATATACAAAAAGATAGGCCTATTCAGATGTAAGAAGCTTGTAGAAACCCAAATAGACCAAACCACAACAAGATATCACACTGTCACATTATAATCTGCACAGGATCAATTCAGACCCAGGAATGGAGCCTCAACGATCTCAAGGAGAAAAGAACAATCACCTATAAACAGAAACCAATTAGAATCATCCATTTCTCAGCAGAGCTGATTAAAGCAAGAAGAGTCTGGAATGGTGTATGCCATGTGCTAAAGACAAACAACTATCAACCAAGAATACTGTACCCAACTAAACTATCCTTCATAACTGAAGGTCGAATAAAAATTTTCCATAGCAAAGAAACATTGAAACAATGTATCTCCACCAAACCAGCCCTACAAAAAACAAAAGTATCCTACACATAGAAAACCAACAGGACCACAGTAAGAGCCAAGAAACAGTATCCAAGGAAACAAAATTAGAAAACAACACCCTTTGTGATAAAAGCTCTGTAAAAACTATGAATCCAGTCAACATTCCTCAATACAATAAAGGCTATATATGACAAACCTACAGCCAGCATTGTACTTAATGGTGAAAAATTAAAGCCATTTCTTCTTAACTCAGGAACAAGACAAGGATGTCCACTCTCCTCTCTCTACTTCTTTTCAATTTAGTATTAAAATGCCTAGCTACAGCAAAAGACAAGATGCAAACATAAAAGGGATCCAAATAGGGAAAGATGATGTTAAACTCTCCCTATATGCAGATGACATGATGTTGTATTTAAATAATCCCACCGACTCCACTCCGAAATTATTCATGTTGATTCAAAACGTTGGCAAAGTAACAAGGGAAAAAGTAACACTCAAAAATAAATAGATTTTTTTGTATGCCAACAATGAGAAAGCATGGCTGAAATCAGGAAAGCAACTCCATTCATAATAGCCCATAAAAAATAAAATACCTAGGTATTAACTTAATCAAAGATGTAAGGGATCTTTATGATGCAAACTTTAAAAACCTGAAAAAGGAAATAAAAACGGAACTTAGAAAGTGGAAAAACCTCCCAGGCTCCTGGATTTGAAGAATCAAATCGTGAAAATGGTAATACTTCCCTAGGCTATCTACAAATTCAATGTGATGCTTATCAATATTACAAACTCATTCATCAAGAAAATAGAAGAAGAATTCCAAAAATTCATATGGAACAATAAAAGACTCTGAAGAGCAAAAATGTTCAACCGAAGGAATAGTGCTAGAGGAATATTAATACCAAATTTCAAACTCTACTACAAAGCCATAGTAATCAAAACAGCTTGGGACTGGCACAAGAACAGACCTCAGGACCAATGGAATAGAATCGAAAACCCAGAAATGAACTCACAGACCTATAGCCGCCTAATCTTTGATAAAGGAGCTAAGAAATAGAATGGAAGAAAGCTTCTTCTGTAAATGGTGCTGACAAAATTGGTTAATCACTTGTAGAAAGCTAAAGCTAGATCCATATATATGACCCTGAAGGGGAAACAAAGGAGGAGGCTACAATGCTTGATAAGAAATGTACTCATTATCTTGCCCATGTAATTGTAACCACTCTGTACAGTATTTTCACAATAAAATAAATAAAAATTAAAAAAGAATCAACTCCAAATGAATGAAAGACCTCAGAGTCAAAGCAGACACCCTGAAAACTTTGCAGGACAAACTGGGAGATAACTTGTTTGTCCTTGGCACAGGCTGCAATTTTCTTAATAGAGACCCAGAAACACAACAGATCAAAGGAAGTTTGGACGAATGGAATTGCATGAAATTGCAGAGCTTCTGCATGGCAAAGCACATAGCTAGGAAGGTCAATAGAAAGCCTACGGATTGGGAGAAGATCTTCACTAGCCATAAAACGGACAAGGGTCTCATATCTAAAATATACCAAGAACTCAAAAAATTAAATCCTCCAACAACAAATCCTCAAAGAAGCAACCGCACAATAAATAAGTGGCTAAAGACTAAAGAGAAACTTCTCTGAAGAGGAAAGAAGGATAGCCAATAGATACATGAAGAAATTCTCAACTTTCCTAGCTGTAAAAGAAATGCAAATCTAAACTACATTGAGAGAACACCTTACCCAAGTTAGAATGGCTATAATGCAGAACTGTAATAACAAGACAAGCGGGACAGGATGTCGGTGGGACTGTAATCTTTTTCAACCATCTGGAAAGTAGTATGGAGGTTCCTCAAAGACTCCATATAGAGTTCCGCTATGACACAGCAATCCCACTTTTGGGCATTTACCCAAATGATCAAAAACAAACCCACACTATAGCTACCAGCACCACTATGTTTATTGCAGTATTATTTACCATACCTAAGATATGGAACCAAACCAGATGCCCCTCGGTAGATGAATGAATCGATAAAATGTGGCAACAATGCTTGATAAGAAATGTACTTGTTATCTTGTCCATGTAATTGTAACTCCTCTGTATGGTACTCTTACAATAAAAAAATCTGTTATATATACATAATTGAATTCTATTCCTCCATCAGAAAAAATGGCATTGCTCCATTTGTTAGGAAATGGAAAGACTTGGAAAAAATTATATTAAGTAAAGTAATCCATGCCAAAAAAACCTAGCTTCCATGGTTTCCCTTATTTGCAATAGCTGGTATATGTCGGAGATAAACATAAACTATCAGACAAGTTGATGTTAGGTGAAATGAACACCAAGATAAGGACTCAAATGGTTTTTCTTTCTTGCTGTTGTTTCTACCATATTTACAAGATGATTTCTTTGCTGCTTTTTATGTCCCTTCCCCACAAAATAACCTCTATTTTCAGTGTATTTGATGTTGATATAATTTGGGGAGGGGAAGGAAAAAACAAATTGGGATTCATGTGAACCCATTGCAACAAAGACATATACAAGACGTTATGTCGAAAACCGAACTTTACAACTTTGGCACAGGGGGACGGGGGGCAGAAAGTGAGATGGGCAGGGATGGGACGGGGAAACAAGGGAGGAGGCAACAATGCTTGATAAGAAATGTACTCATTACTTTGTTCATGTAATTGTAAACCCTCCGTACATATTTTCACATTAAAAAAATGATGAAATAATAAAGTAAAAATCCATGCCAATTCTTTTTGCATGTCGTGGGGCATGAATATTGGGCCTGCGCACTCTCCCTGTGCTCTTCAGCTCAAGAATAACACTGTACCACTTGAGACACAGTGCCATTTCTAGTTTGCAAGAGATATATTGGCGCTAAGAGTCTCACAGATTTTTCTGCCCAGGCTGGCTTTGAACCATTATGCTCAGATCTCAGAATTTTGGGTAGCTAGGAGGTCAGCATGAGCCACCAAAGGCCAGATTCAAGACAAGCTTAAAAAAGCAAGCTTATTGAACCTTCTGGCTTTTTCTAATAAACAATGTTATTTTTCAGCATTAATTTATAACTGTGAGTAATTTTTAGGTGTAACTTGGAATTTTTTTAATAGAATCAAATATAACTGTTACTATTACTCAGTATCTCACAAATCCACTGTAATTGACTTTTCCCAAAGACAATTATTACATACAATATTACTCATCATTATTATTACACTCTATATTACATATAGTGTGAAGTGAAAATAGTTTGGACCATTTCATATAAATTAGTAGATGCTACTTTAGCATAATAAATTCAGAACTGAGATTTTAAATGAAGGAAAGAAGATTTCTGAGTTAAAATGAAATATAAATATGTAATGTGTCCCAACTGAATCAAAAATTCTGATTTTATACAGAGAAAAATATTTTCTTTCCACTAAAGTCTTTGAAGTAATACCATTGGAAAGAGTGAGACAAGAGGAGGAAGAATTAAAATCATGTCAAACAATGTCTGTTATTCTGCTATCCCCTCCACTGTGAAGAAGTGCCCATTCCCAGTTGTAACAAAATTTCAAGTGTCTCTCTTAGAATCTATTTGGAAAAGTTCTCAATCACTGACTATTTTTGTAATTTCTGTTATATGAAACAAAATATTGACACAAAACTATTGAAATAAAACACACACATATGTTGAAGTCACCACAACTGGAAAAACAACCAACAAAGTAGAACTTTCCCAGGAACAAAAACATGTTTTGCCCAGTTTTTTAAGCACAAAAACCTCAAATACATGTTAACTTGGAGTAGAGCCATAAGGAAAACTGTGTCTCAGAAATATGGTTGTGTTAATTTGTAATTAAATTCATCTAGATGAACGTAATGTAGCAAATCCCTTGAATGGATCAAATTGTTTAAAATGAATGTGACTGTATGCAGAGTGAGATCTGCACATATTTAAAAGAATAAAATAACAAAATCAAGGCATACTAAAAAATTCAGAAAAGCAATGAATAAGTCCAATATTATCCATATTGAGAACTAATTCCTACTGATTTAACAAGAAAAATATGCAACTAATAGAATCTGAGCAGTGTACAAGAGTGTATATACTTTAAACTATTCCAAATTACACTTTGTAGAAGATTAAATGTGGGTAATCTAAAGGAGAACATCAACACATGATATAAATGAAATTAAAAATCTCATGAAAAGAGAGAAGTAGTTTCTGGAAAATAATAGTTTAACAAATGGTGGTGAAAATCTTTCTAGTACTGAGAAAATTGCATACCTATATATTTAGATCCAAAAAAAGACCCCAGTTACTCAAGCTGATTTGAAACTTTGGCAAAGTAGCAGGATACATCTGTAACATTATTATGGATGTTGACTCTGGCATGGAATTCATTTCCTCTTTGATCTGACAAATGAATATATGAAAGAACATAACTTCTCCAACTAAATATCAAGACTTAACTAAACATATCACAAGAAAAGTCATAATGTAATCCGTATTGCAACTGGGATAAGAGAAAAATCAGTCATAGTTATTCTGTATTTATTGTAAATGTAGATGCTTTTCATAAATTATTTCCTTTAGTTTGCATTTTCAAAATATTGTGTTACATGATGTATATCTTGGTAAGTAACTTTGAATGTCTCCTTAAATTTTGTTCTTTGTATAATGTATCTCTTCTGTTCCTAACCCATGAAATGATTTTGATTCCAAAACATTCTCATAACCACTGTTTATAATACACAAAATCTCATAAGCAAGACACCAGTAAGCATTGGTTAACATTTTGATACCAGGGTCTCATGACTGATGAGGCCTATCTTCATGAGTTACATTGTACCTAGATTACTCAGCCTAAATTTAGCCACTGTTAAAAAATATTTATATCTTTATTTATCACCCATCAGAGATTAAATCTGAGTATAAAGCCTAAGGAAAACGATAAAGTAAGAATTTAGCTTTTCTGGATATTAAGTAAACAAAATGCAGCATAGAGTAACTCACTGGTTTAAAGTCAACCTATTTCACCAAAACATTCTAAGCATTACCTTACAATGTGTTTAATTCTCATGAACGGAAGGGGGAATACGAGAAGAGTACTAACCAAACACTGTCTTCAAAATATATATAATTTGGATTTATCTCTAAATTTCTCTATAAACATTTCTGATAAAAACTGTTTGAATAATTGATTTATAATATATCCTAGTTTCATATACCAAATTACACTCAGAAAATGGGATATAACAATTAACTAAAGAAAGTCCTGGCAGAAAAAAATGGCACCTCTATACTATGTGACACCCAATTCTGAGGTATTTCATTATGCCTCCATTTAATGAATGTGATTGTTTAAATGTTTCATAAAATAATAATTAAAATTGATCAGTGTATTATAATCTAATTGTTTACAATTTTATCCTAGAATCATTTAAGAACTTCCCATTCAATCATGACATACATCACATTCCATTGGTATTCATATGGATAGGAATGACTATCTTAGGATCTCCTGCCATTTGGAGGTGGCAGGACCAGGATTCGAACTGTGGGCTCCAGCTCCTACCCGAGGATAGGGAACTCACTGGTGTGTTCAAGAATAACAACAAGACCAATGATTAGGCAGGCACCAGTGGCTCTCAGAAGTCCTCATTGATACTTACAAGGTTGTGATAGGAGGATCATGGTCAAAGTCACCCTAGGCAGAAAAGTCTTTGAGAGCCCTGTCCAAATTCAGGGCCAACAAAGCCAGAAGTATAGCCATATGACTCCAGTGTTGGAATGCTAGCCTTAAGTAAAGCAGCTCATGGAGTGTGCCCAGATCCAGAGTTCAGGGTCCAGGAGTGGCAACAAACAGACATACACAACAATCTTTGCAGCCATCTGCCTAAAGCAGGTCACCCTCAGCAGCCTTTATTTACATTTTATTATGAGGCCAATGCAGGGACAGTCACAAACCAGGCAGGGGAAGAGAAAATCAGGTTTCTTAGAAGTAACCAGTATTCAGAAAATTAAAATTGGGGACATAAAATGGTAGCATAATTATGTAAAAACTACCAATAAGAAAAAGATGAGGGGTTTGGGAATGTGGATTAGTGAGAGAGTGCTTGTCTAGCATGCAAGAAGCCCTGGGTTTGATTCCTCAGTAGCACATTCAAAAAAAAGCCAGAATTGGACTTGGATGTAAGAAGGAAAGAAGGGAACACTTCCCAGTCATGAGGTCTTCTGCAGTGTGCCAGGACACCAACATGGTCTTCACAGAACCACAGAACAGGAAGACTGTATCTTTCCCACTTCTCAGGCAGCGAGGGCCCCAGAGTTAAGAGGCCAGAGCCAGGTTCTAACTCAGGCGCTTGGATCCAGAAGAGAAAGGGGTCTGCCTCTTCTTGGACTGGGGACTTGCTTTAATGATGTGGAGAATGAAGGAAGGAGAATGGACTGGCAAAGGTAGAAGAAGGGCCTTCAAAAATGACAGATGGAGAATCAAAAACCCACTCCAAATCTTATCTATGGTAAATAATGCTGAAATAAACATAGTTGTGCTGGTAGCTTTAGTGTGGTCTTGTTTGTAAACATTTGGATAAATGCCCAAACGTGGGACTGCTGGGTCATAGGAGAGCTCGATGTGGAGTCTTTTGAGGAACCTCCATACTACCTTACAAAGTGTTTGAACAAGTTTACATTCCCACCAACACTGATGTAAGGTTCGCTTCTGTCCACATCAACTCCAGCATCTGTTGTTGTTACAGTTATTGATTTTTGCCATTCTAACTGGGGTGAGGTGGAATCTCAATGTTGTTTTGATTTGCATTTCTTTAATGGCTAGGAAGATTGAGCATTTCTTCATGTGTCTGTTGGCCATCCTTCTTTCTTCTTCAGAGAAGTTTCTCTTTAAGTCATTAGCCCACTTATTTATTGGGCAGTTGTTTCTTTGAGGATTTGTTGTTGGGGGATTTAATTTTTTTAGTTTCAAGTATATTTTAGATATGAGACCCTTGTACGTTGAATGGCAAGTGAAGATCTTCTCCCAATCCATGGGCTTTCTATTGATCTTGCTAGCTATGTCTTTTGCCATGCAGAAGCTCTGCAACTTCATGCAATCCCATTTGTTCAACCTTTCTTTGATTTGTTGTGTTTCTGGGTCTCTATTAGGAAAATTTCAGCCTGCGCCAAGGAGACCGAGGGTTTCTTCTATTCCATCCTGTAATGTTTTCAGAGTGTCTGCTTTAACTCCGAGGTCTTTGATCGATTTGGATTTGATACTGGTGCAGATGGATATATAAGCATCTAGCTTTAGTTTTCTACAAGTAGTTAACGAATTTTGCCAGCACCATTAACTGAAGAGGCTGTCTTTCTTCCATTCTATTTTTTTAGCTCTCTTATCAAAGATTAGACAGCTATAGGTCTGTAGGTTCATTTCTGGGTTTTCAATTCTATTCCATTGGTCCTGAGGAACCTTCTTGTGCTAGTACCAAGCTGTTTTTATTACTATGGCTTTATAGTAGAGTTTGAAATTTGGTATTGATATTCCTCCAGCAGTGTTCTTTCTGTTGAAGAGCATTTTTGCTATTCGGGGTCTTTTATTGTTCCATATGAATTTTAGGATTGCCTCTTCTATTTCCTTGAAGAATGACGTTGGAATTTTGATAGGTATCGTATTGAATTTGTAGATAGCCTTGGGAAGTATTGGCATTGTCACGATATTAATCTTCTAATCCAGGATCATGGGAGTTTTTCCCTTTTTCTAAGTTCTGTTTTAATTTCCTTTTTCAAGTTTTTAAAGTTTTCATCATAGAGGTCCTTCACTTCTTTGGTTAAGTGAATTCCTAGGTATTTTATTTTTTGTGGGGCTATTACAAATCGAGTTGCTTTCCTTATTTCAGCCCTACTTTTTTCATTGTTGGCATACAGAAAATCCATTGATTTGGGGGGGTTAATTTTATACCCTGCTACTTTGCCAAAGTTTTGAATCAGCTTGAGTAATTTGGGAGTAGAGTCTATGGGATTTTTAAATACAAAATCATGTCATCTGCAAAGAGGGAGAGTTTTATTTCTTCTTTCCCTATTTGTATCCCCTTTATGTCAGCATATTGCAGCATTATTTACCATAGCTAAGATCTGGAACCAATCCAGATGACCCTCAATAGATGAATGGATCAAGAAAATGTGGTATATACACAAAATGGAATTCTATGCCTCCATCAGAAAAAATGATATTGCCCCATTTGTTAGGTAATGGAAAGGATTGGAAAAAATTATATTAAGTGAAGTAAGCCAAACCCAAAGAAACATAGGTCCCATGATTCCCCTTATTTGCAATATCTACTATATGTATGAGTCAAGCAGAAAAGGTCAGATAAGGTGATCTTAGGAAAATGAACACTAAGTTATGTATTTTAAATGTTTTTTTTCATGCATTTGTTTCTAACGCAATTATAAGATTATTTCTTTGTTGCTTTGTATGTCCCTCCCCCACAGTATAACCCCTGCTTTCACTGTATTTGATGTCGGTATAATTTGTGGATGGGAAGGGGAAAAACAAGTCGTTTAAGTAACGATACAGGAGGACCTGTTGCAACAATGAGAAGTACAAGTTGTCATGTCGAAAAAGAACTTTACAACTTGGGTGGCGAGGATTGGGTGAAGGGCCAGAGGGAGGGAGGGAAGGGATGGGAAGGGTAAACAAAGGAGGAGGCTACAATGCTTGATAAGAAATGTACTCACTATCTTGCCCTTGTAATTGTATCCCCTCAGTACAGTATTTTCACAATAAAAAACACCCCACTCCCTAAGACCAAAGAGCAAGTCTCTCTATTGTTAACCTATAGATAGCCTAGGGTTCCCTTCACCTGGGGGAGGAAGGTAAATTAGTCATTGTTTGAAGAG
The DNA here is from genome assembly GCF_024711535.1 of Dipodomys merriami. Classification (NCBI taxonomy): domain Eukaryota; kingdom Metazoa; phylum Chordata; class Mammalia; order Rodentia; family Heteromyidae; genus Dipodomys; species Dipodomys merriami. The sequence goes on from NW_027204104.1 coordinate 366,187, forward strand.
GCTGAGAAAAGCCTGATCCTTGTCCAACACTGACAAATGTTTCAGGTTACCCCTCATTGGTGGCCGTGTCTTACATGAATGAAGTGGTTTTGCAGCTCACTTACCTGTTGAGTGTGTAAATTCTGCCTCCTAATTCTGTAGGCCTAGGTCTCTTCGCCTAGTCTGGATTTTGAAACTGTTTTCTGCCTTCAAATATTGTTACACTGGAGTTCTTCCTGCTAACAGGGCTAGGGCTTAGAAGCTGAGAACTTCATGTGAACCCAGGATTAGTCAATGATGTTTCTTGCCTGCTTTTATAACTCAAGAACTCTAAGAACATTTAGAGTGCAAATAACTTCTCATTACCAAGGGAAACACAGGAAGCTCTTGAACATCTGACCTGTCAGCAATAGAAGTCAGAGTTTCATAGACATTCCAGCCCTGGCTGGCTTCATCCTGTGATCCTCAGACTTCAGCATCCTGAGCTAGGGTGATGGGCATGAGCTACTGGTGCTCTTCTGTAATAACATTCGCATTACAAATCAACTGCTTATCACAAAGGGCTTGGGCAACATATTACGCCTTTTAACATTGGACCTTTCAGATACAAGTTTATAATGCTAGTCTGAGAGGCTATGCATATGGATGGGCTACACTTGAACCTTGAGCTCTGAGTCCAATTTTGGTGTACATGAACATTCATTTTTCCAGAGAATGTTCTCCTAATTAACAAATAGGAAAAGTAATTTGCTTAACCCTCACTTTTGTTCCAGTTTTGTGTCTCAAACTCAAGCCTGGGCACTGTCGTGGAGCCCTTCAGCTCAAGGAGAACACTCTACCACTTGACTCACAGCACCACATGTGGTCTTTTTGTGCTGCATTGGAGATAAGACTCTAACAGGTTTTCCTTGCCTAGGCTGTCTTTGAACTGTGATCTTCAGATCTCAGCCTCCTGAGAACCTAAGGTTCGGTTGTGAGCCACAAGCATCTGGCCTGCTGTTTTGGCCAGACCTGGGGCTTGAGCTAAGTGTCTGGGTACTGTCTCTGAGATCCTTTTTCTCAAGCCTAGCGCTGTACCACTTGAGCCGCTCCACAGCTTCTGGCTTTTTTGAGTATGTGGCACTGAGGATTCAAACCTTACCATCCATGCATGCTGAGCCAGCTCTCTACCACTAAGCCACATTTCTAGCCACCCCCTTACAATTTTATCCCTCAACTTGCCTATCCCCATGAAAAGGCTTCTGAGTAATAATTATCTAAAGAAATTTCTATAGGAAGGTTCTAAGATAAAGAAGACAAAGTTCATACTTGGGAGAGACACTAAACATGTGAAGACTGTGAAAAATGCTTCCATTTAATTATGTATCATGTTTTAACACTTAATAAAATATTAATGAAAAACGAGTCAATGTCCTAAATTATTGTGTATAAATTTATAATAGGTTTACAACATGTTCTAAATATTATGTGTAGAATACTAAAAACAATAAACAATAAGTAAATGAAAAGTAAAAAATTAAAATAAATACAAAATCAATAATAAAAATTGTAATATGTAATAAACAGACATATGTAAATATATATCATATATTAAACATATATAGAAATATTTTTTCCATTGCAGGGCCTTCATTCAGAAGCTGGCAACTCTAGCCTGAATTTCTTTTCCTCAAGGACAGTGAGCTTTGCCTTCACCCATGATGCAAAAGAGTTACCTGGATGGTGAGATCAAATCCCAGCAATGATGGAAATACTGACCCCAGTTCCAAGACAGTGACTCAATTTTTTTAATGGAAGTTGCTTTGTTTATTGTTACATATTGAACATTAAAAAAAAGAAAAGCAGTGTAGAATTTTGTACATCTATCAGACACCTTTCTCTTAACCCGAAAATGCTTGTCTGAGCATTACTTTTTCATTTTTTATTGTAAAAATGTTGTACAAAGGGGTTACAGTTAAATGAGCATAGCAATGAGTACATTTCCTATTGAGCATTGTTGCCTCCTCCTTTGTTTTCCCCCTACCATTCCTTCCCTCCCATCTCCACAACTACTACCCCTGCTGAGCTCAGTGACTTAATTTTTATTTTTGGATTTGCATGGGGTTTGAACTCAAGCAATGGCAAATCTGCACTTTCCCTCACATTGGTACATATTTACCAAGTTCAAATCCCAGGCTAGGAAAGAAAGCTGGTAGAAATTCAAAACAAGGGAGCTTTATTTCTTTTTTAATTTAGTTAAATAATTAATTAATGTTTTTATTTATTCTGTATTTTGCCAACATGAGGCTTGAACTCAGGTCATGGCAACTCTGCCTCAGCTTCAATCACCTAAGGGTGGGGCACTCTCGGACCCATAGCCAATCTAGGGATCCTAGGCCCAGAGGACTTTCAGGAAGAAAAAAAAAAACTAGCATCGCACAATAAGTGGCAAGCTGCAGAGGGCTGAGATTTTTCCGTTTTTTTTCTTTGCACAGTGGCCATACTGGGTCTGAATAACATGGCTGCAAAGTGGACCTGACCTGCCATATCTGAAGGCTGGCGTGCTATCAGGGAATCCAAAGGCCAACCTGTGAACATAGGCCCCGGGTCCAAATCCCAGTGCTGACACCTACCAATGGCAGGAGATCACAAGAGACTCATGCCTATGCATAGGAATACCAATTGAAAGAGTAGTTCATGTTTCGTTCAATAAAAGAGTAGTTCATGTTTCGGCAATAATCCTAGGACGCTGATTGATCTTAATTCATAGGTTATTATGCATGAAAAGACTAATTTTCCTTCAGTGGCGGTATAATAAATGCCTAAGAGTTGGTAGGAAAGTCTTTGGTGTCATTCGATCAGAGATAGATGGCTCTGGCACTCCGTACTAATATATGATTTTTGTATACCACCCTCTGCCTATCCATGTATCACTGTTTTGGCCAAACCTGGAGCTGGATTTCAGCACCTGGGAACCACTTGACTGCTTCATTGGCTAGAGGCTGCCATGCTCACATTCATCCATTCATGAATTGGGCTTGCTAAACCCTGAGTTCACATCCCAGCACTGCCAAAATTTTAATGTTGGAGTAAGAAGCCAAGTGTGACACATGTTTTCCTTTCCTGTGACAGTCCTCGGTGTCAGGCATGATGGAGAAAATATTTACAAATCTGGATGCTGTGATAGGATGTAAGCAATGTAATAAATGGTAGAGGGGTCATCAGAGTCAGTGAAATAAATGGTAAATAAATGAATAAAACAAGAAATAATATGAATAACCACACCCAACAAAATATGGTCTGACTAGCTGTATGGAAGTATAAATCCTATCTTTAAAATGGATTTAAGGAGTATGTTTTCCAGCCCTGAGGCTTGAATTCAGGCTTAGGGAACAGGTCTGACTTTTGTCTTCAAGCATGTTCAGATTGCCTTCCGTCCCAGTGCTGCATATTTACCCAGACCTTGAGTTCAAATCCCAGGCCTGGCAGAAAAAAATGTAATGAATTGCAAACCAGGGAGCTAAATATTTTTTAATTGAGGGCTATTGGAGAAAACATAGTCCCGCACAGCAACATAGGCCTACAGTTCGAATATAGTCATGCCACTTCCAGATGGTGGGAGATCCTAAGAAATTGGTTCCCATCCACAGGAATAATGATGGAATGTTATCAATGTCACAGTTGAATGACATGCTCATGAATGATACTTGTACACAATTAGACTTCATGATATCAGTTGGCTGATTGATTTTATTTAATATCTTATGAAACATTAAAAGAATATTATTTCTCATAGAGACACAATAATTTCAGGACACGGATTTACTTAATACTTTATTAAAGATAAAAATAATAACTTTTTTTTTATTTTTGTGGATCCTGGGGCCTGAACTCTGGGCCTGGGTGCTATTCACCTCAAGGCTAGTGCCCTATCCTATGGTTTCCCTTATTTGCAGTAACTTGTATATGTCTGAGTAAAGCAGAAAAGGTCAGATAAGGTGATATTACTGAAATGAACCCTAAGATATGTACTCAAATGTTTTTTTTTCTTTCATGCAATTATTTCTAGCACATTTATAAGATTGTTTCTTTGTTGCTTTGTATGTCCCTCTCCCACAGTATAACCCCTGCTTTCACTGTACTTGATCTCAGTATAATTTGTGGAGGGGAAGGAGAAAAACAAATCGTTTAAATAGGAATACAGGTGAAGCCATTGCAACAAAGAGATGTACAAGTCGTGATGTCGAAAACGAACTTTACAACTTTGGCATGGGGGTGGGGGTGAGGGAGCAGGGAGGATTGGGTCGGAGGGCAGAGGGGAGGATGGGAAGGGATGGGAAGTGGAAACAAAGGAGGAGGCTAAAATGCTTGATAAAAAATGTACTCATTATCTTGTCCATATAATGGTAAATTTCTGTACATTATTTTCACAATAAAAAATTAAAATATAATATTAAGTACATGGAGGCATAATAAATAACCAAGAATTGGTAGGAATAAGTGAAAAATGGATAGACATTTCTTGCATTCTGTAAAGATATATGTATTTATTAGTGTACTACAATTTGTATGTCAATCTGTTCTTATTTTGTCAACCCTCTGGTGCTCGATCTCAAATCCTGGGAACTGCCTATCAGCTCAATTTGTTCCAGGATGGAATGCTGACACACACGCATTCATGAATTTGACCCTGTAGGCCTTGAGTTCAGATGCCATCATGCCCAAACAATGAATAATGGAGTAAGAAACTGATGGTGACACGTTTTCCTTTTCTGTGAAAGTCCTGGGTGTCAGGTATAAGTGGAATACATATGCAGATTTATATCATATTTAATCAATGTAACCAATGTTCTATGTGCCATATTAGTCAATAAAATAAACAGTCAATACATGTTGGTCTTTGCCCCTGAAAGATGGATGGGGCCCAAGGAAAGGTAAGTGTGCCACTCACCCGTTCCCCAGTCTCCCTTAGCTCGGGAGACATTCAGACACAGTGGGGAGTCAAGTCAAGCATAAACTCATTTATTAACACACAGCAAGCACCTTTTAAAGGGAAAAATTGCAAGGAATCGAAGGGGAGGGAAAGGAACCAACCAATCACTGTAAAGGTCACACCCTATCATGCAACTAAGCTTTATCAAATCAGATTTTAAGGTAAAAAATTGGGCTGTGCCCACTCAACTTCCTCTCAGCACCATCATTACTGCCCATGTGCCCCACAAACACATGAATAAAACAAAAATAATATTAATAACTACACTGAATGCCAAATGGAGTCAACCTATGTATGTAAATATAAATCATATATTTAAAATGTATGCAAATAGGATGTATTCTAGTACTGGGGATAGATTTCAGATGTAAGGAACAGACATGAATTTCTTGGCTTCAAGAAGGCTAGTTTCCCCTTCCAAAACAGTGCAACAGAGTTACCCAGACCAGGAATTCCAATCCCAGTCCTAGCAGAAAAAATGACACCTTTATACTATGTGACGCCCAATTCTTACGTATTTCATTATGCCTCCATTTAATGAACGTGATTGTTTAAATGCTTCATGAAATACTGATTAAAATCAATCGGTGTCCTATAATATAATTGTGTATAATTTTATCGTAGAATTATTTAAGGGCTGCCCATTCAATCATAACATACATCATGTTCCATTGGTATTCATATAGATAGGAATCTGTTTCTAAGGATCTCTTTCCTTTTGGAGGTGGCAGGACCAGGATTCGAACTTAACTGGAGGATAGGTCCAAGAATTGCAAGAACAATGATTAGGCAGGCACCAGTGGCTCTCAGAAGTCCTTATTGAGGTTTAAACGGCTGTGATAGGAGCATCATAGTCAAATTCACACTAGGCAGGAAAGTCCTTGAGATCCCTGTGCACCTTCAATGTCAACAAAGCCAGAAGTAGAGCTGTGTAGCTCCAGTGGTAGAGGGATAGCCCTGATTAAAAGCAGCTCACAACACACACAAACTCACACATACACACACACACACACACACACACACACACACACACACACACACACACACACACACACACACTGCAGTCTAATTATCTATCTGTTTATATATTGGCCATTCCTAGGGCTTGATCTCAGGTCCTCAAATTTGCCTGCCAACTTCTCTTGCATCAGACTCGTGTGCTAACATTTACCCACTCATGAAGTTGGCCTGATAGGCCCTGAGTTCAATTCACAGAACTGCCAAAACTTAATCCTGGTGGAAAGCCAATTGTCCCAATTGGTTTCTTTATTGTTGAAATTCCTGGGACTCAGGAATGATGTAGAATACATAGGCAAATATATGTCTTATGTAATAGGATGCAAAAAATATTATATGTGTAATCATATTCACTAAAATATATAAGAAACAAAACACAAAATAAAATGAATACACTAACTGCAATATACAGTAAAAATGTGTAGGTCAATAAAATTCATGTACTTAAAATATATACGAATATTTTTTTTCGAGTGCTAGGACTTGAATTCAGGCCCTAGAAACAGGCCTGATTTTCTTGTCTTCCAGAATGGTGATCTGCAGATTTACCCAGACCCTGAGTTCAAATCCCAGTCCTGGCAGAAAAAATGGCATGAATTCCAAGCCAAGAAACCTCATAATATTTAAAATATTTTTAATGTATATATGTATGTATGTATGTAGGAAGGTAGGTAGGTAGGGAGGGAGGGAGGGAGGGAGGGAGGGAGGAAGGTATTTTTCTTTTGTCAAGCACAGGGCTTGAACTCAGCTCATGGCAATTCTGCCTCAGCTTTGATCACCCTAGGCTGGGGTACAGCCACTGGACCCACAGCCTAACCTGGGTTCCTGGGACCCAAAGGCTGACAAGAAAAAAAAAAAATTAATGCGACACAGGAAAAAAAAACCTGGCAACTTGCAGATGGCTACCGGTTTTACATTTCTTTGCTTTGCTAGGTGACCATCCTGCATCTGAATGACCCGGTTGAAGAATGTTGGTAACTTGGCATTGTTGAAGGCTGGCGGGCTATCAGGGAAGCCATAGACCAACATGGCAATATAGGCCCTGTGTTTGAAGCCGGGTCCTGACCCCTACCAATGGAGGGAGATCCTAAGTGTCTCGTTCCTATTCATAAGAATACCAATGGCAGATTATGAATGGCAAGGTTGAAGTAGTTGTTTCTGAATACTACTATATAAATAGAGTGATTTTAGGATGCCAATGGATTTCAATGAATATTTTTGACACATTCAAAGAATACTATTAATTACATAGACACAGTAGTTTCAGGACAGTGGTTGATTTAATCAATAATTAAGGATGAAAACAATACTATTAATTACATGGAGATATACTAAATACCCAAGAATTGATAGGAATGTAGCCTATATAACTGAATAATGTATACACATCTCTGGCGCTCTATAAAAATCAATAATTATTTTTGTACTACCATCTGCATGTCAATCTGTTCTAATTTTGTCAACTCCTAGAGCTGGATCTCAAGTTCTGGAAATACTTGTCAGCTCAATATGCCTCAGGCTGGCATGCTGACACTCATCCATTCATGAATTGGGCCTTGTAGGCTGTGACTTCAGATGCCAGCCTCACAAAAATTGAATCGTGCAGGAAGAAGCCCATGGCAATACATGTTTTCCTTTTCTGTGAAAGTCCTGGAAATCAGGTGTGAAGTTTCTTACATAGTCAAATCTATATCCTATGTAATAAATGTAATAAATATTTCATGTGTAATAACAGTCAATAAAATAAATGGTAAATAAATGAATAAAACAAAAAATAAAATGAATAAATATACTAATCACAATATGGGGTCAACATACGGGGTTCAATTTCAGGGCCTGGGAAGTGCCTGGCAGCTGAATTGGCTAGAGGCTGCTGTGCTGACAGTCAGCCATTCATGAATCCAGCCTTCTAGGCCTTGAGTTAGATCCCACCACTGCCTAAAAATACAATCTTAGAGTGAGAAGCCAAGCGTGACACATGTTTTCTTTTTCTTTGAAAGTGCTCGGTGACAGGTAGGATGTATAATTCAGATGAAAATCTATATGTTATGTAATAGGATGTCATAAATGTAAAAAATGTCATAGGTGGAAGAGTTCTCGCTACAATAAATGAAAAACAGATTGAATTAGTAATGAATCATTCTAGGATAAAATTAGAAACAAAAACTATAGGATGTGGATTAAGTTTAATATTATATTAAGTATTACCAAAATAAAAATGTCATGGAAACATAAATACCTAATAATTGGTGGTAACACATGATGCATAATTCAATAATGTATAGACATCTGTCTCATTCTATAAAATATGAAATTATGTGTATGGATGTATGCACATATGTGATAAACAATAATAGGATATTGAGTAATTTAGTTAATGTTTTATTAATTGTTAAATGGGACACATCATTAAATGGAGACATAAGTTTATAAGTAATAATTGGTGGTAATATCTATAAAATAATAATATACAGACATCTTTCTGTGTATATAATGCTTACATCAATCTCTATCCATTTATACCTCGTTCATTCCTGGGGCTCGGTGGTTAAGTGCTCACCTAGTGAGCATGAAGCCCTGGGTTGGATTCTTCAGTGCCACATAAACAGAAAACCCAGAAGTTCTGCTGTCTTTCAATCAATTGAGTTCTACCCTTGAGCACAAATGATTATGGACAGTGTCAAAGCCCTTACTAAAGCCCCAGGACTGCCGCCAAAAGAGGTACTATGTTGTAACTGCAACTATATAAGGACAGTACTTCAAATACCACATGGCAGAGCAAGCTAGGAGTCTGGTGCTGACAGCTGCCACCTAACCTGACTTAGACAGATATAAACTGCTGCCACAAAGCTCCCTGGGTACCTCCATCATCCTGGCTTACCTTGGCTTACCCCCTATATCCTGGCCGCTCTGGGGCTTTAAACCCTGGCGGGAAGTCTGCTAGACTCTTTGAAATATGGCTCGAAGTGGTAGAGTTCTAGCCTTGTGCCAATGTTATTAGAAAAATAATATCCCCAAGCCTTAAGCTCAAGCTCCATGACTAACCCCCCCCCAAAAAAATAAAACATCCCACTAAACACTTAGGTGTAAACTTTTGTGGTTTGTGAAATGTTCCTCAAAGAATGGTGATATTGATTAGAGCGCCCTAAGTCTAATGACAGCTTGTGGAACAGAGTTGTGTGCTGAGTCCTCCATACAGTACTCTGTGCTGAGTCCTACACAGGGTGCTATGTGTCGAGTCCTTCACAGGGTGCAGTGTGCTGAGTCCTGCATTGGTGCTGGGTTCTGAATCTTTCACAGGATGCTGTGTGCTGAGTCATGCAAGAGTGCCATGTGCTGTGTCCTTCACCAGGTGCATTCTTTCATTGGGTCTTGTAAGATCTCCCCACTGAGATGATTATGCAGACAAGAATATTGAGGCTCAGATATGTTTCCAAGGGAGGGACAAAATTATGTATTACTGAAGACTAGTGAGTTGTCTACTACAGACAATTGTTTGTTTTGTTTCTTCTCAGTCATGAACCTTGAGCTAAGGGCCTAAGCTCTCACCCTTACCTCTTGGGCTCATGACTAGCACTCCACCGCGTGGAGCCATGGACCCCCTTGCAGCAAAGGCCACAGCCTATGGGTCTATAGCTGAGGTCTCTCATCCTGCCTTCTCAGGAAACTGAGATCTGAGGATCTGGGTTCCAATTTATCCCAGACACAAAACTTCCAATGAGCCTATTATCTCCAATTCACTATTAAGAAACCTGAAGTGGAAGCTAGGTGCTTGTCATGCATGCCTGTCATCCTAGCTACTCAGATCATAGTTCAAAGCCAGCATGGGCAGGAAAGTCCTTGAGACACTTAGCTCCAATGGACCACCAGAAAAGCTGAAGTGGCTTTTGACTCAAGTGGTAGAGCACAAGACTTGAGCTGAAGAGCTCAAGAACAGCATCCAGGCCCAGACATCACCTCCTACAATAATAAAAAAAAGAAACTAACTAACTAACAAACCTGAAGTATAGGGCTGAACAAACCTGAAGTATGGGTCAATAATGTTTTTTTTCTTGCTTCTATAGATCAAGAACTCTAAGAACATTTAGAGTGCAAGTACTTCTCATCACCAAGGAAAACACAGAAAGCTCTTGAACATCTGACCTTTCAGAAGTGGAAGTCAGATTGTCATAGACTTTTCTGCCCTGGCTGGCTTCACCCTGTGATCCTCAGACCTAAGCCTCCTGAGCTAGGATGACGGGCCTGAACTACTGGTGTTCTGCTAGGTTCAGAACTGTGGTGACTTTGACAATACAAGTCAACTGCTTATCACAAAGTGCTTGGGGAGCATATTAAGCCTTTCAACATTGGACCTTTAAGAAGCCTGTAGGACACAAGATTACAATGATAGAGTCTGAGAGGCTGGACATATGGATGTGTTACACTTGAACCATAAGCTCTGATTCCAATTCTGTTATACATCAATGTTCATTTTCCAAAAGATGTTCTCATAACTAGCAAATAGGAAAAGTACCTTGATTAATCCTCACTTTTTTCCCAATTGTGTGTCTAGAACTGAAGCCTAGGCACTGTCCTTTAGACCCTCAGGTCAAGGCAAACAGTCAACCACTTGAGCCACAGTGCCACATGGGGTCTTTTCGTGGTTCACTGGAGATAAGAGTCTAACAGGCTTTCCTTGATTGGCTGTCTTTGAACTGTAGTCTTCAGGTCTCAGCCTCCTGAGAAGCTAGAGTTCCATGTGTGAACCACTGACATTTCGTCTATTGTTTTTGGCAGTCCTTGGGATTGATCTTAGGGCATGGGTACTGTCTCTGAGCTCCTTTTTCTCAAGGTTAGCCACTTGGGCCACTCCACAGCTTCTGGCTTTTTCTGAGTATGTGGCACTGAGGATTAAACCCTGGCATTCATGCATGTTAAGCGAGCTCTTTACCACTAAGCCACATTTGTAGCCCCACTCTTACAATTTTATCCCTCACTTGCCTATCCTCAGGAAAAGGTTTCTGACTATAAATCATTTAAAGAAATCCCAATAGGAAGATGTCCAAATATTGTATAAAGCTCATACTTGGTAGAGACTCTAAACATGTGAAGACTGTGACAAATGCTTCCATTTAATTATGTATTATGTTTCAACATTTAATAAAATAATAAAAATGAGTCAATATCCTAAATTATTGTATAGACTTTTATTAAAAATGTGCAAATTGAATAAATATTATGAGGATAATAATACTAAATACAATAATTAATCAATTAATGAATAAAAGAAAAACAAAATACAAAATCAATAATAAAAATCATAATATGAAATTAACATACATATGTAAGTGTATATCATATATTAAACATGTAAAGAAACATTTTTTTCCATTGCAGAGCCTTCATTCAGGTCCTGGGAACTCTAGCCTGAATTTCCTTTCCTCAAGGACCGTGAGCTTCGCCCTCACCCATGGTATAAAGAGTTACCTGGATAATGATCTCAAATCCTAGCAATGGCAGAAATACTGGCCCCAGTTCCAAGACAGTGACTTCTTCTTTTTTTAATGGAAGCAGTTACATTTATTCAGTACCATACTTAACATTTAAAAAAAAGCAGTGTGGAATTTGTACACCTATTCAGACATCCTTTCCTCACCTCTAAATTGCTTCTCTGAGTATGACATTGTTTCTCTTTTTTTGTCCTTTTTTATTGCAAAAGTGTTTTACAGAGGGGTTACAGTTACAGGAGCAAGGTAATGAGTACATTTCCTATTGAGCATTGTTGACTCCTTCTTTGTTTTCCCCCTACCATCCCTTCCCTCCCATCTCCACAACTACTTCACCCTGCCGAGGTTAGTGACTTAGTTTTGCTTTTGTGATTGGCACGGGGTTTGAACTCAAGTAGTGGCAACTCTTCCCTCACATTGCTACAAATTTACCAACACCCTGAGTTCAAATCCCAGGCTAGGAAAGAAAACTGGCAGAAATTCCAAACTAGGGAGTTTTATTTTTTTTATTTAGTTAAATAATTAATATTTTTATTTATTTATTTATTTTTTAGCAATCCATGGGACTTGAACTCAGGTCGTGGAAACATTTCCTCAGCTTGGATCTCCCTAGGCTGGGGTGCAGTCTCCAGACCCATAGCCGATCCTGATATCCTAGGCCAGAGGGCTTGCAGAAAGAAAACAAAAAGCTAGAAAACACAAAAAGTGGTGAGCTGAAGAGGGCTGGCATTTTATGATTTTTGGGGGGCATGGTGACCATCCTGACACCAATGGCAGGAAATCACAAGAGACTCAATCCTATGCATGGGAATACCAATTGAATGAGTAGTTCTTGCATCCATCTAGTCTAAAATTGGATGCATTATTCCTAGAATGCTGATTGATCTTAATGTAGAGTTTATCAAGCATGAAAAGAATAATATTCCTTCATTGGTGGTATAATAAATACCTAAGAGTTGGTAGGAATGTAGTAGGTGTCATTCAATCATAGATAGACAGCTCTGGCACTCTTTAAAAATATATATTTATTTGCATAGCACCGTCTGCCTATCCATGTATCGCTGTTTTGGCCAAACATGGAGGTCGATCTCAGTGCCTGGGAACCACTTGACAGCTTCATTGGTTAGAGGGTACCATGCTCAAACTCATCCATTCATGAATTGGGCCTGCTAGGCACTGAGTTCCAATCCTCACATTGCCAAGCATGATGGAGAACACATCTACAATCTATATTCCATGTGATAGGATGTAAACAATGAAATAAATGGTAGAGGTGTCATCAGAGTCAATAAAATAAATGGTAAATAAATAAAATGAGAAATAAAATTTATAAACGCACCAAACACAATATGGACTGAACATCTGAACGGAAGTATAAATCCTACCATTTAAATGTATATAAGAAGTATCTTTTCCAGGACTAAGGCTTGAATTCAGTCCCCCTAGGAGGAGGGAATGGCGGAAGATCCTGAGATACTCGTTTCTGAAACTAGGAAGAGAGATCGATCTCATCCTTGAATGAGTAGTTCGTGCATGATGTGAATAGGAAATGATACCTAAGACTCATGGGGTATAGATTTTTTGTAAAGAAGAGTTGATGAAGCATGACAATAATCATTATATACATGAAATGGATGCATCAGAAAAGATCCAAATATAGGTACTCACAGATTAGATTCCATCACAGGTCACCACAATCCTACTTTATACATTTATGTACTTATTTGCATTCTACCTTCAGTGTATTAATGAATGACTATTGTGCTCCCCATTCTCCCCCCATGGGGGTTCAAACTCAGGTACTGGGAATGCCTAGCTCCTTTGTCGTTCAAAGGCTGGTGTGCTCATGTGGACCCATTCACCAATTGTGCCTGCTAGGCCCCGAGTTCAGATCCCAGCGCTGCCAAAAGATTCGTCTTGATTTCAGAAGCCAATTGTTGCATTAATTTTTCCTTTCCTGTGCAAGTCTTGGGTCTCAGCTATTAGCTTCTGGTTGGCCTCATCACACTCTCAGAATAACCTATTCAGGGTATCCAATTTTTCATTCAGCAGGTTTACTAGCCTTGCAGTTAATCTATCATGAACATTATCCTCTAGGTTATTCTGGGACTGTTCTGTAGCTTGTTTGTGTGGAGATAGTTTTGAGATTTTTGGTTTGCCATATTCCTTGTGTTTCTGCAGTTGGTTCTACCCATTTGGAGACAAGAATCACATTGGTATGACAGTAGGACAGTCTTTTTATGGGGGAGGGGGAGCGGAGCCAACCCAGTGTCATGTACATATATAGATCTTAAGGTTTCAAAGTTATGTGTAAGTGTTTTCCTATTTAGCTCTCTTTTTCTTTGCTTGGAGAGGGATATTGTGGCTTCAGGGTCAAGATTATGTATAGTTGTAACTTGTGACATCCTGGGTTTGGATGATAAGTACTCTGCTCCTTAGAGTTAACAAGATGGTCCCCTTGTACTCAAAATAGTCAAATGGAACCAATTTTGTGGTCAAATATAGAACCAAATGTAAGTTGGTTCATATATTAACCGTTAGGAATCAGTGGGCTGGAGCAGATGGAGAATTGAAGGGTTAGGATTAGAGAGATATGATTTCAAGTTCAGAAAAGAACTTGGGTATAATGATAGTAGAGGGATAAGAACAGCTTGGGGGAGGGGTATATGTATGTAGTACAATGAGAATAAAGACCTTGTTATCAAGTGTCAGAGGTGGAAAAGAATTTGAAGAAACGTTATGTAGGGAGTAGCTTAGAGATCGAGATGAAGGTAAGAAAAAGAAGTGTATTTGGAAAGTTGCTGAGATTAGAGAAAGATTTTTCAAATATTATTAGAGAGTCACTTAATCTAAGTTAACTCCTGTAATTATTGTTTACACACGTAGAAGGAGGCCTTACTTTGTGTATAGAACTAGGCAGGGTAGCTCTGATGGAGTATTAGTATAATGTGGAGAGAGAGGAGAAAGGGAGAGTTAGAAGAAAATAAAGAATAAAAATCTGACAAATTAGATCAGAAAGTGGAAGAAGAAACCAAATAATAATGAAAAATAGAAGCATTAAGAGAAATAGCAAATCCTAAATCACAATACACTTAAATCGTACACTTAAATAATACGTAGAAATAAAAACAACCAACAAAAGATCAGACATAAAGCCTAACAAAACAACAAAAACAAGAATAAAAACTGAAGAATTGTTTTTGGGGGGTTCTTTAGGGGAGCTTTAGTCTCACCATAGATCTCAGAGCAGATTCCTGATAGAACATTGTATGTCTTGCTGTAGTCAACTTTCCTTGTAGCTTGGTTGGGAGTAGATGGCCTTTTGATGGGAGAGGGTGCCTGTTATCTACAGTCACACTCTCAGGTCTGGTGGCAGGGAGTTTTGGGGGTTTCAGGTTTGTAGACTGCTATCATAGGCCTGCAGCTGTGTCCCAGGCTTTTCCAGGTAGCCACACCAGCCTTAGGAACAAAGCTTATGGCCGTGTTTTGTGCTGGTATGATCCCTTCTTTTGGAAGTGGATTTGGGTCAGAGGGCTTTGGAATTCCACATGGAATTGCCACCCCCAGAGATTAGACCCAGTTGGGTTACTCACGAGGTCTGTAGCTGGTGGTGTGCTGTGGCAGGAAAGACTTGGAAAAAATTATATTAAGTGAAGAAAGCCAGGCCCAAAAAAACATAGGGCCCATGATTTCCCTTGTTTGCAATAACTAGTATATGTCTGAGACAAGCAGGAAAGGTCAGATAAATTGATGTTAGGTGAAAGGAACTCCAAGATAAGGATTCAAATATTTTTGCTTTCATGCAATTGTTTCTAACATATTTATAATGTGATTTGTTTGTTGCTTGGTATGGCCTTCCCTCATGGTATAACACCTGGTTTCACTGTATTTGATGGTTTAATTTGTGAAGGAGAAAGGAGAAAATTGTATTTAATGGTGAAAAAAAAGCCATTCCCTCTTAACTCAGGAACAAGATAAGGATGTCCACTCTCTCCACTTCTCATCAATCTAGTATTAGAATGCCTAGCTACAGCAATAAGACAAGATGCAAACATAAAGGGGATCCAAATAGGAAAAGAAGAAATAAAAGTATCTCTCTTTGTAGATGACATAATCTTGTACATAAAGAATCCCATACACTCCACTCCCAAATTACTCAAGCTGATTCAAATCTTTGGCAAAGTAGCAGGGTATAAAATTAACCCCCAAAAATCAATGGCTTTTCTGTATGCCAACAATAAGAAAAGTGTGGCTGAAATTAGGAAAGCAACTCTATTTGTAATAGCGCCACAAAAAATAAAATACCTAGGAATTAACTTAACCAAAGAAGTGAAAGACCTCGATGATGAAAACTTTAAAAGCTTGAAAAAGGAAATCAAACAGAACTTAAAAAATGGGAAAATCTCCCATGCTCCTGTATTGGAAAGATTAACATCGTAAAAATGGCAATATTTCCCAAGGCTATCTACAAATTCAATGCGATACCTGTCAAAATTCCAACCTCATTCTTCAAGGAAATAGAAGTGGCAATCCAAAAATTCATATGGAACAATAAAAGTCCCCCAATAGCAAAAATGCTCCTCAACGGAAAGAACACTGCTGGAGGAATATCAATACCAAACTTCAAACTCTACTATAAAGCCATAGTAATCAAAACAGCTTGATATTGGCACAAGAAAAGACCTCAGGACCAATGGAATAGTATTGAAAACCCAGAAATTAACTTACAGACCTATAGCCATCTAATCTTTGATAAAGGAGCTAAAAAAATAGAATGGAAGAAAGACAGCCTCTTCAGTAAATGGTTCTGGCAAAACTGGTTAACTACTTGTAGAAAACTAAATCTAGATCCTAATATATCACCCTGCACCAGAATCAAGTACAAATGGATCAAAGACCTCGAAGTCAAAGCAGACACTCTGAAAACATTACAGGAAGGAATAGGCGAAACCCTAGGTTTCCTGGGCGCAGGCCGAAATTTTGTTAATAGAGACCCGGAAACAAAATGAATCAAAGAAAGGTTGGACAAATGGGATTGCATGAAGTTGCAGAGCTTCTGCATGGCAAAGGACATAGCTAGCAAGATCAATAGAAAGCCTAAGGATTGGGAGAAGATCTTCACTAGCCATACAACGTACAAGGGTCTCATATCTAAAATATACTTGGGACTCAAAAAATTAAATCCCCCTACAACAAATCCTCAAAGAAACAAATGCCCTATAAATAATTGGGCTAAAGACTTAAAGAGAAACTTCTCTGAAGAAGAAAGAAGGATGGCCAATAGACACATGAAGAAATGCTCAACCTCCCTAGCCATAAAAGAAATGCAAATCAAACCTACATTAAGATACCAACTCAAACCAGTTAGAATGCTAAAAATCAAGAACTCTAATAACAATCGATGTTGGAGTGGATGTGGACAGAAGGGAACCTTACTTCGTTGTTGGTGAGCTAAGATATGGAACCAACCCAGATGCCCCTCAGTAGATGAATGGATCAAGAAAATATGGTATATATACACAATGGAATTCTATACCTCCATCAGAAAGAATGGCATTGCCCCATTTTTTAGGAAATGGAAAGACTTGGAAAAAATTATATTAAGTGAAGTAAGCCAAGACCAAAGAAACAGGTCCCATGGTTTCCCTAATTTGCAATATCTCGTATATGTATGAATCAAGCAGAAAATTTCAGATAAGTTGATGTTAGGAAAATGAACCCTAAGATATGTATTTAAATGTTTTTTTCTTTCATGCATTTTGTTTCTAAAGCATTTATGAGATTATTTCTTTGTTGCTTTGTATGTCCCTCCCCCACAGTATAACCCCTGCTTTCACTATGTGGTGTCGATATAATTTGTGCAGTGGAAGGGGAAAAACAACTCCCTTAAATAAGGATACAGGTGGACCCGTTGCAACAATGAGAAGTACAAGTTGTCATGTCGAAAATGAACTTTTCAACTTCGGTGGGGGGTGAGGATTGGGTGGGGGAGATGCTGGGAAGGGATGGGAAAGGGACACACAAGACTATCTGCTAGTAGCAGATGGTGTGTACCCAATCCCAGAGATAGACAAGTGCTTGACGGGCAAGGGCAGAATTTCCTTCCATGGCCTATAGTCACATCACCTCCCTGTGTTAGGATCAAGATTAAGGAATGAATATTATGTTGTCCCTTTCCTATTTACATTTCCTTCTGGGCTACTCTGGTGCTGGTTGCACTCTCTAATGGAAATAGTTTTGACCATGGAGGCTCGATCAGAGGTGATAAAAGAGTTTTTATTGGAATGCTAGTGTTATACAGGTGGCTAATTTCAAAGACCTGCAGCCAGCAAATACACAACACAGGAAACAGACCACAGAGGAAACAAAGGACAAAAACAATATAACAAACCAATTCAGCTCCAATGGATTGCTGAATGAATTTGGATGCCATGTTGACCAGAGAACAGCCAGGAGACAGGAGACAGGACATGAATATGGAGACATATGACATGGTGTAATGGCACCTGAGCTGGTCCACACATGAATCGGGTCAGTACATGGGGAGAGTCAAGGAAACTCCCAGTCCCAGGCACTGAAATGACAGAGTTAAAAACCTACCAGCCAGATGTCCACCCAGAATTTAAAATTCTGCCATTACCAGTCTATTGTCTTACTAGAAACTTTTATACATTCTGTGTATTTTTCTTGTTCGATAATGTTTGTATTTTTTGGACTAAAACTTTTCAGTAGTTTTGTCGGATATGTATGGTGGAGGTTTATTCTTTTAATTGCACCACTCTGGAAGTATTTTCGTGCATTTGTCCTTTATCATTCACTTGTGAAAAATACCTTAGCAAGGTACAGTAATCTTGGTGGATAAAATGCATTTTTTCAGTACTGTAAGGACTTCCTAAGGACTTCTACCATGCCCTGCTGGTATGTATGTATTATATTTAGGAGTCAACTGTAAGAGGAACAGGGGCACACCTAAGTGTTATGAGTTCCATTTCTCTCCTATTCTAGAGAATCTTCCATACAAAATTCACTTTTGACAGCTTGATCATACAATAGCTTGCTATAGATGTGTAGATGTCATTGACAAAAATTTGATTAGCATTTTATGTTTTTGTATCTTAGTATATATTTTTATCCTTGTGTACATAGAATTTTAAATACTGTCATTACTTATTAGAACAAGCATTTTATCTTGTTGGCATCCTCAACCATTTATTAAATCCACAAAACACTAATATTTACTATTATATATACTGTTGTCAACTTTTGACAAAACTTCTTTCACATTTCCTTATCCTTGCTTTCAGTTTAGTCAACCATATTTACATGTTTGATTAGACTTCCTTCAAGGTAACTATTTTCTTCTGTATAGAAGATATCACTAACCTAACTGCAATAAGTTGAGAAATTTTAAATGTACATATATATTTATATACATATAAATATATATACACTATATATTGAAAAAGTTCATATTCTCATTTGAATTTTGATGTTCCCACTATTGTTTCTTTCTTTGAACAATTCATCTTTACTTCCTCATATTAATTTCCTTAAAATGTGCACACATACATACATAAGAATGAAGGCACAAAAATGACAGAATAGAAACAAATGTACTTTAATACTTTTTAGTCCTCTGTTTTCTTTTCTAACCACTATCTCAATCTAAAAATATTGTGAAGGTAATAGTTATTACTGCCTTTTATCATAGTGGTCTTGGAACTGGGATTAAATGTAGAGTTTGCTCACAATTCTTTCCTCATCCCTCAGGTTGGATGTCCCTCTGTTAAGAATGAATTACTTAGAGTTGAATGTATCCCTTTGTCTGTGTTACATGAATGAAAATACATTTCCCCCACCTAATATGTGAACTCTTGTTCTGGTTGATATTTCAGGAAGTGTTGTTCACTATTTTGGGTGTGTGAGCAGAGCTTGCTATAGAATAATATCTAAATGACACTTTGCTCCTGAAAGATGTTCTTAAATTGAAAATTTGTTAGCCTGACCTCCCATACAACCACATACCCTAAACTGATTGACTCAAACCCAAGTTTTAATTTTATTTTTTTTAATTCCCTGGCTTGAACACAGGACTTGAGTGTTGTCCTTGAGCCTCTTTGTACTCAAAGCTAGCATTCTACTACTTGAAACAAGGCATCTCTTCTGGCTTTGAGTGGTAAATTGGAGGTTAATATCCCACGGGGACTTTCCTACTTGTGCTGACTTTGAACCATGATAGATAGATCTCAGACTTCTGAGTAGTTAGGATTACAAGCGTGAAACACTGGAGCCCAGCAAAACAAAAGTTTTTTCACACACATGGAAATTGTTACTCTGAGATAAAGACAACTGAATACTTGATGTCTCATGAAAGTCTATTCCATATTTAAGGGACAGGTTTGTACTGTGGTGCATGTGGAAGTGGGGATAAAGCAAGCTCTCTCATGGCTTAAGTAAGTTTCTGAATCTCATTGATAACAAATTCCCTTCATGTCCTTACCTATTCCTATTTACAAACATAAGTACAATATTTGCATTCCATCCTGATTAGGGTAATATTTTAACATATTCATTGGCAGAGAAATAAGCATTCAGTCCATCAAAATCTTAAGTTTTTAAAAACTCCTCAAAATTCTATGCTTATTATGTAGGCTTATTTTCAAGAACTACAATTTGTTTTGGGCTTGGATTTTACTATTGAGATTTTTTTAAAAACATGATCTTTTACATAACTTGATTCTGGGATTTGATATATATGAGGTTCAATATGGAAGTTGGACCGAATTTACAGATCCCTTCATTTGCCTCTTTAGGAAGTTCGAGATCCCAAACTACTCTTGTATGAAAGACTAAGTCTATAGCGTTTACAGATTCATCAGGATTAAAATCTTCCCAGACTTGGACACTACTGGACTTCTACAAGATTCAATAGGTGAAAGTAGGACAAGTGAGGAGATACTTTAAAATGTCTAACTTGGTGCCCTTTCAGGTATTAGAAAAGAATGAAAGGAGGCTGAGAAAACGCCATCGCCACTAAGATGCAGCCTGCAACAACAGCAGTTAAGCTGGGAATGTTTGACTTAGAACGTTTATCAGACCTGAGCCTTTGCTCCTCTCCCCCAGTTTGCCTGACAGCTAACCATACATGTCTGCATGATGCCTCAGGTTGACCACCTCAACAGCCCTTGCAGGCTGGACGCTGGCCTACAGCCAGGATTACAAGGAAAGCTAGCTGAACAGATATTTCAAGGAATTATTCTTTTTTCTGGAGTAGTTGGATTTATCTATGTGTACATGGCTGAACAGTTTAGATGGATATATAACTATAAACTATATAGTTGGCCGGATTGGCTTTTCTGTGTTTGCTGACATTTCTTCCATGGCCCATCTACAAATGACATCCCCTCACAACTAAGGAACAGAAGACAAGAAAAATGGGATAGAAAAATTAAGAGGCATGCTAAAATAATTGATTGGGGTTTTCATGAGAACACATACTTTTGTTTTCTCTGAGGTGATCTAAATTGATATCATAACCAAATTATGAGATTAAAACTTCCTATGCTCATAAACAAAGTTGCATGTAGATATAGTTTTCTTTATATTTCAAAGACAGTTAGAAATAACTCAGTTGTGTTAGACTAATACATATTTTATACCAACTCTTCATTATCTTGTTATGAAATGGAAAACTAAACACAAGTATATAATGTTTCTTCCAGGTATAAATAATAAATGCCTCATAAATGACAGCAAAAAAAAGAAAAAAGATGAAAGGGAAAGGTATTTAGGAACTTATCAAATTTTGTGATATCCAAGAGTGCATTCAGCCAAGCTCTGGTGGCTCACTCTTGTAATCCTAGCTACTAAGGAGGCTGAGACCTGAGGATCACCGTTAAATGCCAGCCCGGGGAAGACAGACCATGAGACTCTTAGCTCCAATAAATCACAAGAAAAACAAAAGTGGCACTGTGGCTCAAGCAGGAGAGTGCTAGCATGGAGCTAAAAAGCACAGGGACAGCCCAGTGTTCAAGCCCCACAACTGACAAAAAAAGTATGCATTCAAAGATAATGGGATATCTATAATCTAATTAGATTGGAAAAGGGAAAGGAAAAGTTACTGCAGATTTCAGGTTTATTTAGAGTTTTAAGCCTTATCAATAATTTCCTTTAAGAACTGGGAAGTTGAAAACGACTTTAGAATAAGAAAATACGTTAAGCTGGGTGGTTCACATGTGTTAATCCTAGCTACTCAGCAAAATTATCTATAATTAACAATGAAAATGCAGGAAATAATTTGTATTTCAAGGAGTAAATGCTAGCCTTGAAGCAAAAACAAAAAAAAAATGAATGAGGCTCTCAGGTTGTGAAACTGAACTATCACACGCACACGCACACACACATTCACACACACACACACACACACACACACACACAAACGTGCATGCTCATGTGCAAGGTATGTTGAAGTAAATCAGTCTCAGAAAGAGAAATGGGGTCTGTGTCCCCAAAAGAAAAAAGTAAAACACACATATCCATTGTCATGTATATCTGATCAAGCTGCCTAAAGTAGAGTACACATAGAAGTAAAATTTTATGGTGTAACCTCTTTGACCAACTAACAGTATCAAATGTGAACAGTACAAAGATGAATCTTATATTGTCTCAGTGGGGTAGGTGTTAAAGAAGAATTGAAAAGAGGCAAAGGAATAGGGAGTCGATGGTTGAGAAAATACTATGTTAAGATTCAATGTACATATGTGAAAATGGAACTAGGAAAGAAAAGGAATGGGTGGTGTTTTAATAGATTGGAGCAGTTGAAGGAAACTGTAACAAAGTCCAAGAGATATTGTCCAAACCAATTGATACATTGTACAACTGTTTAAGAAATTTATCCATGGGGCCTATAATCCTAATTACTCAGTTGGTTAAGAACTGAGGATTGTGGGAGTTCCGGGAAGATGGCGGAGGAGAAGCTGGAATCTGAACAAGCTCTCGCATAGAAAGCAGCTTTAGAGTTCCAGTGAACAGTCCTAAGCCAGAGAATCACACCAAGTGTGCCATCACAGGACAGAGAGTTAGTCAAGAGAGGGGAAGCCAAGGAGACACGTCTGAGCGCCTGCCAGCAGCTGCCGCTGCGGCGGCAGGGTTGCGGCGGCGACCACGGCCGCGGGGTCATACCTGAGACACAGAGAGTCCGGGACGAAGGAGCCAGACGCAGCGGACGAGCGGATTCTACTCAACACCAACAAGAACCAACAAGGAGCGGACATCTTCATCCTGCTGTTTGCAGACCAGAGACGACCCAGGATCCAAGACTCGGCGTGAGTACAAGCCCGACGTCCTCACTCCTCAGGGAGCAGAGGAGGGAAGGCCACCCCTCCCCCCCCCAGCACCGGTGATCTCCATCTTGGATACCGACAATGCTCGGAGGAGCTGCTAGCTCCAGCTCAGGCCTTGGAATAAAACGAGTCATTTAGCAGGTCACAAGAACTTAACGGCGAAGTGACCTGCCAGACTCAGCTCCATCCAGGGAAAAGTCACCCAGCTCAGGCGCCAGCCATTGGAGTGCCTTGCCTCACTGGGTAACCAGAGCCAGAGGCTGCCCCTCCCTCTAGCAGCCACCACAATCAATTGAAAAACAGAAACCCTGAGAATGGCTCCAGGCTGGGCGCTGTGAGCTTTATCACAAAATAGCCCCAGGGAAAAGCTACTGTTTGTTGAAAGGCCTCAACTCTACCCAGAACCTAGCTTCATCACCACATCCCCCTCTTTTGTGATTCTCAAAGCAGATCACCCTCCCAGAAAACTAACCTGGGAGGGGGATCTCAAAATCTTGGGTAAAGCAGAGCATTTTTCTGCCTCTTCCAACCAACCGACTTAAGAAACCAATCAAGCCACACGACCTCAAGCTGACCAGAGACTCCAACAAGAGACTGGTTACAGACAAAAGGGAGATACAGGATTCTTCCCACTCCTCCCCCCCCCCCGAAAAAAAATCAAAAGACTTTTTTTTCTTTTTTTCTTTTTTTTTTCTTTTCTTCTTCTTTTCTTTTTTTTTGCTTGTTTTTTGTTTTTTGTTACCTTATATATATTTTTTCCCTTCTAAAATTTTTATTAATCTTTAATTTTTGCCTCTTCTGAAAAAATAATTTTTTCCAGTAACTTTTTTTTCTCATCTTATAATTTTTATTTTAGGAATATGTGAATGAGCGTTTTCCTTTCTTTTCTTGTCTTCTTTCTCTTTTTCTTTGTTTCTTAATTATCTTTTTGTTTTTTGTCTAGCTCTACTGAACTTCTGATCTTTTCTTCTCCCTTTCCCATCCTTAAAGTTTTTCACATCTCCACTATGTCCCTCCCCTTCTCTGAACATATTCACATTCCTCTCTAAATAGACGGTCTTTTAACCTCTATAATAACACTAATTTTTACATTTCTATTTTTTTTCTGGTCTCTCTTCTTTCCCCTTTCCGTCTCTTCTTTTTCTCTCTCTCTCTATTTGCATCCTACCCAACCCATTTCCTGCATTGTGATTAGGACATAGTTAACTCTCCCTGTGCCTCCCCACACCAATCTATTCCTATTTTTTACCCACATCTCTCCCTAATCCTAATAATTTCTGGTTTTCCAAATTCTTTTCTGCGGTTCGAAGTCCTTTAACATATAGTTGTTTGATGTTGAATAGATGTAACTGTTGAACTAGATTGTATCTGTAGACTATTGACTGTACAAACGCAAACTTTGGTTGATGGTTGCCTTAAGATAGTGTTCTAGCACAAAACTGGTGCAATCTTCATCTCAAATGGGCCGAGTAAGCCGGAAAAACACAAGAAAAATGGCAAATTCGGGTATCTCAATTCCCAATCTTGATAATCAGGGATTAGAACAGATAAAGAATAATCCAGAGGAGAGTTCGCAAATAGCTCTACAAACACTAGTAGCAAACATGATAAATGAGAATTTTGACAATGTACAAAGGACTCTGTATGAGCGTGATAGGGAGATAGAGGAGGCATCCCAGAAGTTTATACAGGAATATCATAAGCGTGAGGAAGCTACACAAAAACTGATACAGGATTTGCGTGAACAACTTGAGAATACTCAAAGAGAAAGGGGGGAATGGCGTGAGCAGGCAGAAAACACTCAAAGAGAACTGCAGGAATCCCAGGAACGGGAAGAAAGAGAACTGCAGGAATCCCACAGACGGGAGGAAGCTAAACAAAGAGTAATTCAGGAATTGAGAGACCAGGTAGAGAATACACAAAGATCACTAAAGGCATTCATGGAATCCATTAACAAAGAGATGAAGGAAGTCAGGGAGACCACAAAGGGAATGCTGAATGGAACCCAACAGAAGGAATGGGAGTCCAAAGAAACCATAACCAATCAACTAAGTGATTTGAGAACAAACACTGAACACCAAATTAAGGAAGTAAAGAAATTCATACAAGACCTAAAACAGAGCTTCAACAAAGAACTTGAAGCCATCAAAGCTGACCAATTAGAGGGAAAAGAGATAAAAAACAAAATAGAGAGTCTTGTCAGCAGATTAGACCATGCAGAAGATCAAATCTCAGGGATTGAAGACAGCCTAGATATTATAGAGAAAGAACATAAAACCATCCAAGACAAGTCCAAGAAATATGATAGGTCTATCCAACACCTGGAAGACACCATCAGAAGGCCCAATCTAAGGATAATGGGTGTAGAGGAGCACCTAGAAACAGAAGTTAATGGTCTAGGAAATTTGTTTAACAGGATCCTAGCAGAGAACTTCCCAAACATACAAAAAGATAGGCCTATTCAGATACAAGAAGCTTTTAGAACCCCAAATAGACCAGACCAGAATAGGACATCCCACCATCACATTATAATCCACACAGGATCAACCCAGACCAAGGAAAAGATCCTTAAAGCTGTCAAGGAGAAAAGGGTAATCACCTATAAAGGGAAACCAATTAGAATTACCTCAGACTTCTCAGCAGAGACAATCAAAGCCAGAAGAGCCTGGAATGACGTATGCCATGCCCTAAAAACAAACAACTATCAATCAAGAATACTGTACCCAGCTAAACTCTCCTTCATAACTGAAGGCCAAATAAAAACCTTCCATAGCAAAGAAAAATTGAAACAATACATCTCCACCAAACCAGCCCTACAAAAGATTCTTAAAGATGTCCTACACATAGAAAACCAACAAGACCGCAACAAAGGCCAAGAAACTGCACCCAAACTGAGAATCCAAGAACCTTAGGAAGAACCCAGTTTTCGCAGCCCCCAAGAAGGTGGATAACATGGCAGGAACTCCCAAATACCTCTCAGTCCTATCTCTTAACGTTAACGGACTGAACTCTCCAATTAAGCGACATAGACTGTCTAGTTGGATTAAAAAACAAGACCCTTCTATCTGCTGCCTGCAGGAGTCACATCTTGCCCGTAAAAACAAACACATTTTCAAGGTTAAAGGCTGGAACAAAATCTACCAAGCAAACGGCCCTCATAAACAGGCGGGAGTTGCAATCCTAATATCAGATAAAATAGACTTCAAATTAAAATTCGTGAGAAGAGATAAAGAAGGTCGCTACATACTAATTAAAGGATCTCTCCTTCAGGAGGATATTACAATTCTAAATATCTATTCGCCAAACAATGGAGCACCCAAATTTATCAAAGAAACACTACTTTCCCTCAAATCCCATATAGATCCAAAGACATTAATTGTTGGGGATTTTAACACACCACTCTCCCCACTAGATAGATCAACTCGGCAAAAACTCAACAGAGAAACCACAGATCTAAACAGCTGCATAGATCAACTAGACTTAACAGACATTTACCGAACATTTCACCCAGCAGCATCAGAATACATGTTCTTCTCAGCAGCACATGGAACGTTTTCTAAAATAGACCACATTTTAGGCCACAAAGCAAACTTGTCTAAATTCAGAAACATTGAAGTTATACCTTGCATTCTCTCTGACCACAAGGGAATAAAATTAGTACTCAACACCAAAAGCCACCAAAGAAAGTCCGGTATCACATGGAGGCTGAACAACACACTGTTGAATCATGAGGGGGTCATGGAAGAGATTAGAAAGGAAATTCAAATGTTCATGCTATTCAACAAAATTGAACACACAAATTACCAGCTCCTCTGGGACACAGCAAAGGCAGTACTCAGAGGCAAGTTTATAGCTCTGAACTCCTACATCAACAAATTGGAGAGATCTGAAACTAACAATTTAATGACACATCTAAACCTCCTTGAAAAAGAGCAGCAAGATAAACCCCAATCCAGTAGACAGAAAGAAATAATCAAAATTAAATCAGAATTAAATGAATTAGAATCCAAAAAAACTATAGAAAGAATCAACAAAACAAAGAGTTGGTTCTTCGAAAAACTTAACAAAATTGACAGAACCTTAGCAAACCTTATCAGAAAAAGGAGAGAACACACCCAAATTAATAAACTCAGAGATGAGAATGGAAACATCACCACGGAAACAACCAAGATTCAGAACATTATAAGGGAATACTTCTCAAAACTTTATGCTAATAAGTTTGAGGACTTGACAGAAATGGACCTTTTCCTAGCAAATATTGACATGCCAAAACTAAACCAAGATGAGTTAAACCAGCTTAACAGGCCCATATCAAGCATTGAAATAGAAACAGCAATAAGAGACCTCCCAGCTAAGAAAAGTCCAGGACCAGATGGTTTTACAGCGGAATTTTACAAGGCCTTCAAAGCAGAGCTCACACCAATACTCCTCCAACTCTTCAATGAAATTGAAAGAGAAAGCTCACTACCGAACACTTTCTATGAAGCCATCATTACCCTCATCCCAAAACCAGGCTGGGACTCATCAAAGAAAGAGAACTATAGACCCATTTCTTTGATGAACATTGATGCAAAATTTCTCAACAAAATTTTGGCCAATCGACTTCAACAATTCATCAAAAAAATCATACACCATGATCAAACAGGATTCATTTCAGGATGCAAAGCTGGTTCAATATACGCAAATCAATTAATATTATTCATCACATCAATAGGAGCAAGAGTAAGAACCACATGGTTATCTCAATAGATGCAGAAAAAGCATTTGACAAGATCCAACATCCCTTTATGATGAAGGTTCTGGAAAAATTAGGAATCCATGGATCATTCCTGAATACTATAAAGGCTGTATATGACAAACCCACAGCCAGCATTATACTCAATGGTGAAAAACTAAAGCCATTTCCTCTTAACTCAGGAACAAGACAAGGATGCCCACTCTCTCCACTTCTCTTCAATCTAGTATTAGAATGCCTAGCTACAGCAATAAGACAAGATGCAGACATAAAGGGGATCCAAATAGGGAAAGAAGAAATAAAACTCTCCCTCTTTGCAGATGACATGATCTTGTATTTAAAGAATCCCATAGACTCCACTCCCAAATTACTCAAGCTGATTCAAAACTTTGGCAAAGTAGCAGGTTATAAAATTAACCCCCCAAAATCAATGGCTTTTCTATATGCCAACAATGAGAAAAGTGTGGCTGAAATTAGGAAAGCAACTCCATTTGTAATAGCCCCACAAAAAATAAAATACCTAGGAATTAACTTAACCAAAGAAGTGAAGGACCTCTATGATGAAAACTTTAAAATCTTGAAAAAAGAAATCAACACAGAAATTAAAAAACGGCAAAACCTCCCATGCTCCTGGATTGGCAAGATTAACATCGTGAAAATGGCAATACTTCCCAAGGCTATCAACAAATTCAACGCGATACCTATCAAAATTCCACCCTCATTCTTCAAGGAAATAGAGGAGGCAATCCAAAAATTCATATGGAACAATAAAAGACCCCGAATAGCAAAATGCTCCTCAACGGAAAGAACACTGCTGGAGGAATATCAATACCAAATTTCAAACTCTACTATAAAGCCATAGTAATCAAAACAGCTTGGTATTGGCATAAAAACAGACCTCAGGACCAATGGAATAGAATTGAAAACCGAGAAATGAACCTACAGACCTATAGCCATCTAAACTTCGATAAGGAAGCTAAAACAATAGAATGGAAGAAAGACAGCCTCTTCAGTAAATGGTGCTAGCAAAATTGGTTAACTACATGTAGAAAACTAAAGCTAGATCCTTATATATCACCCTGCACCAGAATCAACTCCAAATGGATCAAAGACCTTGAACTCAAAGCAGACACTCTGAAAACATTACAGGATGGAATACGAGAAACCCTAGGTCTCCTTGGCTCAAGCCGAAATTTTCTGAATAGAGACCCGGAAACACAACAAATCAAAGAAAGGATGGACAAATGGGATTGCATAAGCTTGCAGAACTTCTGCAGGGCAAATGACATAGCTAGCAAGATCAATAGAAAGCCCAGGGATTGGGAGAATATCTTTACTAGCCATTCATCGGACAAGGGTCTCATATCTAAAATATACTTGGAACTCAAAAAATTAAACCACCCAACAACAAATCCTCAAAGAAACAACTGCCCAATAAATAAGTGGGCGAAAGACTTAAAGAGAAGCTTCTCTGAAGAAGAAAGAAGGATGGCCAATAGACACATGAAGAAATGTTCAACATCCCTAGCCATAAAAGAAATGCAAATCAAAACAACATTGAGATATCACCTCACTCCAGTTAGAATGGCAAAAATCAAGAACTCTAACAACAACAGATGCTGGAGGGGATGTGGACAGAAAGGAACCTTACTTCATTGTTGGTGGGAATGTAAACTTGTTCAACCACTTTGGAAAGCAGTATGGAGGTTCCTCAAAAGACTTCACATAGATCTTCCCTATGATCCAGAAATCCCACTTTTGGGCATTTACCCAAATGTTTACAAACAAGACCACACTAAAGCTACCAGCACAACTATGTTTATTGCAGCATTATTTACCATAGCTAAGATATGGAACCAACCCAGATGCCCCTCAGTAGATGAATGGATCAAGAAAATGTGGTATATATACACAATGGAATTCTATGCCTCCATCAGAAAGAATGACATTTCCCCATTTGTTAGGAAATGGAAAGGTCTGGAAAAAATTATATTAAGTGAAGTAAGCCAGGCCCAAAGAAGCATAGGTCCCATGGTTTCCCTTATTTGCAATATCTAGTATAGATATGAGTCAAGCGGAAAAGGTCAGATAATGTGATGTTAGGAAAATGAACCCTTAAATATGTATTTTAATGTTTTCGTTTCTTTCATGCATGTGTTTCTAACGCATTTATAAGATTATTTCTTTGTTGCTTTGTATGTCCCTCCCCCACAGTGTAACCCCTGCTTTCACTATATTTGATGTCAGTATAACATGTGGAGGAGATGGGGACAAACAAGTCGTTTAAGGATTCAGGTGCTCCTGTTGCAACAATGAGAAGTACAAAATGTCATGTCAAATCCAACTTTACAATGTCGGTGTGTGGGGGGGGAGGGGGGTATAAATGGGTGGGGGGAGGGGGGAGGCTGGGAAGGGAGGTGAAGGGTAAACAAAGGAGGAGGCTGCAATGCTTGGTAAGAAATGCATGCATTATCCTGCCCATGTAATTGTAGCCCCTCTGTACAGTATGTTCTCAAATAAAATTAAATTAAATTAAAAAAAAAAAAGAACTGAGGATTGTGGTTTGAAGGCAGTCATGGCAGAAAAGTTCATGAGACTCTTATCTCCAACAAACTACTGAGAATAGGCTAGAAATGGTGCTGTGGCTTAAGTTTTACAGGACTAACCTTCATCACAGAGAGATTCTGAAACAGATCTTGAATTAAAGTGACAGGACAGGCACAAAAAAAGAAAAAACTAAACAAACAAAAAACAAAAAATCTTAATTTTTATATTTTTGAAAATTACAAGAAAAATCAATGTTCCACCTACTTCAAGTAGTTATATAATATACATTATTACAGCGATTATGGTGGATAGAAATTTTCTCATTTATGTAGCATCCAATGTTCATTCTCTTTAGCTTATTTTGGAGCTTTTGATTACACCCTGAACAACAATAAGTTTCCTGTTCTCTATCGGATTGATTGAGAGGACACACCAATAGCCACTGCTCTGGTATCGTTATTGCTTGACTTCAGCTGATTGGGACTGTTAATAATAGAAGATGAGAATGGTTTGAGGATTCTTCATGAATTGAAAGAAGAGATGACTAAGAAATGAATTTGTGTAGCCTTTGCAATAGAAAGAACTCCTAAACAATGCCATTTCATAAATATTCAAAATTATGGAACGTTATATCCAGATTAATACATCTTCAGCAAATATCCTCATTATATACGGGAATAATGAATCCCTGTTGGACTAAACAGTGTGTTTTGAGCAATTTTTAATAAAAGGCAAAGTTTGCATTGTGAACTCACATTGGGATTTAATGATGAGAAGGAAGTATTTCATGCTAGATTGATTTCATGTACCTCATTTTTTGCACCATCACCCAGATATTTCTGGATCCAGAGATTTTCTTAAGACAGTTATTCCTTCCAAATACCCAGAAATTGTTTTTCCTTCCTGGGCTATGGTTTCTCTTTTTTGATTGTTCAGATTCTATGTCTGACTAATGTTTGAGAAATGTCCTCCTGATAACTCCTTTGACTGGTTACCTAGGCATATTTTTGACATGACTATGTGTGGACACAGTTACAATATATACAATGCTGTTCATGCTGTGGCGTAGGCTCTCCATGAGATGATTATTTATCAAACAATACAAACAATGGGAAACAGAAAAGGGAGAGTTCCTTTCCCTGCAAATATAAGGCCTTCTTTTTTGGATGGTACACACTTACAGAAAATTCACTTCCTAGAGAGGTTTCTTGGTGTGTAAAATTAAAAACTTAAGGTATTTTTCCAAAACCTAACAAATTATAATTATTTAAATTTCTGTGAGGTACTCTAGATATGGGTTCACGTGCTTAAGTAAAAACAGAATAGTTACAAGGACAAAATGTATTCGAACTTTCCATAATTCCTTTTAGTTACAAATAAGCTCAACATGCCCATAGGTTATGTTTTGAAAAGTAAAAATTCACCCTTTTCCTATGAGTTTCATAAGTATAAACCAAGCACAACCTGCTAAAACTAATTATCTATACTTTTCAAAAGTGATCTAGATTTGTTCTATGTATTAAAATTTTTACAAATCTCACACTGTATACATTAGTTATTGTAGAAAAATACAGCTGTGAATAGTCTCATTCATGATTCTTTACATGGAATTGGCTTTTCTTGAAGAGAACCTTTTTTACTTCTTTGCTGAGTGACCAGGAATTCAAAAGTTTATTTTGATTATTCTCCCTAGAATTTCTTCTTTTTTTTTAATATGTCTTTTTGATTGTTAAAATACCATACAGAGGGGTTACAACTACATGAGCAAGGAAATGAATACATTTCTTATCAAGTATTGTTGACTCCTGCTTAGTTTCCCCTTACCATCCCTGTCCCCCATTTCCCCCCACCTCCCCGCTAAAGTTGTAAAGATTTTTTTCCACAGAACATCTTGTACATCTCATTGTTGCAATGGGTCCACCTCCATCCCTATCTAAACAATTTGTTTTTTCACTTCCCATCCACAAATTATACCTACATCAAATCCAGTAAAAATAGGGGTTTGTGT
Organism: Dipodomys merriami; assembly: GCF_024711535.1. Classification (NCBI taxonomy): domain Eukaryota; kingdom Metazoa; phylum Chordata; class Mammalia; order Rodentia; family Heteromyidae; genus Dipodomys; species Dipodomys merriami. The sequence continues at coordinate 398,273 of NW_027204104.1, forward strand.
ACCGTGAGGGAGGGACATAAAAAGCAACAAAGAAATCATATTATAAACACATTAGAAATAATAGCAAGAAAGAAAAACTGACTGAGATGCCCCTCAGTAGATGAATGGATCAAGAAAATATTATACACACACACACACACACACACACACACACACACACACACACACACACACACACACACACACACACACACACACACACAATGGATTTCTATGCCTCCATCAGAAAGATGACATTGCCTTATTTGTTAGGAAATGGAAAGACTTGGAAAAAAATATTTTAAGTGAATTAAGCCAGGCCCAAAGAAACATAAGTCCCATGGTTTCCCTTATTTACAATAACTAATATATGTCTGAGAATAGTTGAAACAGTCAGACATGTTGATGTTAGGTAAAATGAACCCCAAGATAAGGACTCCTAGAATTTCTTACATAACAATTCATCACCGATCTGTGCTATTTTCAAATTATGAATCTGAAATTAAACACAATCAGATTTTCTGTTTTAACTCTGGGATGTACTTCAACATAAGATGGTGTAATTCTTTTAGCGGTACCCTTTCTGATGAACATACAATTTGACAATCCTGCTGGATATCAAGTGATTTTGCATGAGAGAAGTAAGTTAGAGGCAGAGTGTGACATTGTGAACCTTTGGAATTTTCCAGGTCTTCAACTTCAGGTAAAAGTAGGAAAGTTTTCTCTGTATACACTCCGTGGCATTAACTGTCTTTATCTGAAAATATGATATAGTGGGCCATTGGAACTAGAAAATGTGTTGGATCTGACTCTAATGATGCAAAATTCACCCTTAGAATTTATACTTGTTTGTTTCTAGTAAATTACTCCTGTAATACAAGCAATTTAGATCACTGAGATAGTGATATGACTTAAAATCATTCCTAGCAGGGAAGCCTGTGAGATTCTATTTGCCAATTAATCACCAGAATCATGGAAATGGAGCTGTGGATCAAGTAAAACTCAATTACAAAGCCCAGTTCAAGCCTTAGTTTTGGCACACACACACACACACACACACACACACACACACACAATACACACACACAAACATACACACACACAACCTTTATGCCCTATGTACTTAGAAACAACCTAGTATTGCACATTTAAGTATTTTTAACTTAACAAAATGTATTAATTGACTACTAGATAGAAGATGAAGTAAATAAATTAACAGGGGTAGACACTGGTGGCTCGTGTTAGTTTAAAGCCCAAATGGACAGAAAGTTCTGTGAAACTCTTATCTCTATTAACTACCCCAAAGCTCAAGTAGGATTGGAGCTCAAGTGGTAGAGTGCTAACCTTGAGCAAAAAAAGCTCAAGGAGAGTGTCCAGACAGTGATTTTAAGCCCGAGGATCACTAACTAACACCCTCCAATACAAAGTTAGTTTGTTTCTGAATGTTTGTTTAAAATGTTATCATAAAATATAAACTGCTTTTTCCCTAGCAGGTTTCTATGCTGTAACAAAGCATCAGAGTATCACTTTATGTGTATTAAATATTTATTTTGCTGGCTTCTGTATATGTTCCATTCACTGCTATTTGGGCATATTTGGTGAGAAGAATCAGTGAAGAACACTGTATGAGAATATTCTCACAGCATGGCCACTGCATAAATACGAAGAAAATGAGATTAGACTGGGGCTTCATGTAATTGTCTAAAAACAGGGACATGTGATTTACCCTACACTCTACTTTTAAAGCTTCAAATAGAATTCTTCCTTGGTCCTCATCATGTCTCTGATGAGTAGGATCCTGTGAATAATGACATGAATTCAGGAAAAGTGCATAGGGCTGGAGACTAGGATTTGTTTTCTCAGCACTAATCTCTACCATTTAAAAGTCTCTCACTTGTCAATAGTTCTTTGGTCTGGTTAGAGATCAAGGTTGTTATATGATGTGGAATCTATAACAGCATTGATGTAACAGTCTAGATTTATGCTTATAGAAATACTATGCTTATGGGAATGTGACTCAGTGGTAGAGTGCTTGCCTGGCATGCATGAGGCCCTGGGTTCACTCCTCAGTGCCACATAAACAAAAAAAATTAAAAACATTAAAAAAAATAAATACTATGCTTAATAATGCTATTCTTTGAAACCTTGGAATTTTTGGGTAAAACGCTGAATATTAACTTGCACATACCAGATATTTCTAAGCTTCCTCATTTTGTCTGCAGTGCAAGTTTTGATCCTGTATTTGGGGAATCACATCAGGAGGGAAAGGCTGCCTGTTGATTTGATTGTACCCCTTGCTGAGAGTATAAGATGGCTAGTCTGACAGGTAATTGCATGATTTAGGTAGAAATACATTCTCTCTCCCCAAAAATCCCTGCTCCTTTCAATGCAAAAGTTATGTATTAGAATTGTAGCATCAGTATTTCTTTCCTCACTTATTAATTTAATTGTAACTATAGATGATACTGCTCCATGAAAAAGAATCACAGAGTTTGAATTACTTGTAGGGTTATTTTTTCTACTCTGTTTTCTGTATGTTTATTCAACTACTCAGTAATGTAAGTACCTTTGATTGTATTAAATTCAAGTCCTTTTTATGGACAAGGTCTCCATCTTCTTAAAAATTACCATTAGACTATAAAGAAAACAGACATCTTTCACATGTCAATTTCCTAGTGCTTAGAAATGTTCTTGAACAGAGCAAGTGCTTTGTGTTGGTTTTAGCATAAGGAGCAGTCAAAAGTGTTCTGTATAGTATGACTTTGGAGCCTCAGAGTGTGATTTGATTCTCTGTCCCAATGCATTACAGGTGACAAGGAGTGACAAATTCAACAACTGAAAGCATGGGCTACATAACTAATTAATATTGAACAGAAGCATACGGGAATTTTAATTTCAGCTGCATAATTTTGGATGAATGGTTTGAATAATACACACAACTCTGAGAAATATTATGGCAGTGCTTTGCGTTCAGAAAAATTATGGATTATGGATACTTTTGTATATTCATTTATTTTGTCATTCTTATACATCACTATGCTTCTTAATACTCAAATATATTTCATTAATATTTTCTACTTAACAACGTTCCATATTTCATACACTTATTAGTGTGTTTTCTATAATAGTTGTAGAGTTCTATTCATATATCTGCTTTTTGCCACATCTGTAAGTTTGTTTTGTTGGATCAGTGTCTCCCCATCCTCTCTGTTTCCGTTCCTCCTTCATTCTCTTTTTTTAATTAATAAGCTTTTTTTTATTTTGAAAATACTGTACAGAGGGGTTACAATTACATGAGCAAGGTAATGAGTACATTTCTTATCAAGCATTGTTGCCTCCTCCTTAATTTCCCCTTACCATCCCTGCGCTCCCAGCTCCTCCCTGACCCCAACTCCCGCCAAAGTTGCAAAGTTCGTTTTCTGACATAACGTCTTGTACATCTCATTGTTGCAGTGGGTCCACCTGTATCCCTATTTAAACAATTTGTTTTTTCCCTTCCCCTCCCCAAATTATACCAACATCAAATACAGTGAAAACAGGGGTTATACCGTGGGGGAGGGAAATGCAAACCAACAAAAAGGGGATGGACATGCAAAGCAACAAAAAACATATTATAAATATGTTAGAAACAATAGCAAGAAAGAAAAACAATTTGAGTCCTTAGCTTGGGTTCATTTCACCTAACATCAACTCTTTTTCCTCTACATTCTCTAAATTGCTTTAGAATTTCAAGAATTGATTTATATCATTAAAATACACTTTAAATGTGTATCATGATGCATTGGATGTGTGGAGTTCTGTTTCACGAAAATATAGATTTACAATTGTTTGCTTATCCATGGTTGTATTTATTTTAAACATATTCTTGTTTAATACCTTTAAAATATTATACATACAAAATTATAGATGTATACTTTGTATGATACCAATAGATTCTACATCTCTTGATATTAAGTAAATATTCAATGTCCAATATTTTAATTGTATAAGAAATGCATTGTTCATTATTTAATGGACTAAATTTTCGGATTCTGTTCAAGATTTGACTATTTAAAACACATGGTCACCTAATGGCAGGTCTTCCTACCATCATCTATTGCTCATTGTGCATTTCCTCTGACAGTATTATTTATAATAAGTGAGTGATTGTGGGCTAACAATGGACTTCTATTGCTTTACTATTTTGTCGGTTGTGGGACTGGAACTCTGGGCCTGGGTACTCTCCATGAACTTTTCAGATCATGGCTAGCATTCTACTACTTGAGCCACAGTGCCACTTTGGTTTTTTGGTGGTTTATTGGAGATTAGATTTTCCGGAATTTTCCTGTGTGTGCTGGCTTTGAACCGCAATCCTCAGATCTTAGCCTCCTGAGTAGCCAGTTTTGCCAGCAGCACCTGGCTGTTTTGAATTGGAATTGGCAATTGAATTGAAAATATAACTATGTATTGAATTGGAAATATAACTATATTGGCAAAAATCTTTATATTTCTTTTCCTTTGAAATGGAATATTACCTAGCAAATATTTCTATATCATTAGTAATTGTATAAAAAGATGGTTAAAATACTTCAGTTTCTATTGAAGTTCAGGTTTGTCTTCTCTGGATTTTAATAATTGCATCAATAGATTGGATTAATATTGCTATGTAAAACATTAATTACTCATTCAGTAGCAAACAATTAACTCTCATCCAAAAATGAGTTCCCCACATGAATTCCACTATGCAAAATTCAGAGTACATTTTGTCAATCAGGAAAAGAGCAGATTATCAAATCTGAGTTAGAAAAAAGAGACTAGCGATGATGATTAAGACATTCTGTCAATATTCTGCAAATATTATAGTCAATTTTAGAGAAGACATTGGTGTTGACATTGGTGATAGCAAGGCAATGAAAGAAGATATTCAAATGCTTGCTACCCACTTAAATGAGGGGTAATGAGATGAACAGAGCATTCAAATTGGTAGCAAGTATCCCAGGGAAGTACATATTAAATATACACATAATAATTTATGCATGTATAGTTAGTATTCACTAGTGGGGCAGAGGTTTGGGTGGCATGAGTTCCTAAGAGCTCCACAGAATGATGTCTTCAGGCATTTGCTCTATTTAACTTCAGGTTAGGCACAAAAAGAGTATATACTGTTACTATCATAGTACAATGGTGTCACCTAGTTTGACTATTCAGTTCCTCCAGGAAAGATACAGAAATCCATCCTTTCATGGACACACACACACACACACACACACACACACACACATACACACACGAATAGGAACACAAATGTGCACACTCACATACACACAAATGTAAAGGAACTAAAAACTAGTCATTTTTTTAGAGGCAGAGAATTAAGATCAAATGCTATATATATACAATTCAGGCTGATAATAGAACTATAATTTTTCATGTGCACTAGTGGCTCACATGTAATCCTAGCTGTTCAGGAAGCTGAGATCTAAGAATCATGGTTCAAAGCCAGCCCTGGCAGGATATCCATGAGACACTTACCTACAATAGACCAATAGAGAATCAGAAGTGGAGCTGTTTCTGAAGGTGGTAGAGTGCTAGCCTTGACCAAAAAAGAGCACAGGACAGTGTATCTGTCCTGAGTTAAAGACTCACCACAGAGAAGCAGTGTGTTTCTTCAGCTTAAATCTCTTTAAATAATCATAGATAAATCTAATGTGTCTTGAACTGCTGAATGCAGAGAGAAAACAAATTTGAAAATACCAAGAAGGTTTGGTAGTATATTTATTAGACACTAAAAACAACAAAATATATACCAAAGGATAGTGGTGCTGGAGGTTTGCCCTGGCTTTGAGCTGCACAACTTCTGATATTATTGCTTATAGATCCTTAATCTACTTGCTTGTTATTAGTTGATGTCAAAGAAAAATTCTGTTAGGACCACTGAATAACTACAACTCTGTTAGCCAAGGTGTGTTGTCACATTGGTTGCTTCTCATCCATTAATTAGATTCAAAGTATTTCAATTCAATTCAAAGTATTTCCTATCAGATCAGTATCACATACTTCAGAACCAGGAATTTTAAGCCAGGCACACAGTTGTTAAGAGAATTTGTACCTCTGTACAAAATCTGCTGTTCAAATGAAGACTACAACACATAAATATGTTTCATAGGGGATGGTTGGTGAAAGTGAATGGTACCATTATGGATTAGCCACTTATTCTTCAAGCAAAGAGATCAATGATGTCTACATTTAAGTTGTGTTACCCAATTTTGAAGAAAAACACAACAGAAGTTTTATTGACAAAATAAAAATACCAAGAAGCAATGAAAAGTTGAATTAATGCCACAGCAGATAATTCATGAGGACTGAAAGTAAAAAGTGACACAGGATAAGACATCTTTCCTGGCATAAATCATTAATGCCTTAAAATGGAAGAACACCTCTGGGCACCAGTATATCATGCCTACTACTTATTAGGTCGAGATCTGAGGATCATAGCTCAAAGTTAGCTTGGGCAAGAAATTCCATGAGATTCTGCCCTCCAGTTAACCCACACACACAAAAAAAGAGCCAGAACTGCTGTTGTGGCTCAGGTGTTAAAACACTAGACTTGAGCACAAAAGCTTAAGGACAGTGCCCAGGTCCTAAATTCAAGGCCTGTAACCTTCACAAATACACACACACACACACACACACACACACACACACACACACACACACACACTAGTAAAAGTGAAACCCACTCCCACAATCAGCAGGAAGGGGCTAATCTTTCCCTTAGTCTTTCCTTTTGATTCATGTAATAAGCCTTGTTTCCCATTAGGTTGCTAGTTATTTTTTCTGGTCGTCTTTTGATTAATAAAAGTGACACATATGGATGATTTTCTGCTTGAAAAGATACAAACCTCTTTGAAACAAGTAGCCAAGAAAAAGATCTTTACCCATCATACTTACAATCTAGAAGTAAATACGGTATGCTTACTTCTATTTGAGGACCATGGCACACTCTACTGGTGTTTCTTAATCAAGCTGTTTGGTGTAACACCTGAAAAATCTAGTTTCACCTCTTCTGCCTAAGTCCTTCTCCTTTAGTTGAAGGAAAAAGATAGAGTGGATTTTCTCTTCATTCTCCAATGTGATAACCTGCCCCTCTAAAAGTATAACTGTAACACTGTCTTCTCAGATGCATGAGGTGAAAAGGCTTTGTAAAATGCAAAGAACTTTGGGAAGAAATTTGTTATACTGCACTGATAGATACCATCTTGAAAATACATCGCACTTCCTTATCTCCCACATTTTAGTTATGGTCAATTTTGGGAAAGACTTTTCTAAGAACATTGCTTTTAGAGGTACTAATACCTTGGAATGTAAGAAAGAGTTGCATCACATTTGTACTAGAAAAAACAGTTTATTGACCAAGATCACTTCATTTGCTTGACTTTCTAATATATACTCTTTCAATTGTATATTCTTAAAGGTTGCAACACAGAGACTTAAACAACCCTATTTTTAAATAAAAAGCTGTACCACGTACTCACACTGATATACAGAGAAAATTTCTTGAATTCTGACACTGTGGAAAAGACAGTAAATAGACGAGATTGAAACTGTAGAGTTTTGCCTATGTTCTGCTATAAAACAAACAGATTTCCCAAATGCCTAACCAACTCAGAAATTTCGAAAACAAAAGATTACTACACTTGAAAATAGTGAATCTGATATCTAAACTTTTGCCATTTTGTTATCCAAAACTCTATTCTAAAATGAAAATGATGGAATAAAATATGAAAATGCAATGTAAAGATAATTTCAGACACAACACTGATTAGACAAACCTTTTTCTCAACTGTCGGAAGTGTAATGAAAGGGATTATATGAACCATAGCACACAAATAATCCTTAAAACCAAGGGGAAAGAATGTAAGTATTTACATATCAACAAATAATTAGAGATCATCAAAAAGACCACAGAGAAATTATGTCTGTATAAAAATCACTGAATGGGGCAGTAGAGAAAGAGGCAATAAAATCACTCATGCAGATTGAAAAACAACTATAAAAAGTTCTTTCACATAAAAAGAGTGGAATTAAACAGTTTAGAGAAAAACATAAAATGATTAGACTATATTTCCAGATGTCACATTATAAGAATGGTTAAAGGGAATTATCTAGAGAATAGGACAAAACATGTTAAGAACTCTGATTACACAAATATGCAGTGTTAAGAATAATTACACAAATTTGGAACAAAAATTCAACTTTCTATGTTCAAATTTGGTCTCACAGAAAATATTTTTGATATTATGGATATATCACCAATGTAGTTAAGAATTTATAGATAATGGTACTATAAAGTGAGTGATTTCAATTGTTTATATTATGGATTCCTTGAGTTGGGAACATGCTAAGATATGTGCACTGCTAATGAACAGTAAAATGTAATGGGAAGACTATTTAGATGAGTTTAAATATATTTCAGTAAGTGGGAAATCACAAAAATGCACAAAAATATACTTTATTTCCTAAGGGGGCAGAGAAAACCTATAAAGCACCAAATTAAATGAGTAGACAAAAAGCTAAGAAGTTTATTTGCCAGGACCACACAAATAGAAAACTTACAGATATGCATACATTTATCAGTAGATAAATGATCAGTTTTAGTAGCAATTATCAAATGCAATAATTAAAACACAGCCACAGTGAATTGGATGACCAGGACCAACTTTTGTGGCTATACAAGAAAGTACATTTGAATAAAAAGGTACAAGCTTTGGAATAGAAAATAATTTCTACAACTCCTAGAATCTTAGCTATTCATGAATAGCTCAGGGTCACAATTAAAATACAAAGGGGACAAATATGTCCATGAGACTTTCTAGGATTCTTTAGCTAGGGTTGTGACTAAATAGAACAATGGCTTTGACAAAAAGCAGCTCATTTATGGAGCCCAGGCCTTGAGTTCAAGTCCAGGAACAGCACAAAATGAAAAAGAAAGGTATGGAGGAAGGGAGGGAGGAAGAAAAAAGAAGGAAGAAAGGAATGAAGGAAGGAAGAAAGGAAGCAGGGAGGGAAGGAAAGATAGATCATTTCCAGATATCTATGTGGATGTTCAAAATTTGGGCTGGCTGCTATTCTTGGATGCTTTGCAGGCTCAGGGAATGGGCCATCTGTGGGAATGACTTGCAGAATTAAGGTAAAAAGGTGCGGAATCCATTGAGTTGTTTGCCAACCATTTGAATGAGGAACAGGGCTGTGGGAATCAGGTCTATGATCCTATCACCTTCGAGTTTCTTCAGAAGGTGCCCGGGTGCTAGGTGTGGGTCAGTAATCCCAGCAGAAGCTGCTGTCTGATTGAAAGGTATGTGTTGGAGAGTGGGGTCAGGTTAAATTCATGCCAAGGGACCAGAAATTAGTACCAGAATCTTGAAGCTTGCAGTCAGTGCCTGGCTCTGATGAGATTCAGAGAGTCCTGCACACAAGGTCCATGTCTGGTACACCAGGATGAGCACCAGGACCCCATCCATGCTCTAGCATCTAACCTTGCAAAGCCTACTGAGCAACCACTCCTTTCTCATTTCAGCCCTGGAGAATCTACCAGTGCTATTATTCCCTACTCTTTATGGAGGGCTGTGCCCAGGGCCACTCAGAGGTGCTGAAGGCCACGGTGTAGGCCTGGCCCTTCCTCTTCTTTCCCTTGAGGGATCTGGCAGAATCACCAAACCTGGAGGCCTTCAAAGGGCTTGATCTCCTAGTGTCCTCAATGGGTTCGATCTCCTAATTGTCAAGAAGGAGCACCCCATTGGGTGGAAACAGCAAGTGCTGTTTGTGGCAATTTGTGGCAATTGCAACTTGAGATAAGGATTTAGAATTATCATTCCATGGCACGAATATCATCTCTGGAAGTCCTGACTGAAAGGTAAACAGAGAGTCACCTTTCAACTGGGACTGAAGAACAGCCTTTGATCCTCTCCATTAACCTGACTATCGAAGATGGCACCCAGGATGAATTCCAAACCTATCTCCGCTAGTGGGCCAGGAAGTGGAAAGAAGGAGTCAAACTGTGCTCAACCAAGCTTCAGATTCTGTCTGGCTCCTCTACAAAATCCGGAAGGCTCTGCATGAGGTGAGCCTTGACTCCATCACTGAACTTGTGTTGAACAATTTCTGGTGTCCAGAAACCATGAGAAAATTTTCTCCTTCCCGGGGTCAGACAAAGAACCTTTGCCTATTCTTCTCCAAGATAAGTGGCAACTTCTACACTTCCAGCTTCAGTAATCTCTCATATTTCTGCAAATACATGGCGCATCTGGGACAGCCTCAGCATCTCCAGGAGTTTCCTGTGCAGGATATCTTTGTCCTGTATGGATGGCTACCCTCCATCCTCAGGAACCCGACGACTTTGAACACCTTTACTTTGAGTTCATGTTCACTGAAGGAAGCCAATATGAGGTCCTTGTGCCAGTGTCCCTGTGCCAGGCAGCTCAAGCACCTGTATATGAGGAGTTTGTGCATGGGCTGTTTCAATCCTGAGTCCCTGTGAGCCCTGCTGGAGCAAGTGACCGGCACCATGGAGATCCTGGCCTTGGAGCAATGTGACATCACTGAACCCCAGCTCTTGACAATCCTGCCCTCCCTAAGCCAATGCTCCCAGCTGCATTTCCTCAGCTTCTATGGAAATTGCATCTCCACAGCCACCCTGAACAACCTACTGTACCACACAGCCAGGCGGGGCCATTTAAGCGAGGGCCCCACCTTACCCCACTGGAGAGCTACTGCCCTCCACAGTGGGGCCTAGGGAACCTTGACCCCTACAGATTTGCCCAGGTTCAGGCTCAGTTGGCACAGGTCTTGAGAGAGAGGGGGCCAAACCAGAAGGTCCAGATCTGTACCAATTTCTGTCATCACTGGCCAAAATGCCAATTATATAGCCTGGAGCCCCATGGCTACTAGCAGCTCACCCCCGAGGGTCTTCCTAGCCTTCTGCTCTGCTTATGTAGTCACATGCATCTTCTAGAATCTCTTGTCGGCATCACAGAGGAAACCCAAGACACAAGTTCATTTTCCATGGAGCACACTCTGCATTCTTCTGTGCGGGTGGAAGAGACTGGGTGTCTTTTCCTGAACTTCCTAGCTATCAAACCCCTGGACTTCTCATCCCAGTAGGCATCTATGTGTCCTGTGTACACAATATTAGGAAGCTGGAGTGGTCTCTGCCTGGTAAGAACTGGAACATGATCCTGTTCCTAAATGTTTGTAAGCAAACCTACAAGTGCTGCGGCAATCCCTCAAGATCTTTCATTTACTGTATCACTCCCTTAATAAAACAAAAATAAAGAAAAAGCATGAATAGAATTGTGTCATTTCTAAGCACCAATGAATGAAACTATTTTTGGTGTTGAGAATCCTAGCTACTCTACTAGTCTGAGATCTGAGCATCATAGTTCAAAGCTAGCCTGGGCAAGAAAGTGTCTGAGATTCTCATTTCTAGTGAATCACCAAAAAATGCTGAAGTGGAGCTGTGGTTTAAGTAGTGGCATGGTGGTATTGTGCATTAATGCTCAAGGACAACTCCCAGGAAGTCAAGTTCAAGACCCAGAATTGGTACAACCCAACTACCATCAAATATACCCATGATCAAGATATGGATCCAATTTTAGAGAAAATGGAGTGGGTGGGGAAATTCAATATCAAATACCAAACGACATCCATGAAAACAAGAGAACTTTTTTCCAAAGTGTTTTGTGATGAGCGTCCTAGTTACTCAGCTAGTCTAGGGTCTGAGGATCACAATTGAAATCCAGGCTGGGAAGGAAGGTCTGTGAGACTCTCTTCTCTATTCAATCACCAGATACACTCTTAGTTGTCCTATAGCTTAAATGTTAGAGTGCTTGCTTTGTACATAAAAGCTCATGGACACAATAATGGAACATAAGGTGTATGAACCCTACAAACATGTTTGTGAGAATAAGTATCAGTATCCCACAGTGATGTAAAACGTTTGAAATTTATGTATTCACTTAATCTATATAAAGAAAAAAAACTAAAGGGTATCACTACAGACCCTGAATTTAAGCCCCAATGTTGACACAAAAACAAAAGCAAAATAATGCCATGATCACACTCAAATATAAATATATCCAATCTTAGAGAAATTTATAAGTAATTTTCAAAGTCAAATGTTATAAGACATTACATGTAACAAAAGTATTTCTGCTTCTAGAGCATATTTTTGGATGATAATTTTCAGTATGTAAATGTGGTTTGTGGTTGATCAGACATGTCTTAAAACTTCAGGCTCACTTCAATTTGTTTTTCTATAAGGAGTATTAACTCTGTGTCCACCCAGGCATGCCAAAAATAAAGAATGAAAATATATGACCTTCGGTATCCTTCCATGAAGAAATATAAAGTAAAGTATGTGACATCACCTTCCTATGATGGTAACAGAGTTTCACTGTTTTTTTTTTTTTTTTTGCTTCAAATCAAAATAAACTAATCAAAGCATGGGGACATCTTTATGGAGCTGTGAGGGAACTGAGACCACCCACACTTTGACCCATCATTGAATACCCATTATATGTACATAAAGTATTATATGTGTATATTTAATATGTATTACTCTGGGATATTTACTATCAGTTATGTGTGACCTGCTTAGCTCATGACTCCTTATTGAAGTGGGTATTTATCCATTGAATGTCATTTTTTTTTTGGGGGGGGCGGTCGTGAGGCCTGAACTCTGGGCCTGGGTGCTGTCCCTCAGCTCTTCAGCTCAAGGATAGTGCACAGCCACTTGAGCCAAAGCGCCTCTTCCGGCTTTTTCTCTTATGTGGTGCTGAGGAATTGAACCCAGGGCCTCATGCATTCAAGGCAAGTGCTCTACCACTGAGCCACCTTCCCAGCCCCCGAATGTCATATTTTTATTATTACTAATGTCAATACCAGAACTTCATCTCTACAATTGTCCATACTATTTGCATAACCTTGTCAGTTTGTGTAAATAATCATCTCTTCTCTTTTTTTTCTCAGATTTATAACTTTTTTTTCCTTCCTGATGGCCTAAATGCACTTAGTTTTGCATAATGGACAGTTGGGGACCTCATGTGTCGCGACGAGTGTTAATGTGCAATCAGTGTTTAATTCACCAATAATAATCCAATTGTATTGAAGAAATTATTAAAATAAAGAAGAAAGATAACGTGAACTTTCTAGAAACTAATGTATTTTGACCATCTCTTGATAAAATACTAATAATTTAGAAATATTTGCAAAGTAGTATGCCTTATGAAAGGATAATAAAGAGTAATGTGGAATTTTGCCAATACTTCCAATTCAAAACTAAAGTCCATTGTTAGTATATAATCATTCTCTTAGTAGAAATTAAATATCATTGGACTCATTAATTGCATGTTGAAGGAAAACATTTATAGTACTCAGATATACTAAAAAATAGATTTTCACATAAAGCAATACAAATGCCAGAAGACAGAAAGGTGCAATAAACCAAAGGACAGGGCAGAAAGGCATGCCATTATGTGACCATTTGTCAGAAATAGTCATGTCTTTCTTTAAACATAGTATAAAACCCAATAGTTCAATCTGTTTCGAATAATGCATTTCTTATAAAATTAAATTAATAGAAATGTAAAAATTGTTATCACATCAATTGGAAACATAAAAAGAAAAAGTATTTATAGACAGATAAAATGTATATAATTTTAAGTCAGGTGACAGTTGCTCACCCATGTAATCCTAGCTACTCAGGAGACTGAGATCTGAAGATCACTTTCAAAGCCAGCCCAGGCAGGAAAGTCTGTGACTCTTATCTCCAATAAACCACTTGAAAACCAGAAGTGGTGCTCTGGCTTAAGTGGTAGAGTGCTTGCCTTGAGCTGAAGAGTGCAGGGACAGGATTCAGGCCCAGACTTCAAGCCCAACAGACCGAAAATAAAAGCATATAATTTTGTATATATAATATTTTTAAGGCTATAAAAAAAAGAATTACTTGAAAAATACATCCAGCCATGGGTAAACAACCTACTATGAATCTTTACTTTTTAGCTATTACTTCATAAAGCCAATACATTATGGTATACAATTGAAGTGTATTTTTGTAGCTTATAAAATCCATTTTTGAAATTCTGAAACAACACAGAGAAAGCAGAGACAGAAGAGGAAGAAGAAAAGGAATGAAAGGAAAGACAGTGGGAATGAAATTGGACATGGGGAAGATGGATCTGACAAAATAGATTGAGGAATATGGAAAAAGGCAGATGTGTGAATGGAAATATATAACAATGAACCAAAATACATTCAACTGAGTATATGAAACCATGCACTTTTAAAAGTGCATAATATGGGGCTGGGAAGGTGGCCCAGTGGTAGAGTGCTTGCCTTGCATGCATGAGGCCCTGGGTTCGATTCCTCAGCACCACATAAGCAAAAAAAAAAAGCGGGAAGTGGCACTGTGGCTCAAGTGGTAGAGCGCTAGCCTTGAGCTGAAGAGCTGAGGGACAGCGCCCAGGCCCAGAGTTCAGGCCCCACAACCGGACCCAAAAAAAAAAAAAAAAAAAAAAAAAAAAAAAAAAGTGCATAATATGAATGAATTGTGACTAAGAAGAATAGTGATATAAAGGCAGGCAGAAACTATATTTCAAAAATTAGGAAAATATGTATAGACTAAGCTACATAGAAAGTTTTGATCTGGTGGTCAAGGTTAAAAGCTAAATTGGACAGGAAATCAAAAAGAATATTAATTCCAGTTAACTATCACAGAGCAAAAATTAGAGTTCAATTGGTGAAACATTATCCTTATGCAATAAATAAATAAATAAATAAATAAATAAATAAATAAATAAATAAATGGACTGTACCAGGCTTTAAGATCAATTCCCAGAAAGACTAGCAGCAAAAAAACAAATTTAGGCAAATGCTTAAGAAAGCATAATTTGTAAACTAGAATCAATGAAAATACACTAGTGGATATGATTAGATAAGTACTCAGTAAATAGAAATAAAAAAAATAGAATGATATTCAAATTTACCTGGCTTTGGTTACAACTTGTGACTCAACCATTACTAGAAAAATGAGTGCGAATCACTTATTCATGGAATTCATCACAACAATATAAACTAATATCTGATGGAAAAAAGAATGTAGACCATCTGCACATTTGGTCATCCATGTAAGTTCAATCATAAGAGGACTTATTTTTCATAATATGTGTTTTGTCCCAGAAGCCATGCAGAAAATTTCTATCTGGCCTTAACAAAATGATGTAGCAGTTGGGGGCAAAGATGCCACCCAGCAACTCTTACTGGAATCC
The DNA here is from genome assembly GCF_024711535.1 of Dipodomys merriami. NCBI lineage: Eukaryota > Metazoa > Chordata > Mammalia > Rodentia > Heteromyidae > Dipodomys > Dipodomys merriami. Next base: position 413,554 of record NW_027204104.1, read on the forward strand.
AAGATGGAGAAAACCTCTGTAGCCACCCTGACTTTCCTTTTGTCACTGAGGTAGACAGGCAGGAATGTGAACCGGATACTACAGAACACCAGCATGCTGAAGGTTAGGAACTTGGCTTCATTGAAGGTGCCAGGCCAGAAAAAAAATAATGAAGCTGGCCAGGGCCAGGGGAGCCCAAGTATCCCAAGACACAGTAAAAAGTGGTGAGGGAGCCCTTGTTACACAGGATGAGCACATGGCCACATTTAGAGTGTATATCTGTGTAAGAGTAGGAAGGTGAAGTCTCCAGTCAGAGTACACAGAGAGGTACCTAGATCAGAGTACAGATAGGAATGGTGACGTTAGGAGCCCCTGATAGCAGCAGCCACCTCATGTTTCTCCCTAGAGAAGTGACCTTGAAGGCCAGATCCACATTTACAGTTTTGGCCAAGACAGCAGAAATAGATACTGTGAATGCAACTCCAAACGTGGTTTGCTGTGGAATGCAGGTGATTGTGTTGGAACAGCCATTAAAGAGCAAAGGAAAGTGAGAACAGAAGATGAGGGAGATGAGCAGGATGTACCTGAGAGCCTGGCTACTAGCTTTTTTTTAATTGTGAAAATGCTGTACAGAGGGGTTGCAATTACATGGGCAAGATAATGAGAGATTACTAGCTTTGACAGTGGAGGTGTTCTGATGTTCACAAAGACTCCAAGGACAATTCCCTGTTAGTGTACATAAACAAATGGCCATGCAGGTCAAGGCCATTCCCAAGAGCTCTCCATTAGCCAGGAAACTTTCATCTCTTTAAGTCACTGGTTACTCTCTGCATTGGCATACTGGTGATCAGGACACTTTACACATTGCTCCATAGCTAGTGAGGAAGTCAAATAACCAATAGTCACTTTTCACTACTTAAAAGAATATTGGGAATCCCTACTAGGGATAATACTAACATGTCAACACTTACTAGCAACAAAAGAAAATATTATCAATTATTCCTTGATATGTTCAATACTATTTCTATTTCTTCTTCATGTTCCCACACTCTTGCCTACATTTTCCTTTTACAGTTTGAATCTTTTTTTTTACATACTGTGACTATCACCCATAATATTTATTTCCATTTGTAAAAGCCTATGAAAAAATTTTTGCACATACTGGAGCATGTGGCTAATGATATCTGAAGAGTATGGTTCGAAGCCATCCCAAGCAGGAAAGTCCATGAGACCCTTATTTTTTTTGTGTGTGTGGGGGCGATCATGGGGCCTATACTCTGGGCCTGGGCGCTGTCCCTCAGCTCTTCAGCTTAAGGCTAGTGCTCTACAACTTGAGCCACAGCACCACTTCTGGCTTTTTTCTTTTTTCTTATGTGGTGCTGAGGAATAGAACCCAGGGCCTCATGCATGCAAGGCAAGCACTCTACCATTGAGCCATCTTCCTAGCCCATGAGATTCTTATTTCCAGTTAACCACCAGAAAACCAGAAGTGGTGATTTAGCTCAAGTTGTAGAGTGTTTGCCATTAGCTGAAGCTTAGAGACAGCAGCCAGGCTCAGAGTTCAAGCCCCTTGACAGACTAAAATAAAAAGAACATTTCTGCATGTTAAATGCTGCCATACTAATTCTCAGTCTTTTGTGTACTACTCAAACCAGTAATCCAAAATTCTGGACAGAAATGTTTGGAATTCCTTGAATGTCTCTATGCAATATAACTAAGAACCCATTAGCTATTCCTTGCAGACATTATATTTGTTCATCTGACTCATCAATAAAGTGGTGGAGAACAAAAGCTGTACAATCATCCTCTGCAAAACACTGTTGCCTGCTTCTTCGACCAAACCCAACACAGAGTGCACACTCTGTTGAAAGAACATTTCTGGTCACTAGGAAATAAAGGTGTACAAGATGTCTGTTTTTTTTGCACCCTAAAGTGAACTTGAAGAAGATAGAGACCATGTACTTAAAAAGGCTTCGCACTTCATATGATAGACATTAAACTTACATTGCTAAGGAGTGGAATAATCATGTGTAAAATGAGTAGAAAAAAATAATCTTACAAGTAATTCAGAGCCTGTATTTTTTATTTCAAGGAGCAGTGACATCCAGTGTCACAATTAATTTACAAAGTGAAAGAAGGAAGTCTTTGAGTATGCAATTATTATACAACATTTGTGTTTCAGGGATTGGGTAACACAAGGAGTAATTATAAATTTGTTCCTAAGTCATGCACTTACCTATTAGCTATCTCTTTCTCTGAGCAAAGGGTACAATCAAAGCAACAGGTAATCTTTCCTTCCTGAGGGGATTTCCTGAATCCAGGACATATCTCACTGCAGACAGAGTGAGGAGCCTGAGAACAATAAGATATTTGTCAGTAAATGTATAGAATTTTACATAATACTAAAAAGTCTATTGATTTAAAGAATAGGATTATTAAGGATATAATTGTATGAACATAACTCTAATAATGCAGTTATAGATTCCACATCATATATCAAAAGGGTTATGTAGTATATACTTAGTCTCTATCTAGCCTGAACTACTGAGAAGTGTCTGACCTTTAAAAGACAGAGGATAATGATGGGAAAGTAGGTCCTGGTTGACAGCCTTCTGGAATTTCCTTGAATTCATAATATCCTATGTAGTCTCCTTCTCATCTGTGACATGTTGAGGGACAAGGAGAAAGAATCTTCTTGATGCTTTAAAAGTATGCTATAAGATAAAGCACAGGCCTCATCTTTATAGGGTTATATGAAGCCCAGGCCCTTCCAATCTTCTTTTCATCTATCCAGTGCCATGCATTGAAAATCTGCTCACACAAGCTCTTTCACTGTTTGCTCTCTCCACAGATCATTAAAGTAGCAAGACAACAAACCATTGAATGGATTCTCCACAGAAGGGAGCAAAATAACTCTTTAAAAAAATTAAATGTTTCCTCTGATACTTTCTCTCAGCATAGAAACCAGCTAAGAAAAATACAATTTACATTCTATGATAACATTCTAAATAAATATTGAACAACACACTTTTAACTTTTTATTTTTTGGGTGCTTAACCTAGAGATAAAAATCTGTATCTGGCCACTGTCCTTGAGGCTGTTTTGCTCAAGGTTACCACTCTACTACTGGAGCCATAGCTCCACTTGATCTTCTTGCTAGTTAATCAAGATAAGAGTCTCACAAAATTTTCTTCCCATTTTAGCTTTAAACTGATATGTAATCTTAGATCTGGAAGGATAGGATTACAGTCATGAGTCCCCAGTGCTCAGCTCCATTAATTTATTGTTTCTTTTCTATCCAAGAGTCAATCAATAAAATTTCTTAAGTTTGATATACTTAAATGTTAGTAAGCACAGAGAGTATAAAGTCTGTGTGTTTTTTTTTCTGTGTGTGAGAGTATATGTGTGAGCCAGAAATATTGTTGAATTCAGTGCCTGGGCTTTGTATCTAAGCTTTGCTGCTTAAGGTTAGCACTGTATCACTTGATCCACTGCTCTACTTCCAGTTTTTTGGGTGTTTAAATAAAGATAACAGTCTCACAGGCTTTTCTGCTAGGACTGATTTGAAACCATGATACTAAAATCTCTGACTTCTAAACATCTAGTATTATAGGAGTGACTTTTCTGGCCCCAGCCAGGAATACATTTTAAGAGTGAAATCTGCTTATTTATATGAAATTACAATTAGATCCCACCCACCTTTGTAGTTCCTATGGCCCACTCTACCATATTTTATTATTCAAACGCTTGTGAACATGTAGTTTATGTGGAGAAAAATGGCCTACTTCCACTTGAGGTCAGACCTTCTGGAAAATTCCAAATGTTCACAATGTCATACTCTTCTTCTAATTTCCTTTTCTCAATCAAAATCTCTTGGCCTCAAAGAGGATTATGAAATTGTATTTTATTCACAAAATGGGTACACCATTTTGTGTGTGATTAAAATTTCAGATTCAGCATTCCAAAAGAGAAGAAAAACCTAATGAAGAAATAAAAAATTCTATGGGACAAAAAATCATCAAAATAATCTTTGGACATCCTGGTCACTCAGCAAAGAAATAGAAGTCTTTGTTTCAAGAGAAACCAGTTCCATACAAATACTCATAAATGAGACAATTCCCAATTTCCTCACTACAGTTTCACATAACTAAGTTTGTAAAAATCTATAGTTTGAGAATGGTAAAATTTTCATGCATAAAGTTGAATGAATTTAATTTACTTATAAAAATATGGATAATTCTGTTTAGCAGATTATCTTTACTAGTATTAAGAAACACATCAGGAAAAGGTGAATTTTTAATTTTCAAAACATTAGCTGTGAGCATGTTGAGGTTATTTGAAACTAAATGAATTTATGGAAAAATGGAATATATTTTGCACTTGTTACTGACCTGCTTTAAATTAACAGCACAAGCACACATGTGTAAGAGACCTCAATTACAAACTGTTATACAGTAAGTGACCTGTCTAGGAAATGACGTTCCTCACTGTACCATCCAAAACTTTAAGTCCTTACCTGTGCAGGTGAAGGCACTGAACCTTTTCTATTTTCCGTTGTTTATAATACTGCTTGATGAAGAAGCGTGTCATGGAGAGCCTGGGCCACAGAATATACAGCATTCTATATACTGTAACTGTCTCCAGACATAGTCATGTCAAAAATGTGCCTAGGCAACCAAGCCAAAGAGGCATCATGAGGATAGTTCTCCCCATTACCAAATCAGAATCAGAACCTGAGCAATTAAAGGAGAAACCACAGCCCACCAAGGAAAATGTCTCCTGGGTATTTGGAACGGTTAACTACTTTGACAAAATTTGTGAATCCAAAAACATCTGGGTGATGATGTTAAAAAAAATGACAGGTACATGTAATGAACTAAGCAGAAAATATTTTTCTTATGGTTAAATGCCATTCTACAACTTTTCCTTTTATTAAAATTTACTCAACACACACCATTAAATATAGTAGGAATTCATCATGGACATATAGGATGAGGACATACGCTGATGATTTACTTATACGGTTATAGGGTGCCATGATTTTTAAAATATACATCACTGGTTTGTTATTGCCAGATCAAATTATTCTTGGCCATCTCTTCTTTCAATGCAGGAAGAATCCGCAAACATTTTCATCTTGTAATGTTAACAGTCCTACCCAATTCCAGCTGAAGTGAAGTAGTAATAAGACCATGGCAATTGCTACTGATGTGTTCTTTGGGAACATCTAATAGAGAGAAGGAAACTTTTTATGGTCACTCAGTACATGATCAAAAGTCCCAAAGGTAAACTAAAGATAAGGAATAGAAGATGCTCCATGAATGAGAACATTTCTATCTATGACAATCCCAGTCATCATATATGTTATATAACCATGTGAAGAAAATGGAAGGCATGTTTTTCTTTTTTCTTTTTTCTTTTTTTTTTGCCTCTTCTTTTTTTCTTTTTTTCTTGCCCATGAAATTGTAACCCATCTTTATGGTATTTTCAAAATAAAAAAATAATAAAAAACAACATTGAGATATCACCTCTTTTTATTACTTTTTTTATTTTGAAAATACCATACAGAGGGGTTACAATTACATGGGTAAGATAGTGAGTACATTTCCTATCAAACATTGCTGCCTCCTCCTTAGTTTCCCCATACCATCCCTTCTCTTCCCCACCCACTCACCCCCACACCCCCATACCACAACCACCCCCATACCCCCTCCCCACCTCCTCACCCCGCCAAAGTTGTAAAGTTCGTTTTTTGGCATAACGTCTTGTACATCTCATAGTTGTAATGGGTCTACCTCTAACCCTGTTTAAACAGTTTGTTTTTTCCCTTCCCCTCCACAAATTATATCAACATCAAATACAGTGAAAGCAGGGCTTATAAAGCATTGTTGCCTCCTCCTTTGTTTCCCTTTCCCATCCCTTCCCCTCTCCAACTCCCCATCCCCCCCCAATCCCACCACCACCACCACCACCTCCATTTGATAGGAAATTGAAAGACTTGGAAAAAATTATATTAAGTGAAGTAAGCCAGGCCCAACGAAACATAGGTTGATGTTATGCAAAATAAATCCCAAGATAAGGATTCATCTGGGTTTTTTTTTTCTTTCTCACGATTATTTCCATCATATTTATAAGATGCTTTCTTTGTTGCTGTGTATGTACCTCCCCCATGGTATAACCCCTGCTTTCACTGTATTTTATTTAAACATGTTTTTCTTTTAGTTTTTGAAAAGAAAAAATAAAACTTTTTAATTAAGTATAAAACAAATCAATTTGTACAATGTCTTTTGGTCTTTGTCACTGTCTTTGTCTTTGTCACATCAACTCTTTTGGTCTTTGTCACATCAACTCCTCTCATTTGTATCTACCACAGGTATTCCCTGACTTTAATAGTTCAATTTTCACATATGTACATTGAATATTATGTTGTATTTGCCCAACCATATTCTTCTTTTATCTTTACACCTTTCCACATCCCCTTAAAACGCCCCAAGAATATATGCTTCTGGGGCTCATTTTTTATATAGTCTGTTAATTTTTCAGAAAGGTTAGATTGATATGTACTATAATTTATTCAGATTGATCATGTATATATGTAAGTGAATATATGTGGCCTCCATAACTTTATAATATTTCATGAGCATAATTTTTATCTAATATTACATATGAGAGAACACATACCTACTTTTACTTTCTTTTTTTCCTGCCATTTGTGGGGCCTGAACTTTGGGCCTGGGCACTGTCTCTCAGCTCTTCAGCTCAAGTCTACCACTCTACCACTTGAGCCATGGCACCATTTCCAGATCTTTCTGCTGAGCAATGGAATCCAGGGTCTCATGCTTGCAAAGCAAGCACTCTACCACTGAGCCACCTTTCCACCCCCTACTTTCACTTTCTGAGCCTGACTTTCTTCATTCAATATATCTTACACAGAAGCATATGTATATGTGTGGTAATACAGGGATATAAAACCCCTACTTTCACTTTCTGAGCCTGACTTTCTTCATTCAATATATCTTACACAGAAGCATATGTATATGTGTGGTAATACAGGGATATAAACTCAGGGACTCATGTACTACTCCTTTCAAAGCTACCAATCAACAACTTGAACCACACATTAATTCCTGTTTAATTCTTGTTGATTCAGAATGTTTTCTGATTACTTGCACACTCTGCTTAAAATATCTCTACACTTTCAAGTCATTTCCTGATTTTTTAAAGAAAATTAGTAAGGGTAAAACTTAAAAAAAACCCTCTTTGATGTGAAGGGTAAACAAAGGAGGAGGCTGCAATGCTTGTTAAGAAATGTACGCATTATCCTGCCCATGCAATTGTAACCCCTCTGTACAGTATGTTCACAAATAAAATAAAATAAAATTTAAAAAACCCTCTTGTCATATCTAACTTTAATGTTTTCAAACCAAAGGGACTATCCTATTCCATTATATTTGAGTACTTACTCTTTGATATTACAAAATTTGATAGGTTCATAAATCCAATCTCCTCCTATCATACTCTCCTAACAGCTGAAATGGCCCCAAATTTGATATTTTTACTATCGCCTAAGCTTCCTATTCTTATCTGTGAACCTGTAAAGATTCAGAAATGTAACAATCTGGGCAGATATTCTTCCTGATGGTCCTGTAAATGCTGCTATGGACTTTTTTCCCTCATATGATTGTGGTTTGGAATATTATAATTTCTCAAGATGCAAATGAAGGGATCTTTAAATGCTGTTGAATTTCCATATTGAACATTATATACATACATACATCTATATCTATATCTATATCTATATCTATATCTATATCTATCTATCTATCTATATATATATAAATATATATAATCCCAGAGTCAAGTTATGTAAAAGGTTAGGATATTTGTTGTGCTCTTTAATAGCAACTACCACAAAAAACACACTAGTAGTTCATGAATGTCAACCTGAATAATGAACATAGAATTTCAAGACTAGTATTTCAAACTTAGGATGTTGAAGTATAGAATGCTTACTTTCTTGCCCATATATATGTTAAAATATTACCCTAAATTGGGATATAATGTGAATATAGTTTCATGTGTGAAAGACATAAAGGAAATTTGTCATGAATGAAATTTAAAAAGTTAGTTAAGGCACAAGATAGTTTACTTTATCTCTACTACCACATAAACCACAGCAATCATTTTCCATTAAATGTGGGGCTGGCTTTCATGAGACAACAAATATTCTATTGTTTTCATGTTTGGTAACTATCTCCACATATGAGAAAAGTTTTATTTCAAGCCACCTAGTTTGTGTAATGTGGTTATATTGCAGGTCAGAGTAACTAACAAATCTTCCATGTAAGAATGTCTTTCAGAAGCTAAGTGTCATTTAAGGAAGATTCTATAGCAAGTTATGTTCACAGACCCAACATAGTAAAAAAAAAAAACAAACACTTGATGCAATATCAAGCAAAACAAGAGCTTAACCATCAGGTGATGGAATTTTATTTCTTATTCATATAACAATAGTAAAGGGAGTCATCCAACTCCAAGGTGCTTATTATGGAGAGAGTAACCTCCAACATGGGGATGAGAATGTCAGCAAGCTATACATTGAAATCCAATTTCCAAGGCCACCGTGGCACAATGCAGTAATCACTTCCCAATGTATTTAGATTGAGATATTGAAAAGAATGCCTATAAAAAAGTAAAGAGGATCAAACTACTTTTCATTCTCTTTTGTCATGTTTATGTGTATAAAGTTATTCGTGTGTGCACATTTTAAAGAAATTAATGCAATGAAATCAACAAACCTTTAAAGTTAACAATTGAGGCAATATTAAAATATAAGTAATTCAAGAATTACTTATAGAATCCATAGAAGAACAGGAAACTGGCAATTAAAGTTTCATAAAAGTATAACCAAGCAATAGGGCAGATAATCAAGATACAGAAGAAAGGTGAGTAACATGTTAGGAGTTACTAAATAATTCTCAGTCATAAATATCAATTTTATTGGACTTGACCCTACAATTAAATGACATAGATTGAGTAATTGGATCAAGATATAAAACACATCCACCTGCTGTCCCAACCAAAAAAATTATCAAATAGAAAGCAAACCCACAAAAAATAGGGTGGAGTAGCAATCCTAATATCAGATGAAATAGACATCAAATTAAATTAATGAGAATAAACACAGAAGGACATTACATACTAATAAAGGGAACTCTTTCTCAGAGTAATATACCAATTCTAAATATCTATTCACCAAATGCTGGAGTACCCAATTTTATTAAACAATGCATTTTAATCTAACAATGCACATAGATCTAAACACATTGATAATTGGTAACATCAACACATCATTGTCATCTCTGGATCATCCAGGAAAAGCTCTTCAAAGAAAACTCATACATATATGATTGTATGGACCACCTAGTTTTTCCAGATATCTAGTGAATATTTAAACAGGAGCATCAGAATATAAATTCCTCTCAACAACTTAATGAACACTCTAGCAAGTAGATCATATTTTAAGTCGCAAAACAAATCTTGCAAATTAAAAAAATATGATATTATTCCCCTGCATCCTGACATATCAAAATGGAATAAAATTACAGCTCAACACATAATGCTATGACAGAAAATTCTGTAAAGTGTGGATAATGAATAATATATCACAGAATGAAGAGATTAGAATGGGAATTCAAATATTTATTAAACAACATATATGAACCCATAAAATACAGATCCTCTAGGACTCAATGAAGACAGTACTCAGAGGAATATTTATAACTCTGTGTTTACAAAAACAAGTTGGGGAAATCTCAAATCAGTAGTTTAATGATGAAAATCAAGGTTCTTGAAGAACAGGAATAAACCAAATGCCAAAGTAAAAGGTTGAAACACTAAAAATTAAATCAAATAAAGTAGAGAAGAAAATATCATAAAACATTAACAAATATTGGTATTTTAAGAAAATTAATAAAACTGGCATACTCTTAGCAAATCTGATCCCCAAAAGAAGAGTATGTACACACATAAAGAAAATTATAGGCAAAAATCGGAAAATCAAGAGAGATACAATCAAGCTTTAGAACATTAGAAGGGAATAATTTGTAAACATTTATCATGACAAATTGGAGAATTGGGAGGAATGGTGAAATTTCCAGAGAATGTTGATATATTCCAACAAACAAAATACATTGGAACCAAGACAATAGACACATAACAAGTAATGAAATTAAACTGGCAATATAAGACCTCCCATCTAAGGAATGCCCAGGACCTGATGAATATATAGCTGAATTCTATAAGGCCTTCAAAGAGGAGACTGCAATGCTTGGTAAGAAATGTATGCATTATCCTGCCCATGCAATTGTAGCCCCTCTGTACAGTATGTTCTCAAATAAAATAAAATAAAATTTAAAAAAATCTTCAATGAAACAGAAAGGGAAAGATCACTACCAAAGTTCTTTTTTGAAACCAGCAAAACGCTCATCCAAAAACCACATACACTCATCATGAAAGAGATCTGTAGATCCATTTCTTGGATGAACATCAATGCAAAACTTCTAAATAAAATTCCAGCCAACCTAATTTAACAACTATCCAAATAAGTTGTATTCTATGATCAAATTAGATTCAACACATCAACAGAAACAAGGACAGCAACTACAAAATCTTATAAACAAAGTATTTGACAAGATTCAACACCTCTTTATGAAAAATGCTCTGGAGAAGCTAAGAAGCCATGGACTACAGCAACTATAAGGTAATGGAATAACCTTCCATGGTCCTGATTGGGAAGGATTATCATCATAAAAATGGTAGTAGTGCCTCAAGCTATCTACAAATTCAATGCAATACTAAGAAAAATCTTAAAAACATTCTTCAATGATATAGAAGAAGCAATCTGAAAATTCTTGTGGAATAGTCAAAGACCAGAGCAACAAGAAGAGTCCTCAGCATGAAGACTGGTACTAGAAAAATATCAATACCCAACTTCAAACTCTGTGATAAAGTCATAGTAATAAACAGTTTGATAATAGTACAAGAATAGGGCAGAAAGCAGGGCAACAGCAGCTCATGCCTGTAATCCTAGCTACAGAGGAGGCTGAGATCTGAGGTTCATGGTTCAAATCCAGCCCAGTCAGGAAAGTCTGTGAGACTCTTATCTCCAGTAAACCACTAGAATACTGGAAGTGGCACTGTGGCTCCAGGGTGCTTGCCTTGAGCTTAAGAGCACAGGAACAGCACCCAGGCAAAGAGTTCAAGCCCCACAACTGCCAAAAAAAGAGCAGAGGTGAGGACCAATGGAATAGAAGACCATGAAATGAACCCACATACTTATAGCCACATAATATATCAGGAGAGAAAAAAAATAGGATAGAAGGAAGACAGTATCTTCAACAAGTTGTCAAAAGAGAATTGTGTAAACATGTGCTGAAAACGTCAAAGAGATTAGAACAGATATTATAAAACCTTATATATCACCCTTCACCTAAATCAATTATACAAGAAACTAAGACCTCAGTGTAAGACCTGATACCCTGAAGAGGTGGGGAAACACCAACGATCCTTGACACAATTCAAAATGTCTGAAGTCAATATGCAGAATCACAACAAATCAAAGAAAGTCTGGATGCATGGGATTGCCTCAAAATGAAGAGTTTCTGCAATGCAAATGGCATAGCTAGCAAGATAAATTGAAAGCCCACAGATTGGGGGAAGATCTTTATTAAGTATGCATCAGACAAAGGCCTCGTATCTAAAATATACTCAATGGTCAAAACATTAAACCTTTCCAAAATCAAGTCCTCAAAGAAACAATAACCCAATTAATAAATGAGTTAAAGACTGAAAGAGAGCTATCTCTGCAGAAGATGTAGAATGGTAAATTTATCCATGAAGAGAGAGAGATTTGACATTTCTCTATATGAAAGAAATATAAATCAAAACAAGATTGAGATTCCACCTCACTCCAGTTAGAATGCCCAATATAAAGAAAACTAACAATACCAAATTTTGCCAATGATATGGCCAAAAAAGAATGCTTACTAAACTTTTGATGCAAATGTAAAGTTTTCAACCACTCATAAAAGAATTATGGACATTCCTCAAAAGAGTAAACGTAGAGCTTCCCTATGACCCAGCAATTACATTCTTATTCATTCATCCAATAGAACACAAACAAGACCACAGTGAAGACACTAGCCCAATGATGTTCATTGCAACATTGTTTACCATAGCCACGGTATGGAATCAACCCAGATGGCCCTCAGTGGATGGATTAAGAATGTGTGGTTTACATAGCTAATGGCATTGTATGCTCCCATCTGAAAAAATGATATTGCTAGTTTCATAAGGAAATGGAAAGACTTTGTCACTGTTCTTGATTTCTGATTTTATATAAGTTTATCTGTTTTGGTAAGGATAAGGGAGAACACAGAAATGGTGGAACAAAGTGTGAACAAATGCAGCAGTGATACTAGACACTAGGCAGAAACTGAAATATACAACTTGTGTGGAAGGGGCTTAGGAGGGAAAATCTGAGAGAAAAGGACAGAGGTTGCACCATTCCAAAAGAAAAGTACTCATCCAACATGTAACTCTAATCCCTCTGTATATCACCTTTAAAATAATAACAAAAACTTGAAAAAAGTGGAATAAAACATTACATGCAAATGAAATACAAAAAACTATGCGCAAGCATGTATAACATCATCACATCAAATAGACTTTAATGAAAGGATCAAAAAGTAACAAGATTTTAATGTCATGATAAAGGAATTAAATCAACAAAGTGAAATAGTAACTGTAGGTGTTTATTTTCACACTTCTAAGCAATTAACTATACTAACTAACTTTGAGATAGTCCTTAATACAATAATAGGTGAAGATTTTATGGAGAGATTTGCCATTCAGAATCAACAGGCAGGCATTAGAATTTAATTTCACCCTTGATCACGTGAGCCCTATATATGCCAAAGAACATTTTAACCAACTTCTATTGAATAAAGCATTGTTCATCAATGTAATGAATTTTCTCCAGGAGAAATGATGGGGTAGGGCCAAATACGAGCCATGTTTTAACATTTTACAACTATCTTGAGCACACATGTAGATTACACTGTAGTAATGCTAGAAATTAGCAAGGAATATGGGCACATAATATGAAAAATAAATGAATTATATTTTAACCATTATTACTTAAATAATAATTTCATTAAAATTATTCATTGAAAAAATTGCTTCATGATAAAGTGAATTGTTTTCAGGGCACATTTCATGAAATAATCTGGTCCTAGGAACAAATGAAAATGAAAAGAACATCAGAAACACATAGTTATAGAAAACAGGACTTAAAGGAACTATCAAATTTTGCTTAAACCAAGAGAAGGAATAATGAACTAAATAACTTGCACTGCATGTCAATGAACAAGAGAAACTCAAGAATAGTAGAAAGAATGAAGGAAACGATGTCAGGAGCAAAAGCATAGTGGCAATCAGCAATGAATCAAAAGGAGTTTGTGCAAAACAGAAGGGTTATAAGGCTGAAGTAAAAATCCTAAAGCAGCAATCAACAGAATGACATACATTAATCCATATCTCCATGATTCTGCATGGGCTGAATCAGTATGGTGAAAATAGCCATATTACTGAAAACCATATACAAATTCAGTTCAATCTCCCTCAAAATTTCTATCCCTTCCTAGACAGAAATAGAACAGGCAGACTACATTTTCTGAAAAAGGAAATCCTTTATTCAGAATGATGTTAAGACATAAGAACAGTACTGAAAAATCACTGCCTTTCTCTTATGCTATGGGGCCAAATAACAAAAAACCACATAAATCAATGAAAAATAAGACAGAAATACTTGTAACATCTACAGATATCTGATTTTTGGAGAACTGACAAAAAATACATGGCCTAGAGATGGCACCCAAAATAAGGCATGGAGCCGTTAAATTGGTTATCCATGTGGAAAACATTGAAACTAAAGCCTATCCTTGAATGCACAATTTTTTCAAATGAAAGTTGATTAGTTTTCAAATTGATACTGGAACATTGAAAGTAGTAGTGAAAATGAGGGTCAATATAAAATAACGATAACCTTAATAGATCTCACACCTGTCATAAAATAATAGAAAGATTTAAGTGTGGGGCTCGGAAGGTGGGTCAGTGGTAGAGCGCTTGCCTTGCATGCATGAGGCCCTAGGTTCAATTCCTCAGCACCACATAAGCAGACAAAAAAGACCAGAAGTGGCTCTGTGGCTCAAGTGGTAGAGAATTAGCCTTGAGCTGAAGAGCTGAGGGACAGCGCCCAGGCCCAGAGTTCAGGCCCCACTTCTGGACCAAAAAAAGAAAAAAAGAAAAAGAAAGATTTAAGTGTGAACTCAACTAGGTGGTAGAATATTTTTCTTATTTACAAGGCCCTAAATTCTACCCAAGAATGGAAATTTATAGCAGCTTTGTTTGCATCAAATTGAAAAGGTTCAGCACACTGAAAGAAACAGTGGGACAGCCAAATATTTGGTTGAAACTCATTAAATCATTTTAGCAATCAATACAATAAAAATAAAAACTACAATGAGTTATGCATCAAGCCACACAAAATTTTGCAGTGTTATTGTAACTGAATATTGGATGTGGGCGATGAGTAAATGGCAAACCTCAAGATAATCTTTAGGGCAAGAGACATTTAAGTTAAAGGAGAGCATATCAGTGTGGGCAGAAGAAATGTATTTTTAAATGATGATATCATGCATACCAAAGCTCAGGGATGAGGTCTGAGATGCATGCTAGGATCACAGTATTGTAATAATATATATGAAGTATCTTCATATATATTAACTAATTTGCTAATTGTTTAAATGCCTGCAAGGTACAGTTTTACTTCTGTAATTCAGGGAGGGGAAGGGAAAAAACAAAATACTTAAATAAGGATACAGGTTGACCCACTATAACAATGACATGTACAAAACACTATGTGGAAAATGAACTTTACAACTTTGGTGGGAGGGGGTAATTGTGGCGGTAGGAGGGGAGGGATGGTAGGGGAAAAACAAAGGAAGAGGCAACAATGCTCAATAGGAAATGTACTCATTACCTTGTCACCCCTCTGTACAGTATTCTTACAATAAAAATGTACAAAAAATTAAAAATAACATTCAATGATGGAAACCAATATCTCATGTCTGTAATGTTAGTCATTCAGGAGGCTGAGATCTGAGGATAACAGTTCAGAGCCAGCATAGGCAACAAAGTCCATGAAACCCTCCTCTCCAACTTAACCAGGAAAAAGCTGAAAGAGCTGTGCCTCAAGTAGTAAAGCCTTACCTTGAGCAAAAAACTCAGGGACAGCACCTGAGTTTAATCTCCGGACTGGTATGAACACGCACACAAACACACACACACACACACACACACACACACACACACACACACACACACACACACACACACACACACACACACACACACACACACACTCCATGCAAACACAGTAGTAGATCACATACCTGTAATATTTTCACCTTATTTCCTAGTGATCGCATTTAATTTTACTTTGTTTCATTTTTTCTGCTAATAGTTATTACTTTAGTTGTACACACTTGTGGAGGTACAATGTGACTAATACATGTATTAATAATTAATATAATGTAATTATAATGATCAAATTAAGGTAGTTAGCATTTCCATCTCTTTAAACTTGATCTGCATGTTTTTTACTAGGATGGAATAAATAAAAGTTTGACCAAAAATGATACAGTTTTAAAAATACCATGCAAACAAAGAACCTGCAGATTATTGCCTTAAAGGGTCCCACTGATAGAGAACGGCATTACATTTTCATTGTTTATTTCTGTCTTGGTAAAGTTTCTCAAATGCCATGGGAACTAGAGGCTTCTCATTTCAATTATGACTTTTAATTATATTCATAGCTGGTTAACTCGCACTCCTATTTGCCATTCAATCACATTTGTACCTGGATCTGTAAGAAACAAACGAACTAGTTCTTTATAAAGATGATCTAGAACACAAAGGTAGCTTCTCAAAATCATTGCTGAATTTCTTTAGTAGAAAAAACAAAAATAAGGGGCTGGAAGGTGGCTCAGTGGTAGAGTGGTTGCCTTGCATGCATGAGGCCCTGGGTTCGATTCCTCAGCACCACATAAGCAAAAAGGAAAAAAAAAAGCCGGGAGTGATGCTTTGGCTCAAGTAGTAGAGTGCTAGCCTCGAGCTGAACAGCTGAGGGACAGCGCCCAGGCCCAGAGTTCAGGCCCCCCAACTGTACCCCCCCAAAAAAAGAAAAACCAAAAATAAGAATAAATTTATTCCAAGTATGTTGTACTCATATATGGAAATACCACAATGGATGCCTATCATAATATAATTTGTACAAATTCAAAACATACTAAAATATTTTAAATCCCTTCAAATGATGGTAATGCTATATACAAATTAGAGATTGGGAATACATCCAGAAAGTCTGGAAAATTATCTGTGCTGGGGCCTCATGCGTGTAATCTTATATAATCAAGAACCTGAGAATTGCAGATACTAAGCCAAAGTCAACTAGTGTAGAAAATTCCTTGACAGACTTTTCTCCAGTTAACCAAAAAAATCCAGAAGTGCAGGAGTGATTCAAATGGTGAGAATCAACCTTGAGAGAAAAGGCCAATCAAGAGTACAAAGCAAACCAAACACTAATATCCCATACCTGTAATGCTTGCTCCTTCAGGAAGGTGAAAATGAACAGAAATAATTAGAGATGTAGGAGAGAATAAAGGATGTAGAAGAAGGCATAAAAATGGAATTAAATAGACCATGTGACTATGAAAAAAGTTCATGGTTTGCAGGTGGAACTACAATATGAAAAATTATTTGGCACAAGTATCATACTGTTCAGAAATTGAGAACGATTGTGGGTGGAGAATTGAGTGAAATTTCTCATTTACTGCTGTGTAATTGCCATGGTCCACTTATCTACAAGAAAGATTTCATGTATAAATATTATTATCTGTAGTCAATAATATGAAGGGTATGGTTTTTTGGGGGTCTAGTCATGGGGCCTGAACTATGGGCCTGGGCTCTGTCCCTCAGCTCTTCAGCTCAAGGCTAACGCTCTACCACTTGAGCCACAGTGCCACTTCAGGCTTTTTTCTTTTTGCTTATGTGGTGCTGAGGAATCGAACCCAGGGCCTCATGCATGCAAGGCAAGCGCTCTACCACTGAGCCACCTTCCCAGCCCCACCATTAATGATATTTTACTAATACAGACTATTCTTTTCTTCATATCTATAGGTAGTTATGAGATTTGCTGAGATTATAATTCTCAATGTGTTCATATTAGCACAGAAACAAAAGTACGCAAACATGTTTTGGGAAATTAAGAGAAGGAAAGTTAGCTTAACATGGATAAATACTACGGAATAAGAAAAATAAGCTACGCTAGGGACTGGTGCATCATGCCTGTAGTCTTAGGTACATAGGGGTCTGAGATGTGGTGATCATGTTTTGAAGCTATCATGGGCAGGGGTGACTGTGAGACTCATTTCTCTATTTAACAACCAAAAAGAATCAGATGTAGAGCTGTGGCTCAAGTGGTAAAGCACTAGTCTTGAGCAAGAAAGCTCAGTACAGTGCACATGCCCTGAATTTCTAGTACAAGCATAAAAGAAAAAAAGATAAGCAAACATACTACTGGCATATAAGATAAGGACATATATATATATATATATATATATATATATATATATATATATATATACACACACATATGTGTGTGTGTGTTTGTGTGTGTATAATAGGAGGGAAGGGAGTATCTGAAGCCTTTTAGTACATAATTGGTGACACTGACTCAAATGTTTGAAATAGCAGCCATCCCATCATAATCTGCAGTGACTTCTGGGATTAAGAAGATAGTTGAGTAAAGTGTAGTGCCTAGAAAGAGAAGCTATATATGGGAGGAAACCAAATTCATTTCCTACTAGTAGATAGAAATGTACTGAACCATAGATGAAAGGTACAAGTATGAAACTGAGCTTTTCACTGGTGCATAAGGATGGGTTGGCATGGTAGAGAAGAAAGAGAACACTCATCTGTGCACCTAAACTTCCCTCAGGCATTGCCTATCCTGAGAACAAAGCAGTAAATGGAAATAGATTAATGAGTTACTTAGGGCTTGTTCTCTTCACGCCTTGGAAACATCGCCTGTTACTGCGATCTTTGTCTAAAGTGTAGAGGGCCAA
Organism: Dipodomys merriami; assembly: GCF_024711535.1. Classification (NCBI taxonomy): domain Eukaryota; kingdom Metazoa; phylum Chordata; class Mammalia; order Rodentia; family Heteromyidae; genus Dipodomys; species Dipodomys merriami. The sequence continues at coordinate 431,781 of NW_027204104.1, forward strand.
AACACCAGCAACATCCCATCTCCATCCATGTGTGCTCAGTGCTTCATTGTAGAAAAGCACATAATGCCAGCCAAGGACTAACAAAGGGTGGAAGCTGGAGGAAAAGGAATGTGAAAGTCGAAAGGTACATCCATGAAGTATCTGCTAAGCTAAAATCCTGGTTCAAACTGAGGCCCACAGTTTTAGGTGTACACACACACACAGACACACAGACACACACACACACACACATATGTGTGTATATATATAGATATCTTTGCACATGTGCACATGAGTCCTTTTATTCACAAACATGTGTAGTATAGTCCATCTTTCATGGAAAACTCTTGTGAATCCCCAGGAAGAATGTATTAAATTCTTCCCTGGAGCTCTGCGTCTGTGGCCTTGCATCCAGAAGAAAAACAAAGCACACTTGCAGGTTCTCCTTATTCATCTCGGGTGCTACTGTTTCTTCCAAGACCACAGACAGTGAGTCCCTAGTGTTGAAGTTAACTTTGATATGTTTACTCCAATATCTGTGTCTATTTGCCGAAAAGTCATTCAGAATGATGCAATTGAATTGCATCAGAGGATCCCATGTCAGGTGCATGGTGAAATGGACAGAAAAAAAATGTATTGTAGTGGGATATCAACCAAAGTTATTAAGGCATCAGACCCAATGGGTCAGTTCATAAATTCAATGTCCACAGAACGTTGCTGGTTGATCTAGGCAGGGTTCCATAAAATTTCCATTTGCACAGGCTTCCAAAAATGTACCTGCTTACTTCTCCCTGGAAGCAATGATGATGCTGAAACCAACAAAATGTTACTAAGGGCTCTAGAATTTATATCTAATATATTCTGATAAATTCAGTGATTAGTACATCATAAAAATATCTTCAGTAAGTTAGTCTCAATAAATCAAGTTTGATGCCAAATTGAATGTCACATTTGCATTCTGAACTTTTACCTTTACACAGGTAATTTTTACTTAACCTGCTTTCACAATCTAGTTTTGTTTTTCAGGACATGTTTTTGAGAACATATGGTAATAGAAGACTTCCTTCTCTACCATGAGCCTAAATCAATATCAGTACAGACTCTATGTTTTCTACTTGTCATAATATATTAGACACAAATACCACAGAGAGACCCCAATGGCCCTTGAGAGCAGAGCTACTTCAGAGATGTGTACACACTCTGCAAATGTCGCAACCTTCCATGCACATGATGTACTTGCCCATAATCACATACTACGTATCAGAAAATGTGCATTGCTGTTTAAACAAATCAGCAAATGTACTATAGATTGTAGAAGGAAAAACTTTTATTTATTGTGAAAATATCATACAGATGGGTTACAATTACATAATTTGCAATAACTTGTATATGTCTGAGACAAGCAGAAATGGTCAGATAAGTTGATTTTAGGAGAAATGAACCTCTAGATAAGGATTCAAATGGTTTTTCTTTCATGCGGTTGTTTCTAACATATTCATAAGATGATTTCTTTGTTGCTTTGTATGTCCCTCTCCCAAAGTATAACCCATTTTCACTGTATTTGATGTAGGAAAAAATTTTTAATGAGATTTCCACTGGCCCTTTAATCTTGTATACTCCTTATATTATATAATTATATCACTTACTTTTTCATTCTTAGTAGCATATGTTAATTCTATAGAGGGTCTATTTATACACATACATGTACATATGCAATGAACCTCAATCTCATAAGGTAGTGGTATTGGTTCATATCTTCAATCTATTTATCATTTTTGTGGGGTTTTTTTGTCAGTCATGGGGCTTGACCTCTGAGTTTGGGTGCTGTCCCTGTACTCTTCAGCTCAAGAAGAGTACTCTACAGATTGAGCCAGAGTGCCACTTCTGATTTTCTAGTGGATTTTTGGAGATAAGTATCTCACAGGGGCTGGGAAGGTGGCTCAGTGGTAGAGGACTTGCCTTTCATGCATGAGGCCCTGGGTTCGAGTCCTCAGCACCACATAAGAAAAAAGAAAAAAGCCAGAAGTGGAGCTGTAGCTCAAGTGGTAGAGCTCTAGCCATGAGCTGAAGAGCTGAGGGACAGCGCCCAGACCCAGAGTTCAGGTCCCACAACAGGAACCCCCTCCCCCCCAAAAAATAGAGTCTCACAGATTTTCCTGCTCAGGCTGGCTTTGAACCGCATTCCTTAGATCTCAGTCTCCTGAATAGCTAGGATTACAGGCGTGAGCCACAAGCATCCAGCTATTTATAATTTGTGAGAAACTACATACATTTCCATAGTATGAAATGATATTCCTATGAATTGTGTATAAGTGATCACTTTATTTTGCCAGGATTTTTATTTGTGTTCTTGGTGATAGACATTGTCATTGAAGTGTGAAAAATTCAATGTCCTTTGGCTTTGCATTTCCTTTATGCCAAGGATGTTGAGCATCTATTTTTGTATTTTAATTGGCCCCATATACTTCCAGATGTCAGGAATATCTTTAAATTTGCTTGCCAATGTGTTCATTGATATTACTTAAGAGTTTAGATTTCTAACCTTCCTTCATATTCTGATAATTAAGTTCTTGGCTGATGTTAAGCTAATCTGTAAGCCATCTATTCACCCTAGTTACTGTTTATTGTGTTGTGCCACATTTTTAATTCAGTGTAACCCCATTTGTCAAATTTTGCTCTTATTTACTGAGATATTTGAAGTTTTAATCAGTAGCTTACTGTCTAAATAAAATGTTTCTTCTTTTATGTTGTATGTAGTGTAGTGTTTTATTTTACATTTTAGCTCTTCAATTTTTATGGGCTAGAAAAACAAGGACCATTCACAACTTAAGGCATACTGGAATACCTGGAGACAGTGTCCAGGAGAAGATGACTGGAATTGTGGTCAGAGAGAGAGAAGCTCTGTGAGTGGAAATATTTACTCACCACAAGTGCTGCCCTTGTGTACACATGTGGGACCTTTGGAGCCAGAGTGATCCTGCTTGTCTCAGCCAGCAGTTGTTTCAAGTACTCAGAAAGTAATCTTGTGAAGTGAATCAAATATCCATTTGATGTTTTTAAGAATCAACGATATAGGGCTGGGAAGGTGGCTCAGTGGTAGAGCGCTTGCCTTGCATGCATGAGGCCCTGGGTTCGATTCCTCAGCACCACATAAACAAGAAGAAAAAAGCCGGAAGTGGCGCTGTGGCTCAAGTGGTAGAGCGTTAGCCTTGAGCTGAAGAGCTGAGGGACAGCGCCCAGGCCCAGAGCTCAGGCCCAACAACCGGACCAAAAAAAAAAAAAATCAACAATATATTAAATAAAGCTACAATTTACAAATTGTCCACATACACTAATAGGAATCCTTATGCATTTCTGATCACAATAAGTAATGGAGGAAAGATTTTACCTGTTATTGGATTAACAGATATCTCCCTAGAGTAATTTTACATATCCCTGATGCCATAAGGGTATCATGGAGTAAAATACAGACATTGTGACTTGATGAGTCTTTTACAAGGTATCCTACACTTAGACTTGTTGGAGTTGGTAAATTCTTCAAAACATGCAGCCTAACTCTGCTGACCATCTACTGGATGTTTGCCAACATCCACCTGGCACTGAACTATCTGTTCAAAATATGAGTGCCAATTCTAATAATGTGAAACTCTTGACCTTCAGGAAAAGCATTGGAAATAGAGCCTGAAAATGGAGTGCTCAGATCAGAGAAGCACCCTCACTGGTTATTTTCAGCACCATGTTTTATGTGCCATGAAGGTGCTGGCTTAGGCTGGCCCTTTAGAGTGTGCTGTTTACAGCTGTGGAATCTTTGGAATCTTTTTTTGTGCCTCTACTTTTGAATGAAAAAATGTTCTCTTAATCCAACTTCAACTATTTGATGCATGAGAATAAGAATTAATATTTATGAAGGGGGCACCTGATTCTATCTGAAAGGAGTTTCCCTAACCTATATATAGACAGAGCAAGGATAGCTTATAGCAGATTGTGAGACTTTAATCAAACAGGATTATTTGGAAAAGAGCTCGTTGTTCTAATACATTGCATAGATATGAACCACCTACAGTGTAACAGCATTGCCCCAGGCACTGGAAAACCCAAGCTCTGCTGCTCTCCAGGGAATGGACAGTTGGTCATTAACACTAGAAATCCTAAACAGGTTCAGTAGGTGTGAAGTCCTCATGGGCTCTAGACACATTGAAATTCTTCCCAACTCCAGTTTGAACTTCATACCTTAGGACCAACTCACAAAGTGAGATTTTTGTGGGGTTGTTAGGCACTTTGAGACGTTTAGAATTTTTTTGACTCTTTTTGGAGCCCACTCTTGTGGCAACACTAGCATTAGTTTAAGATCTAAAGCCAGAGCCAGCTGTAGCACCTTGTGTTGGCCCACAGGCAGAAACTGTGCAATCTATATATTGTACTAATCACCCACAGTACCTGTTTGATTGGCAAAGCTGATATTCGAATTTTTTGTATTATCTGAGACAAACCCAACATCAGTTATGTCAGGAGAAGCTTACGAGATGAGTAAGGAGAGGCCTCATAACTTGTCTTGCTTTCTTTCTTTTTTTAAATTGTGAAAATACCATACAGAGGCGCTACAATTACATGGGCAAGGTAATGAGTATATTTCTTATCAAGCATTGTAGCCTCCTCCTTTGTTTCCCCTTTCCATCCCTTCCCATCCTCCACCTGCCCCCACAATCCTCCCACCTGCCTACCCCCACCCATGAGATGTATAAGTCGTTATGTCTTGCTTTCTGTACCTAGTGGCACATATTAATATATATGGTGAGGCTAAGGATGGGTCAGAGTTCCCCTTACTCTTGTGTCCTCTTGTTCTGTCTAGGACAACTTTCCTTTAAAAATGTTTTTATTGATACAGGTGGACCCATTGCAACAATGAGATGTACAAGTCATTATGTCGAAAACGAACTTTACAACTTTGGTGTGGGGGTGTGGTGGAGGGGAGGATTGGGGGGAGGTGGAGAGAGGATGGGAAGGGATGGGAAGGGGAAACAAAGGAGGAGGCTACAATTCTTGATAAGAAATGTACTCATTATCTTGCCATGTTATTGTAACCCCTCTGTACAATATTTTCACAATAAAAAAAGAAAAAAAATGTTTTTATTGATATTATAAAGGTGATACACAGAGGGGTTACAGGTACATAAGTTTGGACAGGTTCTGAAAGATTAAACATTAAAGTAGAGAGATGGGACCTTTTTCATTCCCATTAGAGCTGAACAGTCAAGCACTGGAGTAGAGCTACAGCTAGGCAACCACTCATGCTCATCTGCCAGGAGAGTTTTCCATCTTCACCACGTATTGAGTTCCTGATATTCAGTGGAGCCCAGCCCACACATAATACTATTTGCTAGTAGTAGGATATGTTTACCTACACCAGGAGATAGACAAATGCTTGAGGGGCAATGGTAGAACTTGCTTCCATGACCAAGAAGTCACAACACCTCCCTGTGTTAGGATTGAGATTAGGGACTGAAAATTTTGTTATCACTTTCCTATTTTCATTTCCTTCTGGGATACTCTGGTGCTGGGTATACTCTGTAGTTTAAATAAACTTGGCTATGGAGTCTCAGTCAGAGGTGACAAAGGAGTCTTTATTGGAGTGCTAGTTATGTGCAGATGACCAATTACAAAGACCTGCAGCCACCAAACACACTGAACTCAGGAAACAGACCAAAGGAAAACAATATTAGCAAACCAATTCAGCTCCAATGGATTGCTGAGTTGGGATGACATGATGACTGGAGAAGAGCCAGGAGACATAAAACAGGACATGAACATGGAGATACGTGACATAGCATAAAGGCTCCTGAGCAGGCCCATGCCTAGGTAGTCTTTTCAGGGGGCAGTATCAAGGAAACTCCTGGTCCCAGGCACTGGATGGACAGGCTTAATCGCCATTCATCCAGATACCCACCCAGAATTTTAAATTTTGCCATTACCAGTTTATTGTCTTACCAGTAAATTTTGTGCATTCTTGTGTATTTTCTTGTTCACTAATGTAGGTATCTTTTGGACTAAAAGACTTCAGTATTTTTGTAGAATAGGTATGGTGGAGGTATAGTCTCTTAACTGCATCAGTCTGGAAATATGTTTGTGCATTTGTCCTTTATCTTTCTCTTGTGAAAGATATCTGTGAAAAGTACCGTTGTCATGGTAGATAGAATGCATTTTTTTCAGTTCTGTAAAGACTTCCTGCCAAACCCTGCTGGCATCTGTGTATTATATTTAGGACTCAACTGTTAGAGAAACAGAGACACACCTAAGTATTAGATCCATTTCTCTTCTAAGCTAGAGAATCTTCCATACAAAATTCACTTTTGACAGTTTGATCATACAATAGCTTGCCATATATGTGGATGTCATTGTCAAAAATTTGATTAACATTTTATGTTTTAGTTGGTATCATGTATTCTTATTCTTGTATATGTAGGAATTTAAAATTCTGTCATTACTTATTAGGACAAGCATTTTAACTTGTTAGCATCCTCATCATTTCCTAAATCCACAAAACACTAATATTGACTATTATTTATACTGTTGTCAACTTTTGACAAAACTTCTTTCACATGTCTCCTCATCCTTGCTTTCAGTTTAGTACTCGACTAGATTTCCTTCAACGTAATTATTTTCTTCTATTTAGAAGACATCACTAAGTTAACAGGCATGAATTGAGAAATTTTAAATATATATATATATATTATACCATATGTTGAAAAAGTTAATATTCTCATTTGAATTTCCATGTTGCTACCATTGTTTACTCCTTTGAACAATTCGTTTTTACTTCCTTATATTAATTTCCTTAAAATGTGCACACATACATATATCAAAAGTGTACACAAAGAAAGAAATGTACTTTAATCCTTTTTACTCCTGTTTTCTTTCCTATCCACAATTTTAATCTAAAAATATTATGAATATAATAGTGATTACTCCTTTTTGTCCTACTGGCCTTGGAATTGGAATTTCAATATAGAGTTTGCTCACAATTTATTCCTCTTCCCCCATGTTTGATGTTCCTCTGTTCAGAATGATTTCCTTAGAGTTGAATGAATCCCTTTGTGCTACATTAATGAAAATACAATTCCCTCACCTGATATTTGAGCTCTTGTTCTGATTGATATTGCAGGACGTGTTGTTCACAATGTTGGGTGTGTGAGCAGAGCTTACTATGGAATCTTCTCTAAATGACACTTTGCTTCTGAAAGATGTTCTTAAATTTAAATATTTGTTAGTTAGCCTGACTTCCCATATAAACACATAACCTAAACTGGGTGACTCGATCACAAATTTTAATTTTATTTTCAATTCCCTGGCTTGAATTTGGGGCCGTGGAGTTGTACCTGAGCAGCTTTGTACTGAAAGCTAGCATTTTACCACTTGAAACAAAGCATCACTTCCGAATTTTGAGTGGTTAATTGGAGATTAATATTCCATGGAGACTTTCCTGCCAGTGCTGGATTCTAACTATGGTAGTCAGATCTCAGACTCCTGAGTAACCAGGATTACAAGTGTGAATCACTGGTGCCCAGCAAAACAAAAGTATTTTCACACACATATGGAAATTGTTACCCCAAGAAAAAGACAACTGAATACTTGGTGTCTTATGAGAGTCTATTTCATATTTAAGGGACAAGTTTGTGCTGTGGTGCATGTGAAAGTGGGCATAAAGTAAGCTGTCTCAGAGCTTAAGTAAGTTTCTGAATCTCATGCATGACAAATTCCCTTCATGTCCTTACTTATTCCTATTTACAAACATAAGTATAATATTTGCAATTTATCCTGATTGGAGATAATGTTTTAACATATTCATTGGCAGAGAAGTAAGCATTCAAACAATCAAAATCTTAAGTTTTGAAAAACTCCCTAAATTTCTATGCTCATTATGCAGCTTGATTTTCAAGAACTATAATTCGTTTTGGGATTGGCTTTTTCTGTTGAAGAAATGAAAAAAAACTATAACTTGACCTTGGGATTTGATATTTATGTGGTTCAATATGGAAGTTGGACAGCATTTAAAAATCCCTTCATTTGCCTCTTTAGGAAGTACGAGATCCTTAACCAGTCTTGTATGAGAAACTGTAAGACTATGGCAGCATTTACAAGACCACCAGGATTAAAATCTGCCCAGATTGGGACACTACTGGACCTCTACAAGATTGCATAGGTGAAAGTGGGACGAGTGAAGTAATATCTTAAAATGTCTAAATCGGTGCCGTTTCAGGTGTTAGAAAAGAATGAAAAGAGGCTGAGAAAATGCAGTCGCCATGGAGACGCAGCCAGTATGGGCAGCAATTAACCCTCAAAAGCAAGGCTTAGAACAATTTACCAGATCCCAACCGTGGCTCCTTGCCCCCGGTTACCCTGAAAGCGAACCATTCAGGAGTATGCAATGCCTTGACTCAACCACTTCCACAGCCCTCATGGGCTGGACGCCGGGTTACAACCAGGTTTACAAGGGGAAGAAGCTAGCTGAACAGATGTTTCAAGGACTTATTCTTTTTTCTGCAATAGTTGGATTTATCTATGCATAAATGGCTGAACACTTTGGATGGACAGTCTATATAGGTATGGCCGGATTTGCTATTCCATGTTTGCTGATGCTTCCTCCATACCCATCTATGCACGACATGGGGGGGGAGGGGGGTGGCTGGGAAGGGAAGTGAAGGGTAAACAAAGGAGGAGGCTGCAATGCTTGGTAAGAAATGTATGCATTATCCTGCCCATGTAATTGTAACCCCTCTGTACAGTATGTTCTCAAATAAAATAAAATAAAATTTTTAAAAAAAGAAAGCTATTTTGAACAAAGGTTTTAGAAATCTATCAACAAACATTTGGGAAACTCAAATTGAAATATTCAGAACAAATAAAAAGTAACAAATCTCATCGTAATCGACTTCAGCGAAAGAATCCACACTTTCAGTACATAATTACCATCACAGTGAAGAGATGGTTCCAAGAGGTCTGTCGATTGGGAAAGAATATGGAGAGACATGGAGTGAATCAATGCAGCAGTGGTACTCAGTAGAAACCATGTTGAAAATGAACTATACATACAGCTTATCTGAAGAACCAGACTTAATGAGACTCTCATGAGAGAGGCAAAATGACCACTATATCTCAAAAGAGCTATGGAAAGGGAGGCCCAGTTTCTTTGGCTCATTTTCCACACATCTGTCTGACTAATGTGTGACCAGTGTGGGGTCTGGACACTCACAAACAGCTGAACGCAAAAGTCTGGGGACATTCAGACCCTGGAATTCCAATAAAGAAAATCATTCTTCATAGGCGTTCATGTTCTTTTTAGATCTTAAGAAGTCCTTCTGAAGCTAAAACAATAGAATGGAAGAAAGACAACCTCTTCAGTAAATGGTGCTGGCAAAATTGGTTAACTACATGTAGAAAACTAAAGCTAGATCCTTATATATCACCCTGCACCAGAATCAACTCCAAATGGATCAAAGACCTTGAACTCAAAGCAGACACTCTGAAAACATTACAGGATGGAATAGGAGAAACCCTAGGTCTCCTTGGCTCAAGCCGAAATTTTCTGAATAGAGACCCGGAAACACAACGAATCAAAGAAAGGTTGGACAAATGGGATTGCATGAAGTTGCAGAGCTTCTGCAGGGCAAATGACATAGCTACCAAGATCAATAGAAAGCCCACCGATTGGGAGAAGATTTTTACTAGCCATACAACAGACAAGGGTCTCATATCTAAAATATACCTGGAACTCAAAAAATTAAACCCCCCAACAACAAATCCTCAAAGAAACAACTGCCCAATAAATAAGTGGGCGAAAGACTTAAAGAGAAGCTTCTCTGAAGAAGAAAGAAGGATGGCCAATAGACACATGAAGAAAAGTTCAACATCCCTAGCCATAAAAGAAATGCAAATCAAAACAACATTGAGATATCACCTCACTCCCGTTAGAACAGCAAAAATCAAGAACTCTAACAACAACAGATGCTGGAGGGGATGTGGACAGAAAGGAACCTTACTTCATTGTTGGTGGGAATGTAAACTTGTTCAACCACTTTTGAAAGCAGTATGGAGGTTCCTCAAAAGATTTCACATAGATCTCCCCTATGATCCCGCAATCGCACTTTTGGGCATTTACCCAAATGTATACAAACAAGACCACACTAACGCTACCAGCACAACTATGTTTATTGCAGCATTATTTACCATAGCTAAGATATGGAAGCAACCCAGAAGCCCCTCAGTAGATGAATGGATCAAGAAAATGTGGTATATATACACAATGGAATTCTATGCCTCCATCAGAAAGAATGACATTTCCCCATTTGTTAGGAAATGGAACGGCTTGGAAAAAATTATATTAAGTGAAGTAAGCCAGGCCCAAAGAAACATAGGTCCCATGGTTTCCCTTATTTGCAATATCTAGTATAGGTATGAGTCAAGCGGAAAAGGTCAGATAATATGATGTTAGGAAAACGAACCCTTAAATATGTATTTTAATGTTTTCGTTTCTTTCATGTATGTGTTTCTAACGCATTTATAAGATTATTTCTTTGTTGCTTTGTATGTCTCTCCCCCACAGTGCAACCCCAGCTTTCACTTTATTTGATGTCAGTATAACATGTGGAGGAGAGGGGGACAAACAAGTCGTTTAAGGATTCAGGTGGACCTGTTGCAACAAGGAGAACTATAAAATGTCATGTCAAAGCAAGCTTTACAATGTCGGTGTAGGGGGGGAGGGGGGTATGATTGGGTGGGGGGGAGGGGGGAGGCTGGGAAGCGAGGTGAAGGGTAAACAAAGGAGGAGGCTGCAATGCATGGTAAGAAATGTATGCATTATCCTGCCCATGTAATTGTAGCCCCTCTGTACAGTATGTTCTCAAATAAAATAAAATTAAATTTAAAAAAAAAGAAAGCAAAATGAGAGTAAAAAAAAAAAAAAAAGAAGAAGTCCTTCTAAGCCAGGCACTGGTGGCTTACACCTATAATCCTTGGAGGCTGTGATTTGAGGACCGCAATTCAAAGCCAGTCCAAGCAGGAAAGTCCATGAGAGAGCCCCATAACTGACAGAAAAAAAGCAGATTTATGTATCATATCGAACTAATGGTTTATATAATGACATATATAAAAATGTAAGCCATCTGGAAAAAATTATATTAAGTGAAGTTAGCCAGGCCCAAAGAAGCATAGGTCCCATGGTTTCCCTTATTTGCAATATCTAGTATAGGTATGAGTCAAGCAGAAAAGGTCAGATAATGTGATGTTAGGAAAATGAACCCTTAAATATGTATTTTAATGTTTTCGTTTCTTTCATGCATATGTTTCTAACGCATTTATAAGATTATTTCTTTGTTGCTTTGTATGTCCCTCCCCCACAGTGTAACCCCCGCTTTCACTATATTTGAAGTCAGTATAACATGTGGAGGAGATGGGGGCAAACAAGTCGTTTAAGGATTCAGGTGGACCTGTTGCAACAATGAGAAGTACAAAATGTCATGTCAAAACCAACTTTACAATGTCGGTGGAGGGGGGAGGGGGGTATAATTGGGTGGGGGTAGGGGGGAGGCTGGGAAGGGAGGTGAAGGGTAAACAAAGGAGGAGGCTGCAATGCTTGGTAAGAAATGTATGCATTATCCTGCCCATGTAATTGTAGCCCCTCTGTACAGTATGTTCTCAAATAAAATAAAATAATATTAAAAAAAATGTAAGCCATCAGGCCAAGGAATGAATAAAGGCAGTTTTTGTTATAGAATAGATTGCATGCACAATATTAAGGAATTAATAACAAGTTGCTGCCATTTACTTAATATCAGTAAGATAACAGGAATAACGTAAAACACAGAGAATCTCCCTGGTTAGGCTGACATTTGTGTATAATCCTAGATATTCTGAATGCATATCTGAGAACTGATGTGTGAAGCAAGGCTGGACAGAAAGTTCATAAGACTCTCATCTCCGATTAACCAGCAATAATCCAGAAACGGAACTTTGGCTCAAGTAGTAGAATGCCAGCTTTGAGTGCAAAATGTCAAAGGAGAATGCAAGTCCCTTAATGCAAATGCCAGAAATGGCATAAAGAATAAAAAGCAAAACATTAAACACATGGAAACACAAAAAGACAAAAGTTATGCAAATTTAAATGCTACATTGAGAGATGGATCACACCAAATACAAGAAATGACATTTAGACATTTTCACTCAGTTGAAAAATAAACCAGGATAAGGTGGAATATATACAAAATGGAATTTTACTTATCTATTAGAAAGGATGATATTGCATCATTTTAAGAAATGGTAAGACCTGGTGAAAACTAAAATAAGTTATGCCAAAAGAAACTAAGAATGTGTGTTTTCTCTCACCTGAGGAAGACAGAATTAATCTATAAATATACAATAGACAATTGGGTAAACTTGGTGCACATAATTGTAAGGAGTGAAATATGATAGATTCATATTAGAAATTAAATTATATAATTTATTAGGAAAACTAACTTATAGTCCAATAAAATAAACACCAGGAATCGAGTAATCATATGTGGAAGTGAAATCAACAGCAGAAAGGCAAACTAATGAAGACATAAAAGGTGTAGAAATAGGGTCTGGGAAGGTGGTTCAGTGGTGGAGTACTTGCCTTGCATTCATGAAGCCCTGGGTTCGATTCCTTAGCAGCACATTAGCAGAAAAAAAAAGAAAATGGCGCTGTGGCTCGAGTGGTAGAGCAGGTGCTTTGAGCTGAAGGGCTGAGGGACAGCACCTAGGCCTAGAATTCAGGCCCATAAATAACAAAAATGGTGGAGAAATAGGTATGAAATCAAATTTCCAATTAAAATTAATGATTTTAAATATGCATTTAATTTTACATGTATTTATTGTTTATAACTCTAATCTTTTGGTACCTCTTGCCTTTTGTGCTTTTAGGTTATCTTAAAATCTCTTTATTGTGTGGACAATGCATGGACCATGATACTCCTACCTATGTCTCTTGTGTTGCTGAGATTAATGGCATGAGTCACCATGCTTCACTTATTTGTGCAAATTGGGACTTGTAAACTTTTGTCCAGATTATGTCCAAAGTGAGATACTCTTGATCTCTGATTTCTGATAGTGATCATAGATGTGAGCTGGTACATAAGGCCATTCATAATCCTTTATCCCACTTTGAAGACATGAAGTTTAATTTTCCAAATGACATACAAGATGACAAACAGAAAAATAATCCCTTAGTTCTGGTAAAGATGAGCTACTAATGAGAAACAAAATTACTTTCTAAAATATTTGACTATTGTAATTATATTTTCAATCTTACCCTACATTTAATATTTATGCCAGTGATTAAACTCAAATTGCAGGCATGCAACTGTGGTTTGCCCCTGTAATCCGAGTTACTTAGGGTGCAGGGACCCCAGGATCATGGTTCAAAGCCTGCAAGGACAGGAAAGACTGTGTGACTCTTATCTCCAAAATTAATCACAGAAAAACACCTGAAGTGTCACTGTGGATCAAGTGTCAAGCCAAAAGATCCTAGAGACATTGACTAGACCCAGAGTTCAACCCCCAAGACTGGCACAAAGAGACTATTATTGCCTTTAACCATTCATTTGGATCACCTATAGAGAGGGCAGGCTATTGAAGGTCACATAGTTAACTGAAGAAGTAGAATTTGAGAGGATCACAATTCAGAATCAGTCTGGGAAGGGAGGTAATAAGATTTCCATATCTCCCTAAAGCCAGGCAGGTTGAAATGCATTCTGTGATCCCAGCTAATTGGCAGACCAAGGTAAGAATGAGCTTAGCCTAGTCTCTGTTTTGCCATCAACAAAACTGATAATGTATGAGCAAAGTCAGTAAATAAAAAAGATTGTTGATGTGTCCTTATTTGTAGAATATCTGTCTAACAAACAATATATCTAAATTAAAATTAAAAGAAAAAGGAAGAAAGAAAGAAAGAAAGAAAAGAAAGAAAGAAAGAAAGAAAGAAAGAAAGAAAGAAAGAAAGAAAGAAAGAAAGAAAGAAAGAAAGAAAAAAAGAAAGAAAAAAGAAGGAAAGAAGTGAAGAAGATAAGGAAGGAAAGAAGGAAGGAAGAAAGAAAGAAAGAAAAAAGAAGGAAGGATGTAAAGGAAATAAGTAAGGAGGGAAGAAAGAAGGAAGAAGGGAGAAAGAGAGAGAGAGTGGTAAAAAGAAATATAAAAAACATATAGTCAGCATGTGATAGACGTTAATAGTGACACTATACTATGTTAGATATAATTGTCATTATTTATTTCTAGGAGCAGCCTAGATAAAACAAGAGCAGATTTCAGCCAAGGATACATACATGTGTTCACCACTAACAAACTGTTATTGATGCCTCCTCCTGGACCAGAGGACATCTAAATAAACAAAAATAAAGCCTAAATAAACCAATAACATACATACTTTGATAAAACACAGGACTGGCTTAAAGTGTTGGACCAACAGGATTGCATATCTAGGAGGTATGGTAAAGTGTGTGGGAGACCAGCATTCTGATGATCTTGCAATGATGAAACTGCCTAACCACACAGCTCCTGGGCATATCACTGCTGAAACAAATATTCAGTCAGAGGTTAACAAAAGTAAGATTTACAATGAAACAGACATTCTGACCAAAGGTATTTTTACCTGATTCATTGTATTTCTTACAGTCTCCAGTTATATATCACACATACAACGTTCCTAATTCCCTTTTGCTTCATTATTGTCTTTCCTTGTTTTGGTTTTGTTTTCAGAAATACACAGGGCATATCTTATATTTTTGTATTTTAGCCTTCAGAAGGTCTATAGTTAAATATCCTTAAGTTCCTTTTGTTAGAAAATGAAAGTCACATTGGGTGGTTCTTCACCTGTTATAATTATATAACTATATAATTATATAATTATACTTTTTTATTTCTAACATTTTAGCTGTATAATCCCAATTCATTTTTTCCCAAAGGGAACCTTAGTGGAAGGAAGAATCTGAAAGTTCATTCTGGTATTTAGAGAACTTCTGTTATTAAAACTCCAGTACATAGTATGGAATGGAACTCTGAAATTATTCATTAAACAGATGAGGTGAAAGTCAGATTTTGCACTCTAATACTCTTTCCTCAACCAAAATAACTAATATTCTTAAAGTTAATGGGCACAAATGTGCATAAATTTTCTAGAAATAAAATGATCACTTATGAAACATTAATAATACCTGCAAAGAAAGCTTTACAATATAAGATAATTCCTTCACACAATATGTATCTGTCTGGTACCATAACCCCAAACTAGACTAAGGCATCTAATAGCTATCACAGTTGGATGTTTCCTTTTTGTAAAACTGTTTTATCGTGTTGAGTAATATGAATTGTATACCAACTTAAAATCACATTTGAAATAAAACAGTTACTAGGTAAGACCTTCGTGGTTGAGGTGGTGTGGGGTTTCCAGTCAACCCCTCTTGAGTTTTCCAGGAAGGAGCTTGCTTTGCCACAGCCTCTGTGGTAGAGCAGGGCAGGGTTTTGAGAGTGGAGGCCAGTCTGGGTAGGGCTTTGAGACATTTGGGAGGAGGTAGGAAGTATTGGATTTGTAGGGCGGGGTTTCCAGTGGAACAGGACAAGGCTTTAGGAAGGAGGCTCAGAGATAGCCATGTTCAGAGGAAAATGGCAGGATTACCAGGGAAGATGTTGTTTTCAGGCCCAGCTAAGAGAAGAATGGGGCTGCAAGCAAGGAGATGTAATGACCTGTGAGCGAGAAAATACACATAAGCACAGTTAAAGATGTCAAAGCTGTTTTACTAATGTGTCTGCAACCCTGCCCTAGGTTACTAGAATTAGGAGCAACTGCAACCTCCAGGGGGCAAGTTGTTTTCCTTTTTCCTCCTCCTTGCAAGCCTTGCCTCTCCACGCTCCATTGGCCCCTTTGGAAGCCTCTCTGCCTCTCCACAGGCCTCTCCACCTCTTCACAAACCTCTGGGCTCTCTGTAGTCCTCTCCGCATTTCACAGGCCTCTCAGCTCTCTGCAGGCCTCCCTGCTCCTCACAGGCCTCTCAACTCTGTGCAGTCCTCTCAGCTGTCTAGGGCTTCCCCAGGTCTCCCTGCCTGACCGGACTTCCTCCAGCCTTCTCTGACAGCCTGGGATTTCCCAGATATCTCCTTGATCCAGCTTTCTCGGGCCATCCCAGATTC
The DNA here is from genome assembly GCF_024711535.1 of Dipodomys merriami. Taxonomy (NCBI): domain Eukaryota; kingdom Metazoa; phylum Chordata; class Mammalia; order Rodentia; family Heteromyidae; genus Dipodomys; species Dipodomys merriami. The sequence continues at coordinate 447,951 of NW_027204104.1, forward strand.
TCCTCAAGCCTGAGGAGAGCTGGGCACAGCTCTGGTCCAGGAGCCATGTCTCTTCTCATGTGTCTCTTGTGGCATCTCCTTCTTTCCATCCCCTCCCCAGAAAACCCTGTTGCTACATCTGGTGGCCTGTCCCCCAAGCCACCCTTTGACCCCTCTCCCCCAAGTGGCCTGGCGTGCATGAAGATGGAATCAGCATGGGGCAGGACTTCCCGGACCCTCAAGCTCTCAAAGAGTTTACTTAGAGGAGGGGTTACTGGTGGAGCTCTGTGGGCCTGCATGGGATATGTAAAATGGGATTTCCCGTAGAGCAGGGTGGGAAATTTGAGGGAAGAGGCTGATGGAATGCAGGCTTTCTGATGGAGGAAGGCTGGGCTGACGGGGAGAGGCTTATTGAGGGGTGTGGCTCTGAGAGGGAAGCAGTGTTATGAAGGAGTGGGCTAGTAAAGGACAGCATTTCTGGTGGAAAACCCCATACTTTCTGGCATGTGGTAACATGGAAGGATTTCTGGCAGAGCAGGAGGGGGCAGCAATGGACGAATGAGCCTTGTCAGGACAGGGCGTTGAGGATCCAAAGGACTAGTTAGGGTGGGGTTTTCGGTGAGGCCAGCCAAGACTTGGAGAGATGGAGTAAGATTGAGTGGGGACTTCAGTGTTAGGAGGCAGGATATCTAAGGAATAAGCCTATTGTGGGCAGGGTTTCCAGTAGGGCAAGACAAGCCTTCAAAGAAGGGGATAGGGATGGACAGGTGCTTCCAGTCAAGCCTGGTAAGCCTTCCAGAAGGAGGCCAACTGGTGGAATGGTTTCCAGTGGAACAATGTGGCCTTCCAGAATGAGCAAGGATGGTGGGATTTTATGGTGGAGAAGGGCAGGGTTTGGAGCCATGAGGCTAGTTGGAGGTGGGGCTTTCAGAAGGTGGTAAGGCTACAAGGGTTTAGGATAATTATATGCAGGGTATCCTGTGGAGTGGAGTGTGGATTCCAGAGAGAACCCCAACTAGGGGTTGCATGAGGAGCTCAGCTGAGGGTTGGATTATTGGGGGAGAATGGCAGGACTTACAGAGAATAGATGGAAAGGTAGGGAGATATCTGGTGAAGTACTCGGGCTTTCCAAGGATGAGGTGGGCTGTGCCAGTAGCTTCTAGTGAAACAAAGCAGGGCTTCAAGGGCAAATATAGGGTGGCGGATGGATTTTGATGTAGCAGGACAGGGCTTCATGGGAGGAGTGTAGTTCAGGGAAGGGCTTTGAAAGGGTTGTCTGGGCTGTAGGAGTAGGCTAGTTATGGGGTGGGGGAAGGGCAAAGGGGAGAAATGTTCCCTGGAGCCTCTAAGGAGCTTGAGGGAGAAGGCTGGTTGAGGGTAGGCTTAAAGGGAAGGGTGGGTTTGGAGGGACTAGGTTAGGTAGGGGCAGGGCATCCAGAGAATAAGGGTGGGGATTCAAGGGAGGAGCCGGATGGAAGTGAAGTTCTGGGTAGAACAAGTTGGGTATTGAGGGAGGAGATATGTTTCTTTGGGGCAGAGAAAAGAGTAGATGGAGTGGAAGAGGGATTTCCAAGTAGCAGACCAGGGATTTGAGGAAGGAGGCTGGTTGCAAACAGAGCTTTGAAAGTTTATAGCAGGGCTACTACGGTGTAGGTTAATTGAGGGTGGGATTTCAGGTGTAGCAGGACAGGGTTTCAAAAGAGGGGCTGAATGGAAGTGGGTCAAGTTGAGCTTGTGAGAGGGGATAGGATAGAGGCAGGAGTTCAAGGGGGAAGGGAGAGGCTATAAAAAAACAGCAACTACTAATAAAAATAATGCAAGAACACGATTTTCAGCCAGTGTAGAATTAATTCTATTTCTGTATGTATGAGAGATACTGGATAAGCTAACCAAGTAATTCTTCGTACTGAAATTTTTCTTTATTCTAATTGAGTGAGAATAAAACAACAGGCCACGTCAGGCTCATAGGCACACAATAGACTGACACATGAATCACTGGATTTGATTACCCAGCAACTCCTTTAAGGAACACAAAAATTTTAAACTCCATTAGTCATAATGGACACTCTATTGACTTAAAATTGTGAATAAATAGAAATTTTCCTCTGAACATTTTAGAAATTTTAATCTAAACAAAGTAATAGTAATTCTTTAACTTTATACTTCTATATTGGAACATATACTAACACTAAATAATTAGGAAAATATAATAAAATTATACAGAGAATGTTCATTCTTGCAACATCAATTTTAATCTAAAATAATTTAAAACCAGATAATTGTTTGCCATATAGTGAGATTGCAGTATGTTTTCCTTTTGGGATCAAAATGGTGATTTAAGCAATATGCCTTTATCATTGGATGCATTGATGGTTAAAAGATATCCAAGAATGTGAAGTACCCTAAAAAAATACCCTGAAGAAACTCACAGGGTACTGTGAGTTGATGTTGAAATAAAATTAATTACTGCATACAGTAGGAATAAATATTAAATAGGCACAGAAATATTTTCTACAATAAACGGCTACATTGAAAAATAAACAATGAAAAGGAAGCAGGCAGTCAGACCATCAAGTTAACATTATCTAATGAATAACATTTATTGAGACTTGTTTGCAATCTGCTTGACCTAAATTCTTCCCTGAAGCCAAATAACAAGAAAAAAACCATGGAAATACAGTATTTTCAAGGCATTATTAGACTTTAGAGAGTGAATTCAATTAATATATTGCTAGAAAATAAAGACAGATGTCCAAGATAAACAGCAAAGGAAATATTCCCAATCTATGGCTCTCTGCTGTGAGAGGGATACAGGCCAAGGCGTGAATGGACTGAAGAACAGGAGTGCATTCTAGTAGTTCCCAAGATGCAATTATGAATGTAACATGGGAGAAAATCACATGAATTTATCACTGGAGAGTACAGAGAAGTACAGTGAAAATCCCAGGAGAATTATAAAGTACAATCTTACATATTTGTCAGAACAGTAAATTCAAATGTTTTCAGAAAAGTGTCTGGCATTGTGTCCTAAAACACTTGGAAAGACTACAGGAAACTACCGGGCACTCACATGATGCCAAGAAATGATTAACTTATAATTTACAAGACATTGAATAATCATAAAAGTCTTGTTTCAGTAGTGCAAAATTAAGCCTTAATACACTCTGTTCTGAAACAACACATTATAAAACCAAATCAAGAACAATCAAATTATATATGTGACTCAACTGTTTCCAACAATAGAATTCAAAAATTCAAATTACATACTGTATCTGTAAACTGATAAAAATCATACAGGATGACAAACATAATTAATCTTTCAACACTGCATATTTTATGTGAATAGTCCTGATGATAAATGATTTGTTTTCCTTACAGATTTTGGATGAACACAACAACAACAATACAAAACCAAAAACCACTTGGCAATAGATCTGGATACCAGTGGCTCATCCCTATTCCTAAATGCCCAGGAGGCTGAGATTGGAGGATCATGGCTCACAGGTTGCTGGGGTAGCCAAATCCATGAGACATTGATGTTCCATTGATCAGTCAAAGGCCTAGTGGAACATTGGCTCACATGGTATAGCATCAGGCATGAGTGTAAACACCAAGAGTTCAAGGCTCGAGTCAAATCTCATTACTACACCCCCCACACACAGTCACGACCTACACACAAACACACACACAAAGGGGAAGATACAGGAACAGGGAGAGAAAGGGAATCTTAAGAGTTTAAAAAGTGAAGCCTATCCTAGAAAAAAAAATCCTTTCCAAAAATATACAACTGTAAGATTACTTGTGAGGGATTCTAGAGCTGAGCAGTGAGATCTGGAAAGAGATAAAAGATTAGAAAGCCATCTTAAACAAGACTCAGAAGGCTGAGATATGTACCCTGGAAAAGTCAAATCATCAAGGCAAGATAGTGCTATAAGTAACTACCTTAAGTGTGTTTAAGATACAGCTGTTAGGACACTAAAATAGTAAGATCTTGGAGATGAGACAAGATATTTTATGGCTAAAATATGTATTCCTCCCTTCTGCTCCCTAACAGTAAGAGAGTTAATTGTCACTATTTATACAAAGTATACCTCATGTTAGTGGTTGTAACCACAAGATAGATTGATGACCTAGTTTGTGCAAATAACTTTAGCCACATCCCTATATTAAGTTGGATAAAAAGTTTGTTAAGCAGGACCACCAAAAACTGGTGGTGAGCCTTTGGGTACCCTGGTGTCCCTCTTTCCTTTCCCTCTCTGTAATTTCTCAGTTCATTGGCCAGGTATCCCTTCATCTCTGCTGTTCCAGAGTTGTGGACAGAACTGATATTCTGAGCTCCTCAATACAAACTGTGGAAACACACTTTATCAAAGAAGATACACAAACATATATGAGCACCTGGCAAGATACCAATCATCAGCAGTCATCCTGTGAGTCCTTAGTGAAGAAGTGGAGTTCCATTATGGTGGTCATAATAGCTAAGTGTAAAAAGTATGTAATAAAACCTTTGGAAGGTTCTTTTTCTCTTTTTTCTCTGTAGTCCCAGATGGCCTGGAACTTTCCAGCCTTGTCTCAGCCACAGAAGTGATGGGAGTTTGAATATGTGCTGCCATGCCTGGCATTTAGGAAGTTCACAACAAAGCAATACCAAAGTACATGAAAGCAATTTTGTAAATGATGTACATTTGCTTCCTCAATTGTAAAATAAAGCAATACGAAAGTGCATGAAAAGTTTTTTTTTCTTTTTTTTTTTTTTGTCGGTCGTGGGGCTTGAACTCTGGGCCTGGGCACTGTCCCTCAGCTCTTCTGCTCAAGGCGAGCGCTCTACCACTTGAGCTACTGTGCCACTTCCAGCATGAAAAGTTTTGTAAGTGATATGTATTTACTTCCTCAATTGTAAAATTAAACAAATATATGTCAAAATATCACATTATTAACATTATTTATATATATGTATGTATATATATATATATATATATATATATATATATATATGCAGTTCATCAGGCATCACTATACCTCAACAGATCAAATGCAAAGTCAAATTTCTACTTCTTTCTAGGAGAAGCAGAAAAGGTCAAAATCTATGGATATATGACCATATAAGATGATATTAAGTAACTGCTTAAATAGGGATATAGGTTGACCTTTTGTAACAATGAGATGTATAAGACACTCCATTGAAAATGAACTTTAAAACTGGTGAGGGGGAGGGAGGGAGTAGCTGTGGAGGTGGGAGGGAAGGGATCGTAGGGGAAAAAACAAAAGACGAGGCAACAATGCTCCATAGGAAATGTACTCATTACCCTGGTCATTTAACTGTGACCCCTCTGTACAGTATTTTTACAATAAAAATATACAAAAATTCTACTTTAAAATCTAACATCTAAGGCAGTGTCTGGAATACAAGGAGATAAAATAAATCTACAGGAGGGATATCTTTTTTTTTTTTTTTTTTTGTCGGTCATGGGGCTTGAACTCTGGGCCTGGGCGCTGTCCCTTAGCTCTTCAGCTCAAGGCAAGCGCTCTACCACTTGAGCTACAGCGCCACTTCCGGTTTTCTAGTGGTTTATTGGAGATAGGAGTCTCACGGTCTTTCCTGCCCGGGCTGGCTTTGAACCGCGATTCTCAGATCTCAGCCTCCTGAGTAGCTAGGATTACAGGCGTGAGCCACCAGCGCCCGGCAGGAGGGATATCTTTAACACTGTGACAATGAGACGTGAAAGCTGGATTTTAAATCAGGGTTTGACAAGATCAAATGTCCACTAAATATGTGATTACAGCTACAGAGCTGACCATGATCGTAAGAATGGAGGTATAACTGAAAGTCAGCTAAGGCTGCTACAGCATTGTATGTAGACATAATGTGACCTCTCCAATAATTGTAAAGCACAAAATAGAAGTTAAGTCAGTAAAATACATGGGAGGGTTTTCCCACTGAGAAAAATTGCAGTGGGTGATCATTGCTCTTTGGTTGAGAGTATACAGTCCATCTCATTTTACTTTAAGCTAAAGTATATTTCTGATATGAACACAATTGTAATATATCAGTGTTTCATGAGTGCAGACTAGTGTAGGTGCATGTTACTCTAATATATATAAAGGCTCTACCTTCACACTCCATTCTATGTTGTTAAGTTTGCATGGAGAAATGTTCATAACTAGGAAATTTAGACTCTTGTGAATCTGATTCAGGCAACTGAAATAAGACATTTGGGTCATCCACTCCAATTATTTGGTTTGTGACTATGAAATAAATACCATTATTTAAAATGCACATGAATTTTTGAAAATTCATGCAATACCATATGGCAAACATACAAAAGATACAATTACTCATCTTCTTATATGAGCTGAAGGGAAGTTATTCCTGACATGCACTCGTTTTTTTAAAGAAATACATTTAATAATGTCTACCCTTTTTATATTACTTTTTCAAAATGTAAATATACATACTTGAGAAAAGATTCTGTGCTTTTTATTAAATACTTCATTATATCTATAGCTCTATCTATCTATCTATCTATCTATCTATCTATCTATCTATCTAATCTATTTATCTATCTAAAGAACTAGGCAGGCAAAGCCAACCAAATTTCCCAAATACTTGAGACTGACCAGTTGCAGACCTAGAATTCAAATCCAGTTTTCCATCATGCTTATCTGAGGATGTTCTGTGAATGTCACATTACCTTTTAAGAGATAAGGAACAGAAGAATCTACATTATTTTTCTAATTATAGCTATAATGGCAATGAAATTGCTATAGAAGGAAAATATTTTATAAATGAAAAAGGTATTGGGTACAAATTTGTTAGTAATCAAATCAAGATTGGTTAATTTTCTAAAGAAATTCCTGAATGACCATCATTCAAGCTTCCACTGTTTATGCTGCCTGGAGTAAATGCTTTAGGAGAACAACTCCATGCCAATGACACCAGTGCATATGAAGAAAACATGCTTTTAACATTCAGCATCTTGAATGCAAAAGATATAATTATACAAATATAATCTAAAAGGAAAAATTTTTGTGACTGTTACTTCCTCATTATACCAAAGAAAACTTACTCCCTTTTCTAAAACATATATCTATTTTACTGATATTACTATAATTACTATTAATAATGTAGGAATAATATATTATAATATCATTAATGTTATGTAATCTATAAGTAATATATGTATAATATGTTTATAATAATTGATACTACTATAGTAACTACAATTAATACCTGTACAAAACTGAATTTTGTGTTATATATACTATGAATGGCATAAGAAATGAGAACTCTAATATACACCACATGCTTTAGTCACATAATTTATTGTTTTGCATGAATACGGAGGGTTGAAATAGGACCCAGGTGCTGTCCCTGAACCATATTACTCAGGGCTTGTACTCTACCACTTGATCCACACATCAATCTCCTACTTTTTTTTTGGAGGCTAATTGGTAATATGAGTTTCACAATTTTTTTTCTGTCTGGGCTGGCTTCAAACAGCTATCCTCAGATCTCAGCCTCCTGAGCAGCTGGGATTTCAGACATGAGCCTTGTTACATATTTTTTAATTCCATGCATGGCAAGTTGTTAGGTCATTATATTTGTGTGTTCAAATATATTATGGTGGTTCATTTCTAAACTGATTCAGAATGAACAACCACTTATTGGGAAAGACTATATGTTGCAATTGAAATTGTAAATACACTTATCTCACTATCAATTTTCAAAGATAATGTTAAATATTTCCAATTCCTGGAACTAAAACATTAAATAAGCATCCCTTCCTTAACTGTCTCATTTTCAACAGTATAAAACCTACTCTATAAACATCTATATTCAAGAAAGCAAGCCTCTCTAACCACATATTCACCTTCAGTTATCCTCCTCATCTCTATATGGCCTTTTACAATGGATGTCCTCTAACATTGACTACACATCCACCAGAGTCAGCCTACCACATCCAACACTTTGTAAAACTTCCTAGATAAAGTTGTTTGCCCCATCCTCATCAGCCTTTCTGCAGCCTCAGTGGAGAGCTTGTTCTCCTGCTTTACCTGTAGACTATATCCTGTTATATTTCCTAGCAAAGAAATAATAGCTAGCAGGCTTGAGCCTTGGTATATTCAGAGATTCATTGGTATTCAATGTTTCCTTTTCCATTTCCTTTCCTTCCTTGGTAAGTGAGTTGGAATACAGAACAAATCAATTTGAAAAGCAGTGTGTTTTAGTGTAAATGAAAAGATACTTGTACATCTCATTGTTGCAACGGGTCCACCTGTATCCCTAGTTAAACGATTTGTTTTTGCCCTTCCTTTCCACCAATTATACCAACATCAAATACAGTGAAAGCAGGGGTTATACCGTGGGTACGATATTTTCACAATAAAAAATAAAATTTTTAAAAAAGAAAAGAAAAAATACTGATTTGAAAATACTACAAGTGTTTGTTCTTTACATTTATATTTCAATTCAAATATAATAGGACTGCTGCTAGTGGTTCATGCCTTTAAACCTAGCTATTTAAGAGCCTGAAAGATGAGGATCATAGTTCCAAGCTAGACCAAGTAGAATAGACCATGAGGCTCTTATCTCCAACTAAGAACCAAAAAGCTAAAAGTGGAGCTGTGGCTCAATTGGAATAGTGCCAGCCTTGAACAAAAAAGAAAAAAGAAAGCACATAGCCCTTGAGTTTAAGTCCTATTACGAGCACACATACACCATACATACACACACATATATATATACATATATATGTATACAAACATATTTAATCTACTATGTATAAATTATATGCATACACATGTATATATAGTTATATAATAAAATATTACAAAGTGTCAAATATATACAAGCAAATGTTTGATCTTTCTCTTCGAAACAGATTCATATAGAGTTATAGAAGTCCTGCTCAGAGCAATGCATAGTCCCTATTAAAGGAGCAAAGCCAGAGAGAGATGTCTTGGCCTGTGAGCCATGGTAAATCACAGCAAACAAACACCAAGAGATTCACTAGTACAAGGAAGGCCATCTGTTTATGGGACCACCAAATAATCAGTACTTGGCTTTTCAATTTGAGATCAAGAAAACAAACAAAAATATTTGCCTACAATGGATTATAAATGGTAAACATTGGTCCTTTTTTAGCCTAAAAGCTACCACAAATGGAGGACAGGTTTATTATCACAAGATCCAGATGGTTCTTTACCAGGGCTGGGCCATACAGAAAAATCTCGAAAAGGCCTGTTTAAAATTTCATTGTGTGTAAGTACAATTGGGTTTTTTTTTGATCTACTCATTTAATGTGGGGAAGCTGGGCTGTTTCCATATTTTGGCCACTGTGAATAGCAATGAACATAGGTGTGCAGGTGTCTTTTGGATCTAGAGCAAATCATGTTAAGTAAGGTAAGTCAACACACAGTTGCATGTTCTCTCTGATATGCTGAAGTTAGACCTAAAATGTACTGGAATATGACAAATTATACAGGATTCTAGAGACTCACATACAGGGAGAACAAAAGACACTACTCTTAGGAGAGAAACTCAAAGGCACAATGCATAAGTGCCTTTCCATATTTATATAAAATAATATACATAATGAAACAAACTCTAAGACTTGGAAAAAAAGGATTTTTTGTTTTTAATTATGGATGATTCTATATTCTTTATCTTATGTATGGTGGATTCAAGTGTACAACTTCGTAAGTGTTGGGGGAGGGTACAAAATTCAAGAGAAAAGGGGTGAAAAGTGCAGCCATAGAACTCACTGGACACGGATGAACGTGAACTATACAATTCACAGATGGAGATGAGAGGGAGGGCCTGGGAGAGAAAAAGGGAACAGAAGACACTGTATGAAAGGCAATGTTCTGGGGCTGGGAAGGTGGCTCAGTGGTAGAGTGCTTGCATTGTATGCATGAAGACCTGTGTTTGATTCCTCAGCAACACATAAGCAAAAAGAAAGAAGCCAGAAGTTGAGCTGTGGCTCAAGTGGTAGACTGTTAGCCTTGAGCTGAAGAGCTGAAGGACAGTGCCCAGGACCAGAGTTCAAGCCCCACAACCGGACCCCCCAAAAAAAACAAGAAAGAAAAAAGATAGGCAATGTTCTCATTACCTGATTCAGGTAATTGTAACCCCTCTGTACATCACCTCTAAAAGAATAATAAAGCAAATTAACAATAATAAAAATCTCTACATTCCACTCAGCTGAGTCAATCCAAATTATAAGAATCTTTCAGCAAACTTACTTTCTCATCTTTACCACCTCCTCCATCCTGTAGATTTAAATGGAAAATAAATGGCAAAAAATGAAATAGCTTTATTGGCTCTTTTGGAAAAAAGAATTAAATCAACTATCTAATATCTATTTGGCTGATTATTAAATAGTTGAGTGATGGTCTGCTAAGAGGCAGACCATCATCCTAATGGAGCTGTTATCCTGGGATTTCTTCTAAAGCCAGATGTGCCCTGAATGAGGAATTTATTTATAATAAAATTTCTAAGGAATTCACTTATAACTGAAAAAAAATATTTCAGTGGTCAATCGTGAGTGTCTATTTGCTTTTCATATGACTAGCACTCAGACTTCCTCTACAGATAGGAATTTATTTTAAAAAGATCTACCCAGAAAAGAAACTGAGTAAAGGGGAGGGGAAATATGGTATACAGGATCTCCTGGAGAATTGAAGGCAATTGAAAAGCAGTGTTGATACATGTGAGTCTTATTTCTAAGACAAGTCACTAGTGATGGTCAGGCCATGAAGTCTGATCACATGACTTGAACCTCATTCCAACACCCTCAAGACAAACCTTAGGACATGATTTCACTGTGCTCTTCCTCCTGAGAGCCTCATCTCCCCGTGCTCTGGCTATGCTGGCCTCCTCATCCCACCACACAGAATCTTGGGGCTGAGAATCTTTCTTCTCTCTACACTTTTTGAACTGATTCTTTTTCCTCAGGTGCCTCTTGTATGACCCAAGACACGTTTTCAGAACGTCTCTACCAGGTTCACTGATTTTGTTCTGAGAGATACTCTTTACATCCAGTAGGCTGGACTTTGAAGCTAGCCTTGACAAGAAAGGCTGTGAGACTCTTATTTCCATGGAATCATTAAAAAAAAAAACTGGGTGTGGAGCTGTAGCTGAAGTGATGGAACATTAGCCTTAAGAAAAACAAAAACCAAAGCAAAACAAATATTCTCAGGGAAGAATCAAATGTGGAAATCTGGGGCTGGTGGCTCATGTCTGTAACCCTAGCTACTCAGGAGGCTGAGATCTGAGTATTGGTGTTCAAAATCAGCCTGCACAGGAAAGTCTAATGAATCACCAAAATAGCTGGAAGTGGAGTTGTGGCTCAAGTTGTAGATCACTAGCCATGAGCAAAAGAGCTCAGGGACAGTGCCCAGGTCTAAAGTTCAAGCCCCAAGACCAAACAAAAAGCTGGAAGCGGTGCTGTTGCTCAAGTGGTAAAGTGCTAAGCAAAAAAGCACAGGGATAACACCTAAACTCTGAGTTCAAACCCCAGAAGTGGCAAGGAAGGAAGGAATGATGGAAGGAGGAATGGAAGGAAGGGAGGGAGGGAGGGAGGGAGGAAGGAAGGAAGGAAGGAAGGAAGGAAGGAAGGAAGGAAGGAAGGAAGGAAGGAAGGAAGGAAGGAAGGAAGGAAGGAAGGACCTTACACAATATCACTGGGGAAATTCTATAATCCATGTGTGGTGACTAATGCTAGGTTAACTTGACCAGGCCCTGGAGAATGCAAATACTTGTTCAAGCATTCTGTTATCCAGGTTTCTTGATGAGATTAACACTCTGTAGACTCTCCAAAGCAGATTTTGCTCCCTAGGCAGGATAAGCCTCGTCCAATCAGGTAAAAGCACAGACTGAACAGAAGCAGCAAGCCTCCCCCAGACACATGCTCCTCCCCCGGACCACCTGCTTCCGCTGGAGCATGGACCTCAGCAACCTATAAGCCAGGATAGGAACAAGGCTCTTCTGTGCCTCAGGTCTGGCATATACCCAGACCAGTGCACTGACTACAGACTTGAGGGGGTGAGGATAGAGAGGGACACTTGCATATTCTTTCTTTCTTTCTCTGTCTCTCTCTCTGTCTCTCTCTCTGTCTCTGTCTCTCTCTCTCTCTTTCTCTCTCTCTCTCTCACATACACACAGACACACACAGACACACACACATACACACACACATACACTGGTTGTACACTGGTGGGGAAGGGCCTGGGAACCTCTAGGGAGAACTTACTCTTAAAGGAGGTGTGATCAGATGACCTGCTTGGCCTGTGATCAAAAGCCTCATCCTGGGATGGGAAGTATCAAGCATCAGTAGACTGAAAGCAAATGGTGAAGTTAGGGCTCTCCAGAGATGGCATCTTGTTTCCCTGTAAACCGAAGTGATGATTCCATTTGTGTCCTCTCAGCTCAGATGATCTTCTTTTTAATTTCCCCCTGAACACAAGACAGAATTAATTTGCATGTTCAATTCACCCATAGACATGGTGTAATTTGATCTTGGCGAAGCCAGCCTGTGCTGAATGATCTCAGTAAGTGAGGAATTCTCAGCTTCCATATGGATCCAAGGAGCTACCATGCTCAGGAGTGCAGAGAATGTGCTCACCTGGGACAAGGCAGAGCATAGACCATTCAAACACATGGCGGCCATCCTCTCTCAGGCAAAGACAGATGAATCCGTCTACCCACCCTGAGTGATCATAGTAGACATGAGCCTCCATGCCTCTCATCTCCTGCCCTTTCTACAGCCTTCCAATCACTAACTTTGTTCAGAAACCCATGCACTATTATATACAATGTTGTTAGGCAACTCACTTTTTTTTCTAATCACTGCATAACTGGGATATTTTCTCATGTGATTAAGTACTTCATTATTTGGTGGATTTGAATCACTCAGACTGAAATATCATAACACAATGAGTGTTTCCTTTTATTGAAAAGGGAAAGAATTCCTCCATGTCTGTTATCCTATTTAAAACAAAAACAAAAACAAAAACACCACGATGGATGTTCTTGAGCCATACTCTTTCTCCACGGATTTCCTGAGTTAAATAATTAGAGGCAATATCACTTCTGGATCAAAGGAAGTGTCTATTTGGAAGAATTTGGAATACATGTGTACAGTTCTTAGAGATATCCTCATAGGCACATATCTTGGGGAGAGCATGTTTCTCTGATAGTGGGTGAGATGGATTCAGAAATACTTTGGGTTCCATAAGGCCATGGACAAAAGCTAAGCTTACAGCTCAGCAGTATTTATTAGCAATCTCATAGGCCTTAGTGGCAGCATGCCTTTGAAATATATGTGGCGTCTCCCTGGTCAAAGTTGTAGACTCTATCACTTTTTGGTTTAGTCCCCCTGAATACTGTTAAAGACATTAACAAGGAACCGCTGGGCTGCTTGTGAAAGAGCCCTGAAGAAACCAAGGCTCTAGACACTTGAAAGCACTGGCCAGTAGGGGGCAGTGGAGAGCCACAGACAGCTGTCAGGATGCCTGTAACAAGGTTGTTATATTTGAAACTTTCTTTCTTTCTTTCTTTCTTTCTTTCTTTCTTTCTTTCTTTCTTTCTTTCTTTCTTTCTTTCTTTCTTTCTTTCTTTCTTTCTTTCTTTCTTTCTTCCCTTCTTTCTTTCTTCCCTTCTTTCTTTCTTTCTTTCTTTCTTTCTTTCTTTCTTTCTTTCTTTCTTTCTTTCTTTCTTTCTTCCTTCCTTCCTTCTTTTCCTTCCTTTCTCCCTTCCTTTCTCTCTTCCTTTCTGTCTTTCTTTCTTTAATAAAATGTTATTGCAAGTCAATGCAAATGTTGGGTTGCGTGCAGCCTGTGGGGCATCAGCTTCAGTTTTAATTGGATGACTCAGGTACGTCCATCTGAGGAGCACCCAACTCAGCACCCCCATCATCCTTCCTCCACTCCGTCCCCCGCCCCGGTTTGCCACAGTCATGGTCCTTTGCCTATATATAGCAAACCCACGAGTTTCAGTTCTGCCTTATCCAGCCCTGCCTGCCCTGCACCTGTGCAGACTCGTTCCCTTCAGACCAGATGTGCACCAAACTGGTTGCACATTTCTGGTACTTTCTGATCAGGAACCAAAGAACTTCGCCTTGAGTCCCAGGTCCTGTCATATCCTACTAGGAAATCTTGGTCACATCTACCATCTTCACCAGGTCTCAGTTTTGCATCAGGAAAATGGGTGTATTGGAATACATCTGCCACAGTCTCTATTATCATCTTCCTACTCTTCTTTGATTCTAAAAAAAAACAAAAAACCAAAACAAAAAAAACAAGAGAGAGCCCATTTCTGGGTTCTGGTGCCTTATTCCTGTCATCCTAAGTACTCAGGAGGCTGAGATTCGAATATCACAGTTCAAAGCCAGCCCGGGCAGGAAAGTCTGTGACACTCTGATCTCCAATTAACCACCAGAAAACCGGAAGAAGAGCTGTGACTCAAGTACTAGAGAGCTGGCCTTGAGCCAAAAAAATCTCAGGGCAGCATTCAGGCCCTGAGTTCAAGCTCCTGCCCACCCCACCCCACACACACAGAAATCATGTACTATGTGTTTGTGTGTGTGTTTGTGTGATGGTACAAAGACTTGAATTGAGGGCCTTGTGCTCTTGCTTAGCTGTTTTTTTTTTTTGATCAAGGTTGACACTCTACCACTTGAACCACACCTCCACTCATGATTCATGGTTCAATAAAAGGGCTTTAGTAGCAGCTCATAAAATGACATTACCAAGCACCAGAGGAAAGGGTGGTCTTGCTTTGTTCTCTCTAGCTTCTAGAAAACATTTAAACTCACGGAAAGGAGCAGACATTACTGGGAGCTGTCTGAAATGTCCAGCTTTTCCTTTGGATTTTTCTGTTCATCCTTTCACAGAGATCAGCTTTTTATTTTTTATTTTATCTGTGCCAGTCTTAGGGCTTGAACTCAAGGCCTAGGCAACCGTCTCTGAGTTTTTTTACTCAAGGCTAGCATTCTGCTACTTGAGCCACACAGCTCCATTTCTGACTTTATTTTAGTGGTTTATTGGAGATAAGAATCTCACAGACTTTCCTTCCCCGGGCTGGCTTTGAACTTCAATCCTTAAATCTCAGCCTCCTGAGTAGCTAGGATGAGAGGTGATCTTTCTTTACCTGGGTTGCTGGGCTGGTTGCATGTTTTGTGTAATGTCTTACCAAGTTGCTTCATTCCTAATAAGGAATCCAAGGCTGAGAACACTTAATTGGGATTGTGAAGTATGTGCATAAATTAAATGACAGCCTTGAGTCAGACTCCAGTTTTCAAGTGTCACTCTTTCATGACATTAAAATACTCCGCAGGTACCACAGAAGCCTTCATTCCAAAATGAATACTCTGTGTAACTCATTAATGGATACAGAATAAAAAGAGAAATGAATCCTGTTACCTACCAAAAAGCTAGCTCAGCTCCTTAGTGATAGGGGAAAATAAATATTGCAATCACAGGTTTGAAATGAAATATTTTTTAATTTAATTTTATTTTATTTGTGAACATACTGTACAGAGGAGTTACAATTACATGGGCAGGATAATGTGTACATTTGTTACCAAGCATGGCAGCCTCCTCCTTTGTTTACCGTTCACATCCCTTCCCAGACTCCCCCCTCCCCCCCAATCCCAATCCTTCTCCTTCCCCCCCATTCCCCCCCCAAACCGACGTTGTAAAGCTCCTTTTGGACATGACAACTTGTACTTCTCATTGTTGCAACAGGTCCACCTGTATCCTTAAACAACTGGTTTTTCCCCATCTCCTCCACAAGTTATACTGACATCAAATATAGTGAAAGCAGGGGTTATACTGTGGGGGAGGGACATACAGAGCAACAAAGAGATAATCTTATAAATGCGTTAGAAACACATGGATGAAAGAAAAAAAACTTTAAAATACACATCTAAGGGTTCATTTTCCTGACGTCACATTATCTGACCTTTTCCGCTTGACTCATACATATACTAGATATTACAAATAAGGGAAACCATGGGACCTATGTTTCTTTGGGCCTGGCTTACTTCACTTAATATAATTTTTTCCAAGTTTTTCCATTTCCTAACAAATGGGGCAATGTCATTCTTTCTGATGGAGGCATAGAATTCCATTGTGTATATATACCACATTTTCTTGATCCATTCATCTACTGAGGGGCATCTGGGTTGGTTCCATATCTTAGCTATGGTAAATAATGCTGCAATAAACATAGTTGTGCTGGTAGCTTTAGTGTGGTCCTGTTTGTAAACATTTGGGTAAATGTCCAAAAGTGGGATTGCTGGGTCATAGGGGAGTTCTATGTGAAGTCTTTTGAGGAACCTCCATACTGCTTTCAAAAGTGGTTGAACAAGTTTACATTCCCACCAACAATGAAGTAAGGTTCCTTTCTGTCCACATGCCCTCCAGCATCTGTTGTTGTTAGAGTTCTTGATTTTTGCTGTTCTAACTGGAGTGAGGTGATATCTCAATGTTGTTTTGATTTGCATTTCTTTTATGGCTAGGGATGTTGAACATTTTCTTCATGTGTTTTTGGCCATCCTTCTTTCTTCTTCAGAGAAGTTTCTCTTTAAGTCTTTCGCCCACTTATTTATTGGGCAGTTGTTTCTTTGAGGATTTGTTGTTGGGGGGTTTAATTTTTTGAGTTCCAAGTATATTTTAGATATGAGACCCTTGTCCGTTGTATGGCTAGTAAAGATCTTCTCCCAATCCGTGGGCTTTCTATTGATCTTGCTAGCTATGTCATTTGCCCTGCAGAAGCTCTGCAACTTCATGCAATCCCATTTGTCCAACCTTTCTTTGATTCGTTGTGTTTCCGGGTCTCTATTCAGAAAATTTCGGCCTGAGCCAAGGAGACCTAGGGTTTCTCGTATTCCATCCTGTAATGTTTTCAGAGTGTCTGCTTTGAGTTCAAGGTCTTTGATCCATTTGGAGTTGATTCTGGTGCAGGGTGATATATAAGGATCTAGCCTTAGTTTTCTACATATAGTTAACCAATTTTGCCAGCACCATTTACTGAAGAGGTTGTCTTTCTTCCATTCTATTGGTTTAGCTCCCTTATCGAAGATTAGATGGCTATATGTCTGTAGGTTCATTTCTGGGTTTTCAATTCTATTCCATTGGTCCTGAGGTCTGTTCTTATGCCAATACCAAGCTGTTTTGATTACTATGGCTTTATAGTAAGTTTGAAGTTTGGTATTGATATTCCTCCAGCAGTGTTCTTTCCATTGAGGAGCGTTTTTGCTATTCGGGGTCTTTTATTGTTCCATATGAATTTTTGGATTGCCTCTTCAATTTCCTTGAAGAATGAGGTTGGAATTTTGATTGGTATTGCATTGAATTTGTAGAAAGCCTTGGGAAGTATTGCCATTTTCACGATGTTAATCTTTCCAATCCAGGAGCATGGGAGGTTTTGCCGTTTTTTAAGTTCTGTGTTGATTTCCTTTTTTAAGATTTTCAAGTTTTCATCATAGAGGTCCTTCACTTCTTTAGTTAATTCCTAGGTATTTTATTTTTTGTGGGGCTATTACAAATGAAGTTGCTTTCCTATTTTCAGCCACACTTTTCTCATTGTTGGCATACAGAAAAGCCATTGATTTTGGGGGGTTAATTTTATAACCTGCTACTTTGCCAAAGTTTTAATCAGCTTGAGTAATTTGGGAGTGGAGTCTATGGGATTCTTTAAATATAAGATCATGTCATCTGCAAAGAGGGAGCGTTTTATGAAATGAAATATTTTAGAAAGAGCAACATCAGGATTATTTTTACTCCTCTTCTTTTTGTTTTTTTATTTGTTGTTTATTGTGGATTCCATTGCATCATGAAAATAAATGGACAATGTCAGCATTTTCTCCTCACAGCTGGCTCCCAGGTTGGCAACGTTTTACTCCCATATAGGAAAAAAAAAAACCCTACAATCTCATAAAATTTAAGGTTATTAAGTTGCAACTGAATAATCCATGAGACAATTATGAAACATTTATGGTGGAATATTGAGAGCTTCCAGAGTAAAGAAGCCATTTGGAGGTTTTCCCCTTGCCAAACTTGGGTAGCTCCACCTCGCTCTCCTGGCTTTTTGCTGTTACCTCAGATGATCGGAGGTGGCTAACGGCCCTTCTGATTTGTCTAAAAGATACCTCAGAACCTGGCAAAGATAGGCACCGGGATGGCTCACACTGATAATCCTAGCTGCAGATTCCTAATGAAGACCCTGAGATCTGAGGACTGTAGTTTGAAGCCAGCCTGTTCAGGAAAGTCCATGAGACTCTTATCCCCAATGAGCCACCAGGAAACAGGAAGTGGAACTGTGGCTCAATTGGTGGAGTGCAATGCGCAGGCCCTGAGTTCAAGATCCAGTACAGGCACACATACAACATTTGCCTCTGATTAGGAAGCTGAGTTCCAAGAAGAGGCAGGTTTTACCCAATCCAAGTTAAAGGTAGATTTCAACCCTAAATCTTATGCTACTGTACTGGAACCTTACTTATTTTGTTCTTATTTATTTATTATTTATATATTTATTTATAATAATTATTATTATATATTTAATATATTTTTGTCAGGGGCTTGAAGTCAGGGTCTGGGTGCTGTCCCTGAGCTCTTTTGCTCAAGGCTAGTGGTCTACTATTTTGAACCACAGCACCACTTCTGGTTTTCTGGTGGTTCATTGGAGATGAGTCTCGCAGACTTTCTTGCCCAGGGTTGGCTTTGAACATGCATCCTCAGATCTAAGCCTCTTGAGTAAGTAGGATGACAGGTATGAGCCACTAGTGCCTAGCTCTGAATCTTATTTACAGAGGAATAAATTAAGACACATAGTCACTCCTGTCAGAACTTCTCAGAGCAAGGACCAAAGCCAGCATTTGTCCCCAGTGCTTTTTTCCTAATGTGAAGAAGACAGGTTCGGAGTTTCTTAGAGGGGTTGGAATGCCAGCCTCAATCCCCGACAGTAAGGAGGAGATTCTTCATCTGTGCCTGGATGGTTATTCTAAAGCACAGGCATTTGGCAGTGAAGTGCTATATCCTGTCATGGTTACTGTATGGGTATAATGTGCTCCCTGATCAAAACACACACATTTGAATTCCAGTGTCATCTGACTCATTAAACCAGGGCACCAAGGTTGATACTCTTCAACTCAAGATAGACATGACAAGGAAGTCCAAACTCATCTGAAGCAGCATTGGTTGGTATCTGCAGGAATGATATCAGACTAAAGAAATCTCTCAAGAGAAAATTCTACACTGCAAACCCCAGGCAGAGGAAATCTTGAACATGATATCACAAAAGCCCTCAATTGTCACTTGATCATATTCTGTAATACTCCATTTACCAAGATCCAGCACCTAAAATTAACATTCTTTCAAAACCACTTAGAATCACCAACCATCTATCCCTATGATTGATCTCTTCTGTCCATCCTCACATCAGGCCCTAAAACAGGGAGAGACCAATCATAGGGGCACAGCACCCCCTGCTGCCAGGTTTGCCACAGGACACTGTTAAATGAACAAAGAACAAGTGCTAATATTGGGTACCATCTTGGATTGGCTTGCATGGGCAATCTGTCTTTTACTGTGTTCTTTTTTATAATCTAAGCTCTGAGACTCTTATCTCCAATTAATCACAGGGAAAGCTGGAAGTGAGCTCTGGCTTAAATGGTGGAGTGCTAACCTTGAGCACAAAAACTCAGGGACAGCACTCAGGCCCAAAAATCAAGCCCTGGGATGGGGGAAAAAAAGAAAGAAAGAAAAAAAGAAAAGAAAAGAAAAGAAGGAAGGAAGGAAAGAAAGAAGGAAGGAAGCAAGGAATGAAGGAAGCAAGGAAAGAAGGAAAGAAGGAAGGAGAGAAAGAAAATTTCTTATCACAGGGACAGAAACAGGAATAGCAGAATTAATTGAAACCCACATTGTTCTATGCACATCACTGGAGAAAACCCACAGACTTTAGATTTCCAGAGTGGTAAACTACTATTCCTCTAGGAATTCTGCTCCATTTAAGGATGTGGTATACCGATTTGTTGTTGGCCTTCCATTCTCCCCAGCATCCTTCTTTCTCCCATGCCTCCCTGCTCTGTCAGTAGATCGTCTAGGCCCCACCCAACAGTCAAGAAGAAATTAGAGCACCTCTTTTCCCATCCTTCTGATTTTCAATTACACCAGTATAATGTACTTAAAAGTCAGTCTTTTATTTGGAAAGAGAAATCTAGCCGGGTGGTAATTTCATTGCTCTGTCAATTTTCAAAGAAGATTCTATGTAAGTGCAGCGATTGGCTCTCTGCCACACTGCCAGCCAACAGCAAGCTAGTGTCTATATGGACAAGGAGATGCATACCACAGCTGGCAGGAAAAGTCCCTGCCTCCCTTCTAGTACCTTCTGGGACTTTGCAGGAGTTTCCTTTGGGATAAAACCTAGAATTACACACAAAAATATTGAATTATTATCATTATTATTATTATCGTTATAATTATTATTATTATTGCTTTACAGTTTCCAGATGCTTTGCATCAAGCTCATAGCAAATAATGAGTCCAGCCCTACTTTCTACTCACTAACCATTCACACCTCAGAAGCCTCTTTTGTTACTAGCTGACTTTTGAGAGAAGTGAATTTGAAAGAAATTAGACAGTGTGAACAACATCTCTCTCCTATTTGATATCCCAGGCACAATCCCATGTTTGTCTGTTCACAGAGGTGACAAGTTTGGTCCACTGAAAATGGATTGCTCCTCCACTGTCCTGCTTATGCTAATCATAGTCCTGCACATGTTTGTGAGAGAAAATGAAGGTATAAGCTGGGTGCTGGTGACTCAGGAGGCTTAAATCTGAGGAGCATGGTTCATCAAAGTCAGCCTGGGAGGGAAAGTCTGTGAGAATCTTACCTCCAATTAATCAGCGAAAAAGATAGAAGTGGAGATGTGGCTCAAGTGGTAGAGCACTAGTCTTGAGCAAAGAAGCTTAGGAACAGTGCCTATGCTCTGAGTTCAAACAAACAAAAAACAAACAAAAACAAACAAAACAGAAAACAAACAAAAAACCCGGCTATGGAAAATAAATGTCAAGTATCTCCATCATTGACTAAAGCTGGAAATGGATAAGATTATCCAAAAATTTTCACTGCAAGCAAATCTTGGAACACTAGATTTAATGTGTAAATCATTTAGGGAAAAGATGAACCAGGGAAAATGATGGCATGATATTCATATTTGCATTGCTCAATTAGTTCTTTCATCAAGTATTTGCTGGATGTTCATTTGGGGCCTGGTTGTAGACTACAGTATTGAAAAGCAAGTCCATTCTTAGCAAACTGCCTTGGTCTGGTTTAGAGCTCTCCATATCTCAAAGAACAGGGAGCTTCAAGATTGCTTGCTTCAGGTCACACAGACTCGATGATGTCAGAATGTTCTAGAAAGTTCCAGAAAGTTCCCTCCAGTTGACAGAGGCCTCAGTGAGCCTGGGTCGGAGTGAGGGAGAGTCTGTAAGTCTTCAGTTCAGGTTAGACTTTAGGCTACAGCTTGAATCAGTGATCACTGGCTGCAATCAGAGGCCCACCTTGATAGAACAGGAGAATTCTCTGGCTGACAAGAAAATCACATTATCCATTGAGGATCGTCTATGTTTTTATAGTCCCAGGCACCAATGACTCACATCTATAATCCTTGCTAATCAAGAGGCTGAGATCTGAAGATACGAGTTCAAAGTTAGAAAAGTCCATGAAACATTTATCTATAGTTCACTGCCAAAATAAAAACCCATCCCACAACAAAACAAAACAAAACCCCCCTGAAGTGGAGCTCAAGAAGTAGAGTGTTAGCCTTGAGCAAAAGGGACAGCTCCCAGGCCCTGAGTTCAAGCACTGGGATAAACACACACAATAACCACAACAACAAGAGGCAAAGGAACAGAGATTGCCCTTAGTTCAACAAGGAGAAAAAAATATTTGCAGTAGACTGACCTGCAAGGAACACAAAGAACTATTAGTTCTTACCAAAGCTACTTACCTCCTTCCTAAAATTCTACAGCCAGCCAGCACCACTGGCTCCTGCCTGTAGCTACTCAGGAGACTGAAGTCTGAAAGTCAGCCTGGACATAAAATTCCCTGTAAGACTCTTATCTCCAATTAACCACTCAAAAACCAGAAGTGGCACTATGGCTCAAGTGGTAGAGCATTGGCCTTGAGCTCAAAGAGGCTCAGTGATAGCACCCGGGACCAACACAGAGACACAGACAAACAGAAACACACACACACACACACACACACACACACACACACACACACACACACACACATATACACACACACACACACAATTTCTGCAACCACATTATACCCAAGTATAAAACCAAACCTCCCCAACCTGGCCAAATGCTGGAATCCACCAGACAGCCCTCAAATAACATAGCTACCTTCGGCCTAGCCCAAGGGCTTCTGATGACACAGCCTGGGATAGGGTCTTGGCAGTGGGAAGCTTTTAAAATCTCCCCAGTAGGTAACTTGACTGTGTAGCTAAAACTGAGAACATAGGGGCTGTAAGGTTTTCAGAGCAGTTTTCACAATCAATACCACATCCATCCATTTGCCATTCAAGGCAGGAGGTCTCTAACTTTACTATATATGAGAATCACCTGAGAGGACAGTGGTAAGTAGCTTTGGCAAGTGAGGGAGTGTCTGTAAGTCTTCAGTTCAGGTTAGACTTTAGGCTACAGCTTGAATCAGGGATCACTGGCTGCAATCAGAGGCCCACCCCCTGATGGGCCAGGTCAGTGATGAGAAGGAACGGCTGTCCACAGTGTTTTAAATAACATATTTCTGCTGGGTATGTTGGCTCCTGCCTGTTATCCTAACCACTCAGAAAGGCTGAGATCTGAAGACCATGGTTCAACACCAGCCCAGACAGGAAATGTCTAATTGCATGCCTAATTACCCATGAGCACATGGCACAATGGCTTATTTAATTCTGCCTTAGCTCAGAGTAGAGACAGGTCCCCATTCCAGTTGGAAAGGTTTCAGTCCTTTCGGGGAGGGCAGGAGAAGAAGGAAAGGGAGTTATTGAAATGCAGAAATCTTTTCTTCATTACTTTGCATCTGGCCATCTTTCCTTGTCTCAAAAACTACTCCCTGCAAATGAGGGGAATTTTTCACTTTTGGGTTTAGCTACCCATGATATGCTGGCCATGGCGCTGAGATCGGGGAAGAGCCACTTCCACTGCCTTGCTAGGCAGTGGACAGCCGTTCCTTCTCATCACTGACCTGTCCCATCAGGGGGTGGGTTGGCTTAGGAAGCTGTCAGGATGTGTACTGTCTCCTTCCTAGGTTCCTTCTCACTTTGTTGGAGTAGAATCCAGGCTTCACCCGCGCTGGAGAGGCAGTGAGTGTGAGCACAAGGCCAGGCCATCCCCTCCACACAGTGAGCACACAACCAAACCATAGTGCTGGTTAGTTCTTTTTTTCCCCCTTCCCATCCCTTCCCATCCTCCCCCCAATCCTCCCCTCCCCCCCCGCACCAAAGTTGTAAAGTTTGTTTTCGACATAATGACTTGTACATCTCATTGTTGCAATGGGTCTGCCTGTATCCCTATTTAAATTATACCGACATCAAATAGAGTGAAAGCAGGGGTTATACTGTGGGGAAGAGACATACAAAGCTACAAAGAAATAATCTTATAAATGTGTTAGAAACAATCGAATGAAAGAAAAAAAACATGTGACTACATATCTTAAGATTCATTTCCCTAACATCAACTTATCTGACCTTTTCTGCTTGACTCAGACATATACTAGATATTGCAAATAAAGGAAACTATGGGACATATGCTTCCTTGGGCCTGGCTTACTTCACTTAATATAATTTTTTCCAAGGCTTTCCATTTCCTAACAAATGGGGCAATGTCATTCTTTCTGATAGAGGCATAGAATTCCATTGTGTATATATACCACATTTTCTTGTCCATTCATCTACTGAGGGGCATCTGGGTTGGCTCCATATCTTAGCTATAGTAAATAATGCTGCAATAAACATAGTCGTGCTGGTAGCTTTAGCTTGGTCTTGTTTGTGAACATTTGGGTAAATGCCCAAAAGTGGGGTTGCTGGGTCATAGGGAAGCTCTATGTGGTGCCTTTTGAGGAACCTCCATAATGCTTTCCAAAGTGGTTGAACAAGTTTACACTCCCACCAACAATGCAGTAAGGTTCCCTTCTGTCTACATCCCCTCCAGCATCTGTTTTTATTAGAGTTCTTGATTTTAGCCATTCTAACTTGAGTGAGGTTGTATCTCAATGTTGTTTTGATTTGCATTTCTTTTATGGCTAGGGAGGTTGAACATTTCTTCATGTGTCTATTGGCCATCCTTCTTTCCTCTTCAGAGAAGTTTCTCTGTAAGTCTTTAGCCCATTTATATATTGTGCAGTCGTTCTTTAAGGATTTGTTGTTGGGAGATTTAATTTTTTGAGTTCCAGGTATATTTTAGATATGAGACCTTGTCCGTTGTATGGCTAGTGAAGATCTTCTCCAAATCTGTGTGCTTTCTATTGATCTTACTAGCTATGTCCTTTGCCATGCAGAAGCTCTGGCATTTCATGCAATCCCATTTGTCCAACATTTCTTTAATTTGTTGTATTTCTGGGTGTCTACTAAGAAAATTTTGGCCTGTGCTAAGGAGACCTAGGGTTTCTCCTATTCCAACCTGTAATGTTTTAGGAGTGTCTGCTTTGACTTTGAGGTCTTTGATCCATTTGGAGTTGATTGTAGAGCAGGGTGATATATAAGGAGCTAGTTTTAGTTTTCCATAAGTGAGTAACCAATTTTGCCAGCACCATTTACTAAAGAGGCTGTCTTTATTCTATTTATTTAGTTCCCCTATGGAAGATTAGAAGGCTATAGGTCTGTAGGTGCATTTCTGGGTTTTCAATTCTATTCCATTTGGCCTGCCGTCTGTTATTGTGCCAGTACCAAGCTGTTTTGATTACTATGGCTTTGTAGTAGAGAATGAAATTTGGTATTGATATTCCTCCACCATTGTTCTTTCTGTTAAGGATCATTTTGACTATTCGGGGTCTTTCATTGTTCCATATGAATTGTTGGATTGCCTCTTCTATTTCTTTGAAGAATGAGGTTGGAATATTGATAGGTATCATATTGAATTTGAAAATAGCCTTGGGAAGTATTGCCATTTTCACGATGATGATGTTGATCCTTCCAATCCAGGAGCATGGGAGGTGAAAAACCTCCCATTTTCACATTTTAAATTCTCTTTTGATTTCCTTTTTCAGGTTTTTAAAGTTTTCATCATAGAAGTCCTTCACTTCTTTGGTTAAGTTAATTCCTAGGTATTTTTTGTGGGGTTATTACAAATGGAGTTGCTTTCCTGATTTCACCCATGCTTTTCTCATTGTTGGCATGCAGAAAAGCCATTGATTTTTGAGGGTTAATTTTATACCCTGCTACTTTGCCAAAGTTTTGAATCAGCTTGAGTAATTTGATAGTGGAGTCCATGGCATTCTTTAAATACAAGATCATGTCATCTGCAAAGTGGGTGAGTTTTACTTCATCTTTTCCTATTTAGATCCCTCTTATGTCTTCATCTTGTCTTATTGCTGTAGGTAGGCATTTTAATACTAAATTGACGAGAAGTGGAGAAAGTAGACATCCTTGTATCATTCCTGCATTAAGAGTAAATGGCTTTAGTTTTTCACAATTAAGTATAATGCTGGCTGTAGGTTTGTCATATACAGCCTTTATTGTATTGAGGAATGTTGCCTGGATTCTTAGTTTTTCCAAAACCCTCATCATAAAGCGGTGTTGGATCTTGTCAACTGCTTTTCTGCATCTATTGAGATAACCATGTGCTACTGATGCTCAGCTAAGAACATTTTTATAAAAGAAAGAGTATAAAAAGTTTCAGGAAGAGTGCTCTCAGAGGCCCATACAGTGGTTCGATAAGCCCATACATATAGTCAAGCTGAAGGCATTATGCATGTCCAAGGTGTAAAGCTGACCTGAGTCCTCATGTTTCCTTTTTTTTTTTTTTGTTCAGTCATGGGGCTTGAACTCTGGGGTTGGGCACTGTCACTGCGTTCTTCAGCTTAAGGCGAACACTGTACCACTTGAGCCACAGCACCACTTCCGGTTTTCTAGTGCTTTATTGTAGATAAGAGTCTTATGGACTTTCCTCCCCGAGCTGGCTTTGAACCATGATCTTCAGATCTCAGCCTCCTGAGTAGCTAGGATTACAGGCATGAGCCATCGGAGCCTGGCTGAATTTTCATCTTTCTATGGCACAATTGAGTTCACTTAATTATAAGTGAAATAGATGTTGCTTTGGGACTCTGTAATTGAGTGATCTCTTAACTTTATTCAGCAAGTCATTCAGAAGTTTTTCATATTTATAGTACTTCTCAATTTCCAACGCATTTTTTAACATTTATTCCAATGGAGTGTTATCAGAGCTACCAGGTCTCTTCAGAATATAGATGAAGACACTGAAGCTCAAATCATTAGTACCTGAGTGCAGAGCCAAGGGTTGGGAGAATGTGGAATGTCTAAGAAGTTTAAAGTCTATATAACAGTTTTTCTCAGAAAAAAATGCTTCAATAATGCTTCACTAATGACTAATTCCACCTGTGATCTTAAGTAATCAAGAGGCTGAGATCAAAGAACTGTAGCTGGAAGGCAACGAGAGCCGGAAATTCTATGAGACTCTTATTCCCTTTAACCAGTAAAAAGCAGGAAGTGAGCTGTGGCTCAAATGGTAAAGTGCTGGCCTTAAATGGACAGCACCCAGGCCCTTAGCTCAAGCCCTAGTACTGGCACGTGAACACAAAATCTATCTCCCTAATAATAAAAGTCATAAGTCATCACCCACCACATTGACCTATATTAGATTGAGGTAAATAGCGGTTTCCTTGGAAAAGTCACTGGCAGCTTAGGTATCAATCAAAACAGCCATCAGAATGTAAGCATTATTTTTCAAAGTATGCCAAGTCATGGCTTTTTATTTCTACAATAATGGCCAAATGCCAATGTAATTATTTGAGAATATGTAAGAGTGATTGTGCAAGTGCAGAAATGGAACCTGCAAGCCTTTATTAGTTGTGGATGACATAGGATAGCAAAAACTAAGTTGCATTCTAATTTCTATGACATGACGGATATTAATAATCAACCATGATGCACTTCCTCACTGAATTCAGATGAGGCATTCCTGTTCTCAGTTCTGACTCAGTTACCAAGTAATTGTTCAGTTGTTTATTTACCATCTTGTTTTCAGAAATCTGCACAGAGGACCCATCTCAAAACCATACTTGAATCCACATTTTATTTTGGAAGTCATATGTAAAACTATTTTTAAAATTTTTCATGCCAGAAACCTGTAAACAAAATAGGCCACATAACTATAATCTGTGCAAAATTATGTGAACATTTCCAACATGAAATTTGCAGACCTGCAGACTCAATATATAAAAGTGGCACTCCCTTCATAATTGCTAAACTTTCCTCTTGAAAGGTGTGTCTGTTAAGTGCTTGTAGCAATTGTGGAAATTAATTTTATTCCATGGACCCTATGGAGTCAGGCATTTCCTTACAAAGAAAATTTCACCGTGGCGTTATTCATTATGAGTCTTTCAGAAACCAGCAGTTTCTTTCACAAAGTGGAATGCACTGCTTTAAATTGGAAGCTCAATCCTCCATAATTAGACCTTGGGCACTCAGTGTAAAAAAGCAGCCCATGACCAAAAATTGTTTTAGATTTAAGGATGTGTTACTCTCTTAAGAGAGCTTTCTCAGAACACATTTACTTCTTGCCCAAGCTCCATTTTTTTGAACCTCCAGCTCCTAACTTCCTTTTTTATTTTTTTGATGCTAGAACTAAGGCTTGAACTCAGAGCCTGGACACCACTTCTCAGCTTTTATCTTGAGCGTGGAGGTCTACCATTCAAGCTACAACTCAACTTAACAGCTTGCTGGTGGTTAATTGGAGATAGAAGTCTCATAGACTTCCCTTTCCAGGCTGGCTTTGAACCATGGTCCTCAGATCTCAGTCTTCTGAGCAGCTACGATTACAGCATGAGCCACCAGTGCCTGGCTGCAACTGATGACTCCTGAGCATATATATGTGTAGATATATAGATATATAGATAGATAGATAGATAGATAGATAGATAGATAGATAGATAGATAGATGATATAGTTGTTTTTGTTGTTGTTGTTTTAAATTGCCTCGAAATTATTCCATCACCAAGTCTCTATTCTTTGTAGTTAGAGTCACTAATTCAGTGAAAGTGACACTTAGATTTTAAGTTAGGAATCTGTTGGATAGGAGTCTTTTCCTGACACTTTTCAAAGTAGGTTTATCTGTAACTTGGTCTGAATTGGTGGCAAGCAACAGAAACTCAAGTCTAAATGGCTTTAGCAAAAAAAGGAGTTTTTCATAGGCATGGGTTTTAAAGGCAGAGCAGGTAGGTGGAGACAGTGAGAAGGAAGTGGAAGCCATAATAAAGGCTTAGTAAGGGTCATTGTTTGGGAAGGCCGAAGTCAGGCCTCCTCCTCCTTGCCCACAAGAAGCCCTGTGCTGAAAACTGCACTGGTCTTCTCTTCATCAACCTTTTCCCATAGAGAGAGGCCAATAAAGCAACATAAAAACTGCCATCTATATACACCCACCTGTCAGCTCTATTATATGATTCATCATTTATTTGATTCATCATTTATCAGTGTCTACCATGGAGCAAAATCTTCAGCTAGACATTTTTGTTGTGTTGTTGTTGTTGTTGGTCATGAGGCTTGAAATCAGCTTGGGTGCTTTCCCTGAACTTTTGGCTCAATGATAGCACTCTCTCACTTTGAGCCACAGTGCCACTTTTGGTTGTCTGGTGGTTAATTGGTGGTAAGAGTCTCACAGACTTCCCTACCCAGGCTGGCTTTAAATCACATCCACAGATCTCACCCTCCTGAGTAGCTTGGATTGCAGGTGTTTTCTAGCACCCATGACTAGAAAACATTGATACTTACAAAATTCTACAACTGGATGCTGGTGGCTCACACCTGTAATCCAACTACTCAGGAGGCTACAATTGATCTGAGAATTGCAGTTCAAAGCCAGTCTGTGTAGGAAAGTTTGTGAGAGCCTTATCTCCAATTTACAAGCAAAATCTCTTCAGAAGCCATGGTCCAGGTGGTAAAATGGTAAGAGTCAGCTTTGAGCAAAAAAGCCAAGGGAGAGAATGAGGCTCTGAGTTCAAGCCCCAATACTGGCACAAAATTCAAAAACAAAAGAGACAAGTGCCAGTGTCTCATGCCTATAATCCTAAATACTCAGGAGTCTGAGATCTGAGGATTACAATTTGAAGCCAATCCAGGCAAAAAATTCCACAAGACTCTCATCTGCAATAAACTATTCAGAAAAAGCTGGAAGTAGTGCTGTGGCACAAGTGGTAGAGTCCTAGCCTTGGGAACAGAGTCTCAGAGACACTGCCCAGGACTGGCAATGAAAAGGAAAAAGAAAAAGAAAGTTGAGCAAAATGAGTAATAAGGGGCTGGGAAGGTAGCTCAGTGGTAGATTGCTTGCCTTGCATGCATGAGGCGCTGGGTTGGATTCCTCAGCACCAAATAAGCAGAAAAAGCTGGAAGTGGCACTGTGGCTCCAGTGAGCTGAGGGACAGTGCCCAGGCCCAGAGTTCAGGCTCCATGACCACCTCCCTAAAAGAGTAATAATAAGGGCTGGGAAGGTGGCTCAGTGATAGAGAGCTTGCCTTGCATGCCTGAGGCCCTGGGTTCGATTCCCCAGCACCACATAAGCAAAACCAAAAAAAAAGCCGGAAGTGGCGCTGTGGCTCAAATGGTAGAGCGCTAGCCTTGAGCTGCAGAGCTGAGGAACACCACCCAGGCCCAGAGTTCAGGCACCATGACCGTCCCCCCCAAAAAAAGAGTAATAATAATAATTAATAGATGTGTATATATACCACAATAATCAATTATAAATGATGAAAATAGAAAAATATTCACTTGGTATGTATATTATTCTCTCTTCATATGTGTGTCTCTTTATATACGCATATATAAACTCACCTATATGTAAGTTTACATGCTTGTATATATGCAGTTATTTTTTCATATATGTACATAACTATAGGCAATTGTTCTTGTGTAAATATATGCATATGTGTAAACATAAACACATATGAAAATATATACATATGTGTTTATATACACACATCTTACTAGAAAATATAGCTAACTGATAAAATTCCCAGAATGTTTATTTACTGAAAGCTTTTGAAAGAAAAGAGCTGACATATCACATTAAAAATAACTTGACTTGGGCTGGGAAGTTGGCTCAGTGGTAGGGTGCTTGCCTTTCATGTATGAGCCTCTGAGTTCGATTGCTCAGCACCACATAAGCAGAAAAAAGCCAAAAGTGGCACTGTGACTCAAGTGGTAGGGGACTGGCCTCGAGCTGAGGAACTGAGGGACACCACCCAGGCCCAGAGTTCAGCCCCCACAACTGACAATAAAATAAAATAATTTGACTTTGTAAATCTGACACCTCTTGCTGTGGAGTTGTGTAAGAGGGTAGGCATGCAGACTGCACACATGCTATGTTTGGTGGTGACACCAGGACTTTTGCAGTTTGGGTTGCTCAGTTTGGGGCTGGAGGCAGAGAGCTTTGTTTTTCGGTTGTCACTTTTGTTGGCTTCATCAATTTAGAAGTGGTCAAGAACTTGAGTTCCTAATGTGTAATTTTTGAATACATGTGTGTGTGTGTGTGTGTGTGTGTGTGTGTGTGTGTGTGTGTGTGTGTGTGTGTGTGTGTGTATTTGTCTATAGAATCCCAGCATGTTATTTTGGGTTCAGATCCAGGAATGTCATGTTTAAAATGAAAGTGAAAGTGTAAAATATTTTGCTTCCTTGTGAAATGGCATTGTGTGTGACAGAGGTGCTGATTATTACTCTGTAATGACTAATGCTGATGGAAGGACTGCTTACCCTTTCCAACCTTGCCCACTTCAGCACCAGGCCAGCACATTTATTCTCTGTGAATGATGTGTTTTTCTGGTCTCTACAAGAGACTGCATTGTTATCCCCAGAGTGTTTTGTGAGATCACTGTAATGCCAACAGTTCTTTCAAGCTTTCCACAAGCAACAGATCATTGCATAGCCCTGAAATAGTCTCAGAGAGTGGTAGGGGCCTTATCTGCTTCTTTTGTTGGTGTTCTTGTTGTTTTGTCATTCGGGGAGTTGGTGTGGAGCTTGAACTCTGGGCCTGGGCGTTGTTCCTCAGCTCTTCAGCTCAAGGCAAGCACTCTACCACTTGAGCCAAAGCCCCACTTCTGATTTTCTGGTGGTTAATTGTAGAGTCTCATGGACTGTATTGCACAGGCTGGCTTTGAACCGTGATCCTCAGATCTCAGCCTCCTGAGTTCCTAGTATAACAGGGGTGAGACACCAGTGCCCAGCTCATCTTTCTCTTTCTCATAGAGAACCTGAAGCCACCTCTGCTACCTTGGGTCAGTGGATGATGTGTGCACAGAGCTGATCACATAATGGTATTCTTAACAGTTTTTCTTTCCTGTCCTTTACTTTCTTTTTCTTTCATGCTGATACTGGAGCTTGAACTCATGCTTAGGTGCTGTCCCTTAGCCTTCACTCCTTAAGGTTGCGGCTCTACCACTTGAGCTACAGCAGAGTTTTAGCTTTTTATGGTCAATTGGAGATAAGAGTTTCATGGGCTTTCTTGCCCAGTCTGTCTTCAAACTGTCAACCTCAAATCTTAGCTTCCTGAGGGACAAGGATTTAAGGCCTGAGCAACTGGTGCCCAGCTGCATTTACTTCTCTTCCTCAACTTTCTCCTTGTACTCTGCCTTAGAGATGGATCCTCCTTAGAGGATCTGCTCTGCCTTTTTGGAGGGTGATTGAAGATAATTATTTCATGGACTTTTTTTCCTGTCTCAGATACCTCCAAATCATGATCCTCAGATATCTCCTGAGTAGCTAGGATTTCAGACATGAGCCACTGGTACCTGACTTTCTACTTTAATTTTATTTTATTGCTAGTGCTGGGGGATTGAAAACTAGGACATGTGCTGTCCATTAGGTTTTTTACTCAAGGCTGATAGTATAGCATTTGAGAAACATGTTCACTTCCAGCATTTGGTTGGCTAATTGGAGATGATACTCTCCTCTCTGGAGCTTTTCTCCCTAGGTTGATTTTGAAATGGGGCCCTCAGATCTCTGCTTCCAGAGTAGCTAGGATTAGGTACATGAGACACTAGTGCCAGATATCAGTAGTGCTTCTTGAGAGAGGCACATCATAGATATGAAAAAGAGGGGCATGAGTCATGTGACTACTGGATTAGGGAGAGTGTCTATCAGGGAAGAAGGGTTTATGAAAATAGGACAAAGCCTGTGAATGTGAGGGGAAAGGGATGGAAGGGATGCGAGGGCTGAGTAGTGGCAGAGATGAGTATGCTATGATGGATCCTGGAGGCATAGGGTATCCTGAGGGCATTACTCCTAATAAACTAAAACACCATTGAGCCTTGAGCAGAGTGGTGACAAGACCGCTCTTATAAAGCATCATCCTGACATTCAGCCATTGATAATCAGTTGCAGAAGAACATAGGTGGAGGTAGTGAACCCACTTAAGTTACTCATTTGCCATGTGAAGAATCGATACTGACTTTTAGTATGAGACACACACACACACACACACACACACACACACACACACACACACACACACAGAAGTTGGGGCTGAGGAATGGGGCACTTCCAACTATACAGCATGCTGCCTCTTCCACCTCAAGAGATGCTCACTTCCAGGTGTGGACACTTGCACATGTGCTTGTGAAGACACTGGTAGAGTTATGCAGAGAGCCTGAGAGAACAGATAGCACAGAACAGAAACAGAATAATTTAGGACACCCCAGAGCTCATAGCAGAGGCACCTACACCAGACTGAGAAAGGAGGGAAGATTAGCTAGAATGAGCTGCCAGGATCCAGACCTAAATGATGAAAAGACATTAGTAACTGGGAACAAGTAGCCTTAGGAGGAAGTAGTGCAAGAAGTCAGGGCAACACCATGTGGGAAGTTCTGAAGCGAAATAAAGGAGAGTTTAGAAACCAGTCCAGAGTGTGAGCAAGGAAATGGAATATCATCATAACCATGAGGGGAAGAACAAGTAGCCTAAGGAGAAAATAGTACAAGAAGTCAGGAACCAAACCATATGCCCCTCAATGGATGAATGGATCAAGAAAGTATGATATATATTATATACATTATATATTACATATATAATATATAATATGTATATAATGGAATTCTATGCCTCCATCAGAAAGAATGACATCACCCCATTTGTTAGGAAATGGAAAGCCTTGGTAAAAATTATATTAAGTGAAGTAAACTAGGCCAAAAGAAACATAGGTCTCATGGTTTCCCTTATTTACAATAACTAGTAAATGTCTGGGACAAGTAGAAAAGGTCAAAAGCTATGTACATATGACCAGATAAGATGAAGCTAAGTGAAATGAACCCCAAGATACGGACACAAGTGGTTTTTTTCTTTCTTGCTATTGTTTCTAACATAGTTTAAGGTACCATGTGATTTTTTTGTTGCTTTGTATGTTCCTCCCCCATGGTATAACCCCTGTTTTCACTGTATTCGATGTTGATATAATTTGGGGAGGGGAAAGGAAAAAACGAAATGTTTAAATAATAATACAGGTGGACCCATTGCAACAATGAGATGTACAAGACGTTATTGCAAAAAACAAACTTTACAACTTTGGCACGGGGGTGGGGGGGGGTGTATGGGAAGGTATTGGAAGGGGAAACAAAGGAGGAGGCAACAATGCTTGATAAGAAATGCATTCATTACCTTGCTCTTGTAACTGTAACACCTCTGTACAGTATTTTCACACAAAAAAAGCTTATTAAAAAACAAAACAAAACAAAGAAGTCAGGTCAACACCATGTGGGAAGTTCTGAAGTGAAATAAAGGAATTTGGAAACCATTCCACAGTGTGGGCAAGGAAATAGAATTTGGCTATAACCAGGAGGGAAGAAAACCTGAAATATATTCTTATTCGTAGGAGTGGCAGGTCCTTGTGTGAACAGTGTTGGCTTAGTGATCCTTTGTTTGGTCTCTGATTACTAGATATTTCTTGCCACCTGTAGAGTAAGTGGAGTAAGCCAAGCTGTTTCACCACAGCTTCTGCAGGTGCTTGGGGCCTATACTTGTCCCACTGTGGGATTCGGCTGTTTCAGCATTTACATGTAACCTAGAGTCACATGTGCAGGCACCACCTTATGTAAGTAGCCTGGAGAAGTGGGTGAGCATGCCTGGCCTTGAGAGGCCATCTTTGCCTCTTTTGCAATGCACTCTCTAAGCACTTAGCTTCTTAGAGCATCAAGTACTATTTCTCATGACTCTGTGGGTTTACTGTACTTAACTTTGTTCTGATTCCTGCGGTGTGGGCTGAGATCACTCTAATGGCCCAATTGCACAGCCCCATTCACTTTCTTTTAGAACACTGAAGCAAGCAGTTTAACCCCAGCAATGAGAAACTTAGTTACAATTGGCCACTAGCCAAGAACGTGCAGTTTAGCCCAGGCTGTGTCGAGGCCACTTTACTTTCAACACAAAGGCACATGCAGCAGAAGTTTGGCTGTATTTGGAGATTTGTTTCACATCATCAAAAGAAGGCTGGAATCCACAAACTGAATATAATTACAGGTCTGACAGCTAGGAGGCAATTAACCCTTCTCTCATTCCCCCTTCCTCTCCGCCAGCTGCAAAGTGTCATTTTTTTCTTTCCTTCCTTCTTGTCCTAATTAGACACATGCAGTAGGGTGAAAAGTGGCCCATGAGAAATTAGAACAATTACACCAAAACCCCTTTGATCTCAGGGAGATGGAGGGGAGTTTTTGCTCTTGGACAGGGAGGAGCTGGGTGTGGTGTTGGTGTCACAGCCAGACTGTGGCAGCCATCTGCCTAGCTCCATGATTGGGGTATGTTGCTTAGTGT
The DNA here is from genome assembly GCF_024711535.1 of Dipodomys merriami. Classification (NCBI taxonomy): domain Eukaryota; kingdom Metazoa; phylum Chordata; class Mammalia; order Rodentia; family Heteromyidae; genus Dipodomys; species Dipodomys merriami. Next base: position 482,972 of record NW_027204104.1, read on the forward strand.
GTCTGTGTCTCCACCTTTTCCAGTTCCCAGGGCTCTGTTGCTCTTATCTCAGAGGAAAATTCTATGTGGCACTACTTAGAATGGCAAAGAAAGCATCATTCTTTGTCTAAAAAATGGTTTCTTTCAAAGGTAGTGATGAACTGGCTTGGAGACCTAGGACCCAGAAATCAAGAGGATACAGACTTCTTTAAAAAAATAGTATGTTTACAGCCAGGTGCCAGTGACTCATGTCTGTAATTCCCACTACTCAGGAGGCTGAGAACTGAGGATTGCAATACGAAGCCAGCAGGACAGGAAAGTCTGTGAGAATCTCATCTCCACTAAACTATGAAAAAAGCCAGAAGTAAAACTGTGGTTGAAATGATAGCCTTGAGCAAAATAAGCTCATGTACTATGCCGAGGCCCTGAGTTCAAGTCCTGGCACTGGCACCAAAAAAAATTTAGCTAAGCAGACTGTCAACTCACACCTGTAACCCTACCTATCAGGAGTTTGAGACCTAGAGAATTGAGGTTCAGGATCAACCTGAAAAGAAAAGTCCTCCATACTCAATTTCCCATTAACCAGCAAAACACTAGGCTGTAGGACTGGCTCAAGTGGTAGAATGTTAGCTGTGAGCAAGAAAGGATCAGTTGAAAGGATCATGGTTCAGGGTTAAACCTGGCAGACAAAGCTAGGCATGAACCTCTGAGTTCATGTGTGGAGAGCTGCGGGAGCCGACCAAAGATGGCGGGGCCGCATGGCACGGCCATGACCTAAAATGGCGCTGGCTTCCGCCTTCCGCCTTCCCGATGGTGAGTGCTCTCTGTGAAAAACAACTCCTTATATGGCTATGGCTTGGCTACTGGCTTGCTTCTGTGTTTGTGACCCTATTGGTATTTGCCACATGGCACTTCGGGATTGGCCATCCAGGAGGCTTATAACCGGTGTGCGGGTGCAGGGCGAGGGAGAAGCAGGAGAAGCTAGCAAACAAGGTTCCTGAATAAACTGCTTTGAGAAGAATCCCGGGTCGTGTCTTCCTTGCTGGTCGAGGTGGATGCGGCATTTATGCCCCAGTAGGCATAAAAGAAATAAATGTTCATGCTTGTTATTACTGTTACTCAGCAGGCAGAGAGCACTATCACAAGTTTGATGCCTTTCTATATAGAAATAGCAAGGTTCTTGAAAACAGAAGGGTCTGTGGGACGTAGCTCAAAGTAGAAATGTAGGAGAGTCCTTGAATCCCATCTGTAGTACTGAAAAATTATCATGATGATAAGAAAAGTTTAAATGAGATGGTAAGTATGTATGCACAGCTTCTCATGGAAATTGTCCCTTTCTCTCCACATGAGCTCCTCAAGTGCAAATACAGGCTCAGCAAACAGGCTCCAGTCCCTGGTCTCCAGCCTCAGGCCTTCAGTCCCTGGACAATTTCTTGAAAGCTGTTACAAAGGACTCCAATACCCCAGGTGGAAGACAGTAGCAGAATGTCACTTCCTTCCTGGCTTTCTTCAGTGTCACACTGAGTCTTTTCCTTGTTTATTCTACATGTTAGATTTGCTAGCTATTTGTTTTAATCATTAGAAAAACAACCACCAACAAACAACCTGCAAGGAGAGATTAAGCAACCAGGGAAATTTAGAGAGAAAGTAACTTTTCCAAGTCATGGGCTAGCTCTCAAGATGGGGCTAGAAGGCAAACTTCCTCAATCCCAGCAGGAGTTTTAGATTGGTAATTAAGCTCCTCCAGAATTCCTTTCTCCTACTTAAAGATAATTATGGTCCCAAATCTCATTACATTAACTGCATAACTATTCCATCTGTAAGTTCCTTGTAGAATCACTACTACGACTACTACTAATAATAATTATGCATTTTAAATGTATCTTTTGTTTTTTTCCACAGTGCTTTTTTTGTTGTTGTTGGTCCTAGAATTTGAACTCAGGACCTGGGCTGTGCTCAAAGCTATTCTCTGGGCTCTACCACTTGAGCCACAGCACCATTTCTAGCTTTTTGTGTTTATGTGATGCTGAGGAATTGAACCCAGGCCTTCATGAATGGGAGACAAGTACTCTACTACTAAGCCACATTCCCAGTCCCTCCACAGTGCCTTTTGATCCATCCATCAGGGTTGTATTTCTTTCTTAAACTAACACCTTCAGTTTGTATTGTTGCTGTGGTTTTATTTATGTTATTTGTTTCTTACATTGTCACTTGCTGTCTAGAAAACTATAGAGGTTAATCATATGTGAGATATTTTCTGCCACGCCACTGTGGTTGAGGCTATGCACAAATACCAGCTTTATAGCAAGCTGTATGAGAATTAAAAATATGGTACATGAAAAATAAATACCTAGCACTTCTGTGATTTAATATGCATCTTGTTCTTCAGACTGCTTTATAAAATGTTTGACTGTGTCATTTTCCTTATGAAATTCGATGTTCCTTTTTATTTTATTTTAAAAGTGACTATTTATTTAAAAGAGACAATTGGATGATTAATTAGATGAGAGTGTCAAACAGGAAACCTGTGGCTGAACAGTCTTAGTTTACCTGCTTTGTGTCTACAAAGCGTGGCTGGAGAAATTGGAAGTGTAGTGTGAGTTGTAGAGTTTTGGCTTCTCTTGGGATATCTGCAGAGCTGGCCAGCATGTAAGCATTGCCCTAAGAAGTATTGCACTGTGATTGGTGGTGGTCCTAGCATGTGTGTAGTCCACTAAACAATAATGGGCTGTGATTGGTGGTTGTCCTCTCAGGGCTGGCCTCTATCACTTCCATGGTATACTTGTTCATTCATATGTCTTCTCTGCCTGGCTCATTAATTATATCCATGACCTTCACCTTTCTTTACTCTCTGCTCCTGGGATTTGATGCCTCTTCCTTCCATCTTCATAACATCTCCCACCTTTAAGGCACAGAACAGGTGTGATGACACCAGCCACTTATAGCCAATCCTAGCTATTTCAGTAGGTTAAGATCTGAGGATCATGGTTCAAAGCTAGTCCAGGCAGGCAAATCCCAAGTAACTCTTGAATTCACCAGCAAATAGCTAGATGTGGAAGGGAGGTATTGCTCAAGTGGTAGAGTGCCAGTCGTGAGGAGAAAAGTCAAGTGAGAGTTTGAGGCTCTGAGTTCAAGTCATAGTACTGGCATACCAAACAACAGTATTGTTGAGGGAGAGGGAAAAGGGAGCAGAGTGCCAGAACCCTCACTCAGTCACTCATAGTATCTTGTTAGCACTTTACTTGCATTACATGTCTTGACTCCAAATAGGACCAGTTTCAGAACAGTATCCCAAATATCATGCATATGATTCATGGTAAACTAAGCTCATGAGTTTTAGGGTTTTGTTGCCTGAGGCTAAATGCACACAAAGTAGTAGTAGTTGTACTTGTAATTATGTTATTAATCAGTAGGCATGAATCAATAATCAGAAGTCACAGTGAAGGATGAACAGTAATGTTTGAATGAACAACTAATGTTTCTTGGATACGGTCATGCCTTATCACTCAGGTTGCAGGGGTCTTCACATGCCCTTCCCAGTGACTTAGCATGACAATTACATCTTAGCTTGTTCCTTGATGTGCTAATGGAGAGGGAAATGTGACAATGTGGAATGTGCCATCTTCCAAAAGAACACAAAAGAACAACCCGAAAGCAAAAACACAGATCCATGTGTTCTGTAGCAGTGTGAAGATCACATTTTACCTTCTCTAGATAAAAATGAGAAGCAGAGGGACAAGGAGCAGTGGTTTATGGAGCAATACCCCATTGCCACCTCTAAATGAACTCCACCTTCTCTTGCCAACCTGAAACAATCCTGCCAAGCCACCACAAATCCACAGAGTTCTTTTCTTTTCTTTTCTTTTCTTTTTCTTTTTCTTTTTTTGCTAGTACTGCGGTTTGAACTCATGTCCTCATAAATGCTTATCCAGTTTGTTCACTTGACTGGTGCTCTACCAGTTGAGACCTATCCCCTGTTTTGCTTTTTGCTGGTTGCTTTGGAGATTAAGTGTCTCGGACTTATCTTTCCAGGTTGGCTTTGAGCCATTGTTCCTTGTATCTCCGCCTCATGAGTAGCCATGATTCCAAGGATGAGCTGTCAGCACCTGGATCACAACTAGTTTTACAATGTTCATTAGGAGGAGGACCAAAGACACAGAAAGATTAAATCACTTGTAGAGATCATAGACATAAAGGGTCATCCTGACACAGGAGCCCCCTTCTGTCACCTCTACAAACGGAGGCCTTGATTCCATGGCCTTTGCAACACTTCCAACACAGATAGCATCTTATTTAGAGTGGCGTTACTTTCCACATCTATGGGGATAATTCAGTATGAACCTGGCACTCTTGCTTGCCTCTGGTAAACTGTGGCCCTAATTACTAACATAGATGTTCTCAGTCTTCCCAAAATAAATACCATGAAAGCAAAGATTATGTCTGTCTTTGCTATAGACAATACCCTATGACCAAAAATAAAAAATCTGTACACTTAGTAGACAATTTGAAAATATTTGTCAACTAAATATATGTTTTTAATATAACTAAGTGAATGTTTTAACACAGGAGAGATTGTACATGTCTTAAAGGCAGCATATGTGTTTTGAGACCTATCTCTTTGCCAAATCAACTTAGGACTCAAAGTCCCTGCAATTGCTGGGTGAGCAGGGAGAAAAGAGCTTCATGAAGCAGCACCATAGGTCACACCAAAAGCCCTGTGTCAGGCCCTGTCTCAGGTCCTCCGGGGAGTTTGTTGTTGCCTACATGTGACCACCGGGTGGCAGTGCATGGTCCTTCTAGCCCGGAGCTGATTTTATTCTGTACAATGCATTCTGGCAGCGTTTGCTTGTTCTTCTTCTTCGGAGATGTCTTTATGGTGCTTATGAGTATGGAATGAGATTGCTTTCTAAGTACTGCATAGAACACTAATTGCATTCTTGTTCTTGCTGAATATTTAAACAGTGAGGCTGAGAATTGGGTTCAGTTTAGTAGAGCTGACACTGACATCATGCACCATGGTAGGAAGACCTGTTTTACAGTTTCCTCTTTAAGAGTCCAGTTGGGTGAAACCCATCTATGCATGGAAGGCTCCTGACTGGCCTAGGAACAGCACCAGACTTCATGCATTAGGAATTTCTTCTTTTTCAGGCTTAAAGAATTACTTTTCAAATAGAAAATGGGAGACTAGAGTCTCAGGAGCACAGCTAAACCTTACTTCTGGGTTGAGGCCTCTCTTCCCTCTCTTCCCCAAATAGACTTGTGTGTCTATTTGGCTGTGGTTCTTCCTTGCTGTGTCACAACTGATTTCATGACCTTTGGAGTCAGGGTGGGTGAAGATTCTCCCCTTTGGCTCTTCAAATGTTGTTCATTTGCTTTGGAATTATACATAGTCAAATTGAAATTATTTCTCGTATTTCCAAACCAAACAACAGAAGGGATAATTTCACTGTGTGACCAAGGTAGTTGAAGGGTTGAATTTGAGATGGTGCTAAGTATGAACCTTGGGAAGAGATCATGAGATGCAAAGGACCAAGGCCCTACCCAGTTTTCCCACTTCCTGCCTTTCCTGCTGTCTGTCTGTAGATGACTTTGTGTGTTTATGAGTTTTTCCCTGACAAATATTTTTGCTTTTGTATATTAGCCACTCTCTGACCTCTGAATATCCCAGTCATATGAGTGTAGCTCATGGGGGCAGCCATAACGTGTGAATTCAAAGACACTTTTCTTAATTACTTTTCTTAATTGCTTGCTCTGCAAATGGCATCTTTTGTAGTACAGTTCCAACAAGAAGTAATGAAACTCAGAGGGAGTCTAAGATCCAGATTGTTACTGAGAGGTTATTTCTCTAGATTCAGAAAATGCATCTCTTGTCTGGAACTCAGACAATGTTCATTTTACAAGCTTTTCATATGATTTTGATTTGGGTGACCCATGAGCCACTGTTTTGGAAAACAGTGTCATTCCCCAAAGATTGCATGTAACAAGAGGAAATCAAAGGAATTAGGGTCTCTAGCATTTATTTAGTACCAGTTTTCTGTTTTCTTTTCTTTTCCTTTTTATTTTTGTCAGTAGTGGGCCTTGAAATCTGGGCCTGGGTGCTGTCCCCAAACTCTTCAGCTCAAAGGTAGGGCTCTAACACTTGAACCACAGCGCCACTTCCCATTTTCTGGTGTTTTTGTTGTGTTTTTATTTTTTTTTTTGAGACAAGAGTCTCATGGACTTTCCTGCCCAGGCTGACTTTGAACAGTTATCTCAGATCTGAGCCTCCTGAGTAGCTAGGATTACAGGGGTGAGCCACTGGCTCCCCGCTTACTTAGTACCTGTTTTAACTCTGTCACTGAGTTGGGCATGAAATATTCTTGTTACTTTAGCTTGAGCAGATTCCATCCACTGTCCTTTGGCTTAATTTATTTTTTAGGAAAACATTTTTAAATGTTTTATCTTTATTGAAAAGAGATGACCTGGGGTTTATGATTATATAAGTAAGGTAATGGGTACATTTGTTTTTAAACACTGTTACCCCATCCCAATTTTCTCCCTCTTACCCATCCCTACTCCCCTTCCCCACAAGTTGTAAAATTCATTTCCAACTTAGTGTCAAATGAGTATGGATGTTGCATTACTTAATCCTTTGTCCTGCTATTTATATAATTCCCTTTCTTTTCCAAAGACTGAATAACTTATATACATACACAAGGTACAGAAAATTACAAGAGGAAAAAAAAAGAATAACTACATACAAGATATAAAAAGAACCTCTTGTTTCTGATTCATGGGGTTCATGTTGTTATGCTTCATTATGTATGGTCCTATGCACTTAGCAGTTTCGGTATCGAGAGATTGTTAAAGAGTATCATAGACATATTGTAGTTCTTAAAATGAGGGAAACCATGGATCATTTTAATATATATTTATTGTAAAGATACATGGGTCAATTTTTAATAGAACCAGATCTCATTGACTATGAAATAATTCTCCTATAACCTATTAGTCTCAAAGGTTAAAACAACTATAATAACTGCCAGTCAGGTACCCAAGTGGAGCTGGTATGTAGAGAATATTATCCATTGCTAGAGAATGTAGACACCTTTCTGGGCCTCAATGCAAGCTCCATTTGTTGCTTGGTTTTCTGGGTTCTTTATTTCAAGTAAAGCTCAAGACATTATTTTTTTTAATGTAGATGTGCACTGGTTTCCCTAAAATATTGGTGGCAAGAGTAGGCTTAGGTAAATATAGTGTAGCCAGAATCAGGTTATGGTTGATGAATTTATAATCCCAATCTAATCCTTGGTGGGTAGGGTTCGTTTGAGAAGAAAGCGTGTCACCTATGTAGTCAGGAGAATTTATTTTAGTCTCAGTTCTATATGACACGAGTTCTGAGACCTCACTTCTCTAAGTATCAATACTCTATCTGTGGAGAAAAATGATGCTAATAGTGCCTTTTCACAGGACTGCCTCAAGGCTAAAATGAAATACATGTCAGTATCTCTTTTCTCTCTTTTCATTTCTTTCTTTCTTGACAGATAGTATAGCACCCTGTTGACCTCTGTTGGCCTGAAGCACATGATCCTCCTGTATCATCAGCTTTCCAAGTTCTGGGGTTACAGGCATGTACTAATATGCCTAGTTTACAGATCAGTATTTTCTTTTTTGAATTCTTCACAAGCAACTCTCATAATGTTTGACATATACAGGTAACAACTTAAGTAAATATCACTTGTTATTTGCTTGTTGTATTCACTTTTAAAACTATCTGAACAGTCTGAACAATCTACCTTGCTGCTCTCAGTCAAGGAAATACTTGTAGAAATCTAATTTCAAGGTAATAATGCATTTCCTTACTGTGTGATAAATAGAATAATATCTCAGTGTAGTTTGGCTATAGGTTTTTAACCATCCAGTCATAAAATTAATGGACTTGTATAAAGTAATCTAACCTACAGCTTTGAGCTGAAGAGCTTAGGGGCAGCTCTGTCCAGGGCCAGAGTTCAAGCCCCATGACTGACAAAAAGATCATCATCATCAACAACAACAACAACAACAACAAACAAACAAGCCGGGTGCCGGTGGCTCATGCCTGTAATCCTATCTATTCAGGAGGCTGAGATCTGAGGATCGCGGCTCAAAGCCAGCCCAGGCAGGAAAGTTCGTGAGACTCTTATGTCCGATAAACCGCTAGAAAACCGGACGTGCTGCTGTGGCTCAGACGGTAGAGCGCTCGCCTTGAGCTGAAGAGCACAAGGACAGCGCCCAAGCCCAGAGTTCAAGCCCCACGACGAAAAAATAAATCAGCATAGGTCTTATAAAACTCAATACCATAACATGTATTTAATGTCATAGCTTTGATTCACATTGATTTGTGCAAAAACATTTCAGTTCCTTAGCATGTCATTTTAGTGTTAATTCAATAAACAGCCATATTTTAAAATAGAATTTTGCATTACATGGTTGGTAGGTCTTCAATGTTCTGAGGATGAAGTTGGATGTTTGGAGAAATAAACTACACATTCGATTCATAAAGGTTGTTTGGTGGGTCTTTTTTATTTTATTTTTGTGGGGCTTAAACTGAGAGCCTCACATTCTCATTTGCTTTTTTGGTCAAGACAGCTCTCTTCTATTTGACCATTTTCTAATTTTGTTTTTCTTGTGGGCTACTTGGGGATAAAGAGTCTCATGGATTTGTCTGCCCAGGCTGGTTTCTAAGCATGATCCTCAAAACTCAGCCTTCTGAGTAGCTAGGATTACAAGCATGAACCACCAGTGTTGAACACTCTGTGGGTCTTTATTCAACCATGACACATTGAGTACCAATGTAGAATCACTGTAGAAAACAAATTGAGTCCTTAAGAAGCATCAGTCTGCAGGAGGACAAAGGTCATTGAAAATAATATGTTTACTTCCAGGTGCTGGTGGCCCTTGCCTGGCTGCAGAGGAGGCTGAGATCTGAGGATCACAGTGTAAAGCCAGCACAGGTGGAAAAATCCTTGAGACTCTCATCTCTAATGAACCATCAAAAAGCCAGAAATGTTGGCGTGTGTGGTTCAAGGCTTAGAGCACTAGTCTTGAGTGAAAATGCTAAAGGACACTCCACCTAGGCCCTGAATTTAAGCCCTAGTATACATACACACACACACACACACACACACACACACACACACACACACACACACACAGAGAGAGAGAGAGAGAGAGTATTATTAGGTCATGAGAAATGTTATTAAAGAAAAACAACAAGGTTTTCATCTGGGAGGAACTCTCTCAACTATGTGGTTGTTTTATTGAAACCAGAGTTTGGAGAAAGAGACATGATTTTATCTAGGAGAAAATTCAGTGCCAGTGTATGCGGCCCTGAGATGGGTGCTGGGGGTGTGGGTGACTCAGTTAAGAAGACAGGAATAGCTAGAAGAGAATAACCAAGAGAACTGGCGGTAAGGAAGGGTATCATAACACAGAGACATTTCATTTTCTTTCTGAAATGAGTAGAAAGCCATTGTGGAGTTCCAGGCAAGAAATACTTCTTAGTGTGATAGTGTTTGAATGAGAGTAGGAATGGGACTATTTAGGGACTGTAGTTTGCAGGTGTGGGAATAAGGATGCACTGCATTCATGTGGATTGCATTAAGGTAGACACAGTGGTATATTCTGCATGCAGTTTAACAGCCTAACAGGTGGTATTTTGTGATGGCGTGGATATAGCATAAAAGCAAATAAAGAATTCCAAAGTGTGTGAGAATGGAAAGAGTGCTGGGAAGATGACAGTACTGATTGTGAGTTTTATCTTTGCTGGATTCATCAAGCTTTTTCTATCCATATGTTTGCTTCCAGAGCAACCTTCTCCCATAGGTGGCAAAGCTCAATTAGAATTCATGCCTCCAGTGTGGATATAGATGCTGTGGCCAGTGCCCAAGGGGCCATGTTTGTTCTAGTGGCAAAAAGCAGCAATTGAAGAGGTGAAAAGAAATACAGGCTAATGCTTGCTTTTTTTTTTTTTTTTTTTTTTTACATTTCTTGTCTTCCACTTGTTCCTCAGGAATACTGATACACAAGCTGTGCCCTCAGAAAAAACCATTTCCCAAAATATTCCACCATATGGAGTGAAATTGTTCAACCCCAATTGAGTTATTTGTCTTTTGTCTGCTACTTTTGTCCCTTATTCCCATAAACCTAATCATTTTTGATTTCCTGGATGCTGGTTGACTCTCCCCTTTCTTTTCTTCTAAACACCGTGCCCTTCATTATAAGAAGTAGGCTCCTGTGTTCCCAGTGCCCCCAAACTCATTGCTTTTCCTCCTTCCACAGCTGAACAATCCCAAGTGTCATCGAGCTGACTTCATGGAGCTTTCTGAAGCTAGGATGCTGAGATTTGGAGCTGGAATGTCACAGAGGTACATGGAACCATTTCTCAATGCTGCACTCTACTGATGCACAGATCTGCTTTTGCAGGTTGCATTAACAAAGATCATTTTGCTACCTTTGCTAAGAATAAGACAAAATGAGCATCATGCAATTGTCTTTTACTCTGGAAATGCAGGAAGAGATTATGGGTTTTTTTTTGTTGGTTTGTTTTGTTTTTTTGGGTCCGGTCATGGGGCCTGAACTCTGGGCCTGGGCGCTGTCCCACAGCTCTTCAGCTCAAGGCTAGCACTCTACCACTGGAGCATCAGTCCCACTTCTGGCTTTTTCTGCTTATATGGTGCTGAGGAATCGAACCCATGGCCTCATGCATGCAAGGCAAACACTCTACCACTGAGCCACCTTCTCAGACCTGAATAAGAGATTCTTACTCTGGTCAATTCCTGTTTCAGTGTGTGTGTAAGGTGGGGAACTCCTTGTGAGCTGCCATCTAATGTCACCGAAATTGAGATTTAATTTACATTAAAAAAATTAGTAAAGTCAATGCATGTTTCCCCTTCTATTGTGGATGGTAGATTTAGCTTGTAAACTCATCAGTAAATATGGTTGGTGGTATGTATGTATATACAAATGTGTTCACTGAAATATGATGGATTGAAGGGAGAACTCAAATATGTAATTCCTTAGAAAGGCATAGCCAGATTTTAGCAAAATGAAACACTAGGAAGCAGGTACTGGAAAATATGGGTGGAGTCAAGAGGAAAATTGTGAACAAATAGCAAAATGGGGGGAAATGCAGTCAAGAATCCAATGCATCTGCTGCAAAATTAAGAGTGAAGGAAGGGCTGGGTAGGGAAGGGACGGGTTGAAAGGGGTGACATGGATCAAGATATATTGTATTCATGAACTGCTTTGTTACATGAGAACTCCTTTGTACAACTGAAGAATAATAACATTCAAAATTGTGTTTTCAAGAAGATGCTGATCAAGGGTCTCTAGATGGAATTTTTCCCTGAAAGTTACATTAAGTGCTTCCATCTAAGGAATATAATCTTGAACAATTCTTTATTTTGATCAATTTGAAAGGAATGAGGTCAAGTAATTTCTGCATTACCTTCATTAATCCAGCAACATTTTTGAAGTACTTAACTATGCTTGTAGATTATGCCAATGTCCTAAGAAGGGGGTGTGAATACAAATGTGAACTGTCCACTTCTTTTTCTCCTAAGAGAGAGGGCATGAACATTTCAGCATAGGGCTGGATATTAACTCAGAAGCCTTTGTAACCTACGTGGTTGGTCTCTGTCACATTCCCTCTGGCTTGCTGTCATGATGGAAAAGCTCACAGTAGGTACATTAATGAGCCGACAACCGTCTAGGGAACTTGGTTTACTAAATTAGGTGGAAGGATGCATTTGGTTTACTGGCTACAGTGCACCAGTTGCTTAAAAACTGGATTGGAGTAGAGGAAACAAAATAGAAACCATAATGACATGTCTGAGAACACCAAAGAGCGGCTACTTGGGGATGATTCTTTCACATGATCTGGTAGCAACAGTGCTTGGGAAGTCTTCCTGGAGAAGGTGATATCCTAGAAGATTCTCACAAATAGTGATATTGGGGGAAGAACTGTCAGACAAATGATTGGGGTATGAGTGGTAAGCATTTCAAAATCCCACCAGCAGAGTTGAGAAGTATGTGGAGATAATTATACACTGTCTTGAATTTCTACAGGTTAAAGTAAATGACAAAGCCAGGAGATGGTGGCTCCCACCTGTAATGCTAGCTACTTAGCCATATTTAATTTAAAAGAAGACAGGCCATATGTTAAGAGAGCGAAATGAGGACTAAATAGTGAGCTTGAATAAAAGGGTAAGAGTTTGCAAATGTACCAGGAAGGATGGGGATGACAAAAATGTATAAAGATCATATTAAGAAATTATGAGCTTCTTGGACTGGGAATGTGGCTTGGTGGTAAAGTGCTTATCAGCATGCATGAAACCCTGGGTTTGATTCCTCAGTACCACATAAATAGCAAAAGTTAGCAGTGGCACTGTGGCTTAAGTGGTCAAGCACTAGCCTTGAGGAGAAAAAAAAGCTCAGGAATCGTGCCCAAACCCTGAGTTCAAGTTTCAGGAATGGCAGGAAAAAAAGAAAACAACAAAAACAGAGAAATTACCAGCTTCCTCTCCTTGAATTGTAGAGACTCCAGTTTTCACAGTAAAATGAATTTTCACAGAGGTGCTTGGCTGCTTGGTTAGAAGAGCAGACAGAAGACTGTCAAGTTGAACCAAGTTCATGAGCTAACACCTGGGGAGAGAAGGCAAGAAAGGATTAGTCTTATGATTCTGGGATACATCCTCATTTTTATCTCCTACCATGGGACTTTTAAGCCCTCATTAACGACAGCTTGGAGAGAAGTTTCCTTTTTCCTTTTTGGTTCCAAGGCAAATCAAATCACTACTGTCACCCAATATTTTGTTTTCTTTCTATTTGGACTTGATTCACTTGATGATGGAGTGCACCAGAAACTCACCATGACACTTGAACAAGTAGAAGTGAGTGGGAATGTGCATGGTACCTGCAGGATTAAAAAAACACAAAACCTGTGCAACATTCAGCAGTGTTCCTGGCCAAACAAATAGCATGATCATCCCTCTGCTGATGTCCAAGTATGAGAAGGTTGAGCTAGGAATGTAGCAAACTGTCCTCCAGTGTTTGGAGTGTCTAAAAACACTCTATTTTTGGATATACAAAATTGAAGAAATGACATCAGTGGGCCTAGTTTCTGGACAAGAAACCAGGAGTGTGTGTTCTTGCTCAGTTCTTTGGATCAGCCCTGGTGTTTTACAAACTGAGCCATTCATCTGGTACAGTATTTTGGTGATTAGTGATAGAGTGTCATAAACTTTGCTGCCCAGGATGTTTTGAATTGTGATCCTCCATGTTTCAGCATCCGGAATATCTAGGATTATGGGTATGAGACACACATTTCATATTCTTAACCCTAGAAGGCCAGTATGTGGGATGAATGAATAAATGGGTTATTTCTTTTCTGTTTACTGTTTCACTATATAGTAGATCTTGTTCCATGTTTCCTGGACTTTTCCAAATTAGCTTATGCATTTCATTAGGAGGAACTTAAATGCATGCATAGCCAGAAACTATCCCCCAATCCCCACCCACCCACCCCCAGTACTAGAGCCTGAAATCAGGGCCTAGGAGCTGTGTGTGAGTTTTTTTGATGTTGTTGCTTGTTTTTATTTTGCTTAAAGCTAGCATTGTACCACTTGAATAACAGCTCCACTTCTGTCCTTTTGGTGATTAATCGGCAATAAGTGTCTTAATGATCTTTTCTGCCTGCGTTCACTTCAAACTGTGATCTTGAGTATTTAGGGTTATATGAGTGAATTACTGGTACCCAGAACCAACTTTTTTTAAAGACCATTCTTATTAGCATGTAATTAATTGTCTAAGGAAAGGTCTCGTGATAGTTCCATACTTGCATACAATCCATTTCAGTTAAACATTCTCTTCCATCACTTTCTTTTATTCCCTCCTTGAAACAAATGTAGGCAGGCACTGGTGGTTCATACCTGTAATCCTAGATACTCAGAAGACTGAGACTGGAGGATCTTGATTCAAAGCCAGCTGGGACAGAAAATTATGTGAGATACTTATCTCCAATTAATTATCAAGAAGTCAGAAGTGGAGCTGTGGATCAAGGAATAGAACAATAGCTTTGAGCAGAATTGTTAAGGAACAGGGCCTGCTGGATCCTGAGTTCAAGCACCCCTCCCCGCCCCTCTCTCCAAACCAATATCAACAGTTTCATTTTTCTATTTTAATACACTCATAATTATTTGTATCGTATTTGCCCTCATTCAGCTTCCCTCCTGGCCTTCCCTCATATTTTGCTTTCCTGTCATTCCTTTTGTTTTCATTTTTTAGTGTAATTTAACAGTGAGCTTTCTATATGCTTTTTCACCAGTACATATATTATAATTTAGTCAGATTCACCTCTTATATTATGCTTTGTTTCCATACCCCTCTACCAGCACATTCAGTAGGTTTCAGTGTATCTCCTTACACCATCTTTTTACATAGTCACAATGTATTTAATCTTATTTGTACTCCATCATTCTCCCTCCCTTTCATCCCCATATAGTTCCACATTGAAATCATGTTCTCTAGTCATGTCTATAAAAATATGCTTGTAACTAGATATGCATATCTTTCTAAGTCTAGATGGGTGAAAAAATGTGACACTTGGCTTTTGGATCTTGGCTAACAAATCAGACACATCCTCCATCCCCACCTCCCATCCTCTTTTAGAACTGTAAATTTATTTTGGCTTTCAGGGAAAGCAATGTACATAAATCAGTATTTGCTTGCTTGCATTCTTTCATACATTAGTGGACATGAGTGTGTTTGGATCTGGGTTCAAATTCTAGATTCCACTCTTAAATACCTGACTTGTAATTTTCAGCTGAAATCCTGTGTAGGTGTTTGAATAATAATAAAACACCATTCTTAGGATGATTATTAAGAGTAAAATGAAATGGTGTAGATAGCTTTAGGTCATCTTTACCCAATAGGAAACCAAGATTTAGAGATTCCAAACATGCTGTGTAATTATTATCTGCAACATCAGGTAACTTTTTTTGCATTCCAAAAGCATTACAGATGTGTTCTTACAGATTTTCGATATGGGAAAAGCAACATGTAAGAACTGATTCATAGGCATTTTTTTTTGGTCATGGGGCTTGAACTCTGGGCCTGATCTCTGTCCCTCAGTTCTTCAGCTCAAGGACAGCACTCTACCATGTGAGCCAAAGTGATGCTGCCAGTTTCCTGAGTGATTTGTTGGAGATAAGAGTCCCACAGACTTTCCTCCCAGGGCTGGCTTTGAACGGTGATCTTCACATCTCAGCCTCCAGAATAGCTAGGATTAAAGGCTTGAGCCATCAGTGCCCAGCACATAGGCACTTTTATAAACACTCAAGTACTTGAACTATTCAATCAGGTCAATTGACTGGAATGGAAAAAGTTGATATATTGCCTGCTCTGTGGGAGTTGTTATTTGGGTTTGTCATTTATCTCTTTGATTTAGAAAGCCTGTGCTTAGTCATCTCCAAACACACTTATCAGAGACACACTTATCAGAGATGGGTAATCAAGCCAGGGCCATCCCCAGATGTTAGTCGGCGATACTGTGAAACTCATTTTCTCAGAGCTCACTTACATCCATCATTCTTCTTTGGGGACAGGTCTCTGCAGAGATACAGTACCTGTGACTCTGTGGCCTTGTCGGGTATCAAAATGCTCTGTCATGAAAAGCCTAGCCAAGGACCTCCTTTTCTTTTTTTAAAAAATTTTATTTTATTTTATTTGTGAACATACTGTACAGAGGGGTTACAATTGCATGGGCAGGATAATGCGTACATTTCTTAACAAGCATTGCAGCCTACTCCTTTGTTTACCCTTCACATCACTTCCCAGCCTCCCCCCTCCCCCCCAGTCCCAATACTTCTCCGTCCCCCCCCCCCGCACCGACGTTGTAAAGCTCATTTTGGACATGACAACTTGTACTTCTCATTGTTGCAACAGGTCCACCTGTATGCTTAAGCAACTGGTTTTTCCCCATCTCCTCCACAAGTTATACTGACATCAAATATAGTGAAAGCAGGGGTTATACTGTGGGGGATGGACATACAGAGCAACAAAGAGATAATCTTATAAATGCATTAGAAACACATGCATGAAAGAAAAAAACATTAAAATACACATCTAAGGGTTCATTTTCCTGACATCACATTATCTGACCTTTTCTGCTTGACTCATACATATACTAGATATTGCAAATAAGGGAAACCATGGGACCTATGTTTCTTTGGGCCTGGCTTACTTCACTTAATAAAATTTTTTCCAAGTTTTTCCATTTCCTAACAAATGGGGCAATGTCATTCTTTCTGATGGAGGCATAGAATTCCATTGTGTATATATACCACATTTTCTTGATCCATTCATCTACTGAGGGGCATCTGGGTTGGTTCCATATCTTAGCTATGGTAAATAATGCTGCAATAAACATAGTTGTGCTGGTAGCTTTAGTGTGGTCTTGTTTGTAAACATTTGGGTAAATGCCCAAAAGTGGGATTGCTGGGTCATAGGGGAGTTCTATGTGAAGTCTTTTGAGGAACCTCCATACTGCTTTCAAAAGTGGTTGAACAAGTTTACATTCCCACCAACAATGAAGTAAGGTTCCTTTCTGTCCACATCCCCTCCAGCATCTGTTGTTGTTAGAGTTCTTGATTTTTGCCATTCTAACTGGAGTGAGGTGATATCTGAATGTTGTTTTGATTTGCATTTCTTTTATGGCTAGGGATGTTGAACATTTTCTTCATGTGTTTTTGGCCATCCTTCTTTCTTCTTCAGAGAAGTTTCTCTTTAAGTCTTTCGCCCACTTATTTATTGGGCAGTTGTTTCTTTGAGGATTTGTTGTTGGGTGGTTTAATTTTTTGAGTTCCAAGTATATTTTAGATATGAGACCCTTGTCCGTTGTATGGCTAGTAAAGATCTTCTCCCAATCCGTGGGCTTTCTATTGGTCTTCCTAGCTATGTCATTTGCCCTGCAGAAGCTCTGCAACTTTATGCAATCCCATTTGTCCAAACTTTCTTTGATTTGTTGTGTTTCCAAGGACCTCTTTTCTCTGTCCCATCTTTCTAGATGGAAGTTAAGATTTCTATTTCACAAAGCAAAAGGGCATGCTATTTGGAACCAGTGTCTGCTCCTCTGTGCAGTAAAGTTCAGAATGTAACATCACCTCCAGTTGACCTTGTTACAGTTGGATACATTTTACCAAGGTGATTGCATCCTCTTTATGGCCATTGTTTCAATTACTGCAGGGCACTGGTCTGCAGTGGAAAGATAAGGCAGCTTTCTTCTGTTGCATGATAAGAATGAGGGACTTTGCTGGAGGAGACTGTCTGTTAAGTCATCAGAGACTTGAAACAATGGACTTTTTTCCATTTGGGATTGGTTTCTGCTTAATCTGTAAGAATGTCCATCTGCCACCTTTGGATATTATTTTCTCATTTGAGAAGTTGTGCCCAGCTCATTAGTTGTCTATTTTTATTCAGAAACAAAAAGAGATAGATTCAAAGCCTGGACATAAATAATTTCCAGGCTTGACTACTTCCTGCTCCTTGTCATGGGGCCTTCTCCATAGACTCCTCACACATGGAGTTGTTTTGACCACAACAAAGGATGAAAGAGAATGAGAGAGAGCAAGAGAGAGTGAGAGAGTAAGAGAAATATCCCACTGTGAGAGTAACAGCTATTTATATTGCAAGCTGAGAAGTAATATCTCTCATTTCTTCCACATTCTATTCACTAGAACCAATAAGCTAGATGTGGCCACATCTAAAAAATGAGAGATTGCAGGCAATTGTCAGTCCTGGTGTGGTTTTTGACCTGGGATTAAAGGGACCTGCACAGTTAATCCTGATAAGTCCTGAAATGAAGGGATAATCTATAACTCATCTATGCTCTTGTCATATCCAGTGCCTGAATGAGTCTGTGCGCAAGATTCATGGTCTTAGAGAGGGTTGGGTGTGCCTGGCACTGGTTGAAGCCACCTCAAGACTAAGGGCCACTCAATGGGACAGGAAAAAAAGGAAATTCAGAAAAGAGCTTAAAAGATAAAGAGGACATGAAACAGCCTAATGCATGTGAAGAGTCTAGAATCAAGGGAGAACTTTATGGAAAAGTTAAGGGTCCAGTATTCTCTGCATTGGGAATTTGTCGTGCCAGTGTACTCCTGTAGTACTGCCAATCAGTATGCTGAGGCAGGAAGAACATAAATTCTAGAATAGCTTGGGCTATATCACCCAATTCTATCTCAGAAAGGAAGGAAGAGACAGACAAAAGGGAGGAAAAGTGCAAGAAAAGAGAAAAGGAGGAACTAGTAAAGAAAAGGTAGGGGTAAACAGAGGAAAGAAGGAAGGGAAGAGAATAAAAACCAAGAATAGGGAAAAAGTATATGTTGGGATGTCTAAATACCCCTCATGTATGACTCAACAATGATAAATGTCAGCAACTACTTATGGAGACTTTTTCAAAAAGAAAGAATAAAGTAGTATGGAGGAACAGCTCTCTGAGATTCTTCTGTGAGTGAACTTACTGGGTGCTTTTGGGGTCATAGGGGAATGGATTTGGAACTAAGTCTTGCTATGTAGCCCAGGTTGGACTGGAACTCACTATATAGGCCAAGCTGTCCTCAATCCATAAACTTCCTGCCTCTGTCTTCTGCATTCTGTGTTTGTGAGTATGGCTTTATTACACCCAGCTCATTTTTAATGCTGCTGTTCTTGCCAGTCCTGGGACTGGAACACAGAGAATGGACCCTGTCCCTGAGCATTTTTGCTTAAGGTTAGCTCTCTCCCACTTTGAGGCACAGGGCCATTTGCAGTTTCTGGTGATTAATTGTTGAGAAGAGTCTCATGAACTTTGCTGCCTAGGCTGGATTTAAACAGAGATTCTCAAATCTCAGCCTCCTGAGTAACTAGAATTACAGGTGGGAGCCACCAATGCCTAATGCATTATTAATTCTTTTCCTTTCAGAAAACCTGTGAGATAGCTGGGCAGTGGTAGCGCATGCCTGCAATCCTAGCTACTCAAGAGGCTAAGATTTGAGGATAGCAATTGAAAGAATGTCCAGGTAGGGGACTGGGAAGGTGGCTCAGTGGTAGAGCATTTGCCTTACATGCCTGAGGCCCTGGGTTCAATTCCTCAGCACCACATAAGCAAAAAGAAAAAAGTCAGAAGTGGTGCTGTGGCTCAAGTGGAAGAGTGCTAGCTGAGCTGAAGTGCTGAGGGACAGTGCCCAGGCCCAGAGTTAAGGCCCCACGACTGGACACCCCCCCATAAAAGAATGTCCAGGCAGGAAAGTCCATTAGATTCTTATCTCCCATAAACCACCAGAAAGCCAGAAGTGGCACTGTGGTTCAAGTGGTAGAGAGCTAAACCTTAGCTGAAGAAGGGGTGGGGTGAAGTGGACCACTTACCTCGAACCAGCCCTACTCTGGGTGGGCATTACATGCATGCATGGTCACACACCCACAGGGAGCCAGGGCGAAGAGATCCTTGGGTTTCTTGTGCCAGCAGCAGGTGCCCCACCAGCTGCAGGAGGATGGTAGCAAACATGGCCTGGATCCTGAGACTGTCGATGGACACAGTGGATGCAGTGGAACCAAGTAGCCTCTGGGCAGAACCGGGAGAGGATGCAGGGCAGACTCCGAGCCTCCTGCTTCCTTCTTGTGTGGCCGCTACGGTTGTGTGCTTCCAGACTCATCTGGGACTGTGCGCATGTGTGTGCGCATGCATATCCCTCACCAGCATTTGGGCTCATGCCCATTGCACGTTTGTACTGTCACAGTTTGTGTGCATGCGTGCCCTTCCTTCACACTTCCTGGCTGGGCTTCTATATCTCCTGAGAGGCTGGAGGACCCATGACTGCTGGAATCCAGACCTGAGGTGAGACTTTCCCAGATTGTATTGGAAAACATCCAGTGAAGGATGCAGCAGGGCACCATGCTTGGTTGGAGCACTATCTATAAAGTAGATTTTGTACTCTGTTTTCTAGTGAGCTTTGTTCTTTTTTCTTTTGCCAGTCTTGGGGTTGAACTCAGGGCCCGGGCACTGTCATTGAGCCTTGCTGTGCTCAAGGCCAACGCTCTACCACTTGAGCCACTTCCAGCTTTCTGCTGTTTATGTGGTACTTAGGAATCGAACCCAGGGTTTCATGCATATGCTAGACAAGCACTGTACCACTAAGTGACATTCGCATCCCTTTTGTTAAACCTCCAGCTTATCAGGAGGTTTAGAAGCCCAGCCCAGAAGTGTGAGGGAAGGGCATGTGCACAGGGTCAAGTGAATGCACATGCAATGCGCATAATCATGCAAGCTGGTGAGGGACATGCATGCACAGACGTGCATACATGTACACCCACCTGCATGAGCCTGCATGGGTATGACCACAGTAGCCACCCAAAAAAGAAGCGGGAAGCTGAGAATCTGCCCTGCATTGTCTCCTGGGTCCAGCCCGAGGCTGCTTGAATCCACTGCATCCACCAGCAGTCTCACGACCTAGGCCGTGTTCGTTGTTGTCCTCCCCCAACTGGTGCTGCACCTGTTGCTGGGATGAGAAACCTAGGGTGTCTTCAGACTGAGTGCATGCATCACCATCCTCATAGTCCATGTGGGCATGTGACTGCAATATGTGTGTGATGGCCTCCCGGTCTCGGGCTAGTTCAAGGTAAGTGGGACACTTCACACACATGCACGTATGCATGTGAGTGTGTGTGTGTGTGTGTGTGTGTGTGTGTGTGTGTGCACGTGCATGCACACACACACACACACACACACACAAACACACAAACACAGACACACACACTCATAGGA
Organism: Dipodomys merriami; assembly: GCF_024711535.1. Lineage (NCBI taxonomy): Eukaryota > Metazoa > Chordata > Mammalia > Rodentia > Heteromyidae > Dipodomys > Dipodomys merriami. Next base: position 503,769 of record NW_027204104.1, read on the forward strand.
CCAGAAGCGCAGGTCAAGGGACTGTAAGTGTGTGTGAAAGGACCTTAAACTGGGTGAAAGGACTTGGGAACACACTTGCAGAGCTACATAGACATTGACTAAGGCGCCCTAGAGCCCCACAGAGAATAAAGGGGGGTTGGGCTGTCTCAGAGGCCTCCTTGCTACCACTCCCCAGTATCGCTCCGGGGTTGGTCAGTTCTGCCGTTACCACTGGTGGTCATGGAACTGGAGCCACATTCATTGCCACCTTTCCCAGACTGGCACTGCACCTGCTACAGTGATGTCTCTTTGCCTGTGGACATCTGTCTTCCTGGTCTGCATGTGCTTTGTTGAGGTGCCATCATGGGAACGCCCTCATTGCCAGGAAGTACCCCTCCTCTTGATCCTCCTCCCCACCAGGGACTGGAAGCCATGGTAAGAGGAGGTCCATTACTCCTGCTGATACAAGAAAAAATGGAGACTTGTAGAAAGGAGTTGACAGTGGGGATGAAGTCCTGCCTTGTACACAATAGATATCCACTAAGAGATTCACAGGGCACAATGGCATACTGATAATTCAGAGAAGTCTAGGATTAGAAAAGGATGTCATTTTGGCTCACATGAGTCTTTTGCACTTCCTGTGAAACTTACATCAACAACCTTATTTTCTCTATCTTTTCACAGACCATTCCCCAGGAGCTCAGGACATCTGTATTTGAGCAGAGTTGTCACCAGAATGCCAAGGGACCATTATCATTGCATGGCCACCACCACCTGGGACTAGTCCACTTTCCTACAATGCCCATACGAGGCTTAATGTTCTTTCCTGCCTGGTTTCACTTCAAACTGTGATCTTCAGATCTCAGCCTCTTGAGTACCTAGGGTTATAGGAGTGAGTTACTGGCACGCAGAACAAACTCTTTTTAAAGACGATTCTTATTACCATGTAATTAGTTTTCTAAAGAAAGGTCTCACCGAGTGCCGGTGGCTCACTCCTGTAATCCTAGCTACTCAGGAAGCTGAGATCTGAGGATCGTGGTTCAAAGCCAGCCTGGGCAGGAAAGTCCTTGAGACTCTTATATCCAACCAACCACGAGAAAAAAAAAAAACAGAAGTGGCACTGTGGCTCAAGCGGTATGGTGCTCAGCTTGATCTGAAGAGTGTAAGGACAGCACCCAAGCCCAGAGTTCAAGCCCCACGACCGATCAAAAGAAAAAGAAAGAAAGAAAGAAAGGAAGGTCTCGTGCTATTTCCATGCATGCATACACTGCATCTCAGTTAAACTCACTCCTCCATCACTTTCTTTCTTTCCATCCTTGAAACAAATGTAGGCAGGCACTAGTGGTTCATGCCTGCAATCCTAGATACTCAGAAGGCTGAAATCCAAGGATCTTGATTGAAAGCCAACTGGGACAGAAAAGTTTGTGAGACACTTATTTCCAACTAATTATCAAGAAGCTAGAATTGGAGCTGTGGATCAAGGGATAGAACAATATCTTTGAGCAGAAAAGCTAAGTAACAGTGCCTGCTGGATCCTGTATTCAAGCTCTCTCTCTCTCTCTCTCTTTCTCCCTCCCTCTCTTTCTCCCTCCCTCCCTCCCTCCCTCCCTCCCTCCCTCCCTCCCTCTCTCTCTCTCTCTCTCTCTCTCTCTCTCTCTCTCTCTCTCTCTCTCTCTCTCTCTCTCTCTCTCTCTCTCTCTCTCTCTCTCTCTCTCTCTCTCCAAATCTCAACAGGTTTCTTTATTCTCTTTTAATACACTCATACCGTATTCACCCTCATTCAGCTTCCCTCTTGGCCTTCCCTCATATTTTGCTTTCCTATCATTCAGTTTGTTTTCATATTTTTAGTGTAACTTAAGGCAACAGTGGGGTTTCTATATGCTTTTTCACCAGTACATGTATTATAATTTAGTCAGATTCACCTCTTTGATTATGCTTTGTTTCCATACTCCTCTACCACCACATTCAGTAGCTTTCAGTGTGTCTCCTTACACCATTTTCTTACCTAGTCACAATATATTTTAATCTTATTTATACCTTATCATTCTCCCTCCATTTCACCCGTATATTTCCACATTTAAGTCATGTTCTGTAGTCATGTCTATAAAAATGTTTATATCTAGATATGCATATCTTTCTAAGTCTAAATTGGTGAAAAAAGTGATACTTGGCTCTTGGAGCTTGGCTACCAAATCAGATATATCCTCCCTCCCACTCCTGCCCCATCCTCTTTTAGAGCTATAAATTCATTTTGGCTTTCAGGGAAAGCCAAGCGCCTAAAGCAGAGCTGCTCACGAGGCTGAGATCTGAAGATCACAGTTGGAAGTGAACCAGTTAGGAAAGACCATTAAGACTATTATTGCCAATTGATCACCAAAAGGCCAGAAGTGGAGCTGTTACTCAAGTGGTACAGCAAAATTAAAACTAAAACACCAACATCAAGTATTTGCTTGCTTGCATTCCTCTTCATAGTGTAGTACACATGAGTGTGGTTGGAGCTGGGTTCCAATTCTAGATTCCACACTTAAATACCTGACTTGTAATTTTAAGCTGCAATCCTGTGTGTGTGTTTGAATAATAATAAATAAAACACAATTCTTGGGATGATTCTTAAGAATAAAATGAACCAGGGGCTGGGAAGGTGGCTCAGTGGTAGTGCACTTGCCTTGCATGCTTGAAGCCCTGGGTTCGATTCCTCAGCACCACATAAGAAAAAAGAGAAAAAAGCCGGAAGTGGCGCTGGGCTCAAGTGGTAAGAGAGCTAGCCTTGAGCTGAAGAGCTGAGGAACAGCGCCCAGGCCCAGAGTTCAGGCCCACAACTGGACCCGAAAAATAAAAAGAATAAAATGAACCAGTGTAGATAGATTTTGGTGATCCTTACACAATAGAAAACCAAGATTAGGAGATTTCAAACATGTGAAATTATTCTCTGCAACAACAGGTATCATTTTTTGCATTCTAAAAGCATTATTGATATTTTCTTACAGATTTTCTTTTTTTTTTGGTGGTTGTGGGGCTTGAACTCTGGGCCTGAGCACTGTCCCTCAGCTTTTCAGCTCAAGGCGAGCACTCTACCATTTGAGCAACCATGACACTTCCAGCATTCTGAGTGATTTATTAGAGAGAAAAGTTCCTGGACAGTTCCTGTCCAGGCTGACTTTGAACCATCATCCTCAGGTCTCAGCATCCTGAGTAGCTAGGATTACAGACATGAGCCACCAGCACCTGGCTCATAGGCACTTTTATAAACACTGAAATAGTTGAAGTGTTGATTCAGGTCAATCGACTTGGAATGGACATGTTTGACATATCACCTGCTCTGTGGGAGTGTTTGTTTGTGTGTATCATTTATCTCTATGGTTTAGAAAGCCTGTGCTTATACATCTTCAGACAAACTTAGCAGAGATGGTTAATCAAGCCAGAAGCCAGGGGCCATCCCCAGATACTAGTCAGCACCACTTTGAAACTCACTCACTCTCTCCAAAGTGACTTCCATCCATCACTCTTCATTGGGGACCGGTTTCTGCAGAGATATAGTACCTGTGAGTCTTGGTCTCATCTGTTATCAAACTGCCCTGTAATGAGAAATCTAGCCAAGGACCTCTTTTTCTTTGCCCATCTTTCTGGATAGAAGTCAAGATTTCTGTCTCACAAATCCAAAGGGCATGCTATTTGGAACCACAGTCTTTGGTCCTGCGTGCAGTAAAGGGAGTTGAGAATGTACCATCCCCTGTTACTGACCTTGTTACAGCTGGATACATTTTACCAAGGTGGTCTCATCCTCTTTCTGACCATGGTTTAAATCACTGCAGGGCACTCATCTGCAGTGGAAAGATGCAGCAGACTGGTTTTGTTGCATGATAAGAATGAGAGACTTAACTGGAGGACACTGTCTGCTGAGGCATCACAGACTAGGGAAAAAGTCTACTTTTTGCCATTCAGGACATGGTTTCTGCATAGTCTATAGGAATGGCCACCTGCCGCCTTTGGGTATTATTTTCTCATTGGGGAAGTTGTGCCCAGCTGATTATTATTCAGAAACCAAAATAGATAGATTCAAAACCTGGACTTAAGTCAGAGTCATTTCCAGGCTTGACTATTTCCCACTCATGTCTTCCAACTGTCATCTGGAAGCTGCAGCTCCTTGTTCTGGGGCCTTCTCATACACTGCTCACACATGCATTTGTTTCACCCAGAGCAAAGGGTATAGGAGAATGAGAGAGAGAAGGAGAGAGCAAGAGAGAGCAAGAGAGAGAAATCCTACTGTGAGAGCAACAGCTATTTATATTGCAATCTGAGAAATGATATCTCTCATTTCTGCCATGTTCTATTCACTAGAAATAATAACTAGATATGGCCTTATCTGAAAAATGAGAGATTGCAGGGGATTGTCGAGATTAGTATGGTTTTGACCTGGAACTTCCTTTCAGAGTGTGTTCCCTTAAGGGGATCTGCTCAGCTAATGGCTTATGGGTCCTGAAAGGAAGGGACAATCTACATTTCATCTATGCTCTGTCATATTCGGTGCCTGAATGAGCCTGTGCCCAAGCTACTTTGTCTCAGAGAGGGTTGGGTATGCCTGACACTGGTTGGAACCACTCCAAGGCTAAGGGCCACGAATGGGACAGGAAAACAAAAGGAAATTCAGAAAAGAGCCTAAGAGACATGAAACAGCCTCATGTGTGTGAAGAGTTTAGGGAATCTAGGGAGAACTTTATGGAAAAAAGATAATGATCCAATATTCTCTCCCTTTGGGAATTTTCCAGTCATGCCAGTGTACTCCTGTAGTACTGCCATTCAGAATGCTGAGGCAGGAAGAACATAAATTCCAGAACAGCTTGCACTATATCACCCAATTCTATCTCAGAAAGGAAGGAAGGGACAGACTAAAGGGAGGAATAAGGGCAACAAGCAAATGAAGAGAAAAGGAGGAACTAGTAAAGAAAAGGAAGGGTAAACAGAGGAAAGAAAGGAGGGAGAGAATTCAAGGAACAAAGAATAGGGACAAAGTATTTTGGGATGTATAAATAACCCTCATGTATGACCCAACAATGATAAATGTCAGCAACTACTTATGGAGACTTTTATAAAAGGAAAAAATAAAGTAGTAGGTGACAATATGTGACAAAATGAAATAGGTTTATGGAAGAACAGCTCTCTGAGATTCATCTATAAGTGAACTTCCTGGGTGTTTTAGGGTAAGAGGGATTTTTTTGGAACTAGGTCTTGCTATGTAGCCCAGGTTGGACTGTAACTCACTATAAAGGCCAAGATGGCCAAGATGGCCTCAATCTCTGAACCTCCTGCCTCTGCCTCCTGCATTCTGTGTTTGTGAATATGGCTTTATTACACCCATCTCCTTTTTAATGCTGTTGTTGTTGCCAGTCCTTGACCTGGAACATAGGGCTTGGGTGCTGTCCCTGAGCTTTTTTGCTTAAGGCTATCCCTCAACCATTTTGAGGCATATGGACATGAGGTTATCTTGTCATTGTCAAGAAGAGTCTCATGGACTTTTCTGTCCAGTCAGAATTCAAACCGAAATCCTGAGATCTCAGCCTCCTGTGTAGGTAGAATTACAGATGAGAGCCACCAGTGCCTGACACATCAATAATTCTTTTCCCTTCAAAAGACCTGTCAAGTTGCTGAGTAGTGGTTCCTCATGCCTACAATCCTAGCTACTCAAGAGGCTGAGATGAGAGGATAGCAGTTCAATGCTTGCCAAGGTAGGAAAGTCCATGTGACTGTTATCTCCAATAAACTACCAGAAAACCAGAAGTGGCACTGTGACTCAAGTGGTAGAGTGCTAGGCTTTAGCTGAAGAACTGAGGGACAGCACCCAGGTCCAGAGTTCAAGCTCCATGGCCAAAAATAAATGAATAACTAAATGAAATAAAGAATAAAAGACCTCTCAAGTAGAATAAACTTCAGGTCCATAAAATAGAAGTCTGCTTCTGAGATAGACATACTTTGTGTATGGTTTTTATTAGAACAATTATAGATATATTAAAATTCAAGACAACGGTACTAAAAGATATAAAAGCAAGATACTTTATTTCTAACCTGTGAGGGATAAATAAAGATTTAAAAAAGGGAGTAAGTGAATCAAAAACAGTAAAAAGAGGTACAAAGCAGCACAGGGACCCATACAAACTGGAATCAGAAATGAGAATGGCAGATGTGGACAAAACTATGACTTCATCTTGGATGTCTTGTCTCTCTTCTCAAGTGGAAAGAAATTTTTGAGTTGAATCTTTACAAAGTCTCCTTATCTCAGGCTCTCTTGCAATTAGATGTAGACCGTGCTATGTGAAAAGGACAGTGTTATAATTTCTGTACAAAGATAGTGTCTGTAATAACCCGTGGGGCCCAGGGAATCAGTGGGGCACAATAGTGTGGCCCCATGGTCCGGCCTGCTGGAGGGGGAGCAGCATCAAGAGTCAAGCCTCACAACTCCACAGACCCAGCCACTGGACAGAGCAGGGCATTGTGAGGCTGATGTTACCACCCCAAGGGGCACTGGAGGGGCATGCCATGGCTGGGGCATGCCACTGGAAGGGGCAGAGCAGGCCACCAAAAGGGGAAGGGGCATGCTCCTGGAGACATGCACATAGGGAGCTGACTATTGGGATTGGACTTGGGCTGCTTGGGGGAAGATCATGAATATCAGTTTGATGCCATTAGTGGAGCAGGGGTGCAGCCTTTCTAGGTGTATATAGGCTGCATGCTCCAAGGCTAGGGGGGAAGTTAGGGGAAAACACATTGGGAGGGAGGAGGGAGGAGTCCTGAGGACACCTGGTCTCTTGTGGAGAGGGGAGTAAGGAGGAGACCAGTGGTTCTGAAGAGATGAGAGTAAAGGAAAGACCGGGAGTCCTGAGGCAGGAATTGAGTGTGGAGGAAGGAGAGGATTGGGAGTGGAGGGGGAGAGATGGCAAGAGGCGAAAGCCTGCCACAGTAGGGCAGGGCAGGCCTGTGGAGGACAGGGCAAGCTCTGAGAGGCCATTTGGGGCTTCTTGAGGGGCCATTTGGGAGCTCCTTGAGAGGTCCTTTGGGGCTTCTTGAGGAGCTATTCAGGGACTTTTTTGGGGGGGCGGGGGTTCCGGTCGTGGGGCCTAAACTCAGGGCCTGGGCACTGTCCCTCAGCTCTTCACCTCAAAGCTAGCGCTCTACCACTTGAGCCACAGCACCACTTCTGGATTTTTTTTCTTTTTGCTTTTTTCTGTTTGGTCTGGTCGTGGGGTCTGAACTCTGGGCCTGGGCGCCGTCCCTCAGCTCTTCAGCTCAAGGCTAGCACTCTACCACTTGAGCCACAGGGCCACTTCTGGCTTTTTTCTTATGTGGTGCTGAGGAATTGAACCCAGGGCCTTATGCATGCAAGGCAAGAGCTCTACCACTGAGCCACCATCCCAGTCCTTCAGGGACTTCTTGAGGGGCCATTTGGAACATCCTCCTGAGGTCACTCAGGGCCTCCTTGAAGGGCCTGTTGGGGCCTCCTTTGGAGGTCATTCAGGGCCTCCTCTGGAGGCCATTTGGGACCTCCCTCTAGAGAGGCCTGTGGACAGTGGAGAGGCCTACATGTGGGGGAGGAAGGGAAGAAAGGGAAAAGCCTTCCCCTTTGGAGGTTTGGAGGTTTGGGGCTTTGGAGATCTGAGGTTTGAAGGTTTGCAGACCAACTAATTGGTGGTTTGAAGACCAACCAATAAAAGTTGGAGTGTCAGGACTGCCTATTGGAGGTTTGGAGGTTTGGTGATTGAGGCTGCTCTTGGTTCTGGGTATCTAAAAGGACAAGGAAGTCTCAAGACACCTTTCTGGTGTAAATAAACTTCTGTTGTTCACTTCTCACTGTGCCTCCATGGATTGTCTCACTCTCTGTGGTTCATCAATACCCCACTGAGTGATGTCCTCACAGGGGCCATCCTAGGATGGCCATCCTAGGATGCCCAACCCCGAGGAAACATGAGGGCCACTGGCCAATATCCTCATGGTTTCCACATGGCTGCCATGGTAGCAGTAAGAGCATCCGGCCATGTGCCCAGTGTCATTGGCAACAGACTTCCTGGACCAAGTACCTAACTGCCAGCAGGTGTACACTGGGCTCTGATTGGTCCACTTCCTCACTGATGTCAATGGTCTGACTTGTGATTGGTCCATTTCCCCCTGACATCACAGAGCATTGTGAAGGTATGCCCAACAGGGTACATATGAGGCAGCTGCTCTCCAGCTTTTTCAGTTACAGTGCTGGGAGCTTTTACTCCGGTGACCTGATGGACTAACTCAGAACTATTTGATTGCTTTCTTTGGGTGTGGGGAGTGGTAGTTGTGTTGTTTGGGTTTGGGGATTTCATTTATTCAGCTGGGGGTTGTGTTTACTTGTTTGTTGGTAGGTTACCTTCTGTTTCTTAAGATTTATTAGTTGTCCACTTCATTTAGATCATCTTAGGTAATTCTTAAGCTTGATTACTTGCCATCCCAGGGACAAAGTGTTAATGTACAACTTTAGTTCCTCCCCCAGGGAGGGGGAGATCACTGTCATTGTACAGTACAACTTGACAAAGATTATTGGTTACTGCAGCTGTGTCTATGAGAAGCTGGCCCATCACTGCCTCACTGACACCACAGTGGCAGTCAAAGTTCTCCCAAGGAAAGATCTGAAAAGTCATGAGATAGAAAACGAGGTAGCAGGTAGGAAGTTGGCTCAGTGGTAGAGCGTTTGCCTTGCATGCCTGGGGCCCTGGGTTCGATTCCTCAGCACCACATAAGAAAAAAGCCAGAAGTGGCCTTGTGGCTCAAGTGGTAGACTGCTAGCCTTGAGCTGAAGAGCTGAGGGATGGTGCCCAGGCCCAGAGTTCAGTCCCCACGACCAGACCAAACAGAAAAAAGAAAATGAAGTAACCATTGTGAAAAGTGTACGTCACCCACACATCATCCAATTGTTCCAGGTGATGGAGGATGAAGACTCCTTGTCACTGAGCTGGCCACTCAGGGACATCTCTTGGGGTGGAGTCAATAAATCCCCTCGCATACGCCTATTCCAGTATGAAGCCAAGAGGTTGTTCAAGCAGATCATGAGTGCCGTTCACTACCTTCAAGAGAACTGAATTGCACACCTAGACCTGACAGCCAACAACGTCCTGTTCAACACCAATGGCAATGTTAAGGTCAGTGATTTTGGCGTTTCAGGGTGACCCCAAGACACTTGCTAAAGGGGGTTTGTGGAGCCTTACTATTCCACCCCACTGAAATGATCCTACAAAACATGTTCAGTGGGTACAAGGTGGACATTTGGGGACTTAGGTGAGGTTTTGTATATGATGACAACGGGAAAGTTCCCATTTGAGGAGAATAAGATGACTCAGATATGGAAACAAATCCTAGAGGCCAGGTACACCGGTCCCCTTTACCAACTGCAATGGGACGTGATCTCCTTCCTAAACTGCTGACTGTGGGCTTCAATCTGAGGCCTGCTATTGAGGAGATAATGGAGCACCCATGGCTGGCCCTAAGTGTGGGATTTGGCCTGCTTCCTGATGAGCAACTGCCCAGCAAGCTGGACCCCATTATTGTCACAGTCATTTGCAACATGGTGTACACGGTAGCTGGTATTAAAAAGAAAGAACAGAGCATTCAATGAAGCCATGGCACCTACCTGCTCATCCATGAAAACATAAAGGAGAATACCAGAAGTGTGGAATCAAAAATGATGCTTTTGGCTAGTCCACCATGCACACCTCCTGAGGACAATCCCACCAGCCTTCTTCCTCCACAAAAAAGAGCCACCTATTCTGCAGGATGTAACACCTTCAGCTTGTCCTCAAATTTTCAGTTACCTCTGAAGAGAACCCAAAGTGCCAGTCTGCCTGTCCTTCTGCTCTACACCCTGCAGAGCTCCAGTTCCAGCTTCATTTGTGGCCCAGATTCTTTTAGCTGGTCGGGTACACTAGACAGTTTCCACTCAGTGGAAAATGGTCTTCCCTCTGGGCATCCTCAGGGGGAGGCCATAGACCTCAGGTGGAACATTAGACAGGGCTGGAGGAGGGTGGCTGACAGGATAGTCACCATTTTTCGCAGACTTTGCTGCTGTGTGAAAGCCCCAAAGTAATGTTCACAGATTGAGAGCAAAGCTGTCCCAGAGAAAGCAGTGCAGAACTCTGAAACAGCACAGTTGAAAGCCACCAGACTCAGACCTTCGGGGTGAGTCTAACTAAAGCAGAGAGATGTGGAATTGAAGAGCTGCAGGTGGGAAAGGAGTCATGCAGGATGTTCACACTGTGGAGGTCTCAGTCCAGCATGGCCAGGTTGTGTGACGGCTGCTAGGGGATTCTCCGACAGGGATTCCTTTCGGAGAAAGGACAGCTGACATCACCAAGGCTTTCCAATGCTGAAAGATAAGTTGAAAGGTGGCCTCAATCTGCTGTACCTTCTGAGCTGGGCATTTACACATCGATCCCTTACTTAATAGTATTGTCACTTTATTGAACAACCTTTTCCCTTGGTCCTCTGAACACTAAGGTGTTTTTGTCCCAAACGCTTCAGGTCATCTCACCTTTCACGTAGGTTGCTTGTGTCCCCAATTGCTAGTTTATTTATTTAGGTTTAAAGTGAGGCCCTTGAGCTTGGTGGTATAGGAATCCATGGATCTCAGGGGCAGGAAGCATCCTGGACTCTGTTTCTCCTTCCGCAGTATCTAGGTGACTGGGTACAACTACTGAGCACACTAGTTACACTGGCTGGGTTGGAGTACAAAGGCAAATCTTCACTGCGAATGGAGAGGTACCTCTCTCCATTCACCCAATGCACTATCAATGGTTTCTGCCCTTACTTTCCTCCATTTCAATGCACTTTCCTGCGTGTGTAATTTCTCTCTAAATCTCATCATTATCCCAACATAAAACCTTCATCCAAGCATCTCTTCTTTCAGAGTTGTTTATTTGCTCACAATAAAAGAGACCCTATTACTAAGACAGGTTGTTTTGAATGGCAACTCCTCCCATGAGTCCCCATTTTCTCTAAGGGGAACCAGAAGGCTGGGTCAGCTGAGTTTCAAATAAGAGAACAGTCTGACCAACCAGAGCCACTGTTTAGACTGGCTAAAAATATGAAGTAGAATAATATTCCTTCCTTGATCGTAGAGGTAGAGAAACCTGTGAAGGAGCAGCATTCCTGAGAAAGTATGGAGATACAGTGGTGCCACTGGATGGACCCTGCCTGGGATGACTGCATCTGGACAGTAGCAAAAATTTGGTAAGGTTGATATGACCTCTACCACTGGGCTATTTGTGTTGGTTTAGCCAGGGCCATGAGATTTCCACAGAGAGGCTTTGATGCAGGCTGATGCTGTCTGCCCTTGGGTGACAAGTGTGTTATAGGGAGGATTTGAGCACACCTGACTTTTGCTATATGTGCACTGATGTCAGGAGTCTAAGCCTGCAGAGCAGACTGATGAGATTTTCTGCAGTAGGTAGGATCAGTGGTCCAGCTCAGAGCTATTTGGGAGCAGATCTCCCCTGAAAGAACAAAAAGGGATTCTGGTGAGAGTCCCAATAAGGGCCACAAGAGGGAAAAGATGGGTACAAAGTAAATGACAGGGTGGATACTAAATGTAAAGGAGAAATGACAGGAGGCAAATTAAGAAGGGAGCTGAGGAATCCTGAATTCCACATGGGCCATTCTTCAGTGAAGAAAGTGGGTGGGAAGGAATTAACTGTTGATTTGTAAGACTTCTTGATCACTATTCTTTTTTTTTCCTTTTGTCTGTTGTGTGTATGTGTTTGTGAGTGTGTGCTGCTACACCTCAGTGCTTTTTTCTTATGCTGTTTCCTTTGCCTTCTCTGTTCTCTCTCCACTTTTCTCACCTTCTCCCTGCTGCCGCCCACCATTTCTCTTCCTTTGTTTTCATTCCTCCCATAGCTACTCCTATTCTACTTCTCCTGTTCCTCTTCTTGCTGTTCCACTACTAACCTCTACCATTCCCTTTCCCTCTCTTCCTGCTCTTGAATCTGTCTCTCTCTCCCTCCACCTCCCTCACTCTTCCTCTCTCTCTACACTTCTCCCTTTTCCCTTCTTTCCCTTTCTCCCTCTCTGTCTTTCTCTTTTTTCTCTCTCTCAGTTGTCATGGATATGTCTGGTTCTCTCCTGCTTGAGTTATACTTCCAGGCTTGCATTTCTCTATTTACTTGAAGATGGAGTCTTCCCAGACTTGCTGTAAATGCAATCTTCAAGGTATCATCTTGGGAGATAGGTAGGAATACAGACAAGAGCTTACAGCATCAGGGAATGCAATTGGCTTTGTTAATCTGGTGTGGCAAAGGTTGCTTTCTCTATTTTGAAAGGGCATTTGTTTATTTATGTGAGGGATAGCTGTGTAGAGTCACCTTACAATTGGTTGTGGAAGGAAGGGGGTGATGGGTTTGTGTAAATGGACAGGGAAGGACGATATATGTGCTGTACAATTGCGCTGAGAGGTGTCAGATTCTTAGTAGAGACTCTATGAGTCCCCAGAGAGGCCCCCTTTCCCAAAGCACCCAGCTTGGGCATAGTGCTTCCGTTTCCCGGTAAAGACTTTAGGCCTCATGGAAGAATAGCAGAGCCCAATTTTTCTCCTTGGGGAATCAAGAATGCTATCAGAGCCAAGTTTTAAATATTTGAACATCAAGAGGCCATTTTTGGAATCACAAAGTGTATGAATTAAAAGATATTCCCTTCCGTTCAGCTAGAGGTGGTCAAGGAACAGGAGACCTGAGGAATCATGGAGATAAACTGGGATCTGTGGAAGGACATAGCCTCGATGGACTTTGGTTGTATATGGACCACACCCGTGGATGGACCCTGCCTGGGATGACTGCCTTCCCACAAGAACAAAAATTCGGTAAGATTAGATATGAGCCTTCACACTAGAATATTTGTATTGGTTCACCCAGGGCATTAGAATTGCACACAGAGGCAGTGTTGAGGATTCATGCTGCCTTTGGGTGACAAGTGTATGATGGGGAGGAGATGGGCAAATCTGGCCGTTTCTCTGTGTACACTGGGTCAGGCGGCTGAACCTGCAGAGTAGACTGATGAGAATAGCAGCAAGAGGAGGGCTGGGGCTCCTGGTGGGTCAGTGGTACTGCTCAGGGGTATTTGAGGAGCAATGCTATTCTCAAACAATGAGATGGATTTGTGGCGAGAGAAGCAATAAGGGTCCAAATAGGCAAAGGATGCATAACTGGTTTAAGACAGGGTTGATACTGATGCTGAAAGAGAGCTGAGGAGGAATGTAAGGAATGCTGAACTCCTCATGGAACAATGTACAGTGGAGAGGGTGGGTGGGGAGGGAAGTACTATTAATTTCCATGATTTCTCAATGCTTTTTAATTGTCTTTTTGTTGGTTGTGTGCATGCATTTGGGAATGTGCTGGCTTGAACTCTGTTCTTTTCTTATTCTCAGTCTCCTTTTCCCTCTGTGGCCTTTCCTTGGGCCCTCCTCCCCTCTACTGTCTCTAATCTCTCCTTTCTTACACCCTCATTCTTCTTCTCCTCTTCTCCTCCCTCTAATCATTCTCTTCTCCCTATCTCATTCCTTCTCATTCAATCCTTTCTCTTGAATTTGTCTCTTTGTCTCTCTGTGTTTAGGTATGTATGCATGTCCCTCTCTTTTTCTCTCTGTCTGTTTTCCTTCTCCCCCTCAGGCCCCCTCTTTCCCTTTTTCTCTTGAGTGTGGGCGTGTTTCTGGCTGATGTTTTACCAGTGGAGTCACTCTTCTAGGACTGATTTTCTACTGAGTTGGACATGGAGTCTGCTCAGGCTGGCTTTATCTACAGTCTTCTCAGTGTCAGTGTGTACAGTAGTTAGGATTATACAGGTGAGCCTCCAGCACCTAGACTTTGTGAATCTGGTACAGCACAGATTGGTTTCTCTGTTATTACAAAAGGAATTTGTGTACTTGTATGAGGGACAACTTAGAAAATTTTGGGAAAGGAAAGGGTGTTGGGTGGGGCTGCATGTGGAGAATGGAGAGGTAGAGAATTACGTTTCCACAGTACAAGGGTTTCAGCACTGAGAGATGTCAGATTCTTAGGAGAGACACTTTGAGTCGCCAAAGATGCTTCCAGTTGACACCCCCTTCCCCAGAGCACCAGGCTTTGGGCATGGTGCTTCCTTTTCCCTGGCAGTTCCCAGGGGAAGCCTCTAGGTCTCATGGAAGAAGAGTAGGGCCTGATTATTGTCCTAGGGCACATGGTGTGTAGGAAGCTGAATTTCAAATATTGCCACACTATAAACCTCCAGAGCCCATTTTTTGAACCAAAAAATGTAGGAATTACAATATTTTCCTTCCTATCAACTAGAGGTGGAGAAACTTTTGAATGAGTAAAAGACCTAAGAAAGCATGAAAATATAGGAATATGTGGATGGAGATGAGTACAAGCGGACATGAGCAGAAATTTAGTAAGATTGGATATGAACCTCCACCAATGTGATATTCATTCAGAAGGGCATTAGATTAGTGTACTTCACTGAGGAAGTACACTCAAGCATGGAGAATGAGAATACTCAAACTTACAAAAGTAGTACATAGTATATATGAAAAGGAAGATTAAGGCAGAAAGAATCAGGATGAGTGTTGGAAATAATCTGTGTTTTTTTGTGTGTTTGCAGATGTGTGTTGTGTGTACATGTGCACAAAGTTGTATTTTTGAGTATCAGAGTAGACCTCTTTGGCAAGGGGGTTTTGGGGAAGGATAGGGGACTGAGCAGCTGGGTGTGGGGAAAAGCATTCTAGGCAGTTGGAATAGCAGTGGCCCCCAGCTGGCACAGTGCAAATGCCAGTGTGGTTGCAGCAAGGAAGCCTGTCCTCTGTGGGGAGAGACAGGATCAGAGAAGGCACAGGAGCCTCTTGGCAGCACAGGCTCTGCACTACACCAAAGGAAGCTGTGAGCAGAGTGGTGACCCACCATGCTTCAACATTGTCCTGTGGTTCTCCTGTCTACTCTAAAGCCACATTTCTTAGTCTTCAAATATGAAAGGGTGTGTGTGATATTGGTGTTTCTCATGAAATTGAGTGTCCTCCAGTTCCATCCATAGTCTCTGAGTATTGGTTTCTTTTTTTTTTTTTTTTTTTGGTTCCTTTCTGGTGCTTGAATTAGGGCCAGTAAAAGGTCCCTGAGCATTTAGCTCAAGGCTGGAGCTTTACCAGTTTGAGGCACAGCTCCATTTCTGGTTTTCTGAGGGATATTTGAAGTAAGAGTCTCATGGACTTTCCTGCCTGGGCTGGCTTTGAATGATGATTCTTAGATTTCAGCTTTCTGAGTAGCTAGGATTACAGGCGTGAGCCACCGATGCCTGGCTCATGATATAGTTTTGATAGTGAAAATATCCTATCCAGAAGTCAAGATTGCCTGCTCTGGTTCTGGCTCTGCAGTCTTCTTCAATCTTGAAAATTTTTCAAGATTTTTATTGACTGTTTTCAAGATTATATGCCACTTCCACTTAGTCTTGTCTGAAGTTTTATCATGATTTGACTTGGGTCTTGCAGGACTATCGTGAAGTGACACTGTGTGCCTCCCACTGCATCCCACCAGGTGGCTGGGGACATCAGTTTGTCTTGGGAGTGTAGTAGGTAATTTTGATCACTTGAAGATGGCCAAATTTGCCCGTTTTTCTACTGAAAAAATTCTCCTCTCCCTTTGTAACTGAGTGATGTGTGGGAAAACACATAAGGCTGTGGAAATATCCCATTCCTCACATCATTGACAGTTTGCTTATGTATTTACATATGTATTCACGTTTGAACTTGCTAAGGGATTCCTATTGAATGCATTGGGTTGTAATTCCACTCCTGTCATGGTTTTGATGGTTCCAGACTTGGCCAGTGCGAGCCCCTTCTAACAGACTTTTATTAGTGCTTTTATTTCATTTTAATTTTATTTTTTTGCCAATCCTGGGGCTTGAACTCAGGGCCTGGTCACTGTCCCTGAGCTTATTTGCTTAAGGCTAGCACTTTACCTCTTGAGCCACAGTGCCACTTCCAGCTTTTTCTCTTTATGTGGCACTGCAGAACCCAGGGCTTCATGGATGCTAGGCAAGCACTCTACCCCTAAGCCCTCATTAGTGCTTTTGTTCTTCACTCATACACAAGATCAATGTTTATTTAGTACCTTCCATGCTCTAGTCTTTGAATCAACTATTATCCAGGAGCTGTGGCTGGATGGCATTTAGAAACCAACATCTGAGTATTAGGTATGTTCTTTGCTTTTGAGATATTATTGTTCCTAGGCCCTTTTGGAGAAGAGAACTGGAAAATACATAAAACGAATATACAAAATACATGTATTCATGTATATTGGTGTGCATTGATATATACAAGCCCATACATGTATATTTACACATATACACATTTAAATTTATATTAATTTCTTTTAGTAGTAAAGAAATGTAAAATCAGAACCTCTTGCTTGCTTTGCTTGGGTCCTAGTAATTGAGCCCCCCTTTAAGCCCTGCTTTTTGCTGGTTAGTTTGGAGGTGAAATCTAATAAACTTTCCTGCCTGGACTAGTCTCAAACTTCAGTGTTCAAGCTCTTAGCCTCCTGAGTGTCTCAACTTCTGATTTGTACACCAATCTATGTATATATATCCATTTATATATACTCAAAATCATGAGTTCACACTGACACCTCCAACTGCAATCTCACCCCAAATATTCTTCCAGTTTTTTTTCCTTTTCCATATTTGTAACTACCAAGAAACCTATTACCCTTGATAGGATGACTTACTGAGTAATTCATTCTGTTTGTAAACAATCTCCTGTGATTGCCTGTGATGTAAATGTATTTGGCCTTTTTCTATGGTTCCTGACATAGAAATCCAAAAACACTCATGCTTTCCTGAGTAACAGGGGTGGTAGTAGGTCTTTTGCTCTACTATTTGGTCATTGACCCTGGTTCCTCAATCAGAGCTCCTAAGACCTTAGTAATTTCCTGAGTTATAGTAGCATCTGACCCAGAACTATGAAATCCTTTGGAATTTCCTGTCACAAGAGCATGTTCTAAGAGGTGCAACCCTTGATGTACACCTGGATAGCCTCAGGATGGAAGATGATCTTTTTATGATGGACTGGTAGTGCAAACATGTAATCCCAGTATTTAGAAGGCAAATGCAGAAGGCTCTTGAGTTCAAGGCAAGCCTGGGCTACAGTCAAACCATCTTTTAAAAAACAAGCTTTTATAGGTACATTATTTGGGGATTAGCTCTTAACTTTGTTTTTTGGTTTCATGAAATTTTGTCATGTCTGTAAAATTTATACTTGCCAAGAGATTCAAACTGCCTGATCAACCCATTCTCTCTATTGCTCTGTATCTGTCTGTCTCTGTCTCTGTCTCTCTGTCTCTGTGTCTGACTGTCTGTCTGTCTCTCCCCTTCTCTCCCTGTCTCTGGTCGATGTCCTCATGGTTACCACATGGTTGCCAAGGTAGCAGTAGCAGCATCCTCCCATGTGCCCAGTGGCCTTGGCAATGGTCCGCTAGGCTACATGGAAGAGTAGTAGTCCCCCAAGCTCTCACAGAGACTTGATTCTTGTGACTATTTACCAGTCCTTTACACACTAGTTCACTCATTTCAGGAGGCATGACTAGTGCTATGAGCCCAGCATGCCTGGCATAGTCCCCGTGTAGCACACTCAGGCCAAGTGCCTGGTGCTACAGGATTCTGCAGCCGAGCTTCTGGTCAAAGTACATCTGACACTGAGCTGGCCTTCCCAGGCTGAAAGGAAAATGGAAAAGTAGCCTGAAGGTGTCTTTACCTTCAGAGGTGGTAGGGGTTGCAGCTTGATCATATGGTGACTTCACCTGACAACAATTCACCTTTGTCCTTGAGGTGGTTTTGTTCCAAATGCTACAGCAGGTAATCACCTTACCTTTCATGTAGGTTTCCTGTATGTTTATATACTTATTTGTTGTATTTACATTTGAGCTGAAGCCCATAGATCTGAGGGTCAGGAGGCATCCTGGACTCTGCTCCTCCTACTGTGGCCTCTAGATGACTGGGTCCAACTCCTGAGCACACCAGTTACACTGGCTGGGTTGGAGCATAAGGGCAAGTCTTCATTGGGAAAGAAATGAGACCTGTCTCCATGTACCATGACAGTGGTTTCTGCTCCACTTTCCTCCATTTCAATGCAGTTTCTTCTGTGTGTGTTTTCTCTATAATCCTTTACTCATCACTATCCCAACATAAAGCCATCATCCAGGAGAACCCGATTTCTCATTTATTTGCTCACATTGGTAAAAGATAAAACACATATTTGAAAGACCCTAATGCATACACCCTGAAGTCGTAATTGCAACTTCCTCTGTTAGCCCAATTTTTCTCCTCAGGTAAACAGAGTGTTGTGAGTGCTGAGTTTCACATATGAGACCACTGTGAACATGTAGAGCCTATTTTTGGAATCACAAAGTATATTAATTAAAATATGTTCTCTTCCTTTCAGTGAGAGCTGGAGAAACCTCTGAAGGAGCAGGAGACCTGAGAGAACACGGAGGTATAGTGGTGCCTGTGGATGGACCTGGCCTCTGTGGACTTGATCTGAGGATGGACCCTGCCTGGGATGACTACTTCTGGACATGAGTGGAGATTCAGTAAGATTGGATGTGACTCTCCACCACTGTCTTATTTGCGTTGGTTCATCCAGGAAGTGCTGAAGGCTGATGCTGTCTTGGGTGACAAGTGTGTGATGGGGAGGAGTTGGGCACAGCTGGACTTTGCTCTGTATACATTGGGGTTAGGAGGCTGAGCCTGCAGAGCTAACTGATGAGATTTGTAGCAAGAGGAGGACTGGGTCTCCTGGTGGACAAGTGCAGTTCAGGGTTATTTGGGGAGCAGATCTCCCCTCAAAGAATGAGGTGGGATTATGGTGATAGAAGCAGTGAGGGCTAAAGAGGGTAAAGGATAGGCACCTGGTGAATGACAGGGTTGACACTAATGCTGAAGGAGAACTGAGAGGTGGAATGTCATGAAGGGAGCTGAGAAATCCTGAATTCCTCGTGGTCCAGTGTTCAGTGAAGAGGGTACGTGGGGAGGGAAGTACTGTTAAATTCCATGATGTTTCCATGCCTTTTATTTTTTTCCTTTTGTTTATTTGTTGTGTGTATATGTTTGTGAGTGTTTGCTCGTACCAAGTCTTTATCTCTGTGCTTTTTTTCTTAATTCTCTCTCTGCTTCCTTTTCCATCACTTTCCTCTTTCACCTTTCCCTGTCTTTCCCCCTCTCTACTATCTCTTCCCTCCTCTTCTTCTACCTCATACAGTCTCTTAGTCTACTTTTCCTTCCCCTCATCTTCTTCCTCTCATCTCCCTTTTCTCTTACCTCTCTCTCTCTCTTCCTGTTCTTGAATCTGTCTCTAACTCTGTCCATTTCTCTGTCTTTCATCTCTCTGTCTCAGTCTTTCTTTTTCTTTCTCTCCTTCTTTCAATTTGCATGTTCATGCCTGGTGCTCTACCACACCTCCAGGTCTGCATTTTTCTAGTTAATTGATGATGGAGTCTTCCTTGACTGGCTGTCGCTGCAATCCAGGTAGCTTCTAGGATAGTTAGGATTACATAGCCTCCAGCATCAGGCAGTGCACTTGACTTTGCTAATCTCTTGTGGCACAGGTTTGTTTCTCTGTTGTTATGAAAGGTATTTGTGTACTTATCTGAAGGACAGCTGTGTCAGTGACACATTAAAATGGGTGTGGAAGGAAGGTGGTGTTAGTCTGCTGTGCAGAATGGACATGGAGAGAAGGACATGTATAGTGCAAGTGTATCAAGACCCTTAGAATATCAGAACATGTGCACACTCAAGGACATGTGCACTCCCATTTCCTAGTGAAAGAGCAAGCAGGTCCCTTTGCATGATTGATTAACAGCTTCCTTCTCTCTTTACCAAGATGTCTCAGAAGCACACAAGCAGATGGCTGCTCAGGAATTCCTCTGGGAATCAGCCTCCTTCAAACCCAACCTGATGTGCACGTCGAGACGGAATTAGGAAGGAAAATGTGCTCTTTTCTTCCTTCAAGTTCAGCTCTCAATGCAGAGCTAGATGTGTCAAATGATCTCCTCAGAGTGAGGCAGAGACTGCCAGGAGACAAGGCCTTGCTGCCCCAAAAGCTGCAGTTGAGGCTCAGAGTGAGGGAGTGGGCTTCAATTCACATCTGTGGGTTTGGCTTAAGAGGTTAGTGTCTTGTAGTCCTAGTGCAGTAGAGAGTGTGCCTCTTCGCTGCTGTGATTTCAGTGTTGAGTTGCATTGTGGAGATGGGGGAGAGGGGCAGTATGCCAAGGAGGAGGCAAGTCATTTTATGATTCCATGCCAGTCTTGTCTTAAGGGGCAAGATGAGCTCACTGTCCAAAACTCAGGTCTACCTTTGACTTTTCAATGGATAGTCTGATGCACACGCATGCTAGAACACTCCTAAACCTTTGTGGAACAGTTGGAGTGCATTTGGCTCAGTAGGTGAAGGAGATAGGACCAAAAGTTGCCCCAGAGAATGAGGCTCCCACAGCTTAGCTAGAATATCACACAGATCATTACATAGGCTTCTAACCAGCATGATGGGACCAGGGCTGGAGGAAAGACTTGGAAGAACTGAAGAGGGAGGAGCCAGTGTGGGATGGAAAAGCTTCCCAGAGGAGGAGCAGGTGAGCTGGTGTGTGCACACCATCTCCATGTGTGAGATTGAGGTGCACAAGGCGTCAGGCAAAGGGCATGGAAACACAGGTGAGGAGACCACAAGGCAAGGGTGAGAAGGGCTGTGGAAGGGAGTCATAAGAAAGCAGTGGGAAAGAGCTTTGACCATGTGCAACAGGACAATTGTCAAATAACTGTGTGAGGGAATGGGTAGGCCTTCATTCAATGGACATTTGCTGAGTGACCACAGGGTGAGAGACATCATGCTGAAGACTGACACAATGCTGAGAACAGCACAAAAATATCTCTCCTTGTGAGTTTACACTCAAGCATGGAGAAAGACTTTACCCAGATTTACATAAGTAATAAAGAGAATACATCAGAAGGAAGATGTAAGGCAGAAAGGATGAGTGGTGGGAATATTCTGTGTGTGTCTGCACCCATGTGTGTGTGTGCATGCATGTCCACAAGGTTGTATTTTTGAGCAGGGTATCATAGAGTAGATCTCTTTGGTGGGTGGGAGTGGGGGAGGATGGGGGATGAGCAGCTGGGTGTCTGGGGAAGAGCATTCCAGGCAGTAGAATAACAGTGGCCCCCAGCCTGGCACAGGTTATCCTGGGCTGCTGCAGAACAGTACAAATGCCAGTATGGCTGCAGCGAGGAAGCCTGTGCTCAGTGGTAAGAGACAGGATCAGAGAAGGCACAGGAGCCTCAGGCTCTGCCCTTCACTGAAGGAGGACTATGAGCAATGCTTCAGCAGTGTCCTATGGTTTTTCTGTCTGCTCTAAAGCCACATTTCTTAATCTTCAAATATAAAAGGGTGTGTCTGATATTGGTGTTTCTGTACCTGCATTATTTTTTTTTCTTTTTTTATTGTCAGTTGTGGGGCTTGAACTCTGAGCCTGGTCACTGTCCTTGCACTCTTCAGCTCATGGCAAGCACTCTACTGCTTGAACTACAATGCCACTTATTGTTTTATAGTAGTTTATTGGAGATAAGAGTCTCAAGGGCTTTCCTGCCTGGCTGGCTTTGAACCGTGATCCTCAGATCTCAGCCTCCTAAGTAGCTAGGATTATAGGTGTGAGCTACCAGCACCCGGCTTTGCATTATTTCTTGAAGTTTAGTGTTCTACTGTGCAATTTATATTGTTGAAATTGTTTTCTTTTTATTTGTTTGAACATGGGTCTAGGGCACTGTCTCACTATCACTCTACCATTTTGAACCATAGATCTGCTTCTGGTTTTCTGGAGGTTAATTGGAGAAAAGAATCTCATGGACATTTCTTCCCAGGCTGACTTTGAACTTTGATCTTCAGATCTCAGCTTCCTGAATTGATAGGATTACAGGTGTGAACCTGATTTTATTTTATTTATTTATTTATTTTTTACTTAAGGCTGAATAACATTCCACTGAATGTATACGCTTTCTTTTTATTGGTCCAATGATGTACACTTGATTGATTCCCTATCTTTATTGTGAGTGGTGCTACCATAAATGGAAGTACATGCAGACAAAAAGAAACAAATAACAACAACAACAAAAAAAAAAAGTATTCCTTCACTGGAGTCTGATGGCTCATGGAATCTTGCCTTGGTAGGAACTTTCATGAGAGTCTTTTCTCTAGTTAATGACCAAAT
Organism: Dipodomys merriami; assembly: GCF_024711535.1. NCBI lineage: Eukaryota > Metazoa > Chordata > Mammalia > Rodentia > Heteromyidae > Dipodomys > Dipodomys merriami. The sequence goes on from NW_027204104.1 coordinate 526,019, forward strand.
ACCTGGGAGTTGAGCTGTGGCTTAAAGTAGTTGAGCATTAACCTTGAGCTAAAGAGCTCAGGGACAGCATCATGGCCTCAAGTTCAAGCCCCACACCACCACCACCAAAATCACTAAAAATATATTTGTGAAACCGTCTGGGAAGGTGGCTCAGTGGTAGAGTGCTTGCTTGCATGCATGAGGCCCTGGGTTCAATTCCTCAGCACCACATAAGCAGGGGGAAAAAAAGGAAAAAAAAGAAAAATAAAGCCAGAAGTGGCACTGTGGCTCAAGTTGTAGAGCACTAGCCTTGAGCTGAAGAGCTGAGGGACAGTGCTGAGGCCCAGAGTTCAGGCCCACGACTGGAACCAACCCCCCCCTCCAAAAAAAAATTTGTGAAAATCAAACCTCACACAACTTACCCATTTTGTTGTTTGGTTTGGAAATAATATAAATGATTTCAGATTGACTACATTTAAATTCCAAAGCAAGTGACCAACCCTTCAACAGAAAGGCAGGGGTGGGGGCTGAGGGGTGGTCTTCACCCACCCTGACTCCAAAGACCCTAAAATGAGCCAAGACACGACTAGAAAGATCTACAGTCAAAGAAACGTACATGTGAGGGCTGGGAAGTTGGCTCAGTGGTAGAGCGCATGCCTGAGGCCCTGGGTTCGATTCCTCAGCACCACATAAGCAAAAAAAAAAAAAAAGAAAAAAAAAAAAAGAAATGTACATGTGTTGTCGGGAGAGAGGCCTAAGGACCTAGAAGAAAGTTCTAGCTGGGCACCTGTGACTCTAGTCTCCATTTTCTATTTGAAGCCTCTGGTACCTTCTATGTACAGATGATTTTGCCAATCTGAAAGTCATTTGTAAACTGACTTCCCACTACAGGTTGTTATGTCAGTGTCAGCCCTATTGAACTGAACCCAATTCTCAGCATCACTGTTTAAAGAAAGAACAAGAACACAACTTGTTTTCCATACAATACTTAGAAAGCAATCTTGTTCCCCAGTTATAAGCACCATAAAGATATCTCCAAGGAATAAGAGCACACAAAGTCTGTCAGATGACATTGTACAGACTGAACTCAGCCCTAGCTTGAGCGAGCATGCACTGCCCTCTGCTGGTCAGAGATAGGCAACAACTGACTCTTGGGAGACCTGAGACAGGGACTTTTGGTGAGCCCAGGGCTTTTGGTGTGAGTGATGGTGCTGCTTTATAAAGCTCTTTTCTCCCTGTTCACCCAGCAATTGCAGGGACTAGGTTTGCTCTGTTTGAGAAAGCAAAAATTTCAAAACTTACTTTCTTCCCTTTGAGACATCGGCAATCTCTCCTGTTCCCATCTATTTTATTTACTTATCCTAAGCACATACGTTTATTCAGCAAATATTTTCTGATTGCTACTAGTAATGTGCAAACTCTTTCTGGTTACTAGGAATGTCTGTAGGAAAGATAAACATAATCTTTGTTTTGGTGTTTATTTTAGGGGCCCAGCGAACATGAGTGTTAGTAATTATGGGCAAAGTTTACCAGTGGCAAGCAAGGGTGCCAGGTTCACATTTACTCCTCCTTGTAGAGCTGAAACATGAAAGAAGTGATATTTTTCCCACAAGGCCATTCTTGCATTTTGGGGGCTTTTTTGTTTGTTTTGTCGATCGTGGGGTTTGAATTCAGGGCCTGGGCATAGTCCCTGAGCCTTTTTTTTCAGGGTATCCCTCTACTACTTTGAGCTACATCCCTGCTTCCACTTTCCTTGTTCTTCTTTACAAATAAAGAGTCTCAGGAATTTCTGCCCAGGCAAGCTTTGAACCATGATCCTCAGAGATCAGCCCCCTGAGTAGCTAGGATTATAGAGATGAACTGCAACTCCAGGCTTCCCTTGTTATTTAAAATAGAATCTCCTAAATTGCAGAAGACTTTCAACTGAAGTTGATTCAAAGTCCACTAGATGGCAGGATTGCCTACTTTAATACCAAAGGCAAGCAGAGTCACAGATTCTTCTTTACAACTCAATACAGAGCCTCAGCTCTTCTGACAACTCTGGGATGTCCATTTGACTTTTTTTTAAAAAAGTCAATGATCAATCATTAAGAGTCAAGATACAGTGCTATCGAATTACATCTAAACTTACAAAGAAAAATTGCTGTGGAGGCAAAAAGTAGTAAGTAGGGAAATACAAGGTTAGTATTTCTATTTCTTTTTTTTTATTGTGAAAATACCGTACAGAGGGGTTACAATTACATGAGCAAGGTAAAGGTTAGTAGTTATAACCTTGTCTCTAATCCTCTATTTTCCATTCTTCATGGTTTTCTGGTGAATTCTGACGTGAATCACAAGTTTCTTCTCCTCACAATCCTTTATTTAGCTGGAGGACAGATTGCTAAGAGTGACAAGATGCAGGTGTAGAGGATTCCTTTGAGTTGGAAACAAAACTTAGTCTAAAGCTCTGGCTTGAAAAAGAACTGGGAGCCAATGGCTCATTCTGTAATCCTAGCTACTCACGAGGCTGAGATCTGAGAATCACTATTTGAAGCCAGCTCAGGCAGCAAAAATCCATGAGACTCTATTTCCAGCAAACCACCAGAGAAGTGGACCTATGGCTCAAAGTGGTAGAGAGCTGGCCTTGAGCAAAAGAGCTCTGGGACAGACTCCAGGTTCTGAGTTCAAGTTCATGACTAATAACAAACAAAAAGAAGGGGAGTGTGTTTTATCACCATGGTTGTATTGGTCAGCTTTGCTTTAATACAGTAACATACTTGAAGCAATTAGCTTATAACTGAAAAGTTTCCTTAGCTACCCACAGTTTGTGGGTTCTAGTCCAATGTCAAGTATTCTCTTGCTTTGAGCCTCTGGCAAAGATTGCATATCCTGATAGGAACATGTGTCAGAGAAGATGCTCAGATGACAGGCAGAATAGGGGAGCAGGAAGCTCTTGACCTGAAGACCTCCCCATAAAGACTCAACTCTTAAAGGGCCCCTAATATCTCCAGTACTGGTGTTTTAGAGATGAAATCCTTAGCACATTCAATACCCAAACTATAGCAGTGACTTTGTCAGGGTGAGACCTTGAGAATTTTAACATCTTTGAGACACAACATCTCCAAGGCAAAGTTATAAAACTAGGAGACTGTAATATCCAGTGATTATGAGAACTAAATAATATCATAATATCATAAGGAAATCCTGCTAAAATATAATTTGAGGCAGGCACTGGTGGATCACACCTGTAATTTTATACTTACTCAGGAGGCTGAAATCTAAGGATCCAGGTTCAAAGCCAGGCCGGGCACGAAAGTCCGAGAAACTCTTATCTCCATTGCACCACTAGAAAACCAGAAGTGGTGCTGTAGCTCAAGTGGTAGAGCACTAGCCTTGAGCTGAAGAGCTGAGGGACAGTGCTCAGGCCCAGAGTTCAAGCCCCATGACCAACAACAACAACAACAAAAGAATGGATCCGGGAGCCTTATCGCATCTCCATCCTGCCTGTACCTGTCCCTTATGTATAGGGTCTTAGCTTCTCCCTCTGAGGCATGGCCTGGTCCAGTTGGTGGGTATAGGGTTAGATAGGGTATAGGGAGTGCTGTAGGGAGTCTCCTTGGTTTCTCTGTCTCTATTGAGTCATTACTGCATTGTGAGATTTGCATGCATCATCTTGCTGGGTCATTCTCCTCAGGCATCTTGTTGAATCATCTCTCTCCCATATTGGAGCTGGTCCTTGCTGTTATCCTTTACCTAGCCAGGGAGGCCTAACTCCTTCATGAAGGAATATGGAGGGAAGCTCAGACACAAAGCTACCTAAGAGAAAAATCTCCTCTTAAGTAGCTACCATATTAGGAAACAAAGGGACAGAGAGAGAGGCAGATTTGCCACAACTCCCCAATGTCTCTTCAAACTAACAGCAGTAAACATTGGTGGAAAAATGAGTCTTCATCCCATCTTTCTACCTCTAAAATATGCATATTTCTTCATCAGTCTTTCTCTTACTCTCTCTTATTCTTATCTTCACTCCAACCTCCATTCGTCCATGGCCTTTTAGCCCCAATTGCCTCTACCATGCCTCTAATTTTCTTCTTTCCTTCCATCCATCCCTCAAGCTTGCTCGTGATTCCCAAAGGTAGGGCTTGGAGATATTCAAGACCTTGAGAAATAGAGAGGTTGATGACTCCTATGTTGAATGAGAAAGAGGGGGAGTAAATAAACCTAAATGCAGCCTTCAGCATTCAGAAACATGGGTCGTGTTTTCATTGGCCCCAGAATTGTTTTGGAAAGCAGGAGAATGTTCTCTCAACACTTTCAATTTATTTATTGTTGCAAAGGAGAAGTGTAGCCTTGGAGATTTGAAGCAAGTGAACTTCCAAGGCATAGTCCTATGTATCAATATCACTTCCATCCCATTTGCACAGTTGCCTAGTAACGTGTGAGTGAGCCCCATCCATCTCTGACCCACTTGCATGGTCTTGCAGCCTCTCTCCTGTGGGAGTAAGACTTGTGTTAGTACAGTGCCAATCCCATTATTAACTGTCTTCTTTGCAAGTGAAAACAATGTTTTAAAAAATGCTCACAGGTTTTAAAAAAATGCTCACAGGGCATAAGAGAGCAAGGCATGATTGGCTCTGAGAGATAAAGTGGGATGAAGCTGTATTACAAAACTGTTATTTAAACAGAGTTGGCAACTTCATCCATAGTAACTCTCTCTTCAGGATGGACACAAACACAAACTCCCAAAAACCAGTCTGGCAAAGAAAGCTACATGGACGTCCAATGATTCTGACCTTTTATTCTGTTTACAAGAGAGCTGAAGTCCTGGCAGGAAAGGGGACAGGTCCTATAGGGACAAAATCCAAGTGGTGGTGTCAATGCAGTGATAATGGTCCCTTGTCATTCTGGTGTCATCTCTCAGTCTGTCCAAATCCAGGTGTTGTGAACTCCCTGGGGAGTAGTCTATGAAGAGATAAAAGGGGAAATGCAGTTCTTTGATCAGTTTCTCAGGAAGTGCTGAGAATCATGTCAGGCAAAGTGACATTCTTTTTCTATTGCTGGAGTTTTCTTTTTTGGGGGGGTGGGTCCGGTTTGGGGGCCTGAAGTCTGGGCCTGGGTGCTGTCCCTCAGCTCTTCAGCTCAAGGCTAGCCCTCTACCACTTGAGCCACAGCGCCACTTCCGGCTTTTTTCTTTTTGCTTATGTGATGCTGAGGAATTGAACCCAGGGCCTCGAGCATGCAAGGCAAGCACTCTACCACAGAGCCACCTTCCCAGCCCCTCTATTGCTGGAGTTTTCTGAATTGTCAATATGACACCATGCCTAGTACATCTCCAAGTGTGTATCTATAGGGAAGAGCATCATTTTCTGTTTTACTTTGCAACACAACACTTCCTCTTGCATTCTTAAATAGCATCTTTTTGTACAGATCATCCATGAAATCTCTACTTTGGGACTTAGCTATATAATAGATATGTCTTACATTTATGGAGCTGACCAAGTCCATCTGCAGTTCCCCTTTGTCTTATTAGAAAGAATTTGCATGGATCCAGTGAAACCTTGTATGATGTGTTACTCAGGCAGTGGTAGGAAAGGACCTACAATTATGTGGCATCTCCATCCCTTCCATAAACTCCTTTCTCCAATCTTCCATCTTGTCTTGATTCCAGTAGGAATGGTAGGCATCTCTGAGGGAGGTATATTGGGCCAACATACAAGTCAGTAGCACTATATTTTCACAGAATACATTTCCCTGATGTGGTACAAACTCTGTGTGTATCTGTGAGGGAAGGAGTTGTTGAAGGGGAGGCTTGACCTGGGAGAACACCAATGAGGTTTTACTGGGATAATTCAGGAAGGATGTGATGCACTGCTGACACAGTAGCTACAGAAGAGAAGATGGACAGTGCTCCTTTTGTGTGTGTTTAAGGAAGAGATAGCAAGGCAATGGTGAGGGACCTGAGATGTGGTAACAAGGGTTAAAAATTTGATCTTTACTGAGTCCTCATCTATTCCGAATTAGCTAGTGTGAGGATGCTAATATTTGATCAAAATTTTTTAATGAAATGTCCCTCTACAGTCTAAAGAGTCATTTTACTTAAGTCAAATGATTGGGAAGCTATAAAGAAGCATGTAAGGCCAGGTGCCAGTAACTCATGCCTGTCATCCTAGCTACTGAGGAGGCTGAGATCTGAGGATAGCCATTTGAAGCTAGCCTGGGCAGAAAAGTCCCCATGAGATACTTATCTCCAATCAACCACTAAGAAACTGGAAGTGGCACTGTGGCCAAGTGGTAGAGGGCTCACCTTCAGTAAAAGAAGCTCAGAGATAGCACCCAGGCCCAAAGTTCAAGCCCCAAGACTGGCTAATTGTGTATATATACTACATATATATGTGTATATATGTATACACACATATATACATGTACATACATATATACATGTATATAGATATGTATATGTATAGAGAGAGAAACATAGACATATATACAAAAGCATATAGGAAGCTATGGGCTCATTAATAGGAATTATGTGGAGGAAGAGCTTTTTTGGACTATGGTTCCAATGTATACTAAACCAAGACTGTTGCTGGTGGCTCATGTCTGTAATCCTAGCTATTCAGGAGGCAGAGATTTGAGGGTAGAAGTTCAAAGTCAGACTGAGGAGGAAAAGCTATGAGAAATCTCAAATTAACCAGCAGAAGTCCTGAACGTGGAGCTGTGGTTCAACTGATAGAGCGCTAGACTTAAGGAAAAAAGCTCCGGGACAGTGCCCAGGCCTTGAGTTCAAGACCTAGTACTGGCATGAAAACCAAACCAAACCACACAGAATAATCATAGGGCTTCTATCACAGGCAGCTCACCTCTATACTCCATGAGCAGCCAGAAGAAATCTCCAAATTATCAAAGCCACCATATTGGATAATCTTTTTTCCTAAACAATTAACTTTTTTTTTTTTTGGGTCCGGTTGTGGGGCTTGAACTCTGGGCCTGGGCACTGTCCCTCAGCTCTTCAGCTCAAGGCTAGCACTCTACCACTTGCGCCACAGCGCCACTTCCGGCTTTTTTCTTATGTGGTGCTGAGGAATCGAACCCAGGGCCTTGAGCATGCAAGGCAAGTGCTCTACCACTGAGCCACCTTCCCAGCCCTAAACAATTAACTTTATGTAATCCAAGACTTCAGTCAAACAAGAATCTCACTTTAAGGCTCATTTAAAGTGAGATATATTCCCAACGTAATCAGAAGGTAAGCTAGCTAGAAAGGATTTCTCAGTAGTGGGAAGTTAAGAAAGAAGAAAAAGTGACACTCGGAGTTCTCTTACTAGTCTTCACAGATCATGATGTGTGAAAAGAATCACTTGAATTTATGTGTAACAAGGAAAGACAGTGTGGTTAATTTCCAGAAGGCCAATTAATGAGATTTCTGAACCAGGAGCTCAACCTGAAATCCTAGGTATTAAGGAGACTGAGATTAGAGGATTGTGATTCAAAGCCAGCCTAAGTAGGAAAATCTGTGAAAGTCTTATTTCCAATTAACCACTATAAAGCCAGTAGTGGATCTGTGGCTTAAGTAGTAGAGGGACAGCCTTGAGTAAAAAAACTAAGGGAGAGTATAAGGCCCTGAGTTGAAGCCATACTACTGACAAAAGAAGGGAAGAAGGGAATGAGGGAGAGGAAGTTAGGGAAGCAAAGGAAAGAAGGAAGGAGAGTAAAATTGAATCACTGATGATAATTACTCTTAGTGATTCAGGAGTTCTGGGTTGTAATGACTTTTCTGTCATTAGAGGGCAGTGTTGAGTTTCCTAATGCAGTAATTACCAGGGCAAAATTGTGAGATCCTATAGAGAGCTCCTCAGAACTAGATCCTAATTTTGGCTCCACTAATTGCTCATTGCTGCTTTGCATCATTTTGAACTAAGTCTTTCTATGTAAAATGTGGTTCATATTTATACATAGTTACAGGCAACAACAACAACAAAAGACCTATGAAAGTCTCAGAACCTAGATGGCCTTATTGAGTGCGGGATAATAAAGCAAGGTTTTGTTATTATCTAGGGAAATAGAGGACAAGCATGATTAAGATTGAGATTGTGTAATATGAATTCAGCTTCCATCAATGTCTAAGTGTGATCTTTCATGATAAAGGCTGGCTTATGTTCCTCTTCCGTATCACATGTTCCATGGTCATCATTCTCTCATCCTGACTGGGCAGGGATGTTTTCTTTGTTCCAAACCAAGTGAGAGTCAGTTCATTAACATGAACTCCTTACAATGACACAGATCTTGAATTTTTCTACCTTTCTATCATCAATATCTAATTCTAAAATAGAATGAGTATGTGGTGTTTTGCTTGTTTTTGTTTTTTAGTTTAGGCTGGACATCAGTGGCTCACACCTGTAATCCTAGCTATTCAGGAGGCTGAGATCTGAGGATCATAATTCAAAGCTAGCCAGGGCAGGAAAGTCCATGAGACTCTTATCTCAAAGTAGCCATCAGAAAATCCAGAAATGACTTTGCTTTTACTGTGGTTCAAGTGGTAGATCATTAACCTTGAGTAAGATAACTTAAGGACAGCACCCAGGCCCTGAGTTCTAGCCATAGGATTGGCACACACACAAAACAGTGTTCAATGTTTTCAGAAGTGGTGAAGTGTGACTCAAAGTAGTAGATAGCTAGCTAGTAGAAGCTCAGGGATAGCACCCAGTTCAACAACAAATATCACACATATACATTGAAGCCAGCTCAAGATTTTTGTCTTCAGCTTTATTAGTATATATGTCTCTTCTAGTGCATAGACAGTAAGATCTCTGCTTAGTGTCTTCAGCTTCACAGATGTTTTAGTCTGTGAACCCTGGGGCTTCCCACTGCGTGACATTCACATGCAGAGGGAAGGACTCCCTTTCCTGCAGCTTCCTGTATGTTATGTTCCAGCAGCTTCTGTCACCTTCTTGCAGCTCAGGCAGGCTCTCCCCCAACCCCCCCCCCCAACCCCTTGGTCCCCACCCCCTACTCCAGCCTTATCCTTTCAGTTCTCCTGCCTGGGACTCTCTGAATTATTTCCAGTCAGAGTCCTGCAGATTAAGTGATGCCTTGGGTAGGATTAAATCCAGAAAAGTTCCTTCTCCCATAGTCCAACTACTTCTCTCTTTAAAAAAATATCATTTTGGCCATTTCTAAGGTCTTCATAAGTCCTTTGTGGCTGAATTCTGGTGGCTCACACCTATAATCCCAGCTACTCAGAAGGCTGAGGTCTAAGGATCTTAATTCAAAGCCAACCCAGGAAGGAAAGTCTATGAGACTTTTCTCTCCAGTTGACCACCAAAAAGCTGGAAATGGAGCTGTGGTAGAGGACCAACCTTGAGTGAAAAAAGTGAAAAAATTAAGAGACAGTGCCCAGGTTCAAGCCCAGGTATGGGAACAAAAATTAAAATCTTTTTTTTTTCTTTTTGGTCCGGTCGTGGGGCCTGAACTCTGGGCCTGGGCGCTGTCCCTCAGCTCTTCAGCTCAAGGTTAGCGCTCTGCCACTTGAGCCACAGTGCCACTTCCGGCTTTTTTCTTTTTTTGCTTATATGGTGCTGAGGAATGGAACCCAGAGCCTCAGGCCTGCAAGGCAACCGCTCTACCTCTGAGCCATCTTCCCAGCCCCAAATTAAAATCTTTTATCCTCTATTTGGCTCAGTGTTTAAATACTGTCTGTGGGAAGGGTAAATGTGTTAGAATCTATATTATAAAGATTAGAACATCACTCAGTTGGTATTCCTAGGTTGTAAAATGAGCTGAACTAAACAGAAATAGTGGCTTAGAGATACCATGTCTCATTAGATTTTATCTAAACCTTCTAGCACCTTTTTGTAAATTTGAAAAGATACATAGAAAAATAATTTCAGTAGACTACTTTCTTCAACTCAACTGATTGCAAGTGTTACTATTTCTACAAATTACCAGTACAACATTAAGATGCTTTTCATTATTTTTATATTAAACCTGCAGTACGGATAATGGATTTTCAGCAGCCTAATTTAGGTGCTAAATCTTCAACAGTTTAAAAGAAATAATGTACTATGAAAACCAGAGCTAAGTTCAATAAAAATCTTTAGATTGGTTCTATTTTAGTTGGACTTCAACGCAGGGCCTAGGTACTGCCTCTTAGCTCTTTCACTCAAGGCTAATGTTCTACCACTTTTGACACACAGCTGTACTTCTGGTTTTCTGGTTGATTGGGGATAAGAGTTGTATGGACTTTCCTGTTCAGACTGGTTGTGAACCACAATCCTCAGATATAATCCTCCTGGGTAGCTAGGACTACTAATAGGCATGAGAAACTAGCTCCTGGCTTGTTTAAAACTTTTTTTGGGGGGGGTACAGTCGTGGGGCCTGAACTATGGGCCTAGGTGCTGTCCCTCAGCTCTTCAGCTCAAGGTTAGTGCTCTACCACTTGAGCCACAGTGCCACTTCCGGCTTTTTTTTCTTTTTGCTTATGTGGTGCTGAGGAATCGAACCCAGGGCCTCAAGCATGCAAGGCAAGCGCTCTACCACTGAGCCACCTTCCCAGCCCTTGTTTAAAACTTTTAAGGTAAATCAACAGAAAATAAAATAAAATTAAAGTCACATGTTAAATGTCCCCAGGTGCTTGTGACTATTGGCTACCATATTGGACAAACTAGGCTTGGATGACAAGAAAGGATTTTTTTTTATTTTTATTTTTGCTAAGCAAAGGAGCTTTTCTAGAAGACTTGAAGTATAATGTTACAGAAATTAACATCCAATATGCCTGTAATCACTTTTAGGAAATGCAAGAAATAAAATACGTCTTTAAATATTTTAATATCTATGGGGCAGAAAAAGTTCCCTATGTGGGAGGCTGAGTATGGGAGGATTGTGATTTGAGGACAACTTAGGCAGAAGCTGGATGTGGTGGCACACAGCTGATGATAGCTAAAAGTAGGCATATCTGTCTATGGATCATGCCAGGGTGGAAATTGAGACCCAATGCTTCACAGCAACCAGTCAGAAATCTGGGCAGGCAGGTTGGATAGTATCATGCCAGTCTAGGAAATACAAAGCCCTGAGTTCAAACTCTATTATGGAAAAAACAAATATTCCCCCATTTTACAAAAATCTTTTTCTAACACCAAAGCCAAATTAGTTTGCATAATGTACATCATTTGTGTGCAGAATATGTCAACAAATTACTGTTGTTTTAATACAACATATGTTCCTCCTTCTATGAATTTCCCTTTTGGGATTCACATTTAATAATATCCTGGCTATAAAAGCCCACTGTGAAAGTGTTACTTTTGTTATTGTTGACTGAATAATTAGAATGATGATGTTGACTGTTTAAAAAATGACCTTTTGGTATGGTGGTTATAATTGCCTTCAATCCTGAGACAGAAGAGTGCTTGAATTGGCTGAGGTGAAATTCCAGCTTAGTGAAATAACTCTAATAAATGGTATTTGACTGTGGGAACTAACATGTAGTTACAATTCAAATTTAAATAGATAAAATGTTTTCTTTTTCCAATTTGAAAAAGGACCATAGGGGAACTATCTGTTCCTGAATCAGAGTAGGAAACCCAAGGAGGACTTTCTGCTTTCTACCACCCAGGGAGTGTGGGAGGAATTCTTAGTAACTATAGCAGAGGAGGGGATCATGACTGGGAAGATTTTTTTTAGAGGAGAATCTGTGCATGTGTAAGATTGTTATCCCATAATGTAAGAATATGAATGAGATGCGACCTGTGTGCATGAGGCCCTAGTAGGACTTTATTGCCCAAAGGTCAAGCTAAAGGCACAAGGGGTTCCACTACACACATACCTCAATTTCCATTAGAACTGGCCTAGAATTGTAAGCACTCCCTGACCACAAAGGAAGTGGCATGGGAGGTACTGGGGAGGAGGAAGAGCTCAAGGTGTCAAGGCACCCATGACTAGGAGAGGGGTGTTGATCTGTGCATTCTTTCTCTGGGATGTGGAAGTATTAACATTTAGATTAATTTCTCAAGGCAGTTGTGCTATCGGATTTCTCTCTCTGGCCAGCTCACTTTAAATGGATGTAAAACGCCTAAGGTCTCCTGTGAACTTCAGAAGTAGAAATGATTGTGGAGAAGGGATTGAATCCATTCCGTCTTCCCTCAGCACCTATGCACAGACCTTCTCTGTGCTCAGAACGGCAATGCATTTGTAAAGGTGTAAGCCTTTACATTCCCAGGACCTTAAAAGGGTAGTTTCTTCAGGTCTCTGAATGGGGCAATTGCTTGGCCAGGTCAGAGATAGAACCTCCTCCCTCCTCCTCCTCTACCTCCTCCTCCTCTACCTATTCCTCCATTCCCTCCTCCTCCTTCTCTCCTTCTTCATCCTCCTCCTTCCTCCTCCTCCTCTTCCCTCCTCTTCCCTCCTCTTCCCTCCTCTTCCCTCCTCCTCCTCCTCCTCCTCCTCCTCCTCCTCCTCCTCCTCCTCCTCCTCCTCCTCCTCCTCCTCCTCCTCTTCTTCTTCTTCTTCTTCTTCTTCTTCTTCTTCTTCTTCTTCTTCTTCTTCTTCTTCTTCCTCTTTTTCTTCTTCTTCCTCTTTTTCTTCTTCTATTCTTCTATTCTTCTTCTCTCCTTTCCTCCTTCCCTTCCCTGAAAGTATTCCAGCCACCCCATATTTGGGAAGTAAGTCTAAATTTATTGATAATGCTAAGTTTGGTGTCTGTATATGCTTTGTAAAATAAAACAAAAAAAAAGTCTTATGCATTGCTTGTCCAAAAAGATGTGTTTTTTCTCTTTGAAAGACTTAACTCTGAGCTGTCCAAGGATAGCACAATTTCAGACGTCTATACTCCTGTGCATCTGTTGGTCTGCCGAGGTGACAATAAAGACTCCTATAATTTGGCTTATTAATTGTAGTATCTTTTGTTTTGTTACTGATTGGGTTACAACACTCAGAGCTCAGCCTCCTAAGTCGCTACGATTACAGGTGGGAGCCACTGCCTTTCTGTTCACATCAAATAAGCATGCAACTGTTTCAAGTCAAGTACACTGAAGGGAGAGATTGGGAGAAGAAATCTGGGGTTTGCAGGGTGGCTATCAGATGAATGATTCTAAATTACAGAGCGGAGACTGATTTATATGTAATCAATTTAAGTGTAATCTTTATATGTAATCTTTATATGTAATCTTTATATGTAATCTTTATATGTAATCTTTATATGTAATCTTTAAGTGTAAGAACCAGCCAGGCAGTTCATGTCTCTGCAACCAACTGAATTCAGTTCTGAGTCTCAATTTTCAAGTTGCCAAGTGTTGGCGTCTCCCTTTCCTTGTCTCAAGAGGTAACGCTGATCAAAACGTATTGTATTTACTTATTAAATGGAAGCTCCTATGCATAACTACCTAAAGATTATTCTTTAAAAAGAAAATTTTTTAAAAAGAGGAAAAAACTTTAACAATGTGGCTTAAGTAGTTAATGTAACAAAAAAGGAAAAATTTTAAAGCCATAAAAGCTGGCCAAAGCAGGAACTTGTAACAGGATGTAAATAATACAAGGACATAGGACTTAATTAAAATAGTTTTTTATTTCAAAGGTTATGCAAAGTTGTATGAGAGAAAGAAACCAAATTTTGACCAAAGATTGTAACTCTTTTTTTTGTCCTAGGACTTGAACTCAGGGCCTGGGCATTGTCCCTTCCTCAAGATTAGCATTCTAGTACTTTGAACCACAGGTCAATTCCTCATTTGGGGGTGGGTAATTGTACATAAAAGTCTCACAGACTTTCCTGCCAAGGCTGGTCTCAACCCTTGATCTTCAGATCTCAGCCTCCTGAATAGCCAGGATTACAGATATGAGGTACCAGAATATAGCTTGAAGACTGTACTTCATATACCCCCTTCCCCCAGTTATGTATTAAAAGCTACTGATCCTGTCTATATTTCTGAAGAAGGGCTGAAGTGCTGTCTTCCCCCCTGTCTACAAGGTAATAAATTTCCTTTCTCTCATCTTCACTGTGTGTCTTTATTTGGTTTATAGGGACAAGAGGCTGCAGCTGGTTTGTGGAATAGCTGGAAATTGGACCTAGGGTCTCCTATGCAGTAGTACACCAGCAATTCCTTCTACCATCAGGCTGTAACTTGAATGATATACCTGAGGGACAACCACATATGTCAAATGTCAGGTTTCTGAATGGAAGATTATTTTGAATTTTCTTTTGCAGGTTTTGTTTGTGGAGATGGCTGTAGTGGCATGCATGACCAGTTAAATTTCCTAGAGGACAAATGGGTAAGAGTGAATGGGGGAGGGGAGACAAGGAAGAGATGGAGGTCACTGGATTCAATTATATGGGAATAGTTTGCAAGATACAGAGAAGCCACATCTTGAGCGGTCAAATTGGGAATCTTTTTTTTTTCTTTTGGTCAGTTGTGGGGCTTGAACTCTGGACCTGAGCACTGTCCCTCAGCTCTTCAACTTAAGATGAGTGCTCTACCACTTGAGCCACAGTGAGAGTGTCACGGAATTTCCTGCCTGGGCTAGCTTTGAACTGTGATCTTCAGATCTCAGCCTCCTTAGTAGGTAAGATTATAGGTGTGAGCCATCAGCACTTGGCTGGGAGTCTTTAGTAAAATGTCGGTGACTACAGGTAGACTCCTGTCCCAAAGACCTGCAGCCCAGAACAGAGCTTGCACAAAGCTTTTAAAGGCAAAAACCATGTTGTGGGTGGGGACAAAGCTCACCACAAGCTAACCACATAGGATAACAATCAGGGGTGAGCATTCTCTATAGCAAAACTTTCCTGGGGCTAAACAGGATGACATATATGCAACCCAAAAAGTGGCCTGTCTCACCTCAAGGCTTTTCAAGAAGGTTCCCCTAACGAGTTCTCTTTTGGTTGTTGTTGTTTTTGTTGTTGTCAGTCATGGGTGCTGTCCCTTGAGCTTTTTTGCTCAAGGGTAGCCCTCTACCTCTTTTGGGTTTTTTTGGTCGGGTCATGCGGCCTGAACTCTGGGCCTGGGCGCTGTCCCTCAGCTCTTCAGCTCAAGGCTAGAACTCTACCACTTGAGCCACAACACCACTTCTGGCTTTTTTTTCTTTTTGCTTATATGGTGCTGAGGAATCGAACCCAGGGCCTCATGCATGCAAGGCAAGTGCTCTACCACTGAGCCACCTTCCCAGCCCCCACTCTACCTTTTTGATTCAGTTTTTCTGATTGTTAATTCGAGATGATATAAATCTCACAGACTTTCCTGTCCAGTCTGGTTTTGAACCACAGTTCCCAGATCTCAGCCTCTTGAGTAGCTACATTTGCAGGTGTGAGTCACCAGTGCCCAGCTTGTATCTAACTCTTGAGTGTTTTTTGTCATCTGCTTGTCACTGTATGCTCAAATCAACCATCAAAATTGAGAACAATAGCATTAGGTGTGCTCAGAAAAAGAGCCTGTTCTCCTCTGAGTGATTTCATGACTTCCCCCAGGGGTGGCCAGACCTGTACTCAGTCCACAGAGACACCATGGCCTTCTTCTGATGGACTCTAAAGCTTGAAGAGGGAGCCCCATCACCAGCTGCACTTTGTGGACATTATTGCCCATGCGTCCAGAGTCACATAGGATACCCTGCTCCCTGGGAAAGAAAGGGAGGGAAACTCCAACACTTGGCAACTAGAAAATTGAGACTCAGAACTGCATTTAGTTGGATATAGAGCAATGAACGGCTTGGCTATTTCTTACACTTAAAGATGGGGAACCAAATCCATATTGATTACACACAAACTAGTCTCTACTCTGTAGTTCAGAATCATTCATCGGATAGCCACACTGCAAGCCCCAAGATTTCTTCTCCCAATTCTCTCTTCAGAAGCCTTGATTGGAAACAGTTCCTTGCATATTTGATGTGAACAGAAAGGCAGTGGCTCCCACCTGTAATCCTAGCTACTCAGGAGGCTGAGGTCTAAGTATACTGGTTTGAAGCCAGCCCAGATAGAAAAATCTATGGGATTCTTATCTCCAACTAATGAGCAAAAAGCTAAAAGTAGAGTTTACTCAAGTGGTAAAATGCTAGCCTTGGGGAAAAAAAAACTAAAGGACAGCCAGACCTTGGAGTTCAGTCTCTGTACTGGAATAAAAAGAAAAGGAAGGAAGGACAGGGAGGAAGGAAGGAAGTAAAGAAGAGGGAGGAAGTAAAGATGAGGGAGGAAGGAAGAAGGAAAAAGAAAAAGGGTAGGAGGAAAGAAGAGGGGGTTAGAGGGAGAGAAGAACGGAAGGAAACCTAGTCTCATATGTATCACTATGGTTCTATCTCTAGCCAAGTAATTGCTTCGTTCAGAGACCTAGAGGAAGTTAATACTCTTTAAAGGTCCTGGGAATGTAAACGCTTACACCTTCACAAATGCAATTCCATTCTGCTGAAGAGAAAGGGTCTGTGCAGGAGCTCTGAGGGTAGATGGAATGGATGCAGTCCTTCTCTGCAAACATCATTTCTACTTTGAGGCTCACTGGAGACCTCAGTAGTTACAGCCATTTAAAGTGAGTTGGCAAAGAGAGAAATCCAATAATACAACTGGCATGAGAAAGTAATCTACATGTTAATACTTTCACATCCCAGACTCCTCTGGGCCCAGGGTTTGAAAGAACTGTAGCCGACTGCAATGTTAGCAGAGGGAATTGCTAGTCAAGGGCACCCTGAGAAGAGATGAAGATCTCGTTCCTGATAGGATGGAATTCAATTAGAAACTGGTCACACCCCACCCAAGTTTTTCAAAGCAAACCAGCCTATGGCCTTTCCCTGATGCCTATGCCCAACGTCCAACAGAGACAGACATGTAGCATTTTCTGTTTCTTTTTGGAGTCCCAGGTTGGGAAAAGCATGTACTCAGATAGGACAATGGGAGAACTGAGCATCTACATCAGGATACCACTAAAAAAATGTATACCAAAAACTAATGGACAACAAATCAAAAGAGCTGTTTTACTAGTACTCTGCTGCTGCTGCTGCTGTTCTGTTCTGTTCTGTTGCTCTAGCTACTGAGCCAGTATGGTGGAGTGGGGATTTTGCTGATTGGCTGTCTCCCATTTCATGGACCCTGTTGATGGGTTGTCTCTCTTACAGACCATGGTTGAAAAGTTGCATACATGGGGAATATCTTGGGAGCATCTTCCACTTAGTCCATTTCTTGCTCTTGGTGCACCTGGTCATTTTCTCCTGGCTATTGTGATTTCTCTGTCCACCACGTTTCCTTAAATGGGGTCTCCACACTGGCTTCCATCTGACAGCTATAGAAACACATGTTTCTCAATTGGGAATGTTTTCCTAAGTCTACCTGTCCATCAATGGGAACCAGTGAACCTGGTTAGCTCTGAAAGTGAGTCGAAGGAATCTGTACTCAAATACTCATGGCAATGAGAGGAGTTGTTACCATTTGGGAGTGAATTTCATACATGCAATTGCAAAACCCTGTTTTCCCTAACTTCAAGAAACATGTTTAAGCATGATTGCAAATGAGAAACAGTTGTAGTGAAAATCAAATTCAAGAACATATGTTGCTTTTTTTTAGTCAAATGTTATTTTATTTAAAGATATAAGTAAAGCAGGTGTTAGTACAATGTCAAGGACACTGAAGACACAGTAGTTTAAAAAGATCCCTTATGAACCCCACACTATGGTGAAAAGATGGATATTAATCAAATTGTACTAATGAAAGTGCACTGAGGGTTCTTCAAAAAATAACCATCTCATTCCTGTCATCCTAGCTAAACAGGAGGCTGAGATCTAAGGATCATGGTTCAAAGCCAGCTACAGCAGGGAAATCTATAATGTTCCTATCTCCAATCAACCAGGAAAGAGCTGGAAGTGGTTCAAGTGACAGAGTACTAGCCTTGAGTAAAAAATGCTAAGAGATAGCACCCGGCCCTGAGTTCAAATCTTAGTACCAGCAAAAAAGAAAAGAAAAGAAATGGAGAGAGGGATTGGAGAAAGGAGAAGGAGTGTGGGGAAAGAGGGACGGAGAAAAAAGAGAGAGCGGAGCTTTATTGTGTTTGAGTGATATGTGACCTAAAATGACACATGATAGGAAAGTAGCCCTGAAAAAGGAATGGAGGGAAAGGGGAGGGGTGTAATAAAGAGTTTTGCCGGACTGGGAAAGTGGCTCAGTGTTAGAGTGCTTGCCTTGCATGCATGAAACCCTGGGTTCAATTCCCCAGCACCACTTAAGCAAAAAGAAAAAGCCGGAAGTGGCACTGTGGCTCAAGTGGTAAAGTGCTAGCCTTGAGCTGAAGAGCTGAGGGACAGCACCCAGGCCCAGAGTTCAGGCCCCATGACCAGATCAAAAAAAAAAATAGTTTTGCTGTATTTGAGCCATGTAAATGACCTAGTAATGACCTGGTCAAGGGCCCTTGAAATGGGACAGGAAAAGCAAATGCTTTGTTCTCTGCAGCAGTTTCAGAGCTGATAAGCAGCTAGCTAGACCTAAAGCTATTCTATGAGGTCATAAAAGGACTATAGGCCAGGTGTTTGGTGGCTCATGCCTGTAATCCTACCTACTCTGAAGGCTGAGATCTAAGGATCAAAGCCAGCTTGCACAGAAAAATCCTTTAAGACTCTTATCTCCAATAAACTGCTCAGAAAAACCAGGATTTGTGCTGTGGCTCAAGTGGCAGAGCACTAGCCTTGAGCATAAAGAAGCTTAGGGTCAGGGCCCAGGTCCTGAGTTCAAGCCCTGGGACTGGAAAAAAAAAACTATACACAGTGAAAACTGTTCTCAAAGGGAGGCAATAACAGCCTAAACAACCTTGCCTGGAAACAGGGGATAGAACTGGGTGGGCCCAAGTGTATGTTTCTAGAAAATTCTGACACATGATAAACTCAAAGTAAGAGCAATTGCTATTTCAAGAGGGAAATATGCAAGGTACCATAAACATCAAGAAGTTCTCATAGAAGTTTTTTAACCTTAGACTTAAAGCTACAAGGCCAGTTCTAGCCACGTGAATATTGACAGCCTAGAACATTGACTTTTCTTACCTGCTGTTTCCTTCATAGCCAGAGAGGCCCAATTATGTCACCGCCTTCAGTCCAGCAACAAACCATGCCTGCTAATGCTTTCACCCCACCAGTGGCCACCACTAGAGCTGCAGCAGATCCTTATCTTGCTGTGTCACTGCCTGGAGAACTCAAGGAATGAAATCCACAGCAAGGAGTAAGTGTTAAAAGTTTTTAATTTATGCATGTGAGAATAGGAGAGAGAAAACATTCTTGCTGGGTGAGAGGGGCCATGATAGCGGTTTGCCAACTAACTGGTTTAATCTATGGTGGGTTCTTTTCTTTTAATCTATATAGGTGTCATTTAACTTTTATGCTAAAGATTTGCTGGAAGGTGACTTGCTCATTGGTCACGACCCATGATTTTTTTAATTGGTCATTCCCTTTTAGCTATTGGGACATGGAATTACCTAACGACATTTAAGACTATCCTACTTTCATTTTATCCAACCTATCTGGGTCAAAGGGAAGTTAGAATGCTTGGGAAGTTTTCTCAGATCATCCTCTTCTCTCTCTCTCTCTCTCTCTCTCTCTCTCTCTCTCTCTCTCTCTCTCTCTCTCTCTCTCTCTCTCTCTCTCTCTCTCTCTCTCTCTCTCTCTCTCTCTCTCTCTCTCTCTCTCTCTCTCTCTCTCTCTCTCTCTCTCTCTCTCTCTCTCTCTCTCTCTCTCTCCTTTTTATTTATTTTTTGATGGTTGTGGGGCCTAACTCTGGGCCTGGGTGCTATCCCTCAGCTCTTCAGCTCAAGAGTAGCACTCTAACACTTGAGCCACAGCACCACTTCTGGCCTTTTCTGCTTATGGGTGTTGAGGAATCAAACCCAGAATCTCATGCATGCAAGGAAAGCACTTTACCACTAAGCCACCTTCCCAGCCCTATTTTTCTTTTTTTTTTTTTAAGAGAAATCTTGCAGGCTTATTCCTGATTTCTTCTGCCTGACTAATCTACCTATTCAAGATATCTCTTTCTTTCTTTCTTTCTTTCTTTTTTCTTTTTTGTCAGTCCTGGGGCTTGAACTCAGGGCCTCAGGATTGTCCTTGAGCTCTTTTGCTCAATATGAGTGCTCTACCACTTGCAGCGACAGTGCCACTTCCAGTTTTCTGGTGGTTAAATGGAGATAAGCGTCTCACAGAACTGAGCTGGCTTTGAGCATTGATCCTTAGATCTCAATTTCCTGAGTAGCTACGATTACAGGCGTACCAGCTCCCAATACAACAGTTCTTTACATCCACAGCACTTTTGTGAGTGTAACATACTACATACAGTATAGTCTATGTGCTTTCTATTCCTGGGCATAAGACCTGCTAATGGATTTACTACCTTGGAAATGGCCTACGGTAGACTTTTGTGATTGAATGTTAGGCCCATTTCTCACAAATCCATTTTCTTCCCTTCTTTTTTCAAATATGTAAGCAACACCAAGTTTTTATTTTCTCACATGTTGCTCATCCAGTACGGGCTTTGTAGGTGCCTCCTCTAGTCACCTTCTCCTTTCCCCAGTACATCTGAACATCACCCCTGAAAGCTATAAGGTCTGGAAGGAGCAGCTGGCTGCTCCTTTATATTTGAGCTTAAGTGAATTAGAATGATTCCATCTCTGATCAGTCAATTCCAGGTGAGGCCTAATGTGGAAGAAAGAGCCTTCCTCCGGGTTTATTTATTTATCTATCTTTAAGTAGTTGTACAAAGAGGTTTCAATTCAACACATCAGTTTAGAAGCGCAGGGCATCTTTTGAAAAAAAAATTTGGTTTTTGGTTTGAACTCAGAGCCTAGTCGCTGTCCCTGAGCTCCTTTACCCAAGGCTAGCCCTCTGCCACTTTGAGCTACAGCTCCCGTGCTGGTTTTCTTGTAGTTATTTGGAGATAATCTCATGGAATTTCCTGCTCAGGCCAGTTTGGAACCTTTATCCTCAAATCTCAGCCTCCTGAGTAGCTAGGATTATGGGCAAGAGCCACCAGCTATCAGCTGTATAATGCATCTTGATCCACGCCATTCCTTCCATCATTCTTCCCATCTCTCAACCCCACCCAAGTTACCTAGTTCCATTTTCACAGATGTACATTGAATATGATGATTGCATTCTCCCACCCTTCCTCTCTCCATCCCTCCACATCGTACCACCTCATCCACCTACCCACCACCTCAAGTTCTAGCTTCCTGTTATCCATTTTGTTATAGTTTTTCAAAGAATTCTCCCCTGCATATACCACGTTATTTCCGTTAATGATATACCGTATACTTTAGTTAATTCTTTTGTAGTATGTATCTGTGTGTGTGTGTGTGTGTGTGTGTGTGTGTGTGTGTGTGTGTGTGTGTATGCACATGACCCAGTGTGTGCTTATATATATTTATAAATGAGGTCTGTCTTCCATCTATGAGAAAGAACATGTGATCTTTTGTCTTTCTGGACCAGAGTTACTTCCTTTAACATAATTTTTTAGCCTGACACCAGTGGCTTACACCTGTAATCCTAGCTACTTAGGAGGCTGAGATCTGAGGATCATGGCCCAAAGCCAGCCTAGGCAGGAGGGTCCATGAGACTCTTATCCTCAATGAACCACCAGAAAACTGGAAGTGTCACTATGGCTCAAAGGCTAGCCTTGAGCAGAAAAAGCTCAGGGACAGCACTCAGACCCCAAGTTCAAGCCCTCAATCCAACAGAAACAAAAACAACAATAATTTTCCCCAGGCCCATTCATTTGTAGAGAGCTTCCTTTTCTCCCTGTATAGGCATTTGCAATTGCTGGCTACAGAAAAAGCTATTTTAACTCAAAAAAGTCTGGTACCGCACAGGGCTAAGGGGAGGGGTGAAATGATATAGACAGATCTTTCATGATATTATTAAAATGCAGAATCCTGCTAGCCTTGAAATTCATTTAAATGCTATACTTGCCAGTTCTATGAGCCTATAAATCCCCTTTATTGTTTAAATCAATTTGAACTGTACTTTTTTCTTATTTGTAACTCTAATGCGCCCCAAATGCTATTGACCATTCCATTAAGGATAGCAATTTGACATGTTCAAAAGTCTTAAAAGTGTGTATTACCCTCCAAGTCAGTACTTCCTTAGCTCAGAATTTATCCTAGGTAAACAGTTGAGTGGCTATGAAGATATTTACATGCTTAAGCCCATACATAATATTTCTCAGAACAGCTAAATACTGAAAGTTATGTAAATTGAAATATAAAGACACTGCCAAACACTGTCCAGCTCATGGATTATGATAAATGAAATAACTACACATAGTTGACAGTGAAAGCTAGAACTCACTGATTAACTGGTTTTGATAATCTACTCTTATTTAAAAATATAGAACAACGATGATGTATTAAAAAAAAAACCTTTTAAGTATCAAGGTCATTACTTCAGAGCTTCTCATCCCTGTCTATATATTAATTATCTAGGAAAACCACTTAAAATTAGGCTCTCTGGGGAGATGCATTTGAGTGGTTCAAGTGTACAGTGAAAGGTAAAAAATATTATTTTTTTAACCAGTAACTGGGCTTGAATTTGCTGGTTATGGCTAGGTGCACTACTGTATGAACCATTTCTCCAGCCTTGCTTTTTGTTGGTTATTTTGGTGATGGATTTTTGCAGACATTTTTGCCCAGTCAGGCCTCAAACTACAATCCTCTCAGTCTTAGTCTCTTGAATAGCTAGGATTTCAGACACAAGCCATTAGTGCCCACCTTACTACTTCTTTAATCCTCAGTTTTGCAGTTTTGACAATTCTTCTAAATATTACTAGTGTCACCTGCCTTGTGAGGATGATCAGATCTCAGATAACTTGTTAGTGGCTTGTTAGGGTCTAGACTGTATGCAGAGAAATTTGATTTTAAAAGCCATCATGTTGACAGTAACATTGAATTGTCTTTTAGTGCATGAGGATCAACATGAGAGGAATTCTGGAGCAAAGAAAAACGACTGAAGCTAGGTATCAGTGTTCATGCCTGTAATCTTAGCTACTCAGGAGGCTGAGATTTGAAGATTGCAGTTCAAAACAGAAAAGTCAGAAAAGTTCAGAGCAGAAAAGTCCATGAGACTCTGATCTCCAATAAACTACTAAGAAATTGCCAGAAATGGTTCTGTAGCTCAAGAGGTAGAGCACTACCTTTCATCAGAAAAAGCTTTATTTATTCAAGGATGTGGGCTGAATATTGAGCTAGCCAGCAATAATTAGATTGGCTACAGAAGGAAAGTAAGGTAGTTCAGAACCATTAACGGTAGGAGGATCAACTAGCTTCTAGGTACGGTTACATTTAGAACTCGTGTTTCTTACTGGTCATTATATGGAAAACTGTAGAAAGTGTCAGACAGAAGGTGGTGTTCTGTCTTTGTGTGAAACCCTGAAGAGCCTCAGAAGGAGATGGAATACTTGTGTGTGTGTGTGTGTGTGTGTGTGTGTGTGTGTGTGTGTGTGCGCATATGCGCATACATGAACAGACCTAGGGTTTGAACTCTCGGCCTAGATGCAGTGTCTGAGCTTTTTTTTTTTTTTTGCTCAAGGCTGGCACTCTACCACTTGAGCCACAGCTCCATTTCTGCCTTTTTTTCTTGGTAGTTATTTGGAGATGAGAATCTCAGAGGCTTTCCTGCTTGGGCTGACTTTGAACCACAATCCTACCACTACTCAGCCTCCTGAGTAGCTTGGGTGACAGTTGTGAGCCGCTGGCAGCTGGCAAAGGATTGTTTTGAATAGTCTAGAACTTTGGTTGGGAGAGGGGAAATGGTGGTAATTATTGGCTGTAAATACTTGGAGAACTAAGATATGAAAATAGAATAGATACTTTTATGTGCAGCAGAGAAGATAAGACCAGAACCAGTGCAAAACTGGGAACTGGTGGCTCACACCTATAATCCCAGCTACTCAGTAGGCTGATATCTGAAGAGAGTGGTTTGTAGATAGCCCAGGTAGGAAAGTCTGTGAGACTCATCTCCAATTAACCGACAAAAAGCTAGAAGTAGTGCTGTGGCTCAAAGTGGTTGAGCACCAACATTGAGAAAAAAATTAAAAAAATCAAAAGCTAGGGGACAGTGTCCAGGCCCTGAGTTCTAGCATAATTCCAGTATGCATGTGCACGTGGTGTGTGTGTGTGTGTGTGTGCTGTGCTGTGCGTGTGCGTGCACACACACATGCATATAGACACATTTTTTTAAAAAAAGATCAATGCACAATTAAAGAAAAAAAGATCAAGAAACAGCTTTTAGCTTAATTTAGGTTGGTCCCAAATAGAACGCATACACTTGTATAGAAGGAGGTTGTCCAGTCCTGGGAATGTTCATGTTATTCTGTTTCATAGGCTAGAATGCTTTCTAAATGGATTATCTAATTTGATCTCCCTAGGGGGGAAAATACGTTTAGCCCCATTTCGTGGATGAGTGTCCAGACCTCAGGAATCCTAATTTCTCTGCCCAAAACAAAACAGTGGTGTATGGGTCACAGTCACACACACACTCCTTTTCCAGGTTTTTCATTCATCTTGTTGCTACAGAGATGGGGGATAGGTAGATTCCAGTTTCTTTCTGAGTTTTCTCTTTTCTGAGAGTCCAGGGTATAGCATCTCTGCTTTTCACTTCCAGCTTCTACACATGTAGTGCAGTGACTTACCGCCTGCTTCCTGCTGAGTCTTAGGTGGCTAATCTAAGTTTTTGAAAGGCCAATTATACAGTGTGTATACCTGGAAAATTTCAACTTTGTATTTCCTTCCAGTCTACGAGAATCTTCTCTTTCTCCTCCTCCTCCTCTTCCTTCTTTTGTACCAATCCTGGGGCTTAAACTTAGGGCCATGGTGCTGTTCTCGAGCTTTCTGGGGCAAGGCTAGTACTCTAAAACTTAAGCTGCACTTCTGACTTTTTTATTTAGTCGTTTATTGGAGATAAGAGTCTCATAGGCTTTCCTGTTCAGGCTGGTTTTGAACCTTGATCCTTAGATCTTAGCTCCTGAGTAGGTAGGATTATAAGAGTGAACTACTGGTGCCTGGTTTTATTATTCTCTTTATACACAGTTGTAGTCTGTCTCTCAAGGTGCAGCTCAAATCTCATCACCCCCTAGAGCCTTCTTAGGGAATGAAATTTGGGACTTCTTTGAGCACCTGTAGTATGTATCCTGTGTCCTGTTTGTCTCAAGTCATGGAAATTCTGCTCTCCATGCTTTACATATGCCAGCCATAGCTTCTTTCTTGTGCTGTGGAATCCTCTATGGTGTATTTTCTTCTCTTTTTCTGGGGAACTGCACACCACCCATGGCAAAGCTGGAGTTGACCCAAAAAAGTTAAGCAACTACTTGATGATTTTTTGTTTATCTCCGTGGTGTTTTGATCTTCTTATTAATAACATCTTACAATTGACTTGTGGCTCTGCTACTTTCTATAAATGTGATCTTTTTTTGTCAGTCATGGGGTTTTAACTGAGGCTCTGGGTCATGTCCCTGAGCTTTTTTGCTCAAGGGTAGCACTCTACCACTTTGAGTCACAGTTCCACTTCCTGTTTTTTGGGGGTATTCTCATGGGAGGTTGGCATAAGACAAAGAAGTGTACACCCTGGCTAGTTTCTTAGGACTGGGTCACCAGGGCATTTCATTTTCCTTAGAAGATACTGGAGCCTCAGCAGTTTGCTTACTGAGAGGCTAGGATTACAGGCATGAGCCAGTGGCACCTAACAACGACCCTCACCTAAGTGAGGCCCTATGAAATCACATTTCCCATTAATAAATAAGGGTTCAGTAGCCATCTTGCAGGCCTGTGAAGTAATGTAGGCAGAGGAAAGGCTGCAACTTGAACTTGAATTCAAGGCCTTAGTGATGTCCTTTTGATGTTCAGTGCTAGCACTCTACCCTTTGAGCCACAGGTCCAATTCTGTCCTTTTGCTGATTAATTGAAGATGAGTGGCTTTAGAGTTTACTGACTAGACTGGCTTCCAACTTTGATCCTCAGATATCAGACTCCTAATTAGCTAGGATTACCGGCATTTACTTTGGACAGATGCATACAAGCCTCTTCACAGAATTTTCACAGAATTGTAGAGACATATCTCATCAGTTTCTCCGTCACTTTTGTACTACCATGTAGGACTTAGCCAGTCCCATAGGTGTCCTCTTAGTTCAGAAAAGGAGAACCATAGAGTTGACTTCCTTCTCTCTTCCTATTGGTACAGCTCCCTTCACCATAACTGGGAAGAAGATGAACAAGTAAACCAGTAAGTGGATGTTGACACAAAAAGAAGTTCTGTTCCTGAAAATTGGGTATCTTTGAGGCTTCTGAACCAAAGTACAAGTTTGTTTGTCTACCACTTATGAGGGTTGAGGCTTGGCACTTCAGTGAATGCCAAATGACACAGTTGTGAATGTGGTTGCAATTGTGGATTCTAGTGGATGACAGGGAAAGCAGTGTGCAGAAAATCAGATCCTGTGCAGAAACAACATTCTCATTGCCTATCACAGGGTGAATTTTGGAGAATTGTCTTTCAGAAGCTCCTGGAAGTGTGTTGTGATGATCATTCTGCTCCCAGGAGTCTCCTTCCTTTCTCAACAGGCAAGTCTGCATATATGATGGACAGCCACAGCATGAGTCCTGGCAGAAAGGGGCTGTGGTAGAAGGCTCAGGATTGGGAGGTCAGGCTCTCACTTTCCTTGTCACCAATCTGCCCACAGCAGCATTTGTTTCATCTTCACTGTGTGGATGGACTTATACAATGATGAATTCTATGAGCGTAAGGACCATGACACCCTGAAAGAACTTACACAGTATGTCAAATTCAACTTGCCTTCTTCAGACTGGTCCTCCCCTTACATATTCTTCTTGACAAGCTGGAGGAGCGTGTGACCAGTGAGTCCAAGAAAAAGGGAAGAAGTCCTTGTTTAGATGCCTCAAAGCCTGTGAGTAGGGATGGAACCTGGGTGTCTAGGGATGGGCCTGAATGGCCAAGAGCCCCTAGTACTACCTGGCTTGGCAAAATGTTCTTTTATGGATATTCTCTGCCAGGTAATTTTTCTTTTTGAAAATACATGAACATAGCCACTCATCAGTGTTCAGTCCAAGTTCAAACTATACTGATCCCCCATTAGATCCTCATGGAAGTTTAGTTGCACCTTAACTTCTAGAGTCCACTTTAAAATCCTGTGCCTATTTCCATTCTCAGGTTAGCATTACTGTAGAGAAGCTTCTCTTGAACTCCAGATAAGGAATCTATTAGTGATGTTGGTGATGGTGACCAATGGAGATCTGGAGCCATCCCTGGACTCCAGAAAGCATGTGAACATAGAGGGGTTTGTTCCATTTGTAGCAAAGCCCAAACAGGTTTTGAGTCCTGTGCACATTCCAGTGCTTCTGAACTCCACATGTGATGCAGGTGTATCTGCATGAACCACCAAGGAAGAACATGATCCAGAATGACTTCCATTGATGTTTAGAATCCACCTAGATCGGCTCCAAACTAGTCAAATCAGCACTTGTTTTGTTGTGCAGGATAAAGTATTACCCATGGGGATAATGGAAAATGCCCCCAGTCTATGTTTAGGGGAATCAATAAGTGCCCAGCCAGTGATATTTGGAAAAATCTGAGCTTCTACAAAATCATATAACGAGGTCCTAGAAAAGTTTTGAAGCCTGACTTAAATGTGACAAGCAAAGAAATTTGACAGTTTAAGGCAATTTAATATCCTGGGTGGTATTTATTGTCATTTTGGGAGTAGAAATCAGACATTTATGACCTACTAAAGTAATGTTCAATTGTGCTATAGGCTCTGAGTCCAGAGATTCAAATTTCTTTTTTTTTAATTTATTGTGAAAATACTGTACAGAGGGGTTACAATTACATGGGCAAGATTTCTATAACATATTAGCTCTCCATCATCTATACCTCCATTTCCAAGGAACACAAAGTTTTACAGGACTTCTACATTTCTACTTCTGTTTCCACAACTGTTCCATTTATATAATTGTTGGTTTGTAAATCTGGTAGTAGAGCTGCATACTGATAATCAACCACAGCTTTTGAAAAGGCAAATCTGAATGCCATCCCAGGGCAAAAACTGAACACCTCGTCTGAAAATTAACTGAAAACCACCTGCCTAGGGCAGGGGTCAAGTAATAGAATACTTGCCTAGTCAACTTAAACTTCTGAGCTCTATGCCAGGACAGCTTATTATTTTTTTCTCTCTCTCAATGATTCCCAAATTGAGAACACAAAATTCCTTACATCATTGGATATTTTTTCCACAATGTTTTTGTCCAGGATCAAAACAATCTGAAGATAATTTCTCCTACATCAGAACAAATAATAAAAGTATTACACACCTCTAGCCTCTAGCTTCTTGGCTTCAGCATACCTGCTCACTTGGCTTAGTCTTCCAACTCTTCTAAAACTGAATCTTTCAAACTATTATTCCAGCCAGGTGCTTGTGGTTCACACCTGCAGTCTTAGATACCAGGATGAGCTCTGAAGATTACAATTGAAAGCCAGCCTGGGCAGAAATAATCTGCTCTAACCATCCAAAAAAAAAAGCTGGAAGTGGAGCTGTGGTTTAAGGACTAGAGTGCTTGTCTTGAGCAAAAAAGCTAATGGACGGCACACAGGCATTGAGTACAAGTCCTTGGTCAGAAGAAAACACAAAACCCCATTATTCATAAAAAATATCTTTTTCTTGTTCAAACTGCTATAATTTTGTTTAAATGTTAATTTCAGATTTTAGTCCTTTATTTTTGTATTATTTCCTTAGCTCCAGTTCTGTCTAAATTTTCCTAATTCAGTCTGTTTACCCTTGAGTCTGGATAAGCATCGTCTGGACTAAATACACATTACCAACTTAGGTTATTAATTGTCAGGACTATTTTGGTAATAGAAAATGGTTTTTGTAGATGTTGTTGCTCTGGTACTGGGATTAGAACTCAAGTCTTGGATGCTCACAAAATGCTCCCAACTCCATAATTGCAGAGGTCAGCATATATTGCTTTTCTGATAAGATTCTTCTTCGGTTTACAGTACTTTTTTTTTTTTTTTTACAATTTGGCTATTGCTCCATTTCCTGTTTTTTGACTGATTAAGTGAATATGATGGAGTTATACAGGCTTTTCTGTCCTGGCTGACTTTGAATCCTAGCATCCTCAGAACTTAGATTACAGGTGAGTCTCCAGCATACATTAAATTGATTTTTTGAAGTTGTCCCTCACTATCATTTCTAAAATAGTTACATTGCATGTCATATCTGTAAAATTTAGGAAAATGAATGATTGATATCAAGAGGTCCACCAGAAAAGCGGTTGGACAGACTCCAGATGGACAAAAGTAGGGAACTAACAGTGAATCAGAGGTAATGGCAGGTACAGGGCAGGGAGAGGATAGAAAGGGGGATTAAAATGGAAACATTCAATACAATTCACATTTTAAAGGATATGTATGCCTATGTACATATAGACAGACACATATGTACACACACCTACCCAATGGAACATATACATATATTTCTGCCCTTTTTCTTCCTTTCCATTTCTTTATTATGCTTCTGAGTAATGAACTAAGGGTCTTTTACATACTAAACACATCTGAGCTTCCCTTCTGTCATTAAAGAATGACAATCCAAATGTTTTCCTTCCATGTCAGTCTTGAGTAGCTAAGAGTACAGGTGTGAGCCACAAGTACCTACTCTGAACAAATTCTGGTATATCAAATTGTTAATGGAGAAGATTCATACACATGAATTTTTTTTTAAAAAAGGAGATTGATGATGAATACTTGCTTGTCTGACACAAGGCATGGATTGAGACTAGAATAGCTGAATTCTAAATTCGTGATTGTTTTCTGTTTGGGTAGTGCCTGTAAGTGTTGATTCCAATATATTAAGTCTCTAAAGATTTTGGGGAAAAAAGGCATGGGTTGTCGAGGTTTGGGTTGTGGAGGTTTTTTTCTTTCCACAAGCTCCCATTCTTCCTTTTTCTATTATTTTGTTTTTATCATCATCCTAGTTGTATATTTTAATTATTGAAACTTTGTAACTCACCAATGTGAATTTTGCAAGCCTTATTATAATAATGTATTTCCTGACAACAGTAAAATAGATTTAGATTTAGACAATTATCATTGTCTACATGGTTCCATAATTAATCAGGAAGGAAATCCATAATTAAATTAGTTATATGTAAATACATGTTATATTCTTTACACTATATTATATATAATATATTATATAAGATTGAATATGATTTTTTCAAACTATGAGAGCATTTAACATTTTTAGTCTCAAGGGTATTTTTTCACAAACTAGTGTAAAACATTATTGGGGAAAGTGGTGATATAACTTTGATTATAATTATATAAATATATATTTGTGTGTGTAGATATAACACTGTTTATAAACAGATGAATAAATACATGTGTATATACATTTGTGCATCTATCTATGAAGTGAATATAATTAAGTTGACCACATTATGTACCAAAAAAGGGCTATGAGTTGTATGTACAAGGTCCAGGCCTATAACCCTAGTTGTATAGGAAGGTGGGTTCTGAGTTTTAGCCTCTTTTACCATCATGACATTAGACTTTGAGAGGAAGTCTGGGCCCCTCCAGGATAGCAAACACAGGGATCACCCTCCCTGACCCCAGAGGAAAGTCAGTAGAAATTAGGACAAGCTTCTTATCCTATGACAATCTACTCAATTCCTGTACCAAGATGGCCACCTGTAGATGGAAAGCTAGCATTCCCTCCAAAAGGGTCTCAAAAGAGCCTTCTGAAGTATAGTCTCTGACTATGCTGAATTAAAGCTTATTTTTGTTCCCAAACTGCAAACACATATAAATATGCCAATGGCTCCAGAGATGAACAAAGTCTTACAAATACATAAAATTATATACTATGTTTCAATAATTCTGTGACAAATCATCAAAAGCATGTCTTGAATTTTTCTTTTCTTTTTTTTTTTAAAGAATGGAAACATACTGAGTGCATCAGGGGGTGAGGGATGGTTTGGTTGTTGAACTTTTGAATGTACTCCTGGGCATGGGAGATCCCTGTCTGGGTGACCTTTTATGGGGGTGGGTGTCCTCACAGCTTCACAAAACAATGGCCATAACTTCTATGACATCACAGATACATTTGCCATGGCAGCAGATAAATTTCAGGCACTGATCTGGCCCTGAGGTGGACTCAGCTACACAGAGAGGCACAAAGCATGAGAGGAAATGACTGCTAGACACCAGGCTACAGCTTGATGAGCTGTCCTGACTGGTAACTAGGATTACTTGAGCTGGGTCAGGCTCATTCCCATGCTAAGGCTCCTGAGCACTAAAGACCAGGCACTGTTGCAGGGGTTGGAGAAAAAGAAGTGAATGTGGCTGCCTCCATGCCTATTTCATGCTGAGAAGAAAACCAGAAATCGTAATCACAATTTCTATAAATCAGAGGCATGACATTGGTGGTATTGTGGGTACAACTTCACAGTGGGGATAGGAAGAGACATCCCTGAGGAGGGGACATTTGATCTGAAAGCAGGGCCATCATCCATGCAATTTTCTAGGAGCAGATGTTCCAGGTAGCAAGAACAGCAAGTACATCCCCAATGGTGGGAACGGACCTGACTTGTTTAAGAAAAGGAAGACAGCACTGACATGCTGAGGTTCATGGAACAAGGAAGGACTGGTACAATGAAGAAGAAAGAGATCAGAGATGAAGACAGGAATAAATTAGATATTGTGTGCTACTTGTTACAGGAAGAAAAGTTCTGATTTTATTCTAAATCTGACATGACCCACCGGAACCAATGTTCTCAAATTGTAACCAGACACACCAGAATAACCTAGAGAATACATTTAAAATGTGATTTTAGCCGGGTACTGGTGGCTCATACCTGGAATCCTAACTACCCCCAAGGCCAATATCTGAGGATGAGGTTTGAAGCAAGCCCAAAGAGGAAATTTGGTAATACTGACTTTCAATTAACCACCAAAAATCTGAAAGTGATGCTGTGGTTCAAGAGGTAGAACATTAGCCTAGAACAAAAAACACTAAGGGACAGTACCCAGGCTCAAAATTTAAATCTTCACAAGACAAACCAACAAACAAAATGTGCCCCGTTGTTCATCATTGGGCAATCTAGTTCAATATATTTGGTATGAGCCTTGGAAATTATATCCTTAACAAATGCTCTCCTCTGAAATTCTGCTTCATAGCCAGTTTTCAGAGCTCCAGCATCACCACTGTCTCCTCCCAGTTAGCACAGCAGCTTCCCACTGGAAATTTGAAGAAATCTTTTTAGTAATCATAAGAAATCTGATCATTTGTCCACATACATCAAATCAGTACTTGCCACATTCCATGTTCTGAATGTATTTAATCCCTTTTTGAGTTAATAAGCCTTAAGGATTAAAATCTATAGAATAATTACTAAATTAATTCAACAATCACCATTCTTCCACCCAATCTTATAAGTTTATAAAAGCAGAGACTGCCGGGCACTTGTGGCTCACTCCTGTAATCCTAGCTACTTAGGAGGCTGAGATCTGGGGATCATGGTTTAAAACCAGCCTGGGAAGGTAACTCCGTGAAACTCTTATCTCCAATAAACCATCAGAAAACTGGAAGTGGTGCTGTAGCTCAAGAGGTGGAGCACTAGCCTTGAGCTGAAGAGCTTAAGGAAAGCGCTTAGGCCCAGAGTTCAAGCCCCATGACTGACCTAAATAAATAAATCAATAAATCAATAAAAAAGCATAGACTATACTGAAGTATGTATATGATAATTTCTAACTATAATACTCTCATGAAATTGGGTTTTACAGAAACATCTTGATTGCTTTGCCAAAGCAAAGGATAAATGATTTAAATAAGCTACCTAACATCTCAGAAGGAAAATGGGTTTAGATCAACTTCATATACCCAGTACTGAGGAAATAATTTTCAGAAATGGCAGAGGCAAAGTATTATAAAAATCACTTTATCATGAGGTACAACCAGGCTGCCTACATCAACCTTGCAGGAAAAAAGGGATGAATGAAAAGCAACTAAGGCTTCTAAAATGAGCCAGTTGGTGGTGCTTTATGCTTGTAATCCTCAGAAGCCTGAAAGCAGAGGGTATGGATTCAAAGCCTGCCCTGGAAGAAAACCTCTTTCTCTGCAACCAGCAGATTGGAATCATCAGCTCTGTGCTCACAGCCCAGCTGGATGCCTTCTTCCCACAGAGCTTCAGACAACCAAGACCCCCCATCTGAAATATTGTCAAATATATTAAAATATTATCTCCTGTTTGGGAGATAATATTTGAAAGATATATCAAAAACATTTCACTGACTTCTAAAGAAAGAGTGAAAGAGGAAATATGTGCTCACTAAAGGATAAGTTACCTACCAAAATCATATTAATATGGCTAGATGCCCATTTGGAAACGTATCCACTCAGCCATCTTTCCTCACATCTTGTCAGTTAGCCTGAACTGTCAGATTTTTGGATGCAAGGGATGTGTATGAGTATGTAGGCTGTAAAAGTAATAATGAAAAGCTAGACACTGGAGGCTCAGGCCTGTAATCCTAGCTACTCAGAAGGCTGAGATCTTAGGATCCCAGTTCAAAGCCAACCCATGCAAAAAGACCCTTACCTCCAATTAACCAGCAAAAGACAGAAAGCTGAGCTGTGGTTCAAAAGGCAGACTACCAGCCTTGCAACAACAACAAAAGTTAAGGGACAACATCCAGGCCCTGAATCCAAGCCCCGGTAGTGGTGCTCACACACAAAAAATAACCATAATACCACCACAGGATGTGCATATCTTAGGGAAGGATGCAGATGGATGGGATGATGACTGTATTGTAACCCAGTCTGTGAAAAACCCTAGGTGAAATCTTTCCTCAATACATCTTCATTTCCCTCTACACATTTAAAATCACAAACACACACACACACACACACACACACACACACACAAACTTACATGGTTATATTTTTCTATATAATTATGTAAAATACATATCATACACACTTGCTTCAGAATTTTGTCCATCTTTTGGTTTTATAGGTACTACAATATATCCAGGGTTTGGCTCATACTTGTAATTTCAGCTGCTCATGAAGGTGGGATCTGGAGATCACAGTTTGATGCCAACCCAAGGAAACAAATCCTCAAGATTCTTATTTCAATTAAGTAGCAAAAAGCCAGAAGTGGAAATCTGACTTAAATGACACAGTGACTGCATTGAACAAAATAATCTAAGCAAGATACCAGACCTCCGTTCAAGCCTACATACTGGCCCACTAGCACTCCAAAAGCCAAAATCCCCAAAAGACCAAACCAAAAACATATCAAAATATTTTATAACTTTTGAAGAAAAATCCAACGTAGTTTGTTGAAGATTGGGTGGTAAAATGTTGAAAAACCCCAAATTCCACATGTGTTTAAATGATTCAACAGACAAGCAACCAAGTAAAAATTTCCCAATAATGTTCCTTAGTATTCACTGGGACCCTTGACACCAAGTCTAACCTCCACCACAGATGCTATTTTTTGTGTCATACTCTGACTATAGACACCCTTCTCCTGGCTGATGCATTGCATCAACCTAGATGGCTCTCATACTAGGCCACAAGGATAGGAAGCCAGGAAACACTAGCTTAGAAGCTGTTAAATCAGAGGAGCAAAAAGATATCATAGTTCATTCTGCTGTGATATTATTCTGACTTAAACAGCCTTGTCATCTATTACCGTAGCTTTGACATCACATTCTGAGTAGTGACTGGGTGTAAGCTGGTGTGTCAGAGCTGACTATAGTATTGTCCTGAGCCTGTGCAGACTGAAGAGACAAGCCAGTGCCAGTAGCACACACATTGGAATAACAAAGCAACCTATAGTTAGGCATTGCCATTCTTTGTTCTAGAGTAATGAATGAATGACTCTCTAATTTCTTGACAAGAAATTTCTGCAGACCCATATGCAGCTGCCTCATCAGAGCAAGTAAAGAGCCTGGTGCTGCCTGGAGGAAACACTGTGAGAAGCTGCCAGAAAGCATCTGTTTACTGGACTCATGGGGCTCCTCTGTCCTCTAGAATTAATGACAAATAAGGAGCAAACACCTCCCCCTCTAGGCAGACATACACAGGAAGAGCATTGCCACATCACAACAGGGGACTCCCAAGACATACACCTGATCTGTGCTGTCAGAACTGAGAGGTTTTTTTTCGGGGGGGGGAGGGTCCGGTTGTGGGGCCTGAACTCTGGGCCTGTGCCCTGTCCCTCAGCTCTTCAGCTCAAGGCTAGTGCTCTACCACTAGAGCCAGAGCGCCACTTCCGACTTATTCTATTTTGCTTATGTGGTGCTGAAGAATCGAACCCAGGGCCTCAGGCATGCAAGGCAAGCGCTCTAACACTGAGCCAACTTCCCAGCCCCAGAGCTGAGAGTTTTTAATGACACTTCATCCCACAGTGCTCCCTAAAACCCTCATCCCAACCCTGCTCATTTCATGTCCCTGACAATGTTTATAGGCATCCCACATCCAGACTGAAGATGTTCCTTCATGTTTGGAGTAAGTCTGATCAGACTTTATATGGATCCACTGGTCAGTCAGGACTCTCGATCCCTCCCATCCCCTTTTTGATACTGTGTGTCTCTTGACCTATTCCTGTCTTCTCTTTTCAAGATTCAGTCAGGGCCGGTACAGGTGGCTCACACCTGTAATCCTAGCTACTTAGAAGTCTGAGATCTGAGGATCGTGGTTCAAAGCCAGCCCAGGGTGGAAAGTCCGTGAGACTCCTATCTCCAATAAACCAGCAGAAAACCAGAAGTGGCTCTGTGGCTCAAGTCATAGAGTGCTAGCCTTGAGTTGAAAAGCTCAGGGACATCACCCAAGCCAAGCCCAGAGATCAAGGCCCATGACTCAAAATAAATAAATAAATAAATAAAAGAATGCAAAAACATATAAAGCTCAGAATGGCAAGCAGCTGAAAACAGGATGGAATAAACCAACATTATCTATGACAGTTTTCAGATTATGCAGAGAAATGCCTGCATTGTTGGAGCCCAAGCCCATCTGATAGCTGAGTTTTAGCTGGCTGGCATGCCCATGATGCCAGGTAATGGTATTCACAAGTTTTGTGATATTATTGGATGACACCAATAGGCTTCAAGTTGGGAACCTGAAATTTTTCTATTGATATAAGAGGAGAAATACATCAGGACAAGAAATGGGATTAACACAATGCCAAAAGCAAAAGGCCATCCAATCCAAGGAAGACAGAATAACTCTGTCTCTGAAAAGATGATTCTCTCAAAGGAATCCTGAGCTGAGCATGGTGGTCTATGTTTGCAATCTCTGAATTTAGGAGGCTGAGTCAGAAGTTAGGTTGAGACTAGCCTAAGTTCCATGCCAAGAGAAGAACACAAAACCAAACCTCATCTTACAAAATAAAAGAAGGACTGGGAATGTGGCTTAGTAATAGAGTACTGGCCTAGCACATACATGAAGTCCTGGGTTTGGTTCCTCAGTACCACATAAAGAGAAAAGGCTGGAAGTGGTACTGAGGCTTGAGTGGCAGAGTGCTAGTCTTGAGCAAAAGAAACTCAAAATGAATGGTGTTAGGAAAAATGTAAAATTAATGAAATAACATCTCTCTCCCTCCCCTATATCCCTTCCTGCTTTCCTCCCTCCCTCCTTTTCTCAGTACTAGGGTTTATACAAAGGATTTCATGCTTAGGCAGGTGTTTAACTCTTAATCCACACCACGGCCTTTTTGTACTTTAGTTTTTAAGTTAGGGCATCCTGTTTTCTTCCCATCCCAGGACCAGCCTCCCATCTAGCTGAGATTATTGGAATCAGCCCAGCTTGATGATTGTGATCAGATCTCACTTTTTGCCTGGGTTGGTCTTGGATTGCAGTCCTCTCAATCTATGCCTCCCAAGTAGATGGTACTACAGGAGTGATCTATCATGCTTAGCCTTTAAAATGATCACTTAGAGCTGGGCGCAAGTGGCTCCTGCATGTAATCCTAGCCACTCAGGAAGCTGAGATCTGGTTCAAAGCCAACCAGTGCAGGAAAGACCATGAGACTCTTATCTCCAATAAACCACCAAAAAACCTAAGTGGTCCTGTGGCTCAAGTGGTAGAGTGCTAGCTTTTAGCTGAAGAGCTAAGGGACAGCAGCACCCAGGCCCAGAGTTCAAGTCCCAAGACAGACAAAAAAAATCACTTAGGAAGATAAAAAAAAAAAAAAAAAAAAAAAAAAAAAAAAAAAAAAACAAACTCCTGAATTCTCACATTTATTTAAATAGCGTCTGCCAGTCATATTTTATAATGCACTTATGGGGCCCATGAAGTCTTTTATTTTTAAAATACAATAAAATAGTACTAGAGCAGTTGGGATATTGTTCTGCCAGTAACACTACTGTAAGAGCCTTGGAGGGAGCAAGCAAGCCGGCTACAGGCCAGCGCCGCCGCCGCTTCTTCTGAGCATCAGTGAGAAGCAGCAAGCAGCCATGGCTGGGGCACAGGCTCCTCAGGCCAGACCCTGCAGGCAGGGCAGCCCCTCCAAATCCCTCCAGCGGCTGACCTCAGGCCTCAAAGGCTCCAGCGCCGAGCTTCCTGGGCTCATCCCTAGGCTGGAGGTGCAGTGTGAAACAGCAAAGGAGCCAGCGAGACTCCTCCAGTGTCAGGGCAACCAGGCAGGAGTGGAGCCAAATGGCCAAACTTGCAGCAGCGACTGCAGCAGTTGTTGCTGCCTCGTGCAGCATGGGCCAGGGCTCCTGCAGCTGCTCAGGCACAGCCAGAGGCGGAGAAAAACTCCAGGACTGACACAGCCCCCTTCCACCCAATCGGCCTAAGATCTGGGAGCTGGATCTGGAGCAAAAGGAGAGGGGTTCAGATGGGTGTTGGAGGAATAGGCCTACAAAACCCCATCTGAGCACCTGTGTGCCCTGAGGGTGCATGCAGGCATGCATTCCTTCCTTCCAATTTATTTATTTTTGTTGGTCGTGGGGCTTGAACTCTGGGCCTGGGCGCTGTCCCTCAGCTTTTCAGCTGAAAGCAAGTGCCCTACCACCTGAGCCACAGGACCACTTCCAATTCTTCTCAGGGAGGAAGGGACACCCCTTCCTCCATGCTGGGCAAAGGTTCTGCCCCCGGTGCAAGACTCAGGTAATGGTTTGCTCAAAGTACCATTCCTGCTTCATCTACTTAACCACGTAGAACAATGCCTGGAGACTCCCCCTATGTGTAATCACCTGTGCTTTACCTACTTTTACAACCTTGATTAGTGGAACTGCTCCACATTTGTTGACAAGGATTAGCTTTTTCTGTTTAAACTCTCATTGCCTGTGCTCCCATAAAACTGTTTAACTCTCTGCCCCTGACTGAAGATTTACTTCTCCTGCTTGTGTGCTGTATATAAGCATGAGATGTTTCAATAAATTTTGTCTATACCCACATGGTGTAGTCCCTTCTTGCCTATACCACACATCGTGTTCCCAGATCCCACTGTGGAAACAGCAACAAATGGGGTTATGCCAGACGATGCCTCTGACATCTCCCCCCTTTTTTGTTTTTTAAGTACAACTGTAAGCAAGAGATCCTTTGCAGGAGGGATTTGCAGAAACTATTTTGGAATGTAGACAGCAATATCTTGACAAGACATAATGCAATCGATCTGTAGAAACACTATGTTTAAAACTGTGCCACCAGGTACGAGGGTCCAATTGGTTTAGCACAGATGCAATTCCCTCAGACAGACCTGCATATCCCACCCCAGGGAGTTGTGCCAAGAAAGTCTCAATGACTTCCTGCTGTAACTAGTGGATGTCCCAAGTCAAATTTCCTTGCAAGACTGGCAAGTGGTAGTGAAGTCCCTGCCAAGTAATGTTAGAAGTGTTGAATCAAGTAGGAGTGATGCACAGTTTATTGAGCTCTAATCACACTTGAAGGTTAGCTGTTTCTGCAGATCAATTATCTAGTCTCCCATCCACTGCACCGTGTGTTGCAGTGTGTTCAGACGGGAATCAATGTCCTGTTTAATATTGTGCTGATGAGTCCATAGCTGGTGACAGTCCAGCCACTTCTCTACAAAGTCCTTGGTTTGGATGGAGGAATGCAGGGCTACTCCAGCAGTCGCAGAAGTCATGGTGATAGCAATCATTTCAAGGATCACAGCTACACTCAGACCCAGGAATCTCCTAGTTCTCTTCAGCAGTTGCTGGAAGACTCCTTTCAACAAACCAACAGTGGGGCTCTCCTGCCAAGGTCGGGTGAGGTTAACAGGCACCCAGACCCCTAAGCGAGATCTTAATATCAGGAGAGACTGAGAAGGCATATTAAAAGAAATAGTATGATTTAAGCATGTAAAGAGTCCTGGCTGCGTGGGTTCTCATTGATTGACACTGTCCCTGTGGGCTAGTACATAGGAAAGTTTAATACAACCCTGTACAGTAGAAGAATGGTTCCTGTAAAATGTATAATTTGCCTCATGGGCCCTAGTAAAGTGACCAATCCAATTCTGAGTTGTATAAAATTGGGTGGCAAGTTTTATAAATGCCACTGCTCAGGCCCTAAGTGTCCCCTGAAATTTATATGTGGCCTACGAGGCACAAGGCCTCCATCATGTCAGGTGAGCAAGCCAATGGGTTCTACATGATTTATAACTCCATTGTATAGACGTCACCATCAGAAGAATTATTAGTATACCAATCACCAACATGCTTTTCAGAATAATTGGCAATGAAACATCCATGAGGACCTCAATCTATAAATGAGATGTTATCATTATGCTGTATAATCTTTCCTCTAGGGTTTTGACACTGAGACCACTGAATAGAAACATAAACCCAATTCAATAATTAATGTCCTGACATACTAGGTTAGGTGGTTGCCCAGTCTTATTTGTATAAGAATGATCCTGACCAATAAAATTTAAGGAACTTGTTCTGAATAGCCCCATATGATTGTTGATCGTATCATCAGGCAAGATGTATGCCCATACCTGTCTTCTGGTTGGTAAGCAAGGTGATGTCCCTAAACACAGTGGTAAAGACTCAAATCCTAAGGAAATAATATAAGGTATTCCTTCCTCACCTGCATGAGTAGGGTCTGCATGATCCCATGGTGGCGGAAAATACGTGCTGTCATTTGTATACGCCACCGGACCTTGGTCTAGCTAATCCACTAATTTTAACAATGGTGGGTGAGGGACATAGGCCCAATATGCATGTTCACTGCAGATGTATTCACAAGCAGTGCAATCACGGCCAAAACAGATATTCAGGTATTCTAGGGGTTTTTGTACTGACCAGGGTGGCTTTGGTCTTGTGTCAACACCTTATTCTGACCCCATGTTGGTGGGGTCAAGCTGGTTTTCTTAAGATAAGGATGATGGCTTCCTCGGGACTTAAAGCTTAGGTCTGCGAATCTGCGTACTAGATCTTCTTCCTCAGGGTTGTGTTGTGTTGTTTTTGCTTCTCTGGAGGTCGGATGAGTCAAAAAGGGACCCAGATGTTGCCAGTGGATCCATCTGGAATGATAGAAACACTGTTTTCCCTTATGGGGCATTAGTCTTAGTCTTCATTGATTAAATTTTTTAAACCATATGGGAATAGATAGTGAGGTGGTGCTAGAGGGATAAAATGCTTTTCAGCTTTAGTGAAAGGATCACTTTGAGTGAAATTTTAAAAATTTAAATAAGGTGAAGGCAAAAGTTTCCCTTGGGGATTCCCCTTTTTCGTTTTTTTTTTTTTTTTTATAATTGAAGCTTAAATGTTTTATGGGTGTGTAAACAGTTGGCATTAGTCTACACAGGTTGATTAAAGAAGTTTTCCTAGGGACTAACTTTAGTAAACTCCCTTAATATTTTTCTGGTTGTACACTGGCTTTTATAATATGGTGTGGGGTAGTTTGTCAAGGTGACAACTTTTTACTAATTACATTTTATTCCAAACTAGAGTTTAGGCATAATTTTTTAACTTTTAATAGCTGTATGGACCCTGTTGGGGGGCTATAGCAGCATAGCCTGTTTAGTACTTTGGTTTGTAAAAGATTTAAATAGTCTAGGATGTTTAAAGGTAAAATCCATAAGAAGTTCCACTTGTAGGTGTTCAGTGGCAGTTTTGTAATTGACAAACAAGTTATAAAAGCAGAACTAACAGTTAGTGATTACAAATTGCATTAAGGCAAATAGGGTGGTTAAGTCCAAACAACTGCCTGTAGACATCCTGGTATCTAGGCTGGAGATGGGGGCATTGCACCCAGCTTCAAGGCCTGGAGGTGGGACAACTCTTACCTTGAAATCCTAGGAAAACATTACCTCCCCAAATGGGCGAAAGCATTGTTTAGCTCCTCAAATAGCCTAGGTGGGACAGGCCATCATTTGGCATACAGATGTTTAGTGTAGCTCCTGGTGCTTAACTCTCTACTTAAGCCCTTATCTTTGAAAATTTAACATTTGGTCTAAATCCTGATATAAATGATCTTTTTAGTAATTATCAGACCACAATTTTGTTTTATTTTGGTGTTTATACCAATGTTTCTCTGCTTACCTGGGACTTATTTGTCTCAGTTAAATTTGAATTTTCTCCTTCCTTGTTCTAATTAATACCCTATCTGTTTACTTTTGATCTGGCCCTAACAATTTCATATTTTATTCTTAAACAAATTTATTTGGTTAGTGTCAGCCTAGAATTTACTGCCAATTAGGGTCTTAAGCACATACAGAGCAGTTTGGATTGAAGCTATTCCCCACATTTCACAACCTCAGCCTTTTACAGCCAACTATTACAAATGGTTGACAAGTTCTTGCCCAGTTATGCATGCTTATAAACTAGCTTGCCATGACCTCCAGCTCTGATCAATTTTAGAAGAGCCAAACATTATTGCCAAAGTCCCAGCAGTGCCTCTTTCTATGTTAGGGTAAATGCAACCTTGACATTTCCCTTGGTCACTGGACTTGAACTTAGTGCCTGAGTGCTGTTTTTCAGCTTTCCAGTGCAAGGATTGCGCTTTGCCACTTCGGACTCCAAAGCAACTCTGCCCACTTTTTTGGCACTCTGCTGGCTAGTTAGAGATGATAATCTTTCTCTGCCTGGACTGGCTTTGAACTGCAGTTTGTAGATTGCTCACCTTTGGTCCTCAGCTCCACCAACATCTGGGCCCCCTCTCATTTCTGGAGTTCCCTCCATACAACTGGCCTCTCCCTCTCTCCACCCAGACCCACCAGAACTCCTATCTACCTCACTTCCTTTTCTCTCAGATACTTCTGCTACCAGGATGGTGATGGAGGTCATGTGCTCCCTCTTGGGGGAAATATGGCTCCTCTAATAAACCTTGTAATAATCTTTCTCCTTTGCCTGCCTGCCTCTGCATGGTCCCATAGGATGGATGTGTCTGATCCTCTTTCATTGGTGGCTCCATACTGGGATAGGTTCCCCAGTGCATTTGCTCCCCCTGCACCTCAGAAGGGATTTCCACCAGCTTCCCTGGGACCTATTCTGAGATCCTTCACTCCAGTCACCAGAGGACCATCAAGGTAACTTCCTCCTGACTGAGCGCTCTACCAGCCCATCCAGCCCCACTAATTAATTCCCACTCCAGGGTAAGTGACAAGTTTGTCCGAGGTCGGGGTTTCTGATTCCAATATCAGTGGTAAGGCCACCTGAGCCTTTCTGGGCTAACTGAGCCCCACCCTCACCATCTGACCAAAAACTTGGCCAAGTGCTAGAATTAGCCACTAGGGGCCTACCATGGCCCAAGGACCCACCTTGGACCAACATAAGGACAGTCTCCACTGGTGGGGCCACCACCTATTCAGGAGCCAACCTGCACTGTAGAGGACACTCTACTGTAGGCAAATGGCTTCAGGTCACTTACCATGGGAAGCACACTAAATTTCTTTACATTAAGGCCACCTGGCCTTGGAGGGCTGTTGGTTCCCAATCAGTTAAATTTGGCCCCAGATTTAAAACTCCACTTCTGAGAGTGCTTGAGCAAGTAGCTCTCTCTCTCTCTCCCCCTCCCCTTAAACTCTCCCTCTTGCCAAAATTACCTGCTTGTAACCTCTTTCACAAGTATTTCATATGCTAAACGCGTTGGTTAAGCCCTGGAAGAATGTAACCAGTAATTGCTTGTTTCTACTCATTAGATAGAAAATGGGTGAGTTTAAGTCTAAACTCACCGAAATAAAGGCCAACAAGTTTGGATATTACCAAAAGTGTATTAATCTTCTCTCTAGCATTGAGCAAGTAGTGGATGTGCCAAATTGGCATCTTGGTACTTCAGCTTGGTACTACCCCTTCCCCCTCCCCTGTCCTGTGGTGCCATTATGCTAGGCCAAGTGTATGTTCCTATTGCCTCCTGTTCACTAGGTTTCTTGTTGGCAAAGTTTTGTATTTTAAACTGACCACATGGTTCCTTCATAATTAGAAAAGTAGTTCCACTAAAATTTCAAAACTTTAGAAGTCTATTTTAAAATCTAAGCATGCTCTATAATCTGTGCACAAACATGTCTGTCTGTGTCTTATTTGACTATATGTAAGTGATTATGGTTTCAAGGTTACTCTGCCTACTAAAAATCTTTGTCAATGGAAGCTGTGAATTAATCTAAATTGCTTTAAAACTTTGTGACCTGATTAAGCCAAAGAAAAAACAGGCAGTTTTAAAAGACCTTGGAAAAGGACTTAAAAAAGACAATGTCCTTTACAAAGTAAATGAAATTGGTAACTAAGTTGGCTGTGAATTATGTCATTCCTATGTCCATCTATGCTGAGTTAACTATTGTACACTGACCATGGCTAGTAAACTAAAGCTAAGGGTTTCATTCTCTGTTTTCTCCCCTGTGTGCCGATCAACTTCAATTAAGATCAAGGGAGCAGAGTGACTATGCCCAGGCACAGCTGCCTAAACCAGTGGCACCAGCCTGCAAAAGCCAATGTAAACCAGGTCTCTAACCAGTATATGTAGAAATATTGCAGGTTACCAACAGGAGGTGCAACAGTCCATACATGCTGGGAGATGCCACAGTCTCTCTCAGACTCTGGCCTTGCTTCATCTCACATGACCAAAAGCCTGTTAATTAAGGGTAAAACACAAGCCACATTAGATATTTGGTTCTGTAAATGTTAATCGCCAGAAGTTAGACCATACAGGGTGTATGAGCAAAGGATAGAAATTGATTTCTATACTATTTTACAATTGGAGGTAAATTCCTAAAGGTAACTCAGACTGCAGAAAAAAAATATGACCACTCTTTCTATTCACTGCCCACAGGACAGCCTACAGGCAAAGAATATACAGCCCAGTGTTTCAATGATGCATTTAAATGCAAATTAACATAACTTCACAAAAAGGATTTAAAATGACATCCCCCTTGTAAAAATTTGAGAAGTTGTGGGGAGTGGCTGGCCTCCCAGACAAGTTTAAAAGATAAAATTTTCCTAAAGGTTTATTTCAAAGTAAAAAAAAAAAAAAAAAAAAAAAAGGATTATTCAGGTTTGCCCCTAAAGTTTTTTGTAACAGTTGCCGGAAGGCCCACAGTAAAAGATAGGACAAGTTTGTCAAATGTAATTTAATAAGTAAAACCA
This sequence comes from Dipodomys merriami, assembly GCF_024711535.1. Lineage (NCBI taxonomy): Eukaryota > Metazoa > Chordata > Mammalia > Rodentia > Heteromyidae > Dipodomys > Dipodomys merriami. Next base: position 570,497 of record NW_027204104.1, read on the forward strand.
TGCTTATAAAACTACTTCCAATGACCATCTTTGTTGCTTTTAATTGGAGTAAAAGTGACTGTTTGTAAAAAAAAAAAAAAAAACAAAACTCATTGATCTGTCGTTTGAAGCCAGTCCAGGCACAGGCAGACTAAAGTCCCTGTGAGATTGTCATCTCTAATCTGCCAACAGAGTGCTCAAAGCTGAGTTGTTTTGGAGTTTAAAGTGGCCAAGTGCTAGTCCTGAGCTGGAGAGCTGAGGGACAGCACTCAAACCCTGAGTTCAAGTCCAGCGACTGACCAAGGAAAGTGCCAAAGATGTATTTATCCCAACATAAGAAAGGCACTCCAGGGACCCTGACAATGTTAAAACATTCAGAGGCAATTACAAACAAATGTTTGGATGACAAAAGTGGTATCAGGTCCTGAGTTACTTGAGCTTTGTCTTCCAAAAAATTGATCAAGCCAGAAGGTCATGGAAAGATAAGTTTTTAAACATTCCTATCACCCATGTTGGTGTAACTGGGCAAAACTTTCCAGAGATCTGTGATAGTGGGTAGTAAAAGCTAAGATTGTAGAATGTAAATCCCAAAACCCCTGTATCTGCTCAAAGTCCTAATTGGCAGTAACTTTTGAGCTGGTTAAATTCATCTGTTGAAAAGCTTGTAAAGCTGAGATTATGTTCCTATTGAGATCTGTCTAAAGGCCTACATAGGTAGGCATTCCTCTGCCAGACAGAAAATGCTTTTATAAACCAGGGTGTTAAACAGGCTATGCTGCTGTAGCCCAAGAAAAGGCCTGTACATTTGTTATAGGTTAAATGTTGTCTATAAGCCACTTTAAACAGGCTACCCAGAGGCAGTGGGCTGTACTTAGAGTGCCAATCAGTCTCAGGTTAAAAGCATCTACTGGGCTTTCTTTTAAAAATCTCTGACAAGTAATTGTTAGTCAATTGTTAACAAGTTATAGGTAACCTCCATCTCATTGATCTCCTTGTTGCTTTAACTGGAAATAAAAAGAGCTTTTGTAAGAAAGTTCAAAGCCATCTTGGGCACAAAAAAAATCCTTCTAAAACTCCATCTCCCTACTAATCAGCACAGAACCAGGACTATCCAGCCAAAGGCTGAAAGTGGCATTGTGACTCTAAGTAGTAGAGCATTAGCCTGGAACAGAAGGACTCAGGGACAGTGCCCAGGCCTTGAGTCCAAACCGTAAATGCCAACCGGGACAAGCTATCCCAGCAATGGATGTTGAGACAATGGCCAGGACAAAGTCAGTCCTGACCATGGAAAACCATGGAAAAGAATAAGAGATGATACCCTAAATGGAGTCACTTTATGCTTTATGCATTGTTTCTGGCAAAACTGGAGCTTCAGCTTCCACCCCCACTACAAAGGCAGAGGAGGGGTCCCGCAGAGCAGTGAGGACCTCATAGATGAAGTCCTTCAGGGGAGGGGGCCTCACAGAAGAGGCTGCAAAAGGGAGTATACCTCACTGGGAGGCCGCAGAAGTGAGGGTGCCTCGTGGGGAAGGGCACAGAAGTGAGGGTGCCTTGTGGGGGAGGCCGCAAAAGAGGGGAGGGTCTCACAGGGGAGACTGCAGAGGAGGGGAAACTGCAAAAGCAGTACACAGAGGAGGAGTTTAAACTTAAACTCATCCATACTTTTACCTTCAGTTGCAAGGGAGAGGGAAAGAGGGAGAGGGAAAGAGGGAGAGGTAGAGAGGAAGAGAGGGAGAGAGGGAGAGAGAGAGAGCCAGAGCTATCTGCCCAAGCACTCGCAGAAGTGGAGTTTTAAATTTGGGGCAAAATTTGATTGAAGGGGCTCAGAAGCCCTCCAAGGCCCAGGTGGCCTTAATGTAAAGAAATTTAGTGTCCTTCCCATGGTAACGGACCTGATGCCATGGGCCTATATTAGAGTGTTCTCCACAGTACAGGTTGGCTCCTAAAGGGGGTGGTGGCCCTGCCAGTGGAGAATGTCTTCATGTTTGTCCATTTGCATTCCTTGGGCCATGGAGGAGGGGTCCTTGGGCCAAGGTAGGCCCCTGGCACTTGGCCAAGGTTTGGCTCTGATGAGGGGAAGGGGGGCTCGGTAAGTCACAGAGGCCCAGGTACCCTTACCACTGAGATATCAGAATCAGAAACGCAGACCTCAGATAAACTTTTCACTTACCCTGAAGTGGGACTTAATTAGCAGTGTTGGATGGGCTGGTAGAGCGCTCAGTCAGGAGAAAGTTACCTTGGTGGTCCTCTGGTGACTGGCGTATAGGATCTCAGGATAGGTCCCAGGGAAGCTGGTTGAACCTCCTTCCGAAGTGGAGGGAGGATCAAACCCACTGGGGAGCCTATCCCCACAGGGGCGACCAATGTAAGAGGATTAGACAAAAATCCATGCAAGGGGACCATGCAGAAGCAGGAAGGCAAAGGAGAAAGATTATTACAAGGTTTATTAGAGAAGCGATATTTCCCCCAAGAGGGAGCACATGACCTCCATCACTATCCTGGTAGCAGGAGGATCTGAGGGAAAAGGAAGTGAGGTAGATGGGAGTCCAGGTGGGTCTGGGCAGAGAGAGGGAGGGGCCAGTTGTATGGAGGGAACTCCAGAAATGGGAGGGGACCCAGGTGTAGGTGCTCATACTTCGAGCTCATGACTCTACCTGATTCTGGGGCCTGGATGAGTTGCCTTGATCTCTTCTAAGTCACTTTACCGCATGAGGCTTTTCTGAACTCATACATCACTGCAAATTGCTAACATTCCTCCCTAGCACATCACTCAATATATTTTTTCCATCATATATTTAAACATATTTATGTGTATACATTCCCTACCCTCCCCCAACCCCACACACAAAGGCATAGACCTTCGAAACAAAGCTTTTCTTTTTTTCCTTGCTACAGTGTCTAGAACCTAATAAACTCAATAGATACAAAAGGGTGAGTTGGGTACTAGTGTCACACCTGTAATGCTAGCTATTCAGGAAACTGAGATCTAGAATCACTTTTTCCATTTATTTCCCATTTTCATTAAAATTTAAGCGTTAAAGGAACTTTTAAAGAGAATCAAGACTTCCTTTTTTCTGGAGGTTTCCTTCACTCCCTTTCACCTAGTCCAGCTCAACCTATGTCCCCCTGGGAGCTTTGGCATCCCAGAAAATCCACAGTCCCTCAGACCCCAGTTAAATTCAGACAGAATCCAGCATTGCCTTTAGTCATGTGGTGGGCAGAGCAGAAAGCATACACCACGTGTGCTACCCAACACCTCAAATCCACACCTGTGCCACTTCCATACTCCCAGCCACATGAGCAGAATTGTGTCACCATCGCTTGCACTGGCATAGGCTTCCATGGTCATCAGGACAGATGTCCTGAGAGTTATTTCATCTGCATAAGGTGACATTTCTTGGGTCCAGGTATATTGCTGATCTGGGAAATCACTGGCATTGGAGCAAGCCAGGGCTGCTGCAACCGCATTGTAGGATGCATCTCTCTGCAGCAAAACCTGAGGCCCTTCCTTCCTAGACACAATGGAGATCCTAGAAAATTCCCTGCTTGTCCCTAGATGAGTCCATGAATATATCCACAGCCCTCATCTGTCAGAAATGAACAAAGAGTACAGAATTGTTCAAGTCATTTTCCTTCTTCACAGAAGGGTGCACTATCATCCTGGCCCCCCAGAGCGAGGCAGCACACCAAATGGGGGGATCCACTTGGTTTTCATCCCAACCTAGGAATGATATTGTCCCTTCTCATGTTGCTAAGGTGTCAGGATCACATCTTTGTAAACAATCGGTTACCAGGGTAATAGGGTCATAGAAGGAAGACAAGTCATTCTAACCATCAGTGGACCATCCCTAGTCAGGAGGCAGTGTACTTTGGGAGGCTATTGCTCAAAAACAAACATCCTTTTTACCTGTTAATGAAACTGCAACTCCACTGCACCTCACCTTTGTCATTACAACAACAACAACAAAAAGAAAAAGAAAAGGGTGTTTTGGACTTTCTTGTCAGGACTGGCTTGAAACCACAATCCTCAGATTTCAACCTTCTGAGTAGTGCCAAGGTTTTTTATGAGACAATTCTCTCAAATTAACCACCAAGAAAGAAGCAAAAAGAAATAAAGAAAAGTCCAGGACTTGAGCTGAGGCTCAACTGGAAGATCATGGACAGCACCCATGCCCTGATTTCAAACCTATGACCAGCACATCATCATCATCATCATCATCATCATCATCATCATCATCATCATCATCATCATCATCATGTGAATAAAAAGACTGTAAGAGCCTATTAAGAATATTAAAATTGAGGGCTGGGAAGTTGGCTCAGTGGTAGAGCTCTTGCCTTGCATGCATGAGGCCCTGGGTTTGATTCCTCAGCACCATATAGCAAAAAAGACAAAAGCCGGAAGTAGCTCTGTGGCTCAAGTGGTCGAGCGCTAGCCTTGAACTGAAGAGCTGAGGGATAGAGCTCAGACCCAGAGTTCAAGCCCCATGACCAACCACAAAAAAAAAGAATATTAAAATTGAGTGAGCCAGGCACTTTTTGGTGGCTGACATGTAATCCCAGTTAGGAGCATGAAATCTCAGGATGGTGGTTAAAAGCCCACCTGGGCAGGAAATTCCATGAGGCTCTAATCTCCAACTAACCAGCAAAAATGCCAGAAGTAGAGCTGTGGTTCAAGTGGTAAAGCAACAGCCTTGAATGAAAAAGCAAAATAACTGTGACCAGGCCCAGATACATAGGGTAGGACTACTAATAATTAATCAATTAAATACAAAACACAAAAAAAAACAGAGTGGAAGATGAGCACAAAAGCCAAGAGAATTGGTGGTTTACACCTGGAGCTCAAGCTACACAAAAGACAGAATTTGAAGATCTGGGTTCCAAGGCATCCCAGGCAGAAAAGTCCCTTAGGAGTTTGTGAGTATGTATCAGGTAGGGGTCTTGAACCCAGGGCTGGAAATAGAAATTCTTTTTTCTTAAAGGTAGCATTCTACCACTTCCTTTCTTTGGGGGATGAAATGGAGATAAGTTTTACCGACTTACCTGCCCGGGCTTTCAACCCCAATCCTCAGATTTCAGTTGCTGATACAGTACTCTTATATTCTATGAGATTTTTATCTTCCATGAACTGCCAAAAAGTAAAAGAAGCCAGAAGTTGATCTGTGTGGCTCAAGCCACAGAGACTGCTTGCTTTGAGGGAAAACGAACAACAAAAACCCTCATACACAGTGGACCTGCCCTGGTTTCAAACCCAGGAAGTGACCAGGCCCTATGTTCAAGCCCTAGGACCACCACCACCAGCAACAAAAGAATGACTCAGGGACAGGGACTAGGCCCTGAATACAAAGCCTAGAAACAGCATTAAAAATAAAAGTAAAACAAATTCAGAGACTGTGGCTAGGCTCCAGAGTTCAAGGTCTAGAACCAGCACCAGGACACACACACACACACACACACACACACACACACACACACACACACACACACACACACACACGAAATGAACAATATAATAAGAAGGCAAAAGAAGAAGAGAGAAGTCAATGAAATATTTTTAAGTAGTGGCTCATGCCTATAATCCTAGCTACTTTGGAAGCTGAAATTTTAGGATTGTGGTTCATAGTCAACCTGGGCAGGAAGCTCCATGACACTAGGTTTTATGTGTGCTAGTCCTGGGGCCTGAACTTGTGCTGTTTTGCACAAGACTAGAACTATTCTACTTCCAAGCTCTTGGTGATTAATTGGAGATGAGAGTCTCAAAAACTTTCCTGCCCTGGCTGGCTTCGAATCACCATCCTCTGATTTTAGAACCTGGCTAATGTCCCTGTCTTCCCATGAGAATCTTTCTTTTTTTTTGGTTGGTCATGGGGCTTGAACTCGGTGTGCACACTGTCCCTAAGCTCTTCAGCTCAAGGCTAGTGCTCTACCACTTGAGCCACAGGGCCACTTCTGGTTTTCTGGTGATTTAGTGGAGATAATTGTCTCATGGACTTTCCTTCCCAGTCTGGCTTTGAACTGCAATCCTCAGATCTCACCCTCCTGAGTAGCTAGGATTACAGGTGTAAGCCACTGGCACTCAGCTTTTTTTTTCTTTTCTTTTTTCTTTTTTGTGGGTTGTGGGGCCTGAACTCCAGCTCTGGATGGTGTCCCTTAGCTCTTCAGCTCAAGGCAAGTACTTTACCACTGAGCCACTTCCCAGCTCCTCCATAAGAAACTTACCCCTTATGAATCACCAAATTTGTTTTACAAAGCCAGATGTTGAAATGTGGCTTAAGTTTTGGAGCCTGCCAGCCTTGCTCAGGACACGGGAGAGAGACTCCAGCACAGTGACCTTGCCCTGATTTCAGGTTTAGGAAGAGTCACAACTCCCTGTGTTCCAGCCCTAGGACCAGAACCAAATAAATAAATAACTCCCACATTTTCACTGTATTTGATGTTGGGGTAATTTGTGAAGGTGAAGGGAAAAAACAAATTGTTTAAATAGGGATACAGCTAGACCTATTGCAACAATGAGATGTACAAGAAATTATTTCAAAAAATGAACTTTACAACTTTTGCCTGGTGGGAGTGGTAGAGAACATTATATAAACAAAGCCATTCATGCAGCTGTTGCTCAAGCTGTTAAAGTATGCTAACCTTGAGAATAAACAATACAAAAAATGCTTCATTCACAATGGCCCTGCCCTGACTTCAAGCCTCAGGAGAGTGGCCATGTCGTGAGTTGAAGCCCTAGCAACAAAAATGAAAATAAATAAATAAATAAAGCCAGAACTTTATCTGTGGCTCAAGCCATAGAGACTGCTAGTCTTGAGAAAGAAAAGGGAAAAACCTCAGACACAGTGGCTCTGCCCTGATTTTATGACTAGCAAAATCTAAGGCCCTATGTTCAAGCCCTAGGACAAGCAATGAAGAAAAAAAAAATACAGCAACAACAAAAACTCAGCAAAAATGCCCAAGTCCTGAGTACAAACCATAAGAGCATCACCTAAAATAAATGCAGAAAGAAAGAAAAATACATAAAGAGCCACAATTTGAACTGTCTTGAGGTGGTAAGCCTACTAGTCTTGAGAAAAAATTAGGAATAATGACCAGGCCTGGAGTTCAAGTACTATAACAAGCTCAAAAAAAAAAAAATCTGTTGAGATCCAAAAGGAGTCTCTCAACATGAAGATAGGCTTGGCTATCTCACTGGAACATCTTGTGGCTGAGTTTACAGAACCACTCTCAGAAATCCGACCCTTTCATCCTGCCTTATGCAAACATCCTGCAACTGCTAATGACCACCCTTTCACCCTGCCCTATGCAAACATCCTGCAGCTGCTATGGCCAATGAAAAAGCTTCCTTAATGGCCAATTTAAAAGCTTCCTTATTCCAAGCATATAAATACCCCTGTGTGAAAAATAAAAATTTGCAGCTTGATCAGAATCCCTGTCTTGCTGTCATTCTTCATGTCTCTTGTCCCTTCATTCCTTCTCGCTTAGGTTCATCGCCCTCATTGACGTCCTGCAGGTTGGGACAAAAATCCACAAAAAAAACTTCAAAACAAAAACCTCAGAAACAGTGGCCAGCCCTAATAATAAGCTGGATGACCCAAACTTATGAAAAAGTGAAAAAGAATAATAAATTAATGAAAAGAAGGACAAAATATTAGAGCCAATTCAAGATTTTAAAAATATGGTTCACACCTATAATCCTACCTGCTCAAATAGCTGAAATCTGAGCATTTGTGGTTTGAATCCAGCCTGGGCAGGAAAGTAAATGAGAATTCTTTTCATTTATGCTACTCCTGGGCTAAAACTTGAGTTTTACTCAAGGGTAGAGCTCTACTGCTTCCTACCTGTTGCTGGTTAATTGGTGAAAAACGTCTCATTGATTTTCATGCCTAGAATGGCTTTGAACCTTGGCTCTCAACTTTCTTTTTTTTCCCTTATTTATTTATTTTATTTTATTTTTATTTTTTGTGAACACACTGTACAGAGGGGTTACAATTACATGGGCAGGTTAATGTGTACATTTCTTATCACGCATTGCAGCCTCCTCCTTTGTTTACCCTTCACATCCCTTCCCAGCCTCCCCCCCATCTGCCCACCCAATCCTCCCCGCTAGGCCCCCAACAACATTGTAAAGCTCGTTTTCGACATGACAATTTGTACTTCTCATTGTTGCAACAGGTCTACCTCTATCCTTAAATGACTTGTTTTTTCCCATCTCCTACACAAGTTATACTGACATCAAATATAGTAAAAGCAGGGTTATACTGTGGGGGAGGGACATACAAAGCTACAAAGAGATAATCTTATAAATGCGTTAGAAACAAATGCATGAAAGGAAAAAAAAACATTTGAATACATATCTAAGGATTCATTTTCCTAACATCACATTATCTGACCTTTTCCGCTTGACTCATACATATACTTGATATTGCAAATAAGGGAAACCATGGGACCTATGTTTCTTTGGGCCTGGCTTACTTCACTTAATATAATGTTTTCCACATTTTTCCATTTCCTAACAAATGGGGCAATGTCATTCTTTCTGATGGAGGCATAGAATTCCATTGTGTATATATATACCACATTTTCTTGATCCATTCATCTACTGAGGGGCATCTGGGTTGGTTCCATATCTTAGCTATGGTAAATAATGCTGCAATAAACATAGTTGTTCTAGTAGCTTTAGTGTGGTCTTGTTTGTAAACATTTGGATAAATGCCCAAAAATGGGATTGCTGGGTCATAGGGGAGCTCTATGTGAAGTCTTTTGAGGAACCTCCATACTGCTTTCCAAAGTGGTTGCACAAGTTTACATTCCCACCAACAATGAAGTAAGGTTTCCTTCTGTCCACATCCCCTCCAGCATCTGTTGTTGTTAGAGATCTTGATTTTAACCATTCTAACTAGAGTGAGGTTGTATCTCAATGTTGTTTTGATTTGCATTTCTTTTATGGCTAGGGAGGTTGAGCATTTCTTCATGTGTCTATTGGCCATCCTTCTTTCTTCTTCAGAGAAGTTTCTCTTTAAGTCTTTAGCCCACTTATTTATTGGGCAGTTGTTTCTTTGAGGATTTGTTGTTGGGGGATTTAATTTTTTGAGTTCCAAGTATATTTTAGATATGAGACCCTTGTCTGTTGTATGGCTAGTGAAGATCTTCTCCCAATCCGTGGGCTTTCTATTGATCTTGCTAGCTACGTCCTTTGCCATGCAGAAGCTCTGCAACTTCATGCAATCCCATTTGTCCCACCTTTCTTTGATTTGTTGTGTTTCCGGGTCTCTATTCAGAAAATTTTGGCCTGAGCCAAGGAGACCTAGGGTTTCTCCTATTCCATCCTGTAATGTTTTCAAAGTGTGTACTTTGACTTCGAGGTCTTGGTCCATTTGGAGTTGATTCTGGTGCAAGGTGATATATAAGGATCTAGCTTTAGTTTTCTACAAGTAGTTAACCAATTTTACCAGCACCATTTACTGAAGAGGCTGTCTTTCTTCCATTCTATTGTTTTAGCTCCCTTATCAAAGATTAGATTTCTATAGGTCTGTAGGTTCATTTCTGGGTTTTCAATTCTATTCCTTTGGTCCTGATGTCTGTTCTTATGCCAATACCAAGCTGTCTGGATAGTCATCTTGGCTTCCTGTAGTACTTTTTTCCTTTCTGTATTTTTTGACTGTTGTGGGGCTTGAACTCAGGACTTTTGTGCTGTCCCTGAGCCTCTTTGTACTCAAGCCTTGTGCTCTACCATTTGTGCCATAGCGCCACTTCTGGGTTTTGAGTGCTTAATTGGACATAAGAGTCTCACAAGGACTTTTCTGTCTGGGCTGGCTTCCAACTGAGGTCCTCAGATCTCAGCCTCCTGAGTCGTTAGAGCCATAGGACACTTACCTCACTTGTTAGGTTTTAAAAAAAGAGATAGCCGAGTAAGAACAGCACCATGCACGTGCTATTCAGGTAAGGGGTAGTTTTATTCAGTAGACCTGCTGGGACCAGGCAAGGTTGGCACTCCACATGGCTGGGAAAGGCCTTCGAATGAGAGAGAGCTGGGAAAGAGAGGAAAGAGAGAGGAAAGAGCTAGAAAAGAGCAGAGAGAGCAGAGAGAGAGCAGAGAGAGAGTGTCTGGGCCTGGGCTAGGCCTTACCTAGGGTACGTGCAGAGAAAGGTGTGGCCACATCAAATTCAGATATGACCTCAGTGGATGCAAATGTGACTTCTTCCCGGTGTCCCAGTTGCCTAGGTAATGCAGTTACTGGATAGAGACTTTGCTGTGAGGAGGGTGGAGTCTGCTCGCCATCCAGGAGCGGACCTTACAATATTAACCACCAAAAAAAAAAAAAAAAAAAAAGATGAGCTATGGCTCAACTTGTAAAACTTCCATCCTAGAGGGGGGAAAAAGCCCAACACCTCAAGAAGACTGGCAGGTCAAGCCCTAGGATCACCATAAAAAAATGAAAACCAGGGCTGGGAAGGTGGCTCAGTGGTAGAGGGCTTGCTTGCTTTGGATGCATGAGGCCCTGGTTCGATTTCTCAACATCACATAAGCAGAAAAAAAAAGCTGCAAGTGGTGTTGTGGCTCAAATGGTAGAGGACGTGGAGCTGAAATGCTGAGGGATAGCACCCAGGCCCAGAGTTCAAGCCCCATGACCAGCCAAATAAATAAATAAATAAAAGCCAAATACAAAGAAATAAAAACAACAACCAAAAATAAAAAGGAAGAGTTGTGCACTGGCTAAAGATGTAGTGCCTGCTAACTTGGGGGGGGGGGGGCGGAGGGGGAGAAAGCATGGAGACTGGAGACTGGCCAGGCCACTTTGAAGCCCTGGGATTAACACAAAGAATAAAAACATAAACAAAAAGGCAGAAAGTGAGCTTTGGCTCAAATAGACTATCAGCTTTAAATCAAAAACAAAAACTAAACAACACTGACCAGGCCATGTGTTCAAGCCCTAGGTCCAGAACCAAAACATAAGAAAAACCTAGCCAGGTGCCAAAGGGTCACACCAGTAATCCTAGCTACTCATACTCAGGAGGCTGAGTTCTGTGAATCACAGTTTGATGCAAGGAAGGAAAGTCCGAGAAACATAATAGACTACTCAGAAAAAGCTGGAAGTGCTGCTGTGTTTGAAGTGGTAGAGTGTTAGCCTTGAGCAAAAGAAGCTCAGGGACAGGGCCCAGGCAGAAGAGTTCAAGCCCCAAGGTCGGCAAAAAGGAACAAAGAAAAAAGAAAGTGAGTAATTAAGCTGTGGCTCAAGGTATGAAGCCTGCTAGCCTGGAGAAAAAAGGTTAAAAATGTAAACAAAAGTATTAAAAAATTATTCCCAGAACCACATGCTCCAGTGCACATTTCCCTACATCCTTAGTGTGCAGACAACCAGGCCAATGCCCCTGCTATACCCTGTATCTCTATGCCAAAAATTTCAATTATTTGAAAACTGCCTTCTGAGAATTGCCACATAGGGACCACATTGAGAATTATTGACCTCAAAAATATTTATTAACATGATTTCTTTTATTCTTGTGATTTTTCTATGTCCTCATCATTACTTCCCTAGCACCTAGCAAATTACCTAGTATAAAAATATAGAGACATATCTGCTTATTGAACATCTACATGTATATTTGGGATAATAAGCTAGTTTATATAGGGTCATCAACACTGAGCAATTTTTACAATGAGCCTCATACTTTGTAAAAAACAAAAACAAAAACAAATAACACAATTTAACCCTCAAGAACTCTACATTTGCTAGTCAGCAGTCACTCATACCTCTCATCCTAGCTACTAAATGGAAGCAGGTGCTTGTGTTGTTAAAAATAGTAATGTTATAAAGGAAAAGCAGAGAATTATTATAGACTATAGGAGATCAAGTATACACAACTATATATAATTCATGATCATGTACTGGTATTAGTACTGGAGAAAAAAATGAGAGGGCAGAATTGAGCCAATTGTCAAGACTGAAATATAGACAAAGATTAAGCAAAAGTATGGCATTGTGATTAATTTACTGAAGCCGGTAACTACTGTGGCTATGTAATAACGGGACATTTTTATCCTGAGGAGAGCAAGATTAAAATATGTAGGAATAGAGGACTATGATATATACAAGTTAATCTCAAATGTATGTCCACAAAGAGAACATACACACAAATAAGTGATTAAGCGAAAGAAGGAAAATGTTAACTATAGTGAATTTTCATAAAAAGCACACAAATACTGTTTATATTCTTTTTATGACTTTTCTTAAATTTGACCATTTTTAAACAATACTAGATTGAATAGAGAAGAGATGCACTTGAACTGCAGAAGATGAGTTCCCGAGGAGTGTTCTGAGAGGGTTTCATGGAGAAAGCAAACATTAAGGGATAAGAATAAAAGATCAAGTGTTACCATATGAAAAATTATGGAAATCCAAACATTCAGACTACAACAATAAAGTACCAAGAGTAAGAAAGTTCACAGACACAGAAAATAACTCAGGGCTACTGTGGGTTGAGGTAAGGCAAGAGGCATGAATGGTTTAATGGCCCAAAATTTCTGTCGAGGGTGATGGATATGTTTGGGATAAGATAAAGGTGATGGTTCTACAATACTGGAAATGTACTGAATGTCACTGAATTGTGGTTATAATAATAAATGTTATTACTATTTCCCTATAAAGAAAAAAATCATCCCATTTTAGAGGCTACTGTTTCCAGGAAACTCTCTGACATTATATACTCACAGGAAACTGTACTCTTTTTTTCTTACATTCAGTAGATTTTAAACATGTATTTCTTTATGTTTCTTTTTTCTTTTTGAGTTATAACCCTACTAGCACAGGCTGGCCTGGAACTTTCTGCTACTTTGTTGCTTGAGGAATGTCTTTCTTTTACCCAAGACATTCCATAACAAAATTTATTTTCTAATAACAACAACAACCAAAAAGATCAAGTATTAGGGTCCTTACCCTAGGACTTAGGAGCAAACAGGACATCCTGATTATATCAGTTCCCTCTGTCCAGAGAGCATTGTGTGCCTGGGGCGTACTGGTTTACAGAATGTCTCCTGAGCCTGGGAAAGATAGGGATAAAAGGAAAAAGCATCCCATGTCCTGTGCATGAGCAGGCAATGGAATATATGTTGTATTAAATATTTCTCTGGATATAGAACCTCCCTGCCCACTCTGACCTTGGATATGCACATAGCTCACAAGTCACCAACAAAGAGCAAGGCTTTCGCTCTTACTTCCATATCGTAAATGGTTACTATCTCAGTTTTTATTCACTGAAGTGTCACAAATGAATCACAATCACCAAGAAGTAATAACTTACCCTGGCCAGTTTGTCTGGTTTGCAGGAGATGTGTTGGTAAAAACATCTGTTATCTCTTCAGAAAAATCTTCATCCCATGAAAAAAAAATAAAGTTTTACATGAAAAACATTCCAGAAAAACTGCTGAGGATCACAAGAAAGGTGAGAAGGAAGAGGAGTGAATGCAGCAGAAGTATGCATAACAATTTAATGAGCATGGAATATGAGTGCTTATAGAATTTTTTCCTTTCCTTCTCAAGTTTTTATGATGCATTGTTATCATTATCCAGTCTTTTACTATTAAACTTAAATGTCCAATTAAGACAAACATTTCTGAGACTTTTCTTCCACCACTGGTTAAGCTGAAGCTACAGGCGTTAGGGATAATAATAATCACTCGGCCTTCTGAGATTTCTGGGCAGACTTTGTGGCCTTGCCAGCTCCAGCAGACTTCTTGTCCACAGCTTTGATGCCACACAGCAACTGTCTCCTATCACAAACAGCAAGATGACCCAAAGGAGGATAGTCAGAGAAGCTCTCCACATACACAAGGCTTGCTGGAACCATATGAACCATGACAGCATCACTAGACTTCAGGAATTTAGGACTAGCTTCCAACTTCTTACAAGATCTCTGTTCAAGTTTCTCTTTCCACTCAGTATACTTGCAAGCAATTTAAGCTGAATGACAATCCAGGACAGAGGCATAGTTAGCACTGATTTGGCCTGGATGGTTCAGGAAGGTCACCTGAGCAGTGAAGCTAAATGCTTCCTTGGGATCATTCTTGTTGTCATCACCCACGTTGCCACACCAAACATCTTTGGCTGACATGCTTATAGAATTGTTTTGTGTATAGTATGTCGATAGATGTTCTTAATGGGCTTATAAGAGAGGTGGGCATTATCACACGTTGGCAATAAAGATAATGAAGGCTGGAAGAGGTCAATAATTTCCACAAGATTTCTTAGCAAAGGTTAGGAGTTAAACCTTGGCCTCCACTCTCAATGCTCTTTGCGTCACATTACAGAAGAATGAATGGAGAGTATGAAGCAGATACTGTATAAAGTAAATGGAATTCAGGGCTGGGAATGTGGCTTAGTAGTAGAGCCTAGCATGCATGAAGCCCTGGGTTTGATTCCTCAGTACCACACAAACAGAAAGAGACAGAAGTGACCCTGTGGCACAAATGGTAGAGCACTAGCCTTCAGCACAAAGAGGCTCAGGAACAGAACCCAGGCCCTGAGTTCAAGCCCCAGGACCAGAAAAAAAAGAAAAGAAAAAGAATTTAAAAAATGGAATTCAAGTTATGGGAAGAGTTTCAGGCAGAGAAAATGAGTGCCAAGATTAGGGGGTGAAAGCAAGCATAGCAGGAAGTTTAGTATGATCACAGCATTTAATGTAAACAAAGGAAAAAAGCAACAAAGTAGGATCCAGCAAAGACTGGGCCTTTACACCCTAGTAAGATTTCAAAGATTCTAACGAAGAGATGAGGAACCACTGAATGATTTTTAGAACAGAGACAAGTATGATCAAATTTAAATCAAAGGAAGATAATTTTAGTGGCTGAGTAGAGAACTGATCAGCACTAATCTAGGAACAAAAAAGGAAGTAAAATTGAGGGAATAATCCATGATCCAAGTGAGCAAGGTGATGTTTAAATCAGCGGGAGAAAGGATTAATGTTGGAAGGGTGCTAAGGAAAATGTTATCTTGATGATGGGAAAACAGAACACCTCACTGAAGAAACATGCAAACATATGGGTAAGTCAAGAGCAAACTATAATCAAGACAGCCAAACATACTGTCAGGAAATATTCCTTCTCTCTTTACACAAATAAATCCTATCCATTCACTCACTTTGAGACCAGCCTAAGGTTTTAGCCTTTGGAATCTATATATTTTTTAATCAGCAGTCTATAGCTTAAAGGGCAAATTGTTACTGCTTTATCTGACCATTGTCCCCAAAATTTCCCGGGATTGGCGGGAAGAATGTATCATAGCTCATTTGTGCCTCTCCCTTGGCATTTAAGAGAAAGAATTAAAATGACTTAGCAATCCCAATTATAAGATGGATTGTGAAGCTGATCTCATTAATACCATCCTTACCAATGTAACTCATTTAAACAACATTTAACTATATCCTAATATGAATAAAAATCTAAAACCTGACTCGTAGGTTGTCATCCAACTAAATCCTACTGGGTGCAAGAAATTAATCTGAAAATATAATGACATACCTATATCACAAAATATTGACAAAATGATCCAATAGCATGCAGAATTTTTTTTCACTTATATTTATCTCATTCTGTTCTAAAAAATTATTTAGTGTGTACTTAGAATGTAAATAATATTCCAATATATACATTTAATTTACAATGTTCAGATATACAATGTATTATGTTTGAGTGTTAATAAACTTATTTTTTGGTAAGTGTTGTGAACAAAATGAGGCAGGTCACTGCTGTGGCTCATGCCTGTAAACCTAGCTATTTGAGAGGTTGAGAATGGAGGATTATAATTTGAGGTCAGCCTTGGCAGTACAGTTTGTGAGATCCCTTCTCAGCCATAGCCTGTTATATTAGTATGTGCTCATCCTCCTACACTAATGTGAGAGTCCAAAATTAAGAGGATCTCAGTTCCAGCCCAGCCTGGGCAGAAAATTTTAGGAGATTCCATCTCAACAGAGAGGCTGGACACAGTGGCAAGTGTCTGTGATCCTAACAATGACAGGAAGATGAAATCGGTAATTGTAGTTCAGGCATGCATCCAGGCAGGAAACCATACTCTCCCTGAAAATAGTCAAGGGAAAGCAGGGCCCAAGGCATGGCTTAGTGGTAGAGTGTCTGCTTACTAAGTTTGAGTGAGCTGAGCTCAAACCCCAGTACCATCATAACAAAGTAAAACAATGGTGGAAGATCACTACCAAATACTTTCCACACAATTAAGTATATATTGGGCAGGATTGTGGCCCAGTATTAGGCTAGGGGTGTAACTCCATGGTAGAGTACTTGCCTGAGGCTTTGCATTTGGTGACTGGCATTGAGATGAGAAGTTGCATCGAAAGTATATAGGATGGTGCTGGTGGCTCACGACTATAATCAGCTACTCAGGAGGCTGAGACCTGGAGGATGGACGTTTAAAGCCAGCCAGGCAGAAAATTCTGTTTAGATCTATCTCCACTTAGCAAGAAAAAGACAGACTAGTGTCGTGGTTCAGATTAGTAAGACATCAGCTGAGTTCAAGCTGTGGTCCTGGCACCAAAAACAACAATAATGAAATAAATAAATAAAGGAATAAAGTGTGGGCTTTGGAGGGACTTTGGAAAAAGGAAGGACTCTCCCAAAATCGGAAGACATATTCTTAGGCAAAGGGATGGCAAGGACCAAAAATGCTGATAGAAAAAGATGACCAACACTACCGCAACAGCAGGTTCCTACATTTATCCCCTGTCAGCTACATCCATTTTTTCAGTACTTCATTGAGATATCATTAAATGCCAACATCACTGCTGAATTCTCAACAAATATCACTGAGGAGGGCTGGCACAGAGTGAGAGGAGTTGGGCAGGAGTCACTTTTCAGAGTCATTTCTGGTGAATATATTAGACAAAAATCCAACTGTTTAGAAAATCCCTCAGAGTCCTCTGAATGGTATTTAAAGTTCAGGATTCCCATTCCTACACCAAACAGATGCTGATTACATGAACAAATGCAGTTAATTGCACAAAAAAGTTTATAAATAACACAACTGTCATATTGAGGACTAATTAGAAAGAATGCAACTATCTAAACACATCACAATGGCTTTATGTGTTTCCTAAGTTAAGACTTCTAAAAAGCAGATTTTTTAATCTATTATATCTTTGGAATCATTAAAATAATTACCATCCCTTGCTTATGACTATTATGCCACTTATTGAATACATTATTTCATTTTTGTTTTGTTTTGTTTTGTTTTTGCCAGTCTCGGGGTCTGAACTCTGGGCCTGGGCACTGTCCCTCAGCTCTTCAGCTCTTCAGCTCAAGGCTAGTGCTCTACCACTTGAGCCACAGTGCCACTTCTGGCTTTTTCTGCTTATGTGGTACTGAGGAATCGAACCCAAGGCCTCATGCATGCAAGGCAAGCACTCTACCACTGAGACACCTTCCCAGCCTCTGAATAAAGTATTTCATTTAGTACTTATTTTAACAACCTGTAAGGAATTAGATTGGGTTACCTTACAGATGAGAAAAGAGCTCAGTATCACAGGTCACATGGCTTTAGTAAAAGACAGATCTTTATTTTGACTCAGTGGATAATTCCAAAGCCCATCATAGTTAAATGCCACCTCAATACTTCAGAAGAACATTAAGAACTTATGTTCAAAAAATCTTTTTTTCTTTTTTTGTGCAAGTCCTAGGGCATGAACTCAGGGTGTGGGTGCTGTCCCTGAGCTTCTTCAGCTCAAATCTAACACTCTATCACTTGAGCTACAGCTCCACTTTGGGCTTTTGGTAGTTACCTGGGGATCAGAGTCTCACAGACTTTGCTGGTGAGCTGGCTTTAAACCCAGATCCGGGGTCTCAGTTTCCTGAGTATCTAGGTTTACAGGTGTGAGCCACCAGTACCTGGTCAGAAAACATTTTCTAATCAGGAATCAAGCTTTTACATAGACTAAGGAATCATTTATTAGTAAGATGTTATACAATTGTCTAGTATGACTTCTTAAACACGATGCTGAAGACAACAAACAAAAAAGAAAATGTCCCAGTCTGCATAAAATCCATACTAAAGGAGTAAGAAAAGTTTCTCACTGAGAAATATTTGCTTTGTAGAAAACTTGAAGACTAGTTATTTTACAGTTGATGAGAAATAGAAAAAAATCAAATGAGGTTTAGAGATATCAGTGGCAAGCACACTGACAGTTCAAAGAAGTAAAACAGAGAGCCATCTTTAAAAGCACTGACATTTGGAAAATTTTAATCTGGCAGCTCTCAAACATGCTCGTCTCAGGACTCTTAATACTCTTAAATTTTGAGAGCTCCCAAAGAGCTAATTAAAAAGGTAAGGTGGCTCAGTGGTAGAGTGCTTGCCTTGCATGCATGAGGTCCTGTGTTCGATTCCTCGGCACCACATAAGTAGAAAAAGCCAGAGGTGGCACTGTGGCTCAAGTGAGAGAGCGCTAGCCTTGAGCTGAAGAGCTGAGGGACAGTGCCCAGACCCAGAGTTTAGGCCCCGCAACCGACAAAAAAAAATGTAAGTAGAGCCAGGAACTGGTGGCTCTCACCAGTAATCCTGGCTACACACTCAGGAGACTGAGATCTATAGATTGTTATTAAAAGGTAGCTGGAGCAGGAAAGTCAATGAGATTCTTATCTCCAATAAACCACTCAGAAAACAAAACAAAACAAACCCAGAAGTACAACTATAACTCAAGTGGTAGACTGCAGCTCCGGATCAATGCCTAAGTGCTGAATTCAAGCCCCAGGACTGGCACAAAAATAAATAAATTAAATAAAAAATAGGGGATACACATGCATTAGCATGTACACGCACACACACGAGAGAAACAGACAGATATGTTAAAAAGTAGAACTCAGCTAATGAACAAAGCATCAGGTATTGAGTCCTAGTTTCACAACCCAAACAAAAGAAAATTTAGAACTCAAGTGCTTATGGTAGTTTTGTAAACTTAAGAACAAAAACACTGGGGATGGGAAGGTGGCTCAGTGGTAGAGTGTTTGTCTTGTATGCATGAGGCCTTGAGTTCAATTACTGAGCACCACATAAGCAGAAAAAGTTGTAAGTGGTGCTGTGGCTCAAGTGGTAGAATACTAGCACTGAGCTTAAGAGCTGAGGGTCAGCACCCAAGCCCAGAGTTTACTCCCCACAACTCACCAAAAAGAAAGAAAAAGAAAGAAAAGAAACACTACTTATTAATATACGCTTATTGAAAAACACTGTATTTTCCAAAAAAGGTAAAATTTCAGCAGAATAGTCCCATTGTTTTACATCTTTAATAAATCTCTTCATCCTTTAGCCTAATGAAAGACACCTGTATTCTCTCATCTGCTTTTATACTATCTGTTGGGTTATGTTGTTTCAAGTATATGCAGGAAAACTACCTTACAAAGTCACTTAGTTAGAAAAGGAAGAAGTATTTTAGTTGCCTTCTCAGATTATCAATAAAGCTAATGCTGGCATACTCCTTAATATTACACTAAAACTCAACTAGTGGTCATCTCTTAAAATTTAGTTGTAATGAGATACATAGCAATTAGCCTGAAGCTATACCATAAGATTTTCTGCTTGGATGTATTAAATTAAAATCAGTTAGTCTTTTCTTTTCTTTTGCCTGTACATGATTTGCTAACATCACACATTAAATAATGGGAAAATACTCACACTGAGTCACACAAATCTTCCAAATGCTGACCAACTGTCCTGAAATCAATGAATATAGCTGTTATTATCAACACAGATTTCATCAGCATAGACTGTAAACAGCACTGGGAAGCTACAAAGCTCAACAGAGCAATAAATACATTCTACAAAATTGAAACTTAGTTTGAATGTGTATCATGACTCATACATCGTTGCTTTTCTCGTTGTAAAGGCTCATTTCATTCACTTTTAAGAAATGTTCACCAAATAAAATTCTAGTCTCTATGACCACTTGTATACTTCAGAGTGAAAATGTCATTTCATGGCAAAGTAAATAGTTCATTTAAACACTACAAATGGGCTAGGCACTGGTGGCTCATGCTTGTAATCCTAGCTACTGAGGAAATTAAGATCTAAGGATCATGGGTCAAAGCCAGTCCAGGCAGAAAAGTCTGTGAGACTCTTATCTCCAATAAACTACTCAGAAGAAGCCAGAAGTGGTGCAGTGGTTCAAGTGGTAGAGCACTACCCATGAGCAAAAAAGCTTAGGGCAACATCCAAGCCCTGAGTTCAAATCCTAGGACCAGCTTTAAAAAAAAGACAAAACTTAGTTCATTGGATTCCACTTTCTTAAAATAGCCAATTAGCAGAGAATATGTCTTAGAAATATATCTAATTAAATGTTAAAATTAAACAACCCTTAAGATTCATTTGTCCAGAAATTACATTTTATACTAACTGCCACATTACTTAATTACTATAAAAAATGAGCAGCTTCAACATTCATATTTTCTAAGAGATACAGGCTTTAAATTGTGGAGGCAGGGATGGGGAAGAGTGCCACTCACGTTTTAGGTACTACCAACTTTTCTGCCTCAATTCAAGATGGAATTAAGGATCCCACAAGTCATGAGGCACAGATGAAGTATCCAGAGATATAAAGAAACATCAGCCAAACTGAGGACAAACTCTGAAAAGAGCAATCTTTAACTGTAATCACTGGCAGGGGTGTATGAACAATATCAGTATGAGGGATGATAAGAGAAGTCTGACAGGGAAAAAAAAAAGAAGACATAAGCAAGAGGCTGACGTGTTTGAACACCTAGATGGGGGAAAGTTGCAAAAAGAATTCTACATGAAAATTCTTACTGCAAAAAAGAGAGAGATGCAGGGTACCAGTGGCTATCCCTGTCAGACTGCTACTAAGGCAGCTGAGATCTGGGGATCATAGTTGGAAGCCAGCGTAGGAAGAAAACTCCGTGAGACTCCTATCTCTAATCACACAAAAAAAAGCTGGAAAAGTCCTTAATGGTCTAACTTTAAGCAAAGAAGGTCAGGGACAGCAAGCAGACCTTGAGTTCAAGCCCCAGGACCAGCACAGGTGTTGTGCGTGCACACACACAAACACACAAATTACTCTAGTAATAATAAATAATCTAGTAATAATAATAATAATAAATACCCTAGTAATAATAAATACCCTAGTAATAATAAATACTCTCGTAAAAATAAATACATTGCATCTTCCCACTCCGATTCTGAATTTTCATATTACCTTTTTTCTCTTCTTCCTCTTCCTCAAAAAATTCTGCTAGGGAAAATGCTTCTGAGTTGTTCTAATTCAAATATTAGAGCCTCTAATTCTTCTCCACTCAGAGAGTTAAGGAAAGATTTCACCTGAATGAAAATAATAAAATATTGTGTAAATATTAATGAAAAAAATCTCATAAGGAGAAAAGACTGACGAGCTCATGCCAGCACAGCTCTGTGTGTGTGTGTGTGTGTGTGTGTGTGTGTGTGTGTGTATGTGTGTGTGTGTTTGTGTTGGTCCTAGGGCTTGAACTCAAGGCCTGGGTGCTTACCTTTTGTGCTCAAGTCTAGCACTCCATTATTTGAACCACAGCACAACTTCCAGGTTTTTGGTGTTTAATTGGAGATAAAAGTCTCACAGACACTCTTATCTGAGCTGGCTTCCCACCATAATCATCAGATTTCAGTCTCCTAAGTAGCTAGGATTGCAGTACCCAGTTCTAATTTTTTTTTTAATTTTTACAGATCCTGAAGCTTGACCCGGGAGCTACCTGAGGCTCTTTGTTCTCAAGGATAGCGATATACACTTGGAGCTACAAGACTACTTCCAGCTTTCTGAGTTGTTTATCAAAAGTAACCTGTCTGGTCTGGCTTTCAATTAACCTCAGATCTCAGCCTCCTGAGCTAGGATTAGAGCCAGAACTAATTTTTTTAATAACCGTAACACTAGGATAGTGTTTATTACTAGGATACGGTTTAGTAACAGTAGCACAGAAGACGCTAACAGAGCTAAAAACAAGAAACCAACATCCCTGGCTCTTTCTCCCTCCTTTCTTCTCCAACCCTTCACTTCTGAGCTAAACCAGCAGCTTCCCACAGAGGCTGATTCTCTAGAGAGATGTATGCATTCTACGGCTGTATCTAAAAAATGCCCCCGGTTGTTTCATTTCTCCTATCTCTGCATGGTGAGAGGGGAGCCCAAGGCCAGACAGTTCTTTGCTTCCCAAAGTAACATGCTCTGCTACACTGGATTTGCCCACCAGGGGTGCTGTTCGCTGAGAGCCCTGCCCACAGAAATTCCACAGGCCACTCAAGTCCCCTCCCTGGGCCTTTGGCTTCCCTACCCCAAAAACTCAGGTTGAAGGAATGATTGTCAGTCCACATTCCCTACAACCACATGCTTTCACCATTATTCACCATATTCCACCCATCTCATCTATTAGGATCCCTTCCATCTTTCTACCGTTTCTCTCACATTTCTTTTTTTCTTTTTTGGCCTCGGTCGTGGGGCTTGTACTCTGGGCCTGGGCACTGTCCCTCAGCTCTTCAGGTCAAGGCTAGCGCTCTAACACTTGAGCCACAGTGCCACTTTCGGCTTTTTCTTTTTGCTTATGTGGTGCTGAGGGCCTCAGGCATGCAAGGCAAGCACTCTACCCCTGAGTCACCTTCTCAGCCCCTCACATTTCTATGACCTTTTTAATTACAAAGAAATCAATAGAAGAAAAATAGAGCCAAAAGAAAGCATTACGAAACTCTGAATACTTTCCATCTCTTTTCCACTTGGAGGAGAAACTGTTGGTGTTCAGGAGAAAGGAATTGAGGTTCTCAGGAAACTACAAGAAGGCAAGAGGGCTGACAAGAGAAAGAAAACCATCCTTAAACATGAATGCAAGGGTAGGAATGTCGCTTAGTGGTAGAGTGCTTGCCTAGCATGCATGAAGCCATGGGTTGGATTCCTCTGGATCATATACACAGAAAAAACTGGATATGGGGCTGTGGCTCAAGTGGTAGAGTGCTAGCCTTGAGCAAAAGGATCTCAGGGACAGTGCCCAGGTCCTGAGTTCAACCCCCAAGTCTGACAAAAAAAAAAAAAAAAAAGAATGCAGCCAGGTGTCAGTGATACACACCTGTAATCCTAGCTACTTGGGAGGCTGAACTGATCTGAAAATCACTGTGCAAAGTTTGATCCCTTTTGCCCAGAGACACCGGCACCCATTTATCTCAAGGAAAAGCAACAAAGGCCCTTCAGGGATGCTATAGGTCTCTAAGATTGAAGCCTCCCCACCCCAACTTCTGAAGGACATGAAGGAGACACAAAGATATTGTGCAGATGGCATTATCTCTGAAGAACACCTGGCTATTGTGGGAAGGAGATGCACAGGGGGTCAAGGATGGAGATGATCTACAAAGTGCGTTCTGTTGGAGATCAAAGAAGGATCGCTTAAGAGGAACTTCACACGTGGAGAATCCAAAAAGGAACTTATGTCAAGATGGAGGAAACCCACAGTTTCCTTCTGTGGCCATCAAAGAGATGCCAAGGTCTCTGCTGTGCGCTTTCCCATTTTCTCACATACTGCCTGGGTCCTATAATAGCCCACACTATGTAATCCTCACCACTAAATGCCCATGAGAATTCACCTCAAGTGAAGGTAAACTCTACTTTGTACTGTGTGGGCTATGGCCCTAAGCAGGATATAAATCCATCCAAGACATGTTTACAATCTGGATCAGAAGCAAAAACAAAACAAAACAAAACAAAACAAAAAACCCATGGCCTGAATCTGGATGCTAGTGTCTCATGCCTATAATCCTAGCTCTTCAGAAAGGCAGAGACCTCGGTTTGAAGCCAGCCTAGGCAGAAAAGTCTGTGAGAGCCTGATCTCCAATGAATCAGCAAAGAATTGGGAACAGGAGCTGGGAAGGTGGCTTAGTGGTAGAGTGCTTGCCTACCATGGCTGAATCCCTGGGTTCAATTCCTCAGGGCCACATACACAGAAAAGCCAGAAATAGAGCTGTGGTTCAAGTGGTAGAATACTAGCCTTGACCAAAAGAAGCTTAGGAACAGTGCCCAGGCCCTGAATTCAAGCCCCACGACTGGCTAAAAAGGGTTGGAAATGGAGCTGTGGTTGATATGGTAAAGTACCAGTCTTAAGCAATAAAAGCCAAATGAGAGCTCCAGGCCCTGAGTCCAAGCCCTAGTACTAGCACAATTATAAATGCACACACACACACACACACACACACACACACACACACACACACACACACACACACACACAGAATTTAGAAGGGGGAAGAAATGAATTAGAAAGGGTTGAGAGAAGGTTGAGACGATATGAATTCCTGCTGATCTTGTCACCACAGTGAGTCAGGCAAAAGTTCTGTTTCCTTTCCAGCTATGCTGACTCACTCCTCTAGAGGTAGAGATAGGAGAACCATAGTGGAAGCCTAGCCAAGACAAAATTTAGTGAGAATCTACCAAAAAAGGAGGAAGAGGAGGAGGAGAAGAACGAGGAGGAGGAGGAGGACGAGGAGGAGGAGAAGGAGGAGGAGGAGGAACAGGAGGAGGAAGAGGGGGAGGGGAGGAGGAGCAGGAGGAGGAGGAGGAAGAGGAGGAGGAGAGAAGGAGGAGGAAGAGGAGGAGGAGGAGGAGGAGGAAAAGACACTGGTGGCTCACATATGTACTACTAGCTATTAGGAGGCTGAGATCTGAAGGTCAAATTCTCAGCCAGCCCAAACAGAAAACCTCTGAGTCTTATATCCAACCATCCAGCAAAAGACAGGAAGTAGAGGTGTGGCTCAAGGGGTAGAATGCCAGCCTTGAGCCTCAAAGCCCTGAATTCAAACTATAATACAAATACTTAAAAAAAAATCCAGACATGATAATGCATGACTATAATCCCAGCTACTCTGGAGGCAAAGGTAGAATGACTGTGGTCCAAGGTCAGTAGGAGTAAAAACATGATACCCCTATCTGAGGGAAACAAAGAAAGAAAGAAACCCCAAAAGTAAACAGGACTGAGGGTATAGGTAACATAGTAGAGTACTTGCCTGGTAAATGTGAGACCTTAAATTCAATCCCAAGGACCACAAAATAATCCAGTTTTGTTTGTAGTTTCTTAGGTATCTCTGGGAAGGTATGTGGAAAAGAGATTTCCCAAATAGAAAAGGGACCCTCTGGACACTGGTGGCTCATGCCTTTAATCCTAGCTACTCAGGAGGCTGAGATCTGAGGATCACAGTTCAAAGCCAGCCAATGCAGGAACATCTGTGAGACTCATCTCCAATTAACCACCAGAAAACCAGAAGTGTGCTGTGACTCAAGTGGTAGGGAACTGAAGAGCTCAAGATCAGTCCCCAGACCCAGAGCTCAAGTCCCATGACTGACAAAAAAAAGAAAGAAAAAGAAAGAAAAGGGAACCCTACTAGATTTTCCATGCCCCACTGTGACCCTTGAGGAAATTAGATTAACAATACAAGCTTGAAGTCATTCACAAAACCTCACACAAGTTAGCTGATAGTACCTTGCCAGTTGCCAGGAGTGGGAGAATTTGACGGCTTCTGCCAAACAGAGAATTAGGGGCTTCGTAGGTGACCTTCATGTCTCTATATGGGTTGGAGCTCCTCATTCACAAACTGGTCACTTGGATGAAGGGTAGCCTAGCAACTTCTCTATTATCCTTTTATTGTTTTACTTCTTTTTTTTTTTTTTTTTTTTGCTACTGTTATGCAAGAGTGGCACAGTGGATCTGGATTGGCAAAGGAGTTTTGTGACATGGAAGTCTGCTTTTCGTGATCCTATTTAAGATATTCATTCTGGTCATAGATTTACCAGAAAGAGTCACTTTTTATTCCCATACCTATTTACTTCTCTGAGGCAGAAATGTTTACTCTACATGTGGAAAAAAGAAAAAGAAAAGGAAAGTGTTAGAAAGAAGGCAGTTCTGTGGGTTTTTGAAACAGTTGATTCAACTTCGTGTGGTTCAGCCCATTATTTGTTGTTATTGATGTGGGGCTTGAACTCTGGTCCTGGGTGCTGTCCCTCAGCTCTTCAGCTCAAGGCGAGCACTCTATCAGTTGAGCCATAGTGCCACTTCCAGTTTTCTGGTGGTTTACTGGAGATAAGAGTCTCACAGACTTTACTGCCCACGCTGGCTTTGAACCAGGATCCTCAGCTCTCATGTCTTCTGAGTAGCTAGGATTAAAGGTGTGAGTCACCAGCACCCAGCCAGACTGTTTATTTTTTAGGCGGGTTATACCCTCACTCCTAATTCCAGCTTAATTTTTTGAATATATTTTCTAACTTCCCTATTACCTTACCCTGCCTATATTATCCCAACTATGGTTTCTTTTGAATTGTTAATAGATTGCAGAAAATTTAGTAGAAATCATATCTTGAATTTGGAGGGTAAGCTCATGCACACATGTTTGCCAGTCCTGGGGATTGAACTCAGGACCTGAGCACTGTCCCTTGATCAAGGCTAACACTCTACCACTTGATTCATAGCTTCACATAGCTTTTTGGTGGTTCATTGGAGATAAAAGTTTTCATGGGCTTTCCTGCCTGGGTTGGCTTTGAACCACAATCCTCATATCTCAGCCTCCTGAGTAGCTAGGATGACAGATGTGAGCCACCAGTACTTGGCTCATATATTGAATTTTCAATGTGAATCTTTTCTCAGGCTGATGAATGGGATTTTCTCCTGCAAAGCTGAAAAGAGACAGTACCTACAACTTCAGATCAGCCCAGCAATTCTGAGTTAATAACTAACCACTCTAGCACACTGTTGCTCGGCAAAGATATCCAGTAGTCAGGGTGAATTAAACACATTTTCCAACACACAATATTTTTGCTTATAATCATCTTTTCACATACAACTCCATCACACATTAGGGAGCACCTGAGAAAACTCAAACAAAGCTGAGGAAAAGAAAAAAAGACAATTACAATTCGGGCACTGATGGCTCACAACAGTAATCCTAGCTACTCAGGAGACTAATATTTGAGGATCATGGTTCAAAGCCAGCCCAGGCTGGAATGTCCTTAAGACTTTTATCTCCAATGTACCACCAAAAAGCCAGAAGTGGAACTGTGGCACAAGGGGTAGTATACTAGCCTTGAGTAGAAAAATTCAGAAATAGTGCCCAGGTCCTGAGTTCAAGCCTCAGGACCAGAACATGCACACACACACACACACACACACACACACACACACACACACACACACACACACACACACACACACACACACACACACACACAAAATGGCTCACCATTTCCTTCCCAAGATACCTGGCTCCAGAAAGCACCACAGCATCACTGTTTGCAGTGCCCATGAGACAATCGACATCCTATAAAAGACAAGTGTTGTGTTTAGTTCAAATGTTTGCTCTTGTATGTAAAGCATGGTTACCTTGACAATGAAGGCCACCCGTATGAAGCACTAAGCACTGTCCCGTATGAAGTTTGCCATGTATGTCAATTCACTTCATCCTGGCAGTAATTAGCTTGAAAGGAAAGCTATGATGCTCTCATTTAACAGAGCAGAAAGTTGAGAATGAAGGAATACAGGATCTTACTCATAAACAGTCCTTAAGATGGTGACAGGCCTGTAGCCTGGGTAAACTAGTTCTGAAATCAAGTTCCAAAAAGAATGTCCTCATTATAATGACCTCACAATTCTAGTTGACCAAGAACTCAGGGAGGGGCAACGATGTGTGCCAGGGGAAGGCAGCAAATGTGATAATCTTGGTGATGGGCTGGACCTATCAGTTGTGAAATAACCAAAAAACAACTTGGAACACATAGGAGTGAATTCAGCAGGAGCATCTGCTCCAGGTCTCAGCAGGAAACAAATGCCCCATGGAAAGCCCAGTACTAGTAGATCATGCCTATTATCCTAGCTATTCAGGCAGCTGAGGTTTGAAGATCAAGATTTGAAGCCAGCCTTGGCAGAAAAGTCTGTAAGACTCTGATCTCCAATTGACCAAAAAGGAAGAAGTGGAGCTCTCTTGAGTAAATCAAAACAAGCAAGAGAGACTCAGAGTCTAAGTACTTGTACACCCCCCCCCACACACACAAATTCAGTTCACTTTTGTGAACCAACTGGAAGAAAGAAGTGATGGGTAGGAGATTAAAGAATAAACAAGGGCCACTGAGCCACATGGAGATTGGCAGCAAAAGAGAGCTGTGGATTCCCCGAGGTCAAAGGAGATGAAAGCTCAGAAGAAGTGCTATCAGAGTCCACAGAGAGTCAGATTTGTGCACCAGGGGCCCTCCATCAGGGGCCACAAAGATGGAACCCACGATGATTACCAGTGTCACACTGAATCAAGAAAGCACTAGAGAAGCGCCTAGGCCTCCTTCCTGCCTCCCACTGACCCAACCCAGCCAAACACATTCAAGTGTAGTAGTTCACTGGCCCCTTTCCATGTGAGACCAACCAGCAAAACTCATCCAGGTGAAGTGTTCTAGAAGGACCAATCTCCCAGGAGAGGAAATGGGTCAGAAGAGCTTCAAAATAGATTTGGAGAAAGCTGAAAACTCAATTATATAAGACAGCTTTGGCCGAGGAATGGTAACCCAGTGGAAACTTTCACTGTAACCTTCACCGTACAATGTGAATGGTTGACACCCGCAGAGAAAGGAGAGGTTCCCCAATGCCCCACTGAGCAGCATCAAGCAGAGAAAATTAAAAGATTCTCTTCATTTGAATGAAGGTCAAGCACATCTCTACCAAATCTGTAGAAGAGTGTGCTGTAGCATACTGCTTTATTTTGTTGTTGTCTTCTCTGGAGGCTGGCACTGGGACGTGAACTCAGGGTCTGGGCTTGTCCCTGAATCTTTTTTGCTTGTTTGTTTGTTTTGCTCAGGGCTACCACTTTTCCACTCGGGCTACATCTCCATTTCTGGCTTTCTGGGGTGATTAATTGGAGATAAAAATCTCATGATGGAGCTGGGAAAGTGGCTCAGTGGTAGAGCGTTTGCCTTGCATGCCTGAAGCCCTGGGTTCAATTCCTCAGCACCACATAAGCAAAAAGAAAAAAGCCGGAAGTGGCACTGTGGCTTAAGTGGTAGAGTGCTATACTTGAGGGACAGCGCACAGCCCAGAGTTCAGGCCCCACCACTGCCCCCCCCCAAAAAAAATTAAACAAAAGAAACCACCAGAAGTGGAGCTGTGACTCAAGTGGTAGAGTGCCAGCCTTGAGCAAAAAATAATTCAGGGACAGTGTCCAGGACTGGTACAAAAAGAAAAAGCATGAAAACAAACAAAAAAACAGCCAATAATAAGCAGAAAGCCCACAAGGGTGAAAACAAAGATGGGATGAATAAATCTTTTCAATGCTAACAAAGCAATTGTTCCCAGAGAAGGATAAATGAGTAGATAAACCTACTGGGAGCTTCTATTCTGGATGCTTGGGTCTCTGCAGAGAACAGAAATTTTAGAAGAAGAAAAAGCAAAGAAAGATGGAAAAGGAAGTAGGAGGCGGGCTTCACTCTGAAGCTTCACCTCTTCCTCTTCCTCCCTGTCACTCTAATGCCTCCAAGTCCATTCATCCCCAGGACCTAGGTTTGCTCAGGTAAGGGATTTGCAGAGAAAGAACTCTCCCATCTCTCCCCTGTTTCTTGTCTGTGCTTTTTGGTGGATTAACTTTGTTGGTCCTGAGTAATAGCCTAAAGTTCATCTGTCATGCAGCCATCAAAGATAAATAAAACCAGGTGCCAATGCCTCACACCTGTAATCCTAGCTACTCAGGAAGCTGAGATCTGAGGGTCGCAGTTCAGAGCCAGCCTAGGCAGGAAAGTCCATGAGATTCTTATCTTCCATAAACCACCAGAAAACCAGACGTGGCACTGTGGCTCAAGTGGTAGAGCACTTGCCTCGAGCTGAAATGCTGAGAGACAGTGTTCAGGTCCAGAGTTCAAGCCCCACAACCGGCCAAAAAAAGAGATAAATAAAAGAGTCCTGTGTGCTGAAAGTAAAAATGTTAAGCAAAAATGGAGGAGGTCTGCACACACCATGAGTGGCCTAATTACTGTTGTGTTAAAATACTGGGGGGAAAAGAATTTATTAGATTCATCCAAATAAAATGTTGAAGTAAGCACTCAGGAATCTTAAGAACGATCATCTCTGAGGTAAATGAGACGCCATGACATAGAGATGCAGAGAAAGCCTTGTCTTTTGTGCCAGTACTAGGATTTGAACTCAGGACCTTGCACTTGCTCTTGGCTTTTTTGTTTCTTTTGCTCAAGTTGGCAGTCTACCACTTGAGCCACAGGGCCACTTCATATTATATAAAAAATGCCTACTCTGTCTGTGGTGGAGGCTGTGTGACTCTGATACAGTCACAAACCTTATCTGGGCCTCATGTACTTACTTCTAAGGTAAAATGATTGCCTCCATCAGGTGTTATAAATGATTGGGCCATCAAGTATTAAAATGGCTAGACAGGTCAAGAGGACTGGAAATAGAGAGTTCTGGGCAAGTGCAAAGCAAGGTGTATACACATTCATGTGCACACACACCTATGCATACACATGCACACACACACACACACACACACACACACACACACACACACACACACACACACACACACACACCTGACACTGGCGGACAGAAATTTCTCTGTATCCAATCACAGGCCTCCTGGGAATTAGCCTCAGAGACCATTACCACCTAGTGGGTGCTGAAGTATGTTCTCATTAGACTCAACATGTTATTTAGTTAATTAAATGCTCTCCTTTTGATGACATTAATTAGACCTATTGCTAATTCCTCAGAAACCAAAATCAAAACAAAAAGGGAAAACTTTGCTTCTATCCCAAGAAGGCTCAGTAGAGCAAAAGAAAAGTCATTCTCTCTCTCTTTAGCTTTGTCTCTGTCTCTATCTTTCTCTCTGTCTCTGTCTTTCTGTCTGTCTGTCTGTCTCCCTCTGTCTCTGTCTCTGTCTCTGTCTCTGTCTCTGTCTCTGTCTCTGTCTCTGTCTCTGTCTCTCTCTCTCTCTCTCTCTCTCTCTCTCTTTCAGACAGAATTAGTTCAAATGGGGCCAGAGTGAGGTGCTAGTGGCTCACACCTGTAATCCTTGCTACTCAGGAGGTGTAGATCTGAAGATCACAGTTCAAAGAACAGCCCAGGCAGGAGAGTCTGTAAGACTCTTATCTCTCAATTAATCACACACAAAAAAACCCTGCAGAAGGGAAGCATATGGCTCAAGTGGTAGAGTACTGAACTTTGAATGAAAAAGCTAAGGGACAGTGCCTAGGCCCTGAGTTCAAGCCCCAGGATTTATACACACAAACACACAC
Source organism: Dipodomys merriami (assembly GCF_024711535.1). Taxonomy (NCBI): domain Eukaryota; kingdom Metazoa; phylum Chordata; class Mammalia; order Rodentia; family Heteromyidae; genus Dipodomys; species Dipodomys merriami. The sequence continues at coordinate 601,739 of NW_027204104.1, forward strand.
AGTTCAAATAATACTTGAAGCAAATTAAACTTCACGCAGTCATTTTTCCTGTGAAGATGTGATAAGGTGTTTTCACTGAGATGAATATGGCATTCTGTGTAGTATTTTAGAAGTTGCAATGGAATGAAATACGATTTCTCTCTGAAGGAACTACAGATCTAAGATCTAAGAGTTAAAATGATGGCCAAGCATTGAAAACAAAAGGACAAACCTGAGGCAAACCCAAGGCTAGACAGACTTGACACAAGGTTCCCATGAAGAACCAATTTGCAGACACAAGTGGCCAAGTCTACAAGACAAATTTTCTTGTGTGTATGTGCTAGTACTGGGACTTGAACTCAAGCCCTCCAACTCCATTTGGCTGTTTTGCTCCAGGCTGTCAGTCTACTGCTTGAGCCATACTTCCACTTCTGGCTTTTGAGTGGTTCGTTGGAGATGAGTCTCATGGACTTTTCTACCAAAGCTGGTTTGGAAACCGTAATCCTCAGGTCTCAGATTCCTGAGTAGCTAGGATGACAGGTGTGAGCCCCAAGAAGATAAGGAAGGCTGGAAGATAATTCATTGAAAGAGGGAAGGAAGACCTGTCTCTCTTGCTTGGTAATCTTGAGTAAAAGATCCCTTAAAAGGACCAAGTGAGCCCTCAAAGAGATTCAGTCCTGATGCTAACAAAACCAACATGGAAGCAACATTTGAGATTCTAGTCCACCAGGTCTTTCTGCACAGAAGAACCGAGATCTGAGTGTTCAAAGCCACCATGGATGGTGTGGGGACAATGTTATCATTTAATGGAAGACGTGTTGGAGACTGCAAACAGGAACAAGTCACACAGGATCCAGCAACCTCTGGCTCACAGAGGAGAAGGGTCAGCATCACGGACAGGGCCCTGTGCTCTGCAGCTTGACATCCACCTGCTGCCATCTGCCAACACTGCCCTCCACAGCTGACTCCTATTTGCTTAGAGTTTCCAGAAGAGTCCTAATTCTCAGCAAAGGAACCAAATGGGACAGCTAGTCTGTATCCTAGCAACACAGGAGGCTGAGATGTAAGGATCTCAGTTCAAAGCCAATCCAGAGCAGGAAAGCCCATGAGATCCTGATCTCCAATAAACTACTCCAAAAAATCTCAGAATTAGAGCTGTGGCTCAAGTGGTAGAGGACTAGCCTTGAGCACACACAGGTTCAAAGACAGCTCCTGGCCCTGAGTTCAAGCCCCAGGACTGGCAAAAAAAAAAAGACTAGTTTCATTTTCCAGAGGCTATTATTATCAACCCTATCTCCATCCCAGTTGCAGCAAAAATATAGAAGAAAAAACCCGATTCCATTAGTATCAAGAAATCTACATTACAACACCAGATATGTCATAGAATTTCTGTATATTTGGGTGGGAGAGGCAATCACTACTTTTTTAAGTCTCAATTTAATCCTCTAGGAAGCCATTGGAGTTTGGAGTGGGGGTGTGTAGTACAGTGACATTTTTCTACCTTAGTATCATAGTCTTTTATGGTTCTGTACAGTGAGATTCCTCTAAAATTCTAATGAGACCTGGAGGCGGTCTCATCAAAGTTATCAATTGGGAAGACAATGATCATCTAGGCAGGTTGTCACAGAAGAATTTCATCAGCCTAATAATTCATGGGTCAATTCCAGTATTTGTATTTACCTTGGGTGATCAAAAGTACAATAAGACTTTTAATGCTGAGCCGGGTGCTGGTGGCTCACGCCTGTAATCCTAGCTACTCAGGAGGCTGAGATCTGAGGATCGCGGTTCAAAGCCAGCCCGGGCCGAGAGACCTTGAGACTCCTATCTCCAATAAACCACCAGAAAACCGGAAGTGGCACTGTAGCTCAAGTGGTAGAGCGCTCGCCTTGAGCTGAAGAGCTGAAGGACAGAGCCCAGGCCCAGAGTTCAAGCCCCACGGCCGACCAAAAAAAATAAAATAAAAGACTTTTAATGCTGAGAAATCCTGATATTGAGTACCTGGATCAAGCCATACCTGAAGACAAAATAGTCTAGATTTTATCATTACATGTGTCAGTCAACTTCCCTCCCCCTGCTTTTAACTTCTGTGGGTTTAAAAGTTCCCCATTCTTGATTAATACTGCTGCTTTCCAGTTGTTTGTAACTGTGCCATCCATCCAGAAAAGAAAATTGCTTCCTCAGCCTAGATCTGGATTTAGATGTTTTTCGCAGGTTTTCGTTTCTATAGGTCAAGAGACACAACGTGGTCTATGTCAAGAACCTACAAGTCTGGATTGCAGAACTGAGATGACCTTTGGGAGAGTCACACTGAGCAGTTCTAATGAGCAAGTGCTCTTTCCTCACAGGTTTAATGGAAGAAAGCTGTTTCTGCATCCCATAATATAGCATTGTGGAAGTTGGCAGAGAGGCCTCTCTGCCAGCTGATCAACAGACAGACAGACAGACAGACAGACATCTCAGAGAGGTGCCGATGGAAGGTTGTGGACAACAGATAGTTGGAGAGGAGGGACAGCCATCAACCGAAGGCCTACTGTGTGCTGCCCATCCACACAATGATCCTGACTATGCAGCGGGCTCATTCACAAACTGTAAAGGTGACGTTCAAAGTCAGAGATATCAAGTAATTTCCCAAAGTCAATGGTTAAGTCTGCATCCGATGAGCATTCTGCCATTCAAGCCACTTTCCTCTATGAATGAAAATAACTCTTCTTATAATTCCCTTCCTTCCTTCTTTCTTTCTTTCTTTCTTTCTTTCTTTCTTCCTTTCTTTCTTTCTTTCTTTCTTTCTTTCTTTCTTTCTTTCTTTCTTTCTTTCTTTCTTTCTTTCTTTCTTTCTTTCTTTCCTTCCTTCCTTCCTTCCTTCCTTCCTTCCTTCCTTCCTTCCTTTTTTCCTTTCTTTTTCCCTTCCCCCCTTTTCTCTTTTCTTTTGTCAGTTTCAGGGCTTGAACTAAGGGCCTAAGTTCTGTCCCTGAGCTCTTTTGCTCAAGGTTAGCACTCTACCACTTTGAGCCACAGATACACTTCCTTTTGCTGGTGGTTCATTGGAGATAAGAGTCTTATTGGCTATCTTGCCTGGGCTGTCTTTGAACCTCGATACTCAGATCTCAGCCATCTGAGTAGCTAGGATGAGAAGCATGAGACACCAGCATCCAGCCAAACTGTTATTATTACACCTCTCAAACATAACTGTGTCAAAAGAGTGCCTTCCAAATTGTACCTCACCTTTGCAGCTCAGATGGTTTGGCTATGCTTTAGATAAATACCCATGGCCCTATGGATTTGGACCAGCCAGAGTTGGAACTTCCATGTCTTTCCACACTGCACTAATTATCCCCAGCAATATTTACTGTTTATCTATCTTCAAATTTTAATGACAGAGAATGCCTGCCCCCATTGTGATTTAAGGCACAAACACTCCCCTTGAAAAACATTCTGATCAACTTAATACTGCCCAGAGTAATGCTTAGATGCTTTTTTGGCAGAACTGAGATTTGAACTCAGGGTCTTGCATTTGACAGGCAGGTACTCTATCACTTGAGTCACACCTCCAACTCTGGTACACAGATTCCTAAAAGGTTCACCTCTTCATTCCTTTCAGGTTTTCGGTAGAAAGCAATCACTACTTCTTAATTTATTCTTTTTTTTTTTTTTTTGTCTGTGTGTGCCACTATTGGGGCTTGAACTTGGAACTTGAGCATTGACCCTGAGGGTATTTTTTGCTCAACGTTGGCATGCTACCATTTGCGCCAAAGCTCTGCATCCAGTTTTCTTCTGGTTCATTAGAGAAAAGAGTCTTACAGACTTTCCTGCCTGGGATGTCTTTAAACTATGATCATAAAATCTCAGCCTCCTGAACAGCTAGGTTACAGGTGTGAGCTACTGGTGCCTAAGTATGTTCTTATAATAAGAAATTCTAGGCTGGAAGCTAGGGGCTCATGCCTGTAATCCTAGCTTCTCAGGAGGCTGAGATCTGAGAATCGTGGTTTAGAGCCAGCCCAGGAAGGAAAGTCCTTGAGACTCTTATCTTCAATGAACCAGCAGAAAACCAGAGTGTTGCTGTGGCTCTAAGTGGTAGAGTGCTAGCTAGCCTTGAACAAAAGAGCTTAGAGACAGAGCCTGGGCCTTGAGTTCAAGCCCCTTCACTGACCGCCCCCCCAAAAAAAAAAAGAGAAAAAGAAAGGAAGGAAGGAAGGAAGGAAGGAAGGAAGGAAGAAAGGAAGGAAGGAAGGAAGGAAGGGAGAGAGAAAGAAAGATGGAAGGAAGGGAAGGGTAGGGAAGGGAAGGGAGTTAGGGAGGGAGGAAGGAAGCAAGCAAGCTAGGAAGTTTTCACATAGGTTCTGAAGCCTCTCCTGTTCTTGTCTCTGCTCTGGGATTGCACTCTATTTCTCTGAACCAGAGGAATGCCTATTCTCTCCTCTCCTATTCTCCTCTCTGCTTCTGCTCTCCTTGGATTTAGGAGTATTTCTGGAGTGTTCTCTGCCCCTGGCTGAGCAGGTCAACACAGCCCTCTGCTTTCTCAAGGTGATCTCAACCCCGCAGTGCCTCAGATTAAGAAAGGAGAAGATGAAAGAACAGAGGCACCTCTCAGTAGCTCAGATTCCCTATCAGAAGGGGATGGGGTTTAGACTACACAAGGCCAAAGGCCCTCACTTGCTCTCCCAGGCTCTCCCATGACTATCACCACACCTAGCTATTCACTCATAAAAACTTGGCAGTCAAGAATGATGCATGGTGGGAGAAGTAGATGTTTACCTGGGCTTTGGGCTGGTCTTGTCCTCCCAGGAAGGCCACATGGAGGGCCACATCTCTCACCTCACAGAAGAACATGATGGCGTCCTTCCTGGAGCAGCATTTCGAGCTCCTCTACTCTCATCTCTAGTGTGAGCAAGCCAGAAGAAGGGCTTTCTTTAGAGGCTGGCTAGCAGAGGCCTTGCTTCCATCATATCCTAGATCTTGGCAAAGCCATTACTCCAAAGACAATGTTCTATGTCCCATCTTACAGTCCATAAGTCTATTTATAGGTAAGAATAGAAATGAATATTATCTTCTGCGAACCGTGGCTTATGTCTGTCATCCTAGATACTCAGGAAGATGAGGTCTGAGGTTCCTGGTTCAAAACCAGACCAGGCAGGAAAGTCTGTGAGACTCTTATGTCCATTGAACCACCAAAAGAGCCAGAAGTGGAACTGTGGTTCAAGTGGTAGAATGCAAGCCTTGAGTGAGGAAGCTCAGGGTCATTATCTAGGGCATGAGTTCAAGTCCTCATACTAGAAGCAATATAGATAGATAGATAGATAGATAGATAGATAGATAGATAGATAGATAGATAGATAGATAGATAGACAGACAGACAGACAGACAGACAGACAACAGACAGACAGACAGACAGACAGACAGACAGACAGACAGACAGACAGGCAGGCAGATAGATAGATAGATAGATAGATAGATAGATAGATAGATAGATAGATAGATAGATAGATAGATAGATAGATAGATAGATAGATAGATAGATAGATAGATAGATAGATAGATAGATAGATAGATAGATAGATAGATAGATGAAAAATTGAAAATTAGAGATAGACATTGTAACCTGGCATGTACTTCCTTTGCAGTTCACTCTTCATTCTGGCAATAGGGAGTGATTGAATACTTAGGAGGAAGGAAGGGAGGATGCTGTAGAAACTGGAGTCTGGCAACCATGCTCAGCTTATGACTGGAAGGTGCATGGAGACCAGAGGCAAAGAAGCAGGCAGGAGGTTGCCTCATCTTCTCTCCCAGGACTCTGTAACAAGGCATTGATTTAAGGCAGCACATAGCTGCCACTGTTGGGAGAAAACAGAGGGGGAAAAACAGATGTGAGAGAATTCCAAATTCTTTCTTCAGATTTTTTTAAGTGGGCTAAAATTTAATGTGAGCGTTAGGCACTGGTGGCTCACACCTGTAATCCTAACTACTCAAGAGACTGAGACCTGAGGACCATGGTTCCAAGCTAATACTGGCAGGAAAGTTTGTGAGACTCACTTATCTCAGATTCACAACCCAAAAGGTGAGAAGTGGAGCTGTGGCAAGCACTAGCCTTGAGTTAAAAAAATGAAGGGATAAGGCGCAGGCTTTGAGTTCAAGCCCTGAGACTGGCACACAGAAAGAAAGATGATGAGGAGGAACAAGAGAAGGAGAAGAAAATGAGGAGGAAGAGGAGGAGGAGAAGACAAAAGAGGGGAAGAAGGAGCAGGGAGTAAGAGAGAAGAGGAAGGAGAGAAAGGTGGGATGAGGAGGGGGGAGGAGAAAGAAGGAGGAGGAGGAGAAGGAAGAAGGAGGAAGGAGAAAGAAGGAAAGAAGAGAAAGGAAACAGGAAGAGGAAGGAGGAGGAGGAAGAGAAAATGAGGAAGAGGAAAAACAAAGAAGGAAGGAAAGAATGAAGGAGGGATGGGAGAAGGGAGGGAAGGGAAGGAAGAAAAGCTAGGAAGGGAAGGAGGGAGGAAAGGAAGAAAGGAAGAGAGGAAGGGAGGGAGCTATGAAGGGGGAAGGGAGGAAGGGAAGAAAGGAAGAAAGGGAGGAGAATGCTTTGTCTCATTTTCTTTACTAGACCCACTATAAATCAACAATCAGTGTTGTGGGGCTGATCTGTGACCCTACAGTCTGGCAGGAGCGCCTCCTCTCTGTCATGAGAAGACCCTGTAGGATGTCAAATCTTCTGCTAATAAAGGTAGAAATCCAGCTTGCAGGTTTCTACCCTAGGGGAGCTGTGCATGGTGCAGTCCCTCTGTCTCACAGCTTCAGACTCAGCCTGAGTGTTATTACTGCCCATATATTTACCTTCCCATAGGGTCAATGTGCTGATGGAGGTGGTTTTGCAGGGCTGTGGAAACCCCATTTATACTTCACATGATGATAGAGATGAGGAGACCTCCTAAGAGCATGCACGCTACTATCATTACCTGAAGAACTCAATAAATGCTTTGCACCACTTGGAGGGAAGGCAAGGACTATAAAACTCACCCCACAGCTCAGCCATCAAGGTTTCAAAAATGAGTGTGGGGTCACAAAAGAAGGTTGAGAAAGGCCTGACTTTTGTACTCCTCACTTTCACTCAATATCCCCTAATAGCTCAATCCCTTCATAAAGAGAATTCCAACAAGTAAGAGCTAATTCAGAGATTAGAACCATGATTGCATCTATTATTGTTTTTATTTTGTGCTTGTCCTGGGGCTTGAACTCAGGGCCTGGCTAATATCCTTGGTCATGTTTTTTTGTTTTGTTTTCTTTCCTTTTTGGTGAATCATGGGTCTTGAACTCAGGGCCTGGATGCTGTCTCTAAGCTCTTTTTGCTCAAGGCTAGCGCTCTACCACTTTGTGACACAGCACCACTTCCAGTTTTGTGGTGGTTCATGAATCCCATCGACTTTCTTACCAGGGCTGGCTTTGAACTGCAATCCTCAGATCTCAGCCTCCTCAGTAGCTAGAATTACAAGCATAAGCCCCCAGGGCATGGCTGACCAACATAATTTTGAAGACCTGAGTTCTGTCCATTTCATTTCCATATAACTAACCTTAGTCTGGTGTCTAATTCCATGTGATTCCTAAGTAAAATACAAATTAGAATTCATAACAGCTTATGCTGTTAGCTCCAGGCTATATATTTGGAAAGCTGGCTTCATGAATCTTTTTATCCTAGAACTCAGAAATCACAATGATGGCCTGGAAATAATAACAAGATACAGAGGACAAGCTGACACTTTTGTTCACAGTGTGTTTAATTCTATTCAGGAGAATGGGATAAAAATCCTAGAAAAAGCCACGCACCGGTGGCTCATGCCTATAACCCTAACTACTGAGGAGGCAGAGATCTGAGGATCATGATTCAAAACCAGCCCAGGCAAGAAAGTCTGTGAGACTCTTATCTCCAATAAACCACTAGAAAAACAGGAAGTGGTGCTGTGGTTCAAGTGGTAGAGTGCTAGCCTTAAGCTGAAGAGTACAAGGACAGCACCCAAGCCCAGAGTTAAGGACCCATGACTGGCAAAAAAAAAAAAAAATCCTAGCCATCATCCCTTCTCCCTCTATCTAAAGTTCCTGGCCTGTTTCCTGGTCCTCATGTGATTTCACATGGTAGTTCTTAATCTACCTGCTTAGTACTCAGAATGTTTTATATCAGAGATGCAGAAAGTGAGATCGCTGTGGTATGAGTGCACACACACACACACACACACACACACACACACACACACACACACACACACGAGTTCACACGCTGAACACATAATCCCCATCCTCTCAGTGTTAGAAGGTGGTGACTTGGGGAGGTGTTTATGCCAGGAAGGCCATGACCTTGTGGAGAGATTAATGCTGTCAGAAAGGAATCTAAGGGGAGTCTGACCCCTGGTGTCCATGTTCAGCAAGTGTCCATCTCCTTCCAGAAGATGCTGTGTTCCAAGCACCATGTTGGAAGCCAACTGTAGCATCATCTGACAATTGAGCCTCTGACAACTGGGCCATGAACTAATCTCCATTTTCAAGGCAACAAAACACAAGTTTCTCTTGTTAATATAGTGTCTAGCTTCTGGTATTTTGTTATAGTCATACCAATGGACTAAGACGACAAAGATGGGTCCCAGAGCCATGGGGTACACTGTGGAGGCTTTCCTAAATATCTAACAATGTGCAAGTGGATTTGGAGCTGGATACAGGGCCCAAGCTATTAGGCACTGGGTTCTGCGAGAATAAAGTGGTAGGGAGGGAAAACAAATGTGTTCTCAGCAGATGTAGTCAGGACTTAAAATCAGCTGAAATGGACCCTCAGTTAGACATCCTGAGCAAAGTGTGAGAAAGAAACAAGAGGAAAGGCCAGCCTTGCTGTGAACTTGCAACGATGCTGGGTGAATTCTGTCCCTCTCCTCGGATGCTGTAGAAGGCAGAATGTGTGGGGTAATGCTCTGGAATCAGGCAGGAGAAATCTCTCCAGGCAGCAAAGGTTCAGGAACCTATGTGGCTTCTCTGAACAGCTTCTTGTAAAATGCAAGAAGAGAGGAATTATCAAATGATCTGAAGCCCAGAATTTACACTCAGGAGGGAATGAGCATGGAAAGATCTGGAAAGTTCAGAGACAGTCCATGTAAAGAGTCATAAAAGCATGTTCAAGCTGAGCACTAGTGGCTCATACTTGTAATCCTAGCTACTCAGGGATGCTGAGATCTGAGGATCACAGTTCAAAGCAAGTCTGGGTATACAAATCTATGAGACTCTTAGCTTCATCTAATCAGCCAAAAAGCAAAGCCAGAAGTGGAGATGTGGAAGTGGCGCTGTAGCTCAAGTCGTAGAGTGCTAGCCTCGAGCTGAAGAGCTGAGGGACAGCACCCAGGCCCGAGTTCAAGCCCCACGACTGACAAAAAAAAATTGCTTCAGAAGTGGAGATGTGGCCCAAGTGTTAGAGCACCAGTCCTGATCATAAAAGCTAAACAAGAGCTCAAAGTCCTCAATTCAAGTCTTAGTACCCATGCAAAGAGCCAGAAAGGGGGGTGTGGCTCCAGTGCCAGAGCACCAGCCTTGAGCGAAACAGCTAAATGAGAGCACAAAGTCTTGAGTTCAAGCCCCAAGACCAGCATGCACACATGCGTGGATACAAGTGTGCGTGCACACACACACACACACACACACACACACACATACACATACATACACAAAGTGTGCTGAGAAAAGCAAAGTTGTAACCAAGTAACCATATGGAGATTAGCAAAAGATAGAAACAAGCTTCTAGAAGGCATGCCAGAGATTTCTAGGGTTACCTATCCCCTCACAGGCTCAGAGTACCTGTGGGACCTACTGGGCTCATTACCCAGAGTATTTCTAGTTTCTGATCCCCACTTTCTGCCACAGAACTCCTCTGCCATACCCCCAGCTCTGGCTCCAAGGGCCAAGATTTGCCTCAGGCCACCACAATGCAAGCCTTGTTTGTAAAATGTCCACATACAGTGAATTCCAAGGCAATCTGAAGGTAGGAGCTATGGAGGCATGGCTTCCTCTGGCCAGATTTCAAAGGATGCTTGCAAAAGCCTTGAGGACCAGGCAGGGTCCTACTTCAGGGACAGAGCTGCTATAGAGAGCAGGCTGTGACAATGGAGTCTTATCAAGATCTCTGCTAGGACAATATTGAGAGGACTGATGGAAAACCGGCTACACACACACACACACACACACACACACACACACACACACACACACACACACACACACAAGCATAGAGCTTCAATGTACAGCCTCAACCTAAAGAAGTCATAGGCATGAAATTTCAGCATGAGCAGAAACTTGAGCATGACCAAGGAAAGTCTTCCTGAGGCCTTGAGTGTCCATGAAATGGAATTTCATTAAGATGACTCATCTCCAGCCTTGAGATTTAATGTTGCTTACTCTGTTGGATTTGGGAGACTTAATGGCTATTCCTTTCTTCTGTTCTATGTAGCCCTCTAGAAATGGGGATGTCTATTCTATGCCAATCCGCCGTTGTGTTTTAGAAATATACATTGGGTTCCGCTGGCATACAACCTCAGAAGGAGCATGATTTAAAGCTGGTCTGTATGTGACTTAGGTCATACTAGGGATTTTAGACTTTAAAGTTGATGCTGGAATAAGTGGCGAAATTTACTTTTTTGTGGGTGGAGGGATAGGGAATACTAGGATGAAGTTAATGTATCTATTTTGTTTTCTTGGGGGGTTTTTTTTGGTCATGGGGCATGAACTCTAGGTCCAGACACTGTCCCTCAGCTCTTCAGCTCAAGGCAAGCACTTTATCACTTGAGCCACAGCACCACTTTTGGTTTTCTGGTGGTTAATTGGAGATAAGAATCTCATGGACTTTCCTGCCTGCGCTGCCTTTGAACCATGATCCTCAGATCTCAGCTTTCTGAGTAGCCAGGATTGCAAGTGTGAGCCACTGGAGCCAGGTGAGTTAATGTGTTTTGCAAGTAGAAAAGACATGGTTTAGGGGCACACATGAGTGCCATTGTATGAATGTCTGCCTTACAAAATATGTGTCTCCCTCTACCCTCCCCAGTGCAAGGGTGGGGGGGAGAGGAGGCCGTCACCTGTTAGGAACCATTTGACCATAAAGGCTGCCATTATTAAGGGACATGACAGAGTAGAAAGTTATATGCTAGACAAAGAGACAGTCTAAGATTGAGGATTCATTTTAGCACTTTATTGTCCAACATTGAAATTAATATTTTATGTTTGTTTAACTTCATTTAGAGATATAATTGATTGCTGGCCACTAATATCTCATTTCTGTAATCCTAGCTACTCAAGAGGCTGAGACCTCTTGCTGTTCAAAGCCAGTCTGGACAGAAAAGACTGTGCAATTCTTATCTCCAATTAACCAGTAAAAAAAGGGCCAGAAGTGAGGCTGTGGCTCAAGTGGTAGAGCACCAGCTTTGTGAGTAAAAGACAAAGGACAGTGCCCAGGTCCTGAGTTCAAGTCCCATAACTGGCACCAGGAATAAACAAATTTTTTAAATGTCTTAAATATATAGTGATAGAAAAGCAAGAGGACAAGAGTGGGAAAAGAAAGAGGACAAGGCCAATGGGACTGGAGAAGAACATAGAGATTGCTAAGCATGAACTCCATTGTTTGAATGGGCAAACAAACAGCCAGGAGACAGAAACAAGGTCACAGAGCTGATGGAGATTCTAGTCTAGCCCATGCTGTCTCCCGTCTCAGTGCAACTGCATTATGGTCAGTTACAGTGCAACCCTGCTGTGCTCAGGACAGGCAGCAAGCCCTACCTCTTCTGTGTACATGCAGACTTCCAGGTTGTGTAGGTTAAGGACCTGGATGGTAAAGTGGATTTTCAGTTCCTGGGTGTCTGGAAAGGAACTCACCAAGGCTAAGTTTATTTCTGCAGAAGAATGCACCATCAGTCAAAAAGCTGGCAAGCAACCGCACAGAGCAGGCAGGCTGGCTGCTCCCTTTTTATCCCAGATCCAGGAGGCCCCACCCCTCTGCTCCCATTGGCTGAGCTCAGGCTCATAATGTGGAAAGAGAAGTAGATGTAATTAAAATTCAAGGAGCTTCTCAGGTGCTGAGGAAAAGGAAGTTTGTAAGGAAAGTGTACATAACAAGGGCCAAGCCACCTGGCCAAAGCAGGGACACTTCAGAAAAAACACCTGTAAACCTAGCTACTCAGGAGGCTGAGATCTGAGGATCACAGTTCAAAGCAAGCCTGGACAGGAAAGTCCATGAGAATCTTTATCTCTAATAAACCACCAGAAAACCAGAAGTGGCGTTATGGCTCAAGTGGTAGAGCTCTCGCCTTGAGCTGAAGAGCTCAGAGACAGCACCCAGGCTCAGAGTTAAAGACCCATAGTGGACAAAATGGAAAAAGAAAAGAAAAATCGCTCAATATTAACAGAAATGAAGAAAACTCCTTTGATAGAAAAGACTTTTTCTCACATTAGTGCTAATAGCACATGTCTCTAATTCTAGCCACTCAAGAGGCTGAGATCTGAGGATCAAGGTTGAAAACCAGCCAGGGCAGACAAATCCATGGAAAATTTCTCTCTAATTAACCAGAAAAAGGTCAAAATTGGAGGGGTCAGTCGAATGGTGGGTAAAGCACTAGTCTAGAGCAAAACAAGCTAAGCAAGAGCATGAGGTTCAGAGTTCAAGCCTTATTGCCAGCCTAAGCATATTTCTATGTCTGCACATTTAATAGATCTTTGGAGGAGAGAAGGGTGAAGGGCAAAGTCTGAGTTGCAAGTAGCCTGCTTCATGCTTTAACAAAGCCTGGTCCTTGGTCCTATGTGTGTGGATGTCCTTGAGCTGCAGGATGAAGTGGGCCACAATGGTCACCTGTGTGTACAGACGTGTGGTGCACGCCATAGGAACTGCATTGCTTCTGCCCTTCTACGTGATGTCTCTGCATTTCCAAAAGATCAGAAACAAAGGGAAGATGACAGGAGCAGAGAGAGAGAGAGAGAGAGAGAGAGAGAGAGAGAGAGAGAGAGAGAGAGAGAGAGAGAGAGAGAGAGAGAGAGGAAGAGCGAGCACTGCAGAAACAATGCCTGAGATGCAGAACATTAAAAGGCAAGTCATATAAACCAGCAAACCTGCACCACCACAGCCATAAAACACCCACGCCTGCCATCATACACAGCCATGCGCCCCACCTGGCCGCACTGCTCCAAATTCTGAACCAGGCTGTTCTAGAGCCCATGTTATAGTTCCATGGAGAGTGTGAACCCATACTTAGCCAGAACCTGATTGCTTTCCTCCTCCTCCTCCTCCCCTCCCTCCTCCTGCCACCCAGGGTAGGCCCCACATGCTGAGATGGGAAGGAAAGAGGAAAGCAGCCTTGGTCTGTCACCTTTATGATTTTCCTAGACAACAGGACAACAGCACTTGGAATTTCCTACCATCCATCTATCCTCTCTACCAACCACCTTCTCCCACCTGGGCCACATCCCTTCTCACATGGCCAGGGCCTCCTCTGCCCACGAGCTGCTCCTCCCAGGTGCACTGCTATTTCTTCGGTCCTGACTCTTCTGCAGCTCCTTTCCCCAGCAGCTACCACAACCAAACAGCACCCAGAAGACCTGGTTTTACTTAGCACTTAGGGACTGTCGTGAGCACCTTGCTGAGGGCTACACCTGCACTGCCTTCAGTAATGTATGACAGGTACTATGGTTCCAGTGCTGTAGCATTGACAATCAGTAAACCAAGACAGCTAGAAGGAGATCGAGGCGTGTAAGTGAATGGTCAGACTCTGTTCCCTTTTGTGCAGGTTTGCATTTTAACCAGAATCACAATTATCTTCTTTGGGGAAAAATAAATAAATAAGTAAATAAATCTTATGGTGGAATTTTTAATTTATACTAGTGAACTGACAAGGATCTATTGACCAAAGGGATCTCTCTGGGCTCCTTGAAAGCAGTGCTAGAACCATCTGAGCCCCAGGAAATATCTACTTCTTGCTGAATGGAGCCCCTGAACATCATCCTACAAAATTAAATTGGCCAAGATCCATTTGATCTTACAGAAACTGTTCTGGTTCCATTCATGGGGGTTGCAAGGTCAGCCATCCATTGTGGATCTAGAAGGGTCTAGAAGGTCTTTATCACAGGAATGTTATGAAGTGAGGAGTGGACATGAGGTGGTGGAATGGAGGGGTGTGGAACAGGTGACATGAAGGGCAGGCAGGCTCAGCCACTGGCTGGTTGTGTGTGTCACACTAAGCGAATGGCCTCACTCAATGAAACCTCTTTGCTTTCTCTGAAAAATTGGGAATCATAATGGTCTCCTCCCTCTGGAGGAGTCATGAGCATTGAACGAACTAGTGACTGAGAGTATGAGAACACCTTTTTGAAATTGTAAGGTTATATGTATATGTGTGTGTTTCTGAAGTGTATAGAGTTATTAAATTTTTTTGTCGGTCATGGGGCTTGAACTCTGTGCCTGGGTGCTGTCCCTCAGCTCTTCAGTTAAAGTCTAGCACTTACCACTTGAGCCACAGCCACTCTGGATTTTCTGGTGGTTAATTGGAGACAAGAGTCACGGACATTCCTGCTTTGACTGTCTTCAAACTGTGATCTTCAGATCTCAGCCTCCTGAGTAGCTAGGATTATAGTGGTGCCTGGCAGAAAATAAGTTTGTTTGTTTAAGAAAAGCATTTGCTCCTTTAGCCTAGAAATTCTAGCACTAAGAAATCACCCTGTAGAAAGAATCACATGTGCTTTCATTACTGAGCTACCACTGTGCTATTTCAGATCCTTTTTAAAAGGCAAAAAAAATAAAACAACAAAAACTAACCTGGAAACATTATAAACTGTCCAACTAGATAAATATATCATGGAGCTAGCTGGGTGCCTGTGGCTCATGCCTGTTTTCTGAGCTACTCAAGAGGGTAAGAAGTAAGACTCATAGTTCCAAGCTAGCCAGAGCAGAAAAGTTCTTGAGGCTTTTATCTCCAATTAATCACCAAAAAGCCAGATGTATAGCTCTGGCTTGAGTTGTGCTATGCCAGAATTGAGCAGAACAGTCAAGCAAAAGCTCATTCTCTGAGTTAAAGCCCTACTACCAGCACACACACACACACACATGCACCCACATACACGAAAGAAAGACCCATGACCAGCAAAAAAAAAAAAAAAAAAAAAGAAGAAGAATCTCAGATTTGTCTGTCAGGGCTGGTTTTGAACCTTGATCCTCAGACCTCAGCTTCCTAAGTAGCTGGGATTACAGGTGTGAGCCAGCGGCACCTGGCCTAAACGTCCATCTTTCTTTTTCTATCATTTTTGTCAGTTGTGAGGTTTGAACTTACAGCCTGAGTTCTGTACCTGAGCTTTTAGTCTCAAGTCTAGCACTCTACCACTTGAGCCACAGCTCCACTTCCAGTTTTCTAGTGGTTAATTGGAGATAAGAGTCTCGTTGATTTTCCTGCCTGGTTTCCAACCACAATCCTCAGATCCTTAGTCTTCTGAGTAACTAGGATTATAGGTGGGAGCCACCATTGCCTAGCCTAAACGTGTTTTTGTTGTTGTTGGTGGTGGTGGTCATGGGGCTTGAACTCTGGGCCTGGACTCTGTACCTGAGCTCTTCAGCTCACAGCAAATGCTCTACCACTTGGGCCACAGTGCCACTTATGGATTTTTGCTGATTAATTGTAGATAAGAGTCTCTTGGACTTTCCTTCCTGGGGTGGCTTTGAATCATGATCCTCAGATCTCAGCCTACTGAGTAGCTAAGATTACAGGCATGTGCCCGGCCTAACCATTTCTTAATATGGGTCTTGGTAAAAACTATTCAAAGCCAAGTATGGTGGTATGTGCTGGTAATCAGGAGAATCAGAAGTTCCAGGCCAGTCTGGGCTATATAGTGAGACACTGTTTCAAAATCAAAACAAACATTAAGGAACAGTATATAGGTGAAACTATTCTTGTAGCCATCTTTGGAAAATACACCCAGCCACTTAGCAATGTGGGTTTCAGAGAAAGCACTAGTGATGGCAGCTTCATTTTGCTGTCTGAAGTGTCTGCCTGTTGAGGGGCTTGGATGGTGGTGGTCATGGTGGTGGTGGTGTGAGTTTGTGTGTGTGTGGTGTGTGTGTGTGTGTGTGTGTGTTTGTGTGTGTGTGTGTATGCGTGCGTGCGTGCGTGCATGCACACACTCATGCCAGTCCTGGGGGTTGAACAGAGTCTAGGTGCTGTCCCTGTTTTTTCCACTCAAAGCTGTTACTCTACCACTTGAGCTCCATTTTGCCTTTTTTGGGTTAATTGGAAATGTCACAGACTTTTCTACCTTGGCTGGCTTTAACCTGTGATCCTCATATCTCAGTCTCCTGAGTAGCAAGGTTAATAGATGGGAGCCACCAGCACCTGGCTTCCTCTCCTGTTCTTTGAAACAGGGTCTTGCTATGGAGTTCCAGGTGGCCTGGAACTTATAATTCTCTTGCTTCTGCCTTATGAATGCTGGGATTACAGACACACACCACCTTGCCTGGCTCTCTGTTCAGGAAGACATGTGATAAGCCTACCTGCCTGCCTGCCTGCCTGCCTGCCTGCCTGCCTTCTTTCCTTCCTTCCTTCCTTCCTTCCTTCCTTCCTTCCTTCTTTCCTTCCTTCCTTCCTTCCTTCCTTCCTTCCTTCCTTCTTTCCTTCCTTCCTTCCTTCCTTCCTTCCTTCCTTCTTTCCTTCCTTCCTTCCTTCCTTCCTATCTTCCTTTCTTCCTTTTTTCCTTCTTTCCTTCTCCTTTTACTTGGGGTCTTGTGCTCTTTCTGAGCCTTTTTGCTCAAGGCTGGTGCACTACCACTTGATCCACAGCTCTGCTTCCTCTAGTTTACTGAGTAATTGTGGATAAGTGTCTTTCAGGATTTTTCTGCCCAAGCTGGCTTTGAACTGCGATCCTCAGAGCCCAACCTCCTGAATAGTTAGGATTACAGGTATGAGCCACCAGCATCTCCAGGTTTTCTCAATAATTCATGGACTTGGTTGGAGGGCATTTCTTGGTAAATGTCTTATCTCCGTCCCGTGACCACCATAGCATAATTTTAAAAATTATTCTTTTTGTTTCTTTTCCTTTTTTTTTGTCTGCCCTCAGGCTTGGAGCCAAGGCTTGGGTGCTGTCTCCAGATGTCTTTTGTTCAAGGTGAGCATTCTACCACTTGAGCCACAGTACCACTTCTGGCTTTTTTTTTGGTCAGTTGTGGGGCCTGAAATCTGGGTCTGGGCACTTTCCCTTGAGCTCTTCAGCTCAAGGCTGGCACTCTACCACTTGAGCCATAGCACCATTTCCAGCTTTCTCTGCTTATGTGTTGCTGAAGAATTGAACCCATGTGAGCCACAGCACCACTTCTGGTTTTCTGGAAAATATGAGATAAGAGTCTTATGCACTTTCCTGCCTGGGCTGGCTTTGAACCGTGATCCTCAGATCACAGCCTCCTGAGTAGCTAGGATTACAGGTGTGAGCCACGAGCACCCAGCTTTAATTTGGCTTTTTCAGGTAAGTTCTCATAGTTTTATCCAACTGATCTATGGACCGTGACCCTCCCATTACCTCCTCCCAAATAGCTGGGCTCCACCAGCGATACACCAGAACCTTTCCTAGAGCCCTTATCATTTTAGGTTTCCAATATAAGTTTTTGAAAATAACTGAAGCCCATTTCTTTTAGATGTCTTCTTTAGTTCAAATTTCATACTGTTTACACGAGACTACCCTCAAATTTGCTATGCCGGCCAAGATATTTGTGGTGCCACATAGACAGCTTTCAGGCTATAATCTAAAACATATGATGCACAACGGAATCTATTTCTTCATTGATGTCCTGAGCACAAGCAGACAGGCAAAGCAAATGCCTGACGATGTGCTTTCCCCTCATCTTGTTCCTGCCTGGGTCAGCGTCTGACCTTCAGCATATACAGGCTCCCCACAGTCTGCACAGCAGCATTGCTTCCTGGTCCTGCCTGTGGCCCCTTTGCCATAGCAGAACTAACTTGTAGCTTAAAGTCCAAAACCTGCCCAGGAACTCATCTCATAGAGGAGTTACCAGTAGGAGTCAGGGTAGGGTAGACCATGTTTCCTGAGTATATAATGGCTGCTGCTAATATTCTTTCTCGAAGAGGATGCTATAATATTGCTGTGAGAGTAGAGCCTCTACATTTGCGGAAGTAGGATGTAGTTAGAAAAAAAAAGGGGAGGAAAAGAACTCAGGATTTAATAGATAAAAAGTGAATGTAAATGTGGGAAGGTAGCTCAGTGGTAGAGTGCATGCCTTGCATGCATGAGGCCGTGGGTTTGATTGCTCAGTACTACATAAGCAGACAACGCCAGAAGTGGCTCAAGTGGTACAGCGTTAGTCTTGAGCTGAAGAGCTGAAGGACAGCGCCCAGGCCCAGAGTTCAGGCCCCACAACCAAAAAAAAAAAAAAGTGAATATAATTTCCTTTTACTGAACTTGTACACTAATGACCTGGGGCAAAACTTAACCGCTCTGCTTTGCTTTCTCTGTTTAGCAATTGGTGACTTTTGATTCACAATGAAACTGCAGAGCATCAGTGAAATAATGGATGAGAAAGCTGCGTGCACATTCAGAGTGCAGCAGGGTAGCGTGCACATTCAGAGTGCAGCAGGGTAGCAGGCATTCATTCAGAATTGCGGAAGTATACAGAACATAAGAACTTTCACTTTTACTTGTGCATACTCAAGGAAATGATCCTCAGTTAAGATTTTTTTTAATCAAAAGACATTCTGAAAGAGTCAGGAAAATATTGAGGAAATATAGAGACAAGAGGCAGTGGGGGATGGGGATTTAGCTTAGTGGAAGTGCACTTGCCTAACAGTAAGGTCCTCAGCTCTGAAAGAAGGAAGTGGTTTGATTGTCTGTCCCTGGATGTCAGCTTCTTGCTCCCCCTCAGGGGTAAGTAGCTCCATGGTGCCCCAGCCTTGCTTTGCAGAATTTCCACACATAGTGTATGCAGTGTGAACCTGTGTTGAGTCAACTTCATCTTAGAATTCTTCTATGCATCAGGACATAGGGTATTGTTAGCTATGTGCTTACATAAGTCAGCTTTCTTAATCCCAGAGAGGTCAGCAGATCAGAGACTGCTTTTGAAAAATGCTCTTGACATATGAGGATTCTAAGATACTCACATGTATTGATCCTGCCAAAATGTTGTCCCTGCACAGAAATCAAAAGGGACATCATTCTGTGGGTACCTGCGAGGTTTCCCATTTGGTTTCTCCCTAGCTCTCAGTGGGCACTCCACAATCTGGTGACAAAAAGACTAGTGGTAATTCGTGACAGAATCCTGAGCAAGCAGCCCAATTAAAGAGTAATGCAGCCCATGTCTTCCCTGGGTCTTTCAAGCACACACTTCCCTGGGAAGAGCTTCTGTCTTCAGTCAAAGGAGTGCCCTTTCTGTTTCAAGTATCATCCAAATCCGCATTAATGAAACTGTGGTGGTGTCTGAAGACTATTCACTGATTGAATATAGATTTGCATGGCTACGATGTACCAAGCAATGTTCTAAAAAGACTGTGGTGGGAACCGAGTGTGCACACCAAACACAGACATACACATGCATGCACATACATACACATGTGTGTGCAGTAAATCCACAGAAGTGAATATACAGTAATTGGTCATGAGAAGTGCTAAGGGAAATGAAGTAAAGAAGAATCAAAACAACAGTTGAAAGGGGTGATATTGATGAAGATATATTGTATTCCTAAACTGCTGAGTTAGATAGCAACTCCTTTGTATAACTCCTTAAAGATAATAAATAAAAGAATACATTGCTTTTAAAAGTAAAAGCAAAGAGTTGCCTGGTACTGTTATCTCACCCCTGTACTCCTGACAACTCATGAGGCTGAGATCTAAGGATCCCGGTTCAAAGTCCTTGACAGATAAAGTCAATGAGACTCAAAGGACTAAGCATCATCCATAAACAAAAGAGCCAAACAAGAGCAAGAGGCCATAAGTTCAAGACTCAGCTCAAGTACAAAAAAGGGGAAGAAAAAGCAGGGAGGGAAGGGAAGAAAGGAAGGAGTGAGCACTTATAAAAGGCGAGTTTACAGAAAAAAAATAAGATATTAAGTGTGTATTCATGTGGTTCCTCTATGGTGGATATAGTAATTACCATAATTGCTATAATCTTTACAGAAGATAGACCAACTAACTAATGTGACAAATAAGCAGAAGGCAGGCTAATGATAGTAAGTTATATATATTGATCATTAGATATTATACCAAACAATTCACCATTTATCCCCTGGACTATGGGGAAGAGCTAACACTCTACTGAGAACAAGGAAACTGTACAGCCTGGAGTTACCATTCAGTGACAGAGCCCAATACCACTCAGGGTTTCTAAAAGTCGCCTTTGGCTACAAACTCAGGGTCACTATCAGACAGATCTATCCCTCTAAGAAAGGTAAGGAGGTTCTTATTTTCAACCAGACTTGTAAAGAGATTTTCAAAATTTAATCTATCTCTTTGCTTCAGACTATAGGGAATCATTTGGGGAGCAAGCACCCAGCATTCCACAGCTCTTAACTCTTCCTTGTACCTCTGTGTCTAAGACAAAAGAAGGAATTACAATTTATGAAGACAAGAAAGGCAAGACAAACCTGTGGAATGACTCAAGTATGAGTTCAGGGGAAAAGACGCTCAGGCTCCTTAGACCAAGGTTACTATCAAAGATTCGGGGAGAACCTAAACCAAGCCTCTCCTGTATGCTCTGCACAAGTCAGCCTGGATGGCAAACCCAGCAGCAAAAACTGCCGAGGTCCTAGGGAATGTCAAGTGAGTGGAAGTCAGGAGAGCAACAGGAAAGCTTGCCCCTCAGCAGCAGAGAAGAGCAAAGCAAAGCTCTCAAATTCCACCCTAGGCCCAGGCAATTTAATTATATTTTAATTATTTATAACTTGCTGTATTCCAGAACTGCTCTGATAAACTAGGTGTAGGAGAGAACGGGAAAGTAGAAAGGTATGGATAGCAGCATACAGTGGAGACAGGAATGGAGTTAATACAGAAATGCACAATTAGTACCACAAAATGACCTCTGTATTCCAAGGGGAGGTGGGATAGGGTAGGAATTTCGCTTGACACTGGCTTCTAGCCAATCAAACCATGATACAGATCACAGAGTCCAGAAGAGAAAATAGCTTGCTGTCTTCATACAGAAAGCATTGTTACACCATGCCTCCACTCCCCACAAAGCAATCCCTCCCAAATGTGACCACAGTGGAGAAAGATATCCGTCCTCTACTATGAAGGGAAGACAGGATGCAGTGAACAGAACACGAGTCCTTCTCTAGATGGATGATCATGTGTTGGAGACCTGAAACCTGCCTGAGAATGCTCTGGCCTTTTTCAAACACCTGATTAAGCCATGACAAATAGCCGTTCTTGGGAATTCCAAGGTGTACATTTAGATTACTTCCTAAAACAGGCTGGGCCGGTCAATTACCGAAACCGGTGGACCAAAAAGACCCTGCCCTGACTTCACCGTAAAGAAATTTCCGTCCGCCCCTCCCTTCCATACAGTACTTCCCCTTCTTTCCTTATAAAAACCTAAGTTTCTTTGCCAATAAATGAGACCTTGACGCGACTCAGACTGACCCTGTATTTCTTTATGCGCTTGGTCTCGATCCTCTCTCGCCCCCCTTGGTTCTTTTAGGAGGTGCCCTCTCGGATCCCCCACCAAATTACCTGGCCTGCTGGACGGGTCAAGTGGCGCCCAACGTGGGGCCCGAGACACGGTGACCTACCGGACAGCGGACAAACAAGGAGCTCCTGACATGCGAGGTAGAGACGTCCGGACCGCATCTCTGGTCAACCCCGGAAAGGTCTTGAGGTAAAGATTGCTGTCAACTAACCATGGGAGAGAGTCTGTCTAAAGAAGGTCTTTTCTTTAAGGAAATGAAAAGTAGTCTTAGGGAGAGAGGAATTAGAGTTAAGTAAAAGGACTTGCATAATTTTTTTTTGTTTTGTGGAGGAAAAATGTCCATGGTTAGTATTACATGGGCCAGGAATTCACCCTCTTACATGGAATAAAGTGGGAAAGGACATTAACAAACTCCTCAGGGACGGAGAGAAGGTTCCTGAAGCCTTTTTTAGTTTTTATGGGGTCATTAGGGACATCTTGAAGGATGTGGAGGGAGATAGACAGTTTTCTCATCTTTTAGCTCTTGCAGAGGATGCCCTTTCCTGTCCCTCGGCTGAGCATGAGTCTTGCTCTAAGGACATTTTGCCACCCGCCCCCCTAACAAATGAGACTCAGTCACAAAAGGGGACGTCAAGACCGGAGGAGGCGGCCGATACTGTGGCTTCGCCCTCCCCATCCCTTATTGATGAGCCTATCCCCACTAAGTTGCCCCCCCTTTATTGAGGCCATCTCCTCCAAATAAATCATTAAAAAATAAGGCACTCTATCCTGTAATTCCTCAAAATGTCCCTGACGATGATTGGCTTGGCCCTTCACAGCAGGCCAGCCTCGAGACGGAGGCTGCCAAATATGAGGAGGAAAAATACGGGCCCCACCCTCAATATCAGTCCCAAGTTTTTATAGCAGACCGGGGACATCACAGACAACTCCACTGGCCCTCTCCACCCCTATATGGGCCATGTCCCCCCAGCGCTCCAAGCACCCCCCCAAAAGATTCAGTTCCTCTTACCCAGATTCCAGGGGTAGAAGGACTCTTAAAAACTAAAGACTCCCTGTTAAGACAGGTCTCCTCTTTAAAAGATGTCCTTTCCATAAAAAGGGAATTAAGAGATCTCACCCAACAAATACAGGAATTACAGACTGACCTTACAGGAGAAGCTGGCTTTGTTTTGCCTTGTGTGGGTTCCTTACCCAGAGCACAGGCCAGGCCAAGGATAAGTAAAAGTAATAAGACACCAACTTCGGTGTCACTCTCTTTTCCAGTAATGGCCCGCTCTGGTACTCAGGGGAATCAGGCAGACACCACCCAGGGTGATAACTCAGAG
This sequence comes from Dipodomys merriami, assembly GCF_024711535.1. NCBI lineage: Eukaryota > Metazoa > Chordata > Mammalia > Rodentia > Heteromyidae > Dipodomys > Dipodomys merriami. The sequence goes on from NW_027204104.1 coordinate 624,698, forward strand.
GATGAAGATGCTGAACAAGGGACCTCGGCCTCTGAGGGAGAGGGGGAGGAATTAGAGGAGGAATGAGGGGGAGGTAATGTGGGCTAGGCCATATATAAAAAATTAAAAATTAAACATCTAAAAGACTTACATTCAGCAGTAAAAAAATTATGGTATTAATGCACCCTTCACCCTTTCTATACTTGAAGGACTGGGCCAAGGAGGCAGCCTGCTGCCTCACGAGTGGGTTAAAGTGGTTCAGTCAGTCCTGACTAGAAGCCAGTTCTTAACCTGGAAGACTGAATTTATAGATAAGGCAGAGGCTCAGGCTATCATAAACAAAAAACATGTTCAGATGGCCATTACCATCTGAAGTTGCTTCTTTTTCTGTTTGCAGTCCTTCGACTGCCACACAGCGCCTGTCTGGTTTACTGTTTCTGTTTAGTGTTAATTGTCTCTGTTGTCTGTCTTGTTGTCCTTAAAGGGAAGGGGCGGCAACTAACAACCCCCTTAAGTCTGACTTTAGATCACTGGAAAAAAGTTACAGCACGAGCCCAGATTGTCAGGTTTTAGGAACTTGCTTGTTTGTCAATTATGAAATTGCCACTGACCACCTGCGAGTGGCCCCAGTTAGATCTCAGCCTTGGGCCTTGGTTCAGGGGCTCTGAGCATGGGGGAGAACCTGTCAGTCTGAGGTGAGTAGGGGTGTTGAGTCCCCTAGTAAGTAAATGGTGGTGAGATGTCGCCCCATTCACTAAGACCTGATTTTGTCTTTGTGGCCACTTGTTTGTCTTGTTTAGTGTGTGTGTTCGTTTTATGTTTTCTGAAGTAGGGAAGATTTGGGTGACTATGGCAGGCTCACTCAGCAGACTCTGGATTCAGCTTGCTGAATGAGAACAGCACAGTGATTCAAAAGACTAATTAGTGAATTGCCTTGCTAGATAAGCAAACTCTGGGAAAATGAAGCCCAACAAAGGTACCTGGTTTAAAAGAAATACTGTCTTAAATTTTTGTTTAAAAACTTTAAAAGGTGTATGTACAACTGATTTTGATTTTTGCGCGCTTTAAGATCTGTGTGAATGTTTTGTGTGTGTCTGTGAACGTGTTCAAAGATAAAAATTGTCAGCATGCTGTAACAATTGGGTGAATTTAAATTTAAAATTCAAAAAGTTATGAGGTTTGGACATTGACAAAAAAAATCTTCGCATTGTTTTAAATGGCTTTGTAAAGATTCTTTAACTTGCAAATTAGAAAATCTGGTATTTAAAACTAATATTTTAAAATGCATAAGACATTTTATACTGTAATCAAGTTGTCTGGCTTAACAAAAATGCATTGGCTGTTTGGGATCTAGTTCCCTTGGCTAAAATTTGGGGATAAGTATTAGAAATTTAAATGTAAAGGTTAGTTTAACACTGTCAATGATGTTACTTGTTCTGTCTGTCTAAAAACTGTGTATTTCATTCGAGAACCAAGAGAAGAGATGGGGAAAAACTTAGAAGCCAACAGAAGACCTATCTTTAGGGGTGAGGGGTGAACAAGCAGAAGTGCAGTTCAGCTTGTCATGCATGGTGGAACAGGCCCTGGGAGGAGTCCACGCATGGTAAAAGAGGGCAAGCTGACGCAAACGCAGTTCATCTGACCCTAAAGAGTCAGATTGGGTGTGTGGCCATTCCATAGAAGGGGCTGGGTGGCCCATCTTTGTTCTCTCTTTTCTCTGCAGATAGACACTGAAAACATGATGGTTAAAATGAGTGATGTGATGATCTGATTAGTATTGCTAAAACCTCTGCTTGGATGTGTTAACATTAAAATTAGGAAGGCATTAAAAGAGGGCTAAAAAGTTATTTATATAATGTGGCTTACTTTCAATTTTGTTCCACAATTAGGATGCTTTTAAAAGTTATAAAGGTGTTAAGTCTAGCTTCGTGATATAGTGAAGGTGACTGTAATTCTTGCATTAAGGAAAAATTGTCATTTGAGTTTAAAAATCTTAATGTGTGTCTGTTTTAAAACAAGAGGCAATGAGTGACACTTGGCCTCAAGATTTCAAGGGATCTTTTCAAAATGCAAATAAAAACTAAAGTATAAAATATTAAAGGTAATTAATAAGAGGTTTAAAAAATAGAAATGGATTTTTGGATATAAAGTTTAAATGTAAAATTGTTTTTAACATTGGCCTCAATGTGCACAAAGGAAAAATTAGGATTACCAAAATAATTGCTATTCTAGTTTGCTCTTATAGGTTTTTTTTTTAAACAGTTTCCAGCAAACTCAGAGCAAAGCACAGAGGATTCTTACAAGTTTGTTAGATGTAACTTTGGCTTTTAATAAATTTCAGGTAAGAGCATTCTTAAAAGCTACTTCTATGTTGACCACCTTGTTGCTTTTAATTGGAGTAAAATGGCCTTTTGTAAGACTCATTGATCTGCAAACTGGTTCAAAGCCAGCCCGGGCACAAAAAGGTTCCTGTGAGACTGTCACCTCTATTCAGCCAGCAGAGTACTAGCCCTGGACTAAGAGTCAGGGGAAAGTACTCAAGCCCCAAGCTCGAGACTCACAGTGGCAGAGTACTAGCCCTGGACTGAAGAGTTAGGGGACAGCATTCAAGCCCTGAGTCTGGGACTCAAAGTGGCAGAGTGCTAGCCTTGAGCTGTAGAGCTGAGGGACAGTGCTCAGGCCCCGAGTTCAAGTCCAGAGACCAGCTAAAGGGAAATGCCAATGAGGCATTTATCCCAATGTGGAGAAGACACTCCTGGGACGAAAGCAATGGAGGAGCATCCAGAGGCAGTAAAGCCACTGCTTGGATGGCAGAAATGTCAGATCCTAGAGTCATTTGTGCGTGGCCCTTCAAAACAGGTCAAAGCCAGGAGGTCATAGGAAGATAGTTTGGAAGCATGCCTAATGTTCATGACTACCTTGTAAGGGACAAGAACTTGCCAGTCCTCTGTGATAGTGAAAAGCTAATGTTATAAAATGTGGGGGATAGTTTAAATCTCAACCCCTTTATGTACCAAAAGCTCTAATTGGCAGTAATATTGAAATATTGAGCTGACACCAGCTACATGAAATTCATCTGCTCAGGAAAAAGTTTGTATACCTGAGAGTGTGTTTCTATTGATATCTGTCTAAAGGCCTGCAAAGGTAACTTAAGCATCTTAGGCATTGTTGGGATCATTAGAGGTCACATTCCTAAGCCATCTAGGAAGATGCTTTTGCAAACTAGAGTGCTAAACAAGCTACACTGCTGTAGCCAGAGAAAAGGTCTGTGCAGTTGTCAAAAGTTAAAATATTGTTCTTAATGACATCTAACCCTGATGGCCTCTTTGTAAAATAGGCTAAGGTTATAAGTTCCTGGCTAGGTAAGATCAATGCCCCTAAAGTCAGCTTGAAGAAGTTACAGAAAATGGACCTTCGCCCTTCTACCCCCAATTTAAGATCAAGGGTCCAGAGTCAGTTTTGGAAAAATGAGGCAAGATAGATAAAAAAAAAGGCACAAAGAATAGTGTTAACTGTTGTAGGTGTTCAAGGTGTGAAGACTGCATCTGTCAGAGATGGCTACAAGACTAAGTCTTCTGAGCCTTCTGTGTCTATTTTACAAAAATATCTGGTTAGTAAAAAAAAAAAAAAAAAAAAGAGTTGTGATTTTGGTAAATTGTCCTGGGCTATTGTTTAAAGATCTTAAAAACCAGCAGGATCAAAGCCTGCCAAACCTATGCAATGTATCCTTAACCAGTCTCTGTAGGAATTTACAGCCCAGCATGAGGTGTGACAGTCCCTTGGAGCCACTGAGAGACCCTGCTGTTGCTGCTGCTGCTGCTGCTGCATACCCTAATGGGTAAAGTTCAACGATGGCCTGACAGCCACCTGGAGAAACTCCTGCCTGATTCCATCACCTGAGTCGGCTTCCTGGTTGACTGCTGCTAAATCTAAGATATTGTGGGACATTCTTTTGGGTGATATCCAGAAACCCTCTATTCCCACAGTGGATACTGGGGACAAGAATATCACTGGCTTGCTTACCTTAGGCACTTCAGTGCATAGTGACTGGAAATCCACTCTATGGTCACAGCCTAGTTTGGCTCTGGTATGGTAATAACCTGAGTGTGTTATCAGTGGAGGTAATACTCTTAGCCTTAAAATCTAGCAAGCTTCTGCATCACAGTGGTGCCTTAAGGCTGTTCTAAGATAAAGGTTCCACAAGCCAAAGGAAAATTGGGCAGTTTTAAACTACAGCCACAAAGATGCTCAAAAAATCGTAAAAAAAGAGGGTAGTAAAGAAAGCCTTGAAAAAAAAATGTAAGGGGCTCTGGTACTGTTATTTTTGTTACAATCGGACCTTGTATACTCAACAGACTGGTGTCTTTTGTAAAAGAAAAAGATCAGCGCAGTCCTTCTATTAGTTCTGAGATCCAAATACCAAGCATTGAGAACAACTGACACCCCACAAGATAATATAGAGACACCCCTACGACTGAGATAAGAACCCCCTAAATTTTAAGATTAAAATTAGCCCAAAGAAAAATGGGGGAATAAAAAATTAAAAATTAGAGTTACATTTTACAATTGCTAACTGCTGGTTTTGATTCTGTAAACTTGTTTGCGTTAGCACTGACCCTTCCCCTCCCTGGAGATATATAAAAAGTTTCAGAGTCTAGATGTTGGCCCTGGGACAAGCTCTGTAGTCGTAATTAAAGGGCTAACAAGTAAATTCCCCAAATGGCTAAATGGGACCCAAGATAAGAAACAAGGAGTATGTTCCTCCGCATTCCTGTGTAAAAACTCCCGATTTAGGGGGCTCAAGATAAGGGCCATTTGATGAGCCCAGCAGACTAGGCCAAGTGTTAATCACAAGCCTGTAACACTGTAGATTCCCTAACCCTTACCTCCCAGAATGACTACCTCAGTTTGATCATCCGCGCTAATTGTTTTATTGCAAAGAGTGTTATAAACTTCCCCAGGTAGTATGACATTGATGTTGGGATATCCTCCTTTTCCCTGTGCAACAATGTTATTAATGTTTCTGCCTCCCTATACTCACAACAGAGCCAGGTTTTTGTTTGTGGCAATAATATGGCCTACACTGTACTTCCACAAAATTGGACAGGGCTCTGTATTCCAGCTATTTTGCTCCCAGACATTGACTTGATTTCCGGAGATGAGCCAGTACCCATTCCTGCCTTTGATTATTTTGTTCCCTGACATAAAAGGGTGGTACAATTTATTCCCCTACTGATAGGACTTGGAGTGGCTGGTACTATAGGCACTGGGACTGCAGGATTAGCCACTGCTGTCTCCTCATACTCCAAGCTTTCACAACAATTAGCTGATGATATTACTAAAGTTTATCAGTCTGTTAAAGATCTTCAGGATCAGTTAGATTCATTAGCTGAGGTGGCTTTACAAAATCGCAGAGGTTTAGATCTTTTAACTGCTGACAGAGGTGGCATTTGCTTAACTTTACAGGAAAAGTGCTGTTTTTATGCCAATAAGTCTGGCATTGTAAGAGATTGAGTTAGAAAACATCAGGAGGGATTGAAAGACGGCAACATGAGTTTTTGAGCGCCCTATTTGGGCTGCTTGGGGGGGACTTTTACCCTATGTTCTTCCCCTCCTGGGTCCCCTTGTTGGATTACTTTTGCTAATTTCCTTTGGCCCTTGGGCTTTTCAACGGCTAACTCAGTTTATTAAAAACCAGATCGATTTGACCCTTACCAAAACCGTTTCAGTACACTACCATTGAGTGGAAACCCAAGAACAGGCTGTTGAGGCAGAGCAAGGGCTCAGGTTCAGCGCCTCACGGTCCCGACCTCCCCCCCACCCCCCGGGCTAGCTAGAGAGTACTCAATGACGGGATTAGTATGGGGCCTGCGCTGGAGGCACAATGTACAGAGGTCGTGGAGACCTGCTCAACATGGCACGTTGCCAGAAGCAGGAGGCACCGCATATAGCCTAAGACAGTGGTTCTCTCAGCCGGGCCAAAAGTCAACTCTGGCCATTTTAATAAAAGGAGGGGGAATTGTTGGAGACCTGAAACCTGCCTGAGAATGCTCTGGCCTTTTTCAAACACCTGATTAAGCCATGACAAATAGCCGTTCTTGGGAATTCCAAGGTGTACATTTAGATTACTTCCTAAAACAGGCTGGGCCGGTCAATTACCGAAACCGGTGGACCAAAAAGACCCTGCCCTGACTTCACCGTAAAGAAATTTCCGTCCGCCCCTCCCTTCCATACAGTACTTCCCCTTCTTTCCTTATAAAAACCTAAGTTTCTTTGCCAATAAATGAGACCTTGACGCGACTCAGACTGACTCTGTTTTTCTTTATGCGCTTGGTCTCGATCCTCTCTCGCCCCCCTTGGTTCTTTTAGGAGGTGCCCTCTCGGATCCCCCACCAAATTACCTGGCCTGCTGGACGGGTCAATCATGCTCGTTACACTTAGAACTTTGCATGTAGATCTTTTCCCAGGCCAGGACTATGCAGGAGGCTTTGCCCTCAAGACTCAGGCAGTGGGGTGCAGTTAGAAGCCCCCAGTCAGCCACATGACCACAAAGGTGGACAGTTGCTGCTAAGCTGTGAGGTTCAGTGGATAGCGGGTATCTCATGCATTTATGACTTCCGATGCTTTCAACTTATAGTGTGTTTATTGTAACAGTAAATCCATTTGTGAGCTAACCGAATATCCCCGTTCCCAAACTGCCTTATCTGTATCTGAAAATAACTCACTCATGTTTTCTCTTCCTACTCCTCTTCTGCTTCCTCTCTTTTCTACTTCTTCCTCTTCTTCTAATATTCCTCTTCCTTTCCTCCTCTTCTCCCTCCTTTCCATCTCTTCTTCCTCCTCCTCCTCCCTTTCTCCTCTTCCTCCTCCTCCTGCTGCTGCTTCTCCTCCTCCTCTTCCTCCTTCTTTTCCTTTCCTTCCTCCTCTTCCTCCTCCTCCTCCTTCTACTTCTCTTGCAGTGTAGGAGATTGAATTCAGGGTCTCATGTTTGCTGGGTAAGACCTCTATCACTTGAGCCACACCCCCAATTCCTTTTGCTTTTAGTTTCTTTTATTAGATAAGGTCTCTTCTTTTGCCCAGGCTGACTGTAGATCCTAATCCTCCAACCTTCACCTGCCAAGTAGCTTGGATTACAGGCATGTGTCATGATACATGGTGAATTAGTGGGTTTTCTCATCCAGATCTTACCAATGAAGGCAGAAAGCATGTGTCTTCTTTTCCATAGTGGCCACGGCATGCAGCTGGTACCAGCAGTAACAAGAACTTAACAAATATTCATTAGACCATGACGAGACAAAAAACAGATTCAAAACACAAAAGATAAGGCTGTGATGAGCACTGGCCCAGGGTGGTGGCCAGCTTACCCAGGATGAGGCTCTGAGGTCAAACCCAAGGCCTGTCCACACTGCTCTCATTCTGCTCCAAGGATTCTGTCATGTTTAGCTGATTGACCTTCCTCCTGGAACTAAAGCATACCATCCACATCCTCAACTGGAACCAACAAGAGCTGGAAATTAAGCTTAACTCTACACTCATTCAAGTTTCAAAGCCAAATTCTAGAAAGCTCTGATCTTTTTATGTTTTAAGTAGGTAGCCTGGATCTAGGCTTCTTTTCTACCTGAATATTTTAGAAGAGTTCAATAGATCAGTTCAACATTCATTTATCTTGGACTGTCATTTTTATCTATCTTTTATACAGGTTTATACAATTCAAAGGAATTATAATGCTCATATTATTTCCTCATTGGTTAATAAATCATTAAGAAGTTAGTTTGACGGGACTTTTTAAGATGGGGGATCAACCTTTATTGAAGTTGTTAAAAGCAGATTTTCCTCTTAAACACTGAGGTAAGTTTTTATTCAGTTTTGTTTTGTTTTGTTTTGTTTTTACAGAGTGAAACCTAAATATACAAACACACCATTGCCTCCTAATTTCTATTGTTTGAAGTCTTTGATTAAATACAATTCCCTGTATAGCTTATCTGAGTTCCCACGGGTAGTACTTAAGATTGCATTGACCATTCAAAGCCATTCAGCAAGTAAGATATGAAAAGCCTGGGACACTTTTCAGCAAATAGTGAAAGAGCATTCAAAGTTTTGGTCCTCCACAGCCACAAAGAGATGTAGGGTATACTTACAGAATGGCTGAGTCTACTCCCAGCAGGCTATACCCATCATGGTGGCCTTTCCTCCCACCTTGATAAAGATCTTTCACCTCACAAGTGGCTCCAGAACTCAGGTAATGAATCTTTGAAACGAAGTTGTTTGGAGACAATAACTATTATCTTCTAGGAGTCAACAAACTAGCTGTCAGCCAGCCTTACATTTGGATACTCGTGAAAAGACACAATATGACATTTCACCAGTTTGTGTGATAAGAGGAAACTAACTTACAGCAAACAGTCCATGCCAGTTAAGAAGTCACTGGCACTATCAGACAGAGGGAGCAGAAGAGCCCAAATCATTGTCAATGATCAGTTTCCACTGTGCACTTTCTCACCCTCATTTTGCTCATGAGCTATAAACAGGGAAACTTCTGCAAGTGAACCAGTCAGCAACCATCCCAAAGCCTCAGAATGGAGGAGAAGAGAACTGATCTAATACATTCCAACAATAAATTCCTACATGTGTTACTCCAAACCCATGCCAAATCTATCCATTTCATGAGGGCATAATCTGTAAAAGATTTCCACGGTTGAATGTTTCAACTCAGTACTTTTGCTGCTCTGACACTGAGACTTGTCCCGTTGTAACATAAGATGGCCATGTACAGAGAACAAGGTCTGGAGCTCAGGCCGCCTGGCCCTCCTCTGTTCACTACTCAGGGTTGAATCTTCTGTACCTTATTCTCTGAATCAGGAAATCAGGAGCGGAACCTCTCTTCTGAAGTTGTATTTAATCACATATGTGCACACATGAACACATGCCAACACACACACACACACACACACACACACACACACACACTGCTCTAAAGAGTATGTACAGTTTGCCTACTTAAGAAATAATTCATAAACACTCTTGAATCCCCCAAAAGGAGTATAGTGAAGTATCCCCCAAATGAAAGGTACAAGGAAAGAAGTTTCTAGAAGCAAAAGAAGAGCCTATTGATTAAAAAATTTATGATCAAACTAAAGGGAAGGAACCAAGGACAGCCAGAAAGGAAACCCACAGTTCATAGAAAATGAAGAGTGTAAGCCACAGAATCAGAGAAGAGAATGTAGCAAAGGGCAGGGGGGTTGGCTGAGTGGTTGAAACTTCTAGAATGAAAGGTTCTGGACAGGAATGGAGCCTGGCATGGACTCAAGCTCCAGGCATACCCCAGGCATTGGTGGAGATCCGGATTCCCTAGAGAAGACAATCTGGTTGGACATAACCCGTTGTTCTCTGAGAGAGAGAGAAGCTCCAATATGAGCAGCGGTGCTCACCACAGTGACCCAGGGCCCAGTGGCAGGATGCCTGCCCCATGCCCTGACAATTCCCACCTAGGAGTGTGTCTGCCCTGCCTCGGGGCCAGTTCAGGCCTGCCATTGTACACAACAGCCCTTGTTTCCTCCTCTAACAAGCAGCTCAATATCCAACCTCCATGGGAACCTAGTCCTAGAGGCACACCTAGTCCTAGAGGCACAGGCACAATGGAGGGGAAGGCTGCCCAGGCAAGCATTTGGAAAGGAGCTGAGATCACAGCAGGCAAATCAGCCATGAGGGTGTGTCTGCAAGGAATCCTTAGCTGGGTTTTGGAAAGAGGCCAGTGCAGGTGGGCGGGGCACTTCCATAACCAATTTGAATATCTAATAAAGCTGCCTGTGGTGGATAGATGGCTTCTGATTTGACATCTGCAGCAGAATAAGGGACTGCAAATTCAATGAATAGTCTCTGGTCAGAGAAACAAGGTCAAAAGCTTAAGTTTCTGTACTTCCAGTGGTTCCTTGTATCTCCAGTAAGTATACTAAATTAAAAGACATCCTAGAGTTTTCTCTCCTTCCCTTACCTCCTAAAGGCATTTGTGGTCCCTATGGAGTTTGCAACCTCCTGTAAGGCAGTCTACACTTCGCAAACTCCTTGCTTCAGCTGCAACATTTAGGCATCATGTCTATGATCCTAGGTACTCAGGGAACTCAGAACTGGAGGATCACCAATTGAGGAGGGAAGGGGAGAAGAGGGGAGAAGAGGGGAGGGAAGAAGAGGGGAGGGGGAGAATAAAGGAGAGGAGAGGAGGGGAGAAGAGGAGAGGAGAGGAAGGGAGGGAGAGGAGAGAAGGGGAGAGGAGAGGAGAGAGGAGAGGAAAAGAGAGGGGAGGGGGGAGGAAGGAAGGAAGGAAACCCTTATCTCTCTTCCTCGTTCTTCACAGGCTGAGTGGACATCTTTCTGTGGCCAGTGGGCCAGAGCACAAAGCCTCAGCAGTCCAAAGACTGGAGCACCTCTGGAGTTTTCAGCTCACTTTCCCAGAGCCTGCTGACCCCCACCCGCCCTGCTCCCGTCAGGTTCTGGGATGTCTTTTCTATTGCCAAGCCTTGTGAGATGTCCTGGATGGGTTACAGTAATGTCCATCTCCACATGAGTGATTTAGAAGACAAATGGAATCAGCAACTTAAGGCTTGCTTGGGGCTGCAGGTGAAAGGAAATATAAAGCATAATCATATCTGCAGAGAAAATAATTCCTATACATAGGAGGTTTAGACAAGAAGCTTGTTAGCCACAAGGAAAAGTGAACTTGGCAGCCCCAGAAGAGAGCCCCTGGCCTTCACCTTACAAAGGACTGCATACCTAGCAAAGACAAGGCAGGTAGGGGTCATACTTGACCCCTACATGCTGGCGTTGTCCCTATATTACTTAGGTGAGTGCAAATTCAACATTGTGCCTCAGACCATGGCAACGAGGATTAAAATGAGCCATGAAGTGTCTGGCTCAAAATAAATCAAAATACAGGACACAGAAAGTGCTGGAAAGATGTTTCTTGCCCTTCCTCCTCCTCCTCTTCCTTTTAATCATAAGTAGAATTGTGCTGTGTATAATGAGAGAGACTTTGGTCAATGATGACCACGTGTGCAACACTGGCCCAGGAAGGAAATGCCATCCAATGGCAGCGCAGCATCTCAGTGTGTGTAAGTACCCGGATGGCCGCACACCAGAGGGCCTGGCACACAACACATCTCTCCACATCTGTGTGCACCACTGCATGGTACTTGGTGGTGCAGCTAAGTCACTGAAATTTAGAACTTGAAGGATTGTTTTTTGTCTGTCATGGGTCTTGAACTCTGGGCCTGGGCACTGTCCCTCAGCTCTTCAGCTCAAGGTGAGCACTTTACCACTTGAGCCACAGTACCACTTCTAGTTTTCTGGTGGTTTATTGGAGATACGAGTCTCATGGACTTTCCTCCCAGGCTGACTTTAAACTGCAATCCTCAGATTTCAACCTCCTGAGAAGCTAGGATGACAGGCATGAGCTACTGGCACCTAGCTTGGAAGGAATTTTTTTAAGTCAACTGTACTAAAATACTCACAAGGAAACTAAAACCAGTATTTATTTCATTTAGTCATTCATTTATTCATATATCCCAAAAGTATTGCCACACCCATAGCTCACACCTGTAATCCTAACTATTCAAGAGGCTGAGATCTGAGGATCATGGTTTGAAGGCAGCCCAGGCAGGAAAGCCCACACATGACTCAACTGGTAGAGCACCAGCCTTGAGAACAAAAAACAAACAAACAAACAAAAAACCAAGTGACAGAGTTCCCATGCTGAGTTCAAGCCCCAATACTGGCAAACAATGAATACTAAATTAGTGAACAAATAATAATTTCAGCTCTCTGTGCCTCAATAACTTCGAAAGTAAATTAGGAAAGTTGTCTGAGGTTCCCTCAAAGATTTGTTACACAATGGTTGCTCTCTGCTTGCCTCTGAACTACTTATCCAATTCCTGATCCTTCAAAACACACATTGTACTCACTGAAGTTCCCCAAGAAAGAACAAATTAATGCCTATTCATCATCCATCCAAGAGAGCCAAGCCAGATTTCTGTTGCTATCACTCAGACTGTAAGAAAATACAATACTCCCTCTAGCCCCAGAAGCCAACAGCGAGACTTCCTGTGCACGGAACCATTTCAACTAATTACAAGCCTCTTGGCTCAGGTGAGCCATGGCAAGATGCCTGCAAACCAGTTGGTTAGCATGAAGGAGTTGAGGAGGACACATGCCTTGTAGTGTTCAATAGGACCGATGATTGTAACCCCAGGGGATTGGCTCTGGACCCCCACCTCTTCAATGACGCCCACCCTCATAGGCAATGATACCTCATTTGTATGCAACGCTACAATTTAAATCAGCTCTGGTCAGTTATAATGCCTGGTATGGTATAATGCTGTATAATTAGTCTTTTATCATGTTTTTAATTTTTAATGCTTCAAATTAATCTTAATGCACCCTTCCCCCCCACCCCCACCCTGCTAATGCAGGCTGGAAGGGAACAAGAGCAGCGTCCCTCATTTATGAAACGGTCATCATGACGTAATCACCATCCCCTTCAAGAACATTGTCACATGGGGCATCTACATAATTGAGTCCCATACCAACTCTTTTACGTGGCCTTTGTTCTTTCCACTTTTATGGTTAGAAAAAGTGAAACCCAAAGGCTTGGAGTGACATCCCCAAATCAGAAAACTACAGGCGTGGCCACAAGTCCAAGGTAACTGCCTCCTCCCAGATGCATGGAGGAGTCCCTCTAAGTGAACATCTTGAGCAAAGCCAACCAACCCTTACCATGCGGCTGTGCTTCTCTGTCCAGGGCTGTGGATGGCTTTTACGTTTGTAAATGGTTCAAGGAAATTAAAAGGTAATCTCAGGACAAATGAATAGTAGTTACTTCAGCCTCTGGAAATGAAGTCTAACTAGGACCCAGTCACACTCCTCTATTGATGGAATTAGCTAAGGAAACTTGTCCATTATGAGGATGGTATCCAGCCATTGCAAAAACAATCTATGGAACCTAAAATACGTACTGTCTCTCTCTTAGAGAAAAATAATCATAATAAAGATGATTGATCCCTAAGTGATTAATTATGCAGGTCTTTTAAGAGCAAGGTATTTCATTGGAGAGGGCCAGGGAAAAAGAAGGAAGGCAGGCAGGACAAAGGTGCTTCAAAATAAGAGAAATGGGTAGGAAAAAAATCCATGAGGCTCTTATCTCTAATTAACCAGCAAAAAGCTGGATGTGGACCTGTCCTGATAAATAAATGAATGAACAATTTAGAAAGAAAAACCAAATTATGCAACGAGGGTTATGGAGTAACCTCGGCTCTTGGAGCCTCCAGGCAGAGAATTTCCTCATCTACACAGGAGCCCTGCTGTCCTGAGCTCACAGAAGAGAGAAAATGGGGGTTGTGAGCAGCCTCCCTGCTCACCTCTCACACTGGCTGTGCTCACTGCCAGGGAGGCAAGACACCTTGATTTTGTTTCTGTTATTATTAGTATTGTTGTTGTTGTTGTTGTTATTATCTTTAAGTAATCGACAAATGGATTTCAACCCAACATGTCAGTTTATGAGCCCAGTACATCTTAATGTCACCTCTCTCACCATTCTCCTCCATCCCAATCCCACCCATCCCCTCAATTTTCCTGAGTATTCTGGAGTATTATGGCTACATTCTCTAACCCTTCCTCTCTTCATTCATCTGCCCCTCCCCTTGACCTCATTCCTGCCCCTGTTAAACTTCAAGTGCCAGATCTGTCACCTGCACAAGGACAGCCATCTCAGGTCCCCACCTGGCTCCATTGGCTCTTTTTCTCTTCTCACATCTCATCGGGTTGAGCTCAGATGAAAATATCCTCCCAGCCACCTCAGTCAACCCTCACCTTTGACTCCTCAACTAGTACTGTGCTATGCTGGGGACATACAGGTGTGGCCTGGATGGGTGGCTTCTGAGGGAGAGCTTCACCAGGATGGACTCTACAGAAAGAGCCACAGGCAGACAGTCTGCAGCTTGCTGGGGTGGGTCCTGCCATCCATCTCGCTGAGAAGCCAAATAAACACAGTATATATTTCTCTCTCTCTTCTCTCTCCCTCTCCCTCGCTCTCTCTGCCAGTAGGGGAGGAGCCAGTCAATGACACACACCATCAGCATCTATGTACAATTCTGGATTAAGTGAAAAATTGAGGCTTTCCTAAAACAACAAAGAAAAGCTTTGCTTGCTGGAATCCATGGAGGAGGGGGGGGGGTGCCAAAAACTAAAAAAAAAAAAAAATCAGAGCAGCAATCCAGGCAGAAAGAAATGGAGCTGCTGGGTGCCCAAATCCCAGCTTCCTGTGGAGAGCTGTGGGGGGCAGCCCAGCCCCCCAACTCACCCTTTGCCCTGGGTCCCTAGTTAGACAAAGAGCGCAGTGTGTATCTTACAGGAAAAAGAAGAAAAAGATCCTTGCCATTTGTGCAGTAGGTGAAATGTGGAAAATTTGACCTCAGGAAATGAATAGCCCCACAAAAATGCAACAGGATTAGTCTTTAGAGTGATGTGCCCCCCTCCCCACCCGTCGCTGTCCTCAGCCCTGCCTGGGAAAGTCCTTTATTATCAGTAGAATAATGTCTTGTGCCAAATGAAAGGTCGTTTCAGGTCATCTTGGAGATGAAAGGCCCCCCTAAACATGTTTTTGAAGGTGCTGGAATTGGCGAGTTTGCATACCTGTGCAGAGAGAGAGAGAGAAAGAGAAAGAGAGAGAGAAAGGGGGGGTGAGTGGAGAGAGAGGAGTGGGACCAGCATTCTAACAAGAACTTACCAATGCCAGAAAGATGCAAGAAATGTTTCAAAAAGCCAAATGTTGTTTATCATTGTGTGATTCCCAGAGGGGTAAGTAGAATTTCTAATTGTTCTCCTCCATCCACAATTTCGGGGGGGGGGGAGAGGGGTGGAGGGAGGGAGGGAGCAGAGAGGGAGGAAAGAGGGAGGAGAAGAGAAGGAGGAAAGAGAGAGGAGAGAGGGAGGAAAGAGGGAGGAAAGAGGGAGGAGAGGGGAGAGAGGGAGGAGAGAGGGAGGAGCTCCTATTGACATTGCAAAAGCTCATGTTCTGGAAACAAATGCTATGTATTTGAGGGGGACCTTTGGGTTCTGACTGGGCTCTGCCCAGGTGTAGGAGAAGGGGGTAGAACAGAGCCTAGAATGGATGAGATATGGGGGTGAAAGCTTGAGAACCATCCTGGTATGGAGGTGCTGTTTACATGTCTCTACAGCCAGCACAGATTTCTTTGTTTGGAGATTAGGGAAGAAAGAAGAGGAAAACAAAAAGAAAAAAGAAAAAGCTTGCATGCATTTGTTTTCTTTTGCTGTCTACTGGTAAGGGATGGCCTTGGTTGTTGTTTTTGTTGTTGTGTTTTGATTTTTAAATCTACCAAAGAAGATGCATTTTCCTCCTTCGGGTTTTTAATTCAATGCCATTTCAATAAATACAGTTGGCAGTCTCTGAATTCTTGCCAAGTACAATTTTACCCCCTTTCTTTTTGTTCCCAATGCTACTTTTCAATGTCCTGATTTTCCTCACCATTTTCCCTCTAAGAAACAAAGACTCTACCACCTCCAATACCACAGATGCCAACAGTATTCCACCAAGGAGTGGGAGGTTTGGGTCATAAATCGTTTAGTGCCAGATTCCAGAAGTCTCTACATGAACATCCCTCCATCAATTCTGTACCCCATGGTAGCCTCTGCGTCTCCTCCTCCCCCTAATAGACAAGTTTCACCTTCCACCCCTACTCTTAACACACCCACCAACAATCCAGACAGGAAAGACCCATCACAGAGATAGATCTCTTATTCAACCTGTCCTGGAGAACAACTGGACAATGGACATATGCAGGGTGCAGTCATCTCCATGAACAACCCCTGCTAGACACAGCCATCCTGCAATGCCTCCATACATCCCTCAACACACTTGTCTCACTCCATCATAAAAGTAAATCTGACCCTGTGGGTCAGCCCCTGTATGGTGCTGACTTACCCCAACTTTCCTTGGCCCTGTTCATGGAAAGATGTCACAGGACAGTTCTAGGCAGCTACAAGGGCATCCCAAGGGCATAGCCTCTAAACCTGGCTCTAAATGAAGACTTCATGAGCAACATTAGTTTTGATGTTTCAACAACATCAAAAGAGAAACATGGGAAGGTGACAGAGCATGTTCTCAGGCTAGCTATTGACAATATTCGAGTCTATTTCTGATTATAGTCACCAAATCTACCATTTTTTATTGTTTTGACCATTTTAGTAAATGATATGTGTTAAGTCTACAAATATGGAGCACCAGGCCAACAGCCATGCATAGGGGCTTGGTCTGCATTGGTGCACTAGGGTGGCATCGTTCCTCAATCAGTGTAAGTTACATCCACATCTCCAGATTTGTTTCCATGAACTATACTAGAAAAATGCATCTTAACCAAAGACAGATATATGCTATCATAGATACAAGATCATATATAGTGTATGATACAGACTATATATCATTGTATGATTCAATTCATACAGAGCTAAAGGCATAAAAATAACTTAAATGGATATTGTTCAAAATGGTGGTCATTCTGGAAGGTAGTACCTTGGAAAGACCTTAACTTATAAGACACTTTTTGGAGTGCTGAAAGCATTCCATTTCCTGATGGGAGTGGTATGTATAGGGGGACTCATGTGTATAATATTTTGCCATAGGATTTTATACTTTCCAGTATGTGAGTCATTCCTCACCAAAAAGAAAAAAAAATCTACCAAGTAAGTTCAGTGATCATTGGTGACTTATTTAAAATCCATTATTTTTGCCAACTTCAAAAAAAAATCTGTAGGGAACAGAAAATGGATTCTTTGCCCTGTTCATTATGAGAACAAAATCAAATGTGAATAATTTAGTGACAGGTTGAGGTTTGACATCTCAGAGCATTTGGGGCCTAAATTTTTCAGAAGCTCTCTGTTTCACAGTTCCCCTTGGCACTCCAGGGCTTCACACCATCAGAATTCAGATATCTGCACTTGGCAATTTTATATGTGGATGTCTACACATCACGTTCTAACAGCACATCAAAACTCGTTATGTTGGAAGCATGTTCGTTATCTCAAAATAGCCACCTTCTTAACCACCCGCCTCCACCGAATTCCTTCACCTTGTTCTATTTTTGTGTCAGAGAATTTCTCCTCTTCTCATTACCCGCTTGGAAATTTGTCTTTGAGTAACTCAGCTGTGCTTTCATACTGACTTTCCACATCTCTCACATCCTTCTCTTGGCCACCCCTCCTATGAGCGTATTAGCAATGAACACATAATTAGTGTTCTGGTTCCTGTCTCTGCCTCCACAGCACCACCGAGGAAATCTTCCTTCTGTGCTCCTGATAGTCCTCTGCTGCTGCAGCACAAAACCCGTCCTCCATGTGATGTTCAAGGCTTCCTCTAGCCTCCTCTCCCCACACCTCCACCACAACCCTACTGTCAATTCCTGTGCTGGTGAGGTGCATACTCCTCCCCCACCACCTGCTTGTGCCTTGAATCCTTCCTGTTGTGTCTTCGTCCGTCCCACAAAAGACGGACGGGGTCCGAGGAAAGGTATGTGCGGTGCTAGCCCGTTCCCTAGTCTCCCTCAGATCAGGAGACAATCAGACACAGCAGGGAGCCAAATCCAGCAGGTAGAAAAACTCGTTTATTAACAGAGAGCAGCCCCTATTTAAAGACAAAGAGGGTGGGTGGTATGGTAAGGGAGGAAGAGGAACCAATCACTGTCAAGGTCACACCCTATCATTCACCTGAGCCTTCACGGGCTGGTTAGGTACTGATCAGAAGATCAATTGGGGTCTGCCCACTCTACTCTCTCCCAGAGCCATCTTGGCTGGCCATGTGCTCTTCAGTAAATTAGGCTCTGCCCACTCAACCCCCTCCCAGCACCATCTTTGCTGCCCATGTGCTCCACACTTCCTTTCTATGACATCCAAATATTGCATACCCCCTAACGACAAAACATTCACCGTCCCCCTTAGATGATTTCTGGGAAATGGCTTTCCCCATTGAAATGCCTGTGTGGTTCTATGAGTGGTCAGGCAGGTAATTCTCACCTATGCCAATGTCTCCCAGTGTTTGCTGCCCCTTTTATATTGTGGTTTTGTTATCAGTGTTGGCACACATCAGTTTATAAATACAATGCATCTTGATCATGCCAACCCTTCATCATTCTCTCCCAACCCTCCCAAAACCAGCCATGTTCTCAATTCTTGGTTTCACAGAATACGTGTTAAGTATTATGGTTGCCTTCCTCTCTCCATTCATCCACCCTCCCTCCCCTTGACGTTCTCATACCTTTAAAGTGCCAGTTTCCTGGTATTCATTTTGTTGGACTATGAGTTTGTTTTCCAGAGGAACTTTACCATCCGAATTCTCCCCTGCAAATACCATACTTCAGTTAATACATCTGTTTACACTTGCATACAAACTGTGTCTGTTTACTTGTACACTTATGAATTAGTTTCTCATTTCCATGTGTGAGAGGCCTTGTCTTCACAAAGTAAAATAAAAAAATTCCAAGTTGATGAACTCCAAAGCCAAGTGTTATTTTTCTCTATAACTCAAGTGTCTCAATGAAGATCTGCTCAGAAGTAGAATTCACAAATTACTAAGTTTTAAACATCAGCAGGGAATCTATGTTATGTTTGCATTGCATTTAAATTGTCCTTACTAGGATGTATACCAACAAAAGAATGATGACCCTTTATGTTTGCACAGGCTTATGCCCCACTTATACTATCTCCTGATTCCCCTACCTTTCAAGTGAAGACAGGAGCTTTTATTGGGGCCATTTCTTAACAGAGCAAAGCCATATTCTGGAGACAGACAGTCCAATTCCCTTTGGAACAAAGTGGTGAGTGCAGAAACAAAGTTTTCCAACTCTGGCAGACCTGAAGTCAATGCCAGTTCATGTGATTACCTACCTCTGAATTACTTCTTGTGTAAGAAGATGGGGCTGCAGAGGTGCCCACCTCCTATGTGTTGTGAAGATGATTTGAGGAAATGCCAGGCATCAGGTGCTGTGCAGAGGAAAATGTCATCAGTGGCACAACTCCCATGCTGTACCCAGAACCTCCCCCTACACAGCCTCCCCCCAAGCCCCCACCTAGCCCCCACTGCTCCCATGGGGCCCCTTCCTACACCACTAGCCACCACCACGCCCCCCAATCCCCACCGCGTGGGACTCCCCACTCCCTGCTGGCCAGTCACCCCCTGACCTGGGCTGCCCTCCAGCTGGGCTAGACACCCCTCCACCACTAATGGGATCCTGGCTGCACAAGGCCTCTGCCGGCTCTGCAGGCCCGGGCGACAGCGCCCTCCAGCAGCCGCTTGCGGAGCAGCACCTGCCGCCCTGTCCAGGGGTTGCAGGCCCGGAGCCTGGCCGGGCAGCTTCTCCTGTCAGCGGCCCCTCCAGGCAGTGTCCCCACCTGACCAGGCACAGGGCCTCGCCCGGCCTCCCTGCCGGTGCCAAGCGCCCTCCTCACAGGATGCTCTGAGATGAGGGTGAAGTTGGTCCAGTCTGCCTCTAACTGAGAGCCTCCTGGACCACGAGGACCGCCAGGACCGTGGAGTGGTGGGCGTTGGGTGCAGTCAGGGTGGGGGCCAAGGCTGGGCTGGGCCCTCCCACCCTTGGCCCTGCTGACCCAGCGACCCCACGACCCTGGCCCTGCAAAGGGCAGCGGGTGACCCACAAGCTTCGTGCTCTGCTCACTGGAGAGCCACGGAAGGGCGGCCGGGAGCACAAGGCAACGTTCACACCCAGCACTCACACCACAAACACTATCACACACCACACATGGTCACGATCACACCACAAACCAGACACACCACACATGCTTTCACACACATTCAATCACACCTCACACACTACACGCTCACACTCATTCAATCACACCACACACACGCTCACACTCACACACCATACACCACACTCACACCACATACTCTCACACTCACACTCAATCACACCACACATAAGACATACGCTCACACTCAATCACACCACACACACGCTCACACTAACACCACACTCCCACCAAACACACCACACACGCTCACACTCAATCACCACCAACTACACTCACACCATACACGTTCATACTCATAATCACACTACACACACCACACACGCTCAATCACACCACCCCCACATCACACACACCACTCACAACACACATGGTCATACTCATACCACACACCACACACCATACATGCTCACTCACACACCATACACGTTCACTCAATCATACCACCCACACCACACCTACACCACACTCATACATTACACACACTCACACTCAGTCATACCACACTCACACCACAGACACATTCAGTCATACCACACACACATCACTCACGCTCACACTCACTACACACCAAACACACCACACCCACTACACTCTCATTCACACTCAATCACACACACCACACATGCTCACACTCAATCACACCAACCATACATCACATGCACCACTCACACCACACATGCTCACACTCATACCACACCACACACCACACACACACACCACACACGCTCACACTCACACCATACACCACACTCATACCACACACTCTCACACTCACATTCAATCACACCACACACACCACATATGCTCACACTCAATCACACCACACACACGCTCACACTAACACCACACTCACACCATACACACCACACATAATCACACCACCCACACTGCACACCACCCACACTCACACTCACACACACACCACACACTCACACAACCCCCCGGTCTGTCACCTGGAATTGTAAGATGTTAATGGAACAAAAGCACAGAACGCAAAGGCTGACATGGCAAACACATGCTCAGTCACCTATAGACCTGATACCAGTTGGATCTATAGGTGACTTTGAAGCTCTCGAATGCAACCGTCGTAGACAGATGATCTCATAGAATAAAATGTTGTTTCAAGGTACAATTTTATCTATTTAGACAGATGCTTTCACATCCATGTCAAGACACTCATGATGGGAAATGTGTCCATTAAACATCTAATAACTTTTCCCACACATGTAACAGTGCTGGGTACATAAAACATGGACTTTCTTTATTCACAGAGTGAATATAATAGTTTGTGGCAATTACAGATAAAAAGTACAAAAGAATTATATAATACATTTTAACAATGAAAAGATAACATAGCATGTAAAAAGTTCTCAAAGGTGAGAAAAAGCAGATTTGTGAAAATGGGAAAAAAAGGGTAAATTTAAGGATTAAAGAATGTTCAGCTGGGTGCCAGTGGTTCACGCCAGTAATCCTAGCTAGTCAGAAGGTTGAGATCTGAGTATTGCAGTTCAAAGCCATCTTGGACAGGAAAGGCTGTGAGATTCTTATCTCCAATAAACCACTCAGAAAACCAGAAGTGGCCCTGTGGTTCAAGTGGTAGAGCACTAGTCTTGATATGAAGAACTAAGGGTCAGAGTTCAAACCCTACGACCAAAAAAAAAAGAATGTTCAATTTGTTGCTACGTCCATTTTTAGGTTTATTCATGTTCTTCCCTATTTTTAGTATCTCAAGTCTTAATAAGTGGACTTTTATTGATGAGTGAGAAGCTAAACCTCATAAAGACCACCTCTCATAATTCTTTGGCCCTATTAGAAAAACCGGCATGATGATTATACATAGTAAGAATTCTGGGACTTCCATGTGACATGTGACAGTATTTACATAGTTTGAGTGTAAGTAGCAAAATAGAGAAAAACATGTTTAAAATAGCATCAATACCAGGACAGGAAAAAAAAAATGAAGATAAACACAGTAATTACTATTGCAGGAAAAAAAAATACACAAATTGGGCAAAAAAAAGTGTCAGGGGCTGGGAAGGTGGCTCAGTGGTAGAGCACTTGTCTTGCATGCCTGAGGCCCTGGGTTTGATTCCTCAGCACCACATAAGCAAAAAGAAAATATCCGGTGTTGTGGCTCAAGTGATAGATCGCTAGCCTTGAGCTGAAGAGCTGAGGGACAGTGCTCAGGCGCAGAGTTCAGGCCCCATGACCAGACCCAACAAAAGAAAAATTAAAGAGAAAAAGAAAATTTGATACACACTATAAAAATCCTGAACTGAAGCTGGGCGCCAGTGGCTCACATCTGTAATCCTAGCTACTCAGGAGGCTGAGATCTGAGGATCACGGTTCAAAGACAGCCCGGGCAGGAAAGTCCATGAGACTCTTATCCCCAATAAAACCACTAGAAAACTGGAAATGGTGCTGTGGCTCAAGCAGTAGAGCGCACTCACCTTGAGCTGAAGAGCTCAGGGACAGCAACCAAGCCCAGAGTTCAAGCCCCACGACCGACCCCTCCAAAAAATATCCTGAACTGAACATAGCATATATGTATATATGTGAAATAACATGGCAAAATTCCTTTGTGTAATACACACTTAAAAAATGAATGATAGGAAAGTAATATAGGCTCTTCTGGGTGATCAGGTACTAGCAGGAGGGAAGAAGGCCAAGGAGAGGGCAAATTAAGTACTTTACACACATATGAAAATAGAATAAAACTTATTTTCAATTATTTGTATGCATGTATGGAAATGTCTGAGAGTTAATATAGTAGAAGCCAGGCACGGGTGGCTCACGCCTGTCATCCCAGCTACTCAAGACGCTGAGATCTGAGGATCGAGGTTCAAAGCCAGCCTGGGCAAGGAAAGTCCCTGAGACTCTATCAACAATTAACTACCAGAAAACTGGAAGTGGTGCTGTGGCTCAAGTGGTAGAGCTCTAGGGTTAAGCTGAAGAGCTCAGGGATGGTTCACAGGCCCAGAGTTCAAGTCCCACAACTGACAAAAGAAAGAAAGAAAGAAAAAAAAAGACAGTACATTTGGCTTTAAATCTAATATATTAAACTTTATTCTTAGGAGTAAATAACCAAGCATTTCTCAGTTTTCTGAGGTCTCTTTATCAATGTAATAATTTCAGTAGTTTATCTAGACATAAGTCAAGGTTTATCCCATAAATAAGAACACAATTTAATCCAAAATTACTGACTCTTAAATGCCATCTTATTTTCCTATAGCTATGATGGTATTTTTTCCTCCAAGACTGAATAAATAATACTAAACTAAGTGGGTATCCAATGACTCACCTGTGCACTTGAAAATTTCACTTTTGGATTGTTATCTATCTCCCATAAGCCTTCATTGAAACCTTTTTGTTTATTTGGTTTGCCATACTTTTCCTTATTTTCTGAGTAAGGAAATATAACCTTTGGTCCTAAAAAAGCACTAAAACAGATGAAGATAATAAGTGCAATGCAACCTCAAATAAATATATACATATTACATTACTAAAATAACACTATTATGTGATGCATTTTATAAAATAAAATTAAAGGGAAGACAAGGATATAAAGCATGAATTCATTTCAATGAACACAATCTCACCAAGACATGAGACGGCTCTAAGTACTAGCAGAACAAATGTTGGAAAAGTTTTTTGGGAGGAGTACATGTGCAGATATTAGGGGTTGAACTCAGAGCTTCCCACTATTGCTTAGCTTTTTCACTCAAGGCTATAGTCACTCTACTACAGCCATAGTTCCACTTCCAGCTTGGAACACAAGAGAGCCACACAGACTTTTCTTCCCAGGCTGGCTTAGAATTTTGATCCTTATATCTCAGGCTGAATAGCTAGGAGTATAGGTGTGAAACACCAGTTACCTGGCTTCTAAAAGATTTTTAGGTTCCGTTTCTTTGCAGAACAATAAATGTTTTCTGTTTAGGGGTAGGGATAAGGTAAACTATATTTTATTCCAAATACTACTTTTTTTTTTTTTCATTTACAGTACTAAGGATTGAATCCAGGGTCTCACCGAAACAAGTCAAGCACTAAACCACAGAACTACATGTCAATCTGATATACTTTATTAATTCAGCAATGAGTTCCTAGATTCATAACACTATCCCATGTACATAAACTTTTCTTTTAGTACTGATCCTAGGCCTTGAACTCAGAGCCTGGGTGCTGTCCCTGAACTTTTGTGCCCAAGGCTACAGTTTTAAGCCACTTGAGACATAGCTCCACTGGTTACTGGAAATGAGATTCTATGAACTTTTCTGCCCAGACTGGCTAAGAACCTCAATTCTCAGATCTCAGCCTCATGAGGCCATTAGAGGCAGGAATCACCAGCACCTGGTCT
Source organism: Dipodomys merriami (assembly GCF_024711535.1). Lineage (NCBI taxonomy): Eukaryota > Metazoa > Chordata > Mammalia > Rodentia > Heteromyidae > Dipodomys > Dipodomys merriami. The sequence continues at coordinate 648,858 of NW_027204104.1, forward strand.
CATTCAGTTTAATTGAACAGGCTTTTCAGGCCCAGAGTTCAAGCCCCATGAACGACAAAAAACAAAATCAAAAAAAAAAACAAAAAAAAACAATTTCTCCCCCAAACTGGACAAAACCAGGCTGGGGAGAAAAAAATATCACCAAGTCTGAATAACCAGCAAAGAGATGGTCTGGAAGCATGGTTCAAGTGGTAGAGAACCAGCCAAGCAAACGAACCAAGCTCAACGCCTCAAAGCTCAAGCTCAAACTCTAGTATTGTGAAAAAAACAGAAAGTATCTAATTTAAACATCATTATATAATTCTAATTAAATGTGAACAGATTTTCATGTCAGTAATTATTTAATACATTTTGCTAAATGGATCTATCAATCTATTGTTTGAGCACTTTTTCTGTGCCAATAATGAGGGCTTGAACCCAAGGCAAGGCTTCATACACTTGCTGTCTTTTTTCTGCTCATAGCTGGTGTTCTATCACTTGAGTAACACATTCCAATCTGCTTTTCTGCTGGTTAATTGGGATTCCCAAGCACTTTTCTTTGGGCTTCAAACCAAGATACTCAGATCTCAGTTCTCCTAAGTAGCCAGGAGGCTGCAATATTTTAAGAGTCTGGGACCAGTGGCTCATGCCTGTAATCTAGCTACTCAGGAGGCTCAGTCTGAGGATGTTGGTTTGAAGCCAGCCAGGCCGAAAAGTCCAAGGGACTCTCTGATTAACCAGCAAAATCCTGGAAGTGCAGGTGTGGTTCAAGAAGTAGAACACACTAGGCCAGTGAAAAAGCCAAGCAAGAGTATAAGACCTTGAATTCAATATTCAGCATCAGCACACAAAAAATAAAATAAATATTGTAACAGTAAATATACTGCTCAATGTTTGATCTACACAATCAATTCCAAGTATAGGTGGGGTAAAGGATATGTTCAAGACTGATAAGTCAAAAACAAAGCTGATAAAAATGAACTGTCCATGGGGGTACAATCCCCTGAGATTCCTGAATAGTACATAAATTAGCCTAGAGACCGCACCACTAGTTACCAAGGAACACCTTATGGTGGCTATGATTATGGTTTTCTCTTAGAAATGTTCCATTTTCAAATGGCCTACAAAAAGTGTTTTATATGCAAAATGGAAATAGGACATAATCTTAATTACATTTTGATAGCAAATACAAAAAAATTGTGAAGCCAGGAACCCATGAATCACACCTGTAATCTAGCTATTCAGGAGGCTCAAGCAGAAAGGCCATGAAACACTTATCTGCAATTAACTTTCAAAAAGGTAGAAGTGAAACTGTGGCTCAAGTAGCAGAGCACCAGCCTTGCACCAAAAACAAAAACACTAAAGGAAAATGCCTAGGCCCTGAGTTCAAGTGCTGGTACCAGCTCCACAAAGAGAGGAAACAAAAACACTAAAGGAAAATGCCTAGGCCCTGAGTTCAAGTGCTGGTACCAGCTCCACAAAGGGAGGAAATGTAAGATGGAAAGAAGGGAGGGGAGGGAGAGAGGAAAGGGAGAGAGAAAGGACAGAATGAAGGAAGGAAAATTGTGAAAGTTCAGAGGAAAAAAACCATCAGAACACAACAGGTTTAGAAATTCTAAAATATAAAAATATTATTCTTTCTCTTTAGTGGTTACATTGTAGAACTTTCCTTTTATTATTTGCTTTTTAAAAACAATGAAAAAATTAAGCAGTAAATCCCAAATCTAACAGTAAACTCATGTGGATTGAATTTCTTTTGCAAATACATAGAAAAGCAGTTATGTCTCTGATTTTACCTTTTTACTAAACAGTATGGATGCCCATAAGAAAGTCCACACAAAGTCACCACAAACTTAGAACTTTTAAGTCAAACCAAAGGGGGCATAATCAAAATATGAAGGCCTATCAGAGACAAGGACATCAAGATCAAGTCATTTATCTTTGTTAAGTAGTATTTTCTAAACAAAACGTTTCATTTTCAACTTATCAACTCTAACTTACCGCTTCATTTACCTATTATAAAATCACAAAATATGAAACAGAAATCTTAAAAAGGATGTTTACTAAAATTTTATAACAGTCACGAGTGATTCACACCTGTAATCCTAACATGTTGGGAGGGTAAGATCTGAGGATCATGGGTAAAAGCCCATGAGACTTTTACAATTAACTGCCAAAAATTCAGAATTGGAACTACAGCTCAAATGGTAAAGTACAAGCCATGAGCAAAAAGAGAGAGAGAGAGAGAGAGAAAGAGAGAGAGAGAGAGAGAGAGAGAGAGAGAGAGAGAGAGAGAGAGAGAGAGAGAGAGAGAGAGAGAGAGAGAGAGAGAGAAGGGAGAGAGAGAGAGAGAGTGAGAGAGAGAGAGAGAGAGAGAGAGAGAGAGAGAGAGAGAGAGAGAGAGAGAGAGAGAAAATCAGAGACATCAGAGACAGTGTCCAAGCCCTGAGTGCAAGGCCCAGGGTTGGCTCAATAAATAAATAGATGCTATGACAGTAAAAGGTAGAATGTTGGGGAAAGAAGACCAGCAGAAGGAGAAAGGATAAGCTGGGTGCTGGGAGCTCATGCCTGTAATCCTACATACTCAGGAGGCTGAGCTCTGAGGATTACGGTTCAAAGCCAGCCTGGGCCAGAAAGTCCATGATTCTCTAATCTCCAATAAATCAGCAAAAAATTGGAGTAACACTGTGGCTCCAGTGGCAGAACACTAGCCTTGAGTTGAAGAGTTGAGGGACAGAGCCCGGGCCCAGAGTTCAAGTCCCACAACTGACCCTCTCTCCAAAAAAAGTAACATAATTTCAACAATATAAATTATATGCATGTATGAAACTACAACTATGAAACCTCTGTAAATTTACAGTAATTAAAAATTATATGCATACTATACACTACATATACTATATGGTATTTTTAAAGTTTCTAAAGCTGAACATTAATAAAATTAAGAATAAGAGATAAAAGCAGCAATGTTTGGAGAGTTTGGAGTTTGGAGAGTTCGAAGACATTCTCTCAATTAGCAAAACTAGTCAGCAAAATTCAAACTGAGCTGATCTAAACTTAGTAACACTACAATAACAGCCTTAGAAAAAATATGCAATGTTACTATTAATTTATAAATCCCAGCAAGTATTGCTCCCAAAACAAGTCTTTCAAAGCCATACAATTCTTACTAACATTTTATTCAATACATACATAGCATTAGTCCAAGTAATTATTTATAAAAGCACCTTAGCTGTGGCCTAAAGTTCTAAGATAGATGATATCCCTATTTTACATATTCAGAAGGACACAAAGGTAAGTAATTTACTGAAGGTCACATAAAATAGGCAAATGCGACAACTGTGATCTACTTGAATTAAATCTTGTGTCAAGTGTTACAAAGCAAATTCATCATCAACCCACGACTTTACTTTCCCACCTTTTGGGAGGTATTGACTTTGCAAATGTAAATGGTATACTTAAAAGAACACTGATAATAGCTGGGCACCAGAGGCTCCTGCCTATAATCCTGGTTACTAAGTAAGCTGAGAGGATGAGAGCTGAGGATCACAATTTGAAGCCAGACCAACAGGCAAGACTATAAAACTCTGACCTCCAGAAATGAAGCTATGGCTCATGTGGTAGAGTGTTAGCCTTGAATAGAACACCCAGGCCCTGAGTTCAAGCTCTGGGACTAGCACAAAAAACCCCCACTGAAGATCAAAACCATTAAAGGGGTGTGCATGCAGCAGCAGCAGCAGCAGGATCTCTCAGTGGCTCCAAGGGACTGTCACACCTCATGCTGGGCTGTAAATTCCTACACAGACTGGCTAAGGATACATTGCATAGGCTTGGCAGGCTTGGATCCCGCTGGTTTTTAAGACCTTTAAACTATAGCCCAGGACAATTTACCAAAATCACAACTTTTTTTACTAACCAGATATTTTTGTAAACAGACACAGAAGGCTTAGTCTTGTAACTATCTCCAACAGATGCAGTCTCAACACTTGCACACCTGTTAACACTATTTTTTGTGCTTTTTTTAAAAAAAATTATTATTATTTTATCTATTTTGCCTCATTTTTCTCAAACTGACTCTGGAATCTTGATCTTAAAAGGGGGTTTATGGGTAAAGGTCCATCTTCTGTAACTTTTAAAGCTGACTTCAAGGGCGTTGATCCTACCTAGCCAGGAACCTATAACCTTAGCCTATTTTACAAAGAGGTTATCAGGGTTAGATGTCATTAAGAACAATATTTTAATTTTTGACAACTGCACAGACCTTTTCTCCAGCTACAGCAGTGTAGCTTGTTTAGCACTCTGGTTTGCAAAAACATCTTTTTGGATGACTTAGGAATGTGATCTCTAGTGACCCTAACAATGCCTGTTACCTTTGCAGGCCTTTAGACATATATCAATGGACTCTCAGGTTTACAAACTTTTTCCTGAGCAGATGAATTTCATGTAGCTGATGTCAACTCAAAAGTTACGGCCAATTAGAGCTTTTGGCACATAAAGGGCTTGAGATATAAACTATTCCCCACATTTTATAACATTAACTTTACTATCACAGGGGACTGGCAAGTTCCTGTCCCTTACAAGGTAGTCATTAGGCATGCTTAAAAACTGTCTTTCCATGACCTCCCGGCTCTGACCAGTTTTGAAGGGCCACACACAAATGACTCTAGGATCTGACATTTCTGCCATCCAAGAAGTGGCTTACTGCCCCTGGATGCTCCTCCATTGCTCTTGTCCCAGGTGTGTCTTCTTTACACTGTGATAAATTCTTCATTGGCATTTCCCTCAGCGGGTCACTGGACTTGAACTCAGGGCCTGAGTGCTGTCCCTCAGCTCACCAGCTCAAGGCCAGCACTCTGCCACTTTGAGTCCCAAAGTAACTTTGCTTGCTCTTTCAGCACTATGCTGGCTGAGTAGAGGTGACAGTATCACAGGAACCTTTTTCTTCCCGGGCTGGCTTCGAACCAGTTTCAGATCAATGAGTCTTACAAACGGCCATTTTACTCCAATTAAAAGCAACAAGGTGGTCAACATAGAAGTAGCTTTTAAGCATGCTCTTACCTGAAACTTACTAAAAGCCAAAGTTACATCTAACAAACTTGTAAGAATCCTCTGTGCTTTGCTCTAGGCTTGCTGGAAACTGTTAAAAAAAAAAAAAAACCTATAAGAGCAAACTAGAATAGCAATTATTTTGGTAATCCTAATTTTTCCTTTGTGCACATTGAGGCCAATGTTAAGAACAATTTTACATTTAAACTTTATATCCAAAAATCCATTCCTAATTTTTTAAAGTCTCTTATTAACCACTTTTAATATTTCATACTTTAGTATTCATTTGCATTTAAAAAAATCTCTTAAAATCTTGAGGTCAAGTTGTCATTCATTGTCTCTTGGCTGCTTGTTTTTACACATTAAAACTTTTAAACTCAAATGACCATTTTTCCTTAATGCAAGCATGACAGTCACCATCACATACCACGAAGCTAGACTTAAAACCTTTATAACTTTTTAAAACATCCTAATTGTAGAACATAATTGAAAGCAAGTCACATTATACAAATAAACTTTTTAACTCTCTTTTTAAGTCCAAGGGACAGTTTTAGCAATACTACAGATCATCACATCACTAATTTTAACCATCATATTTCAGTGTCTATCTACAGGGAAAAGGGACAGAACAAAGATGGGCCACTTGGCTCCTCCTATGGAATGGGCACATACCCAATCTGACTCTTTAGGGTTAGATGAAATGCATTTGTGCGAGCTTGCCCTCTTTCACCATGCGTGGACTCCTCCCAGGGCCTGTCCCACCATGCATGACCAGTTGAACTGCACTTCTGCCTGTCCACTCCTTACCTCTAAAGATAGGTCTTCTAAGTTTTCCCTTTTCTTATCTCTTGGTTCACGAATGAAATACACAGTTTTAGACAAACAGAATAGGTAACATCTTTGACAGTGTTAAACTAACCTTTACATTTAAATTTCTAATATTTATCCCCAAATTTTAGCCAAGGGAACTAAATCCCAAACTGCCAATGCATTTTTGTTAAGCCAGATAACTTGATTACAGTATAAACGGCCTTATTCATTTTAAAATATTAGTTTTAAAAATACCAGATTTTCTAATTTGCAAGTTAAAGAATCTTTAAAAAGCCATTTAAAACAATGTGAAGATTCTTTAAAAATTTGGTAATGTCCAGACCTCATAACCTTTTATATTTTAAATTTAAACTCAACAAATTGTTACAGCATGCTGACAATTCTTATCTTTAAACATGTTCACACACACACACACAAAACACTCACACAGATCTTAAAGCACACAAAAATCAAAATCAGTTGTACATACACTATTTAAAGTTTTTAAACAAAAATTTAAGACAGTATTTCTTTTAAACTAGGTAACTTTGTTGGGCTTCATTTTCCCAGAGCTTGCTTGTTTAGCAAGACAATTCACTAATTAGTCATTTGAATCCCTTCTGTCAGAGGAAGGCTGGGGGTGGGAGGGATCACCTGAAATTAAACTGGCCTGATTTTTACCCAATTTTAGACAAGAGCACTTTACAAATTGTTACATTGTCAGGACTAGCTGAAAAAGTCCAAACCAGTCAAACAGCCTTCAACACCCTCCCTGACAGCAGCCTCCACAAGGAGAAAATGTAGCTTGAGGCTTGAAGGGAATCAAACTAGATCAGCAACCTTCCATGCCTCACAGGGAGGGTGGGCATAGCAGGCCTGTGACCAAGCCCAGCCAGAGGCTGGAACTTTTATTCCCCTAGAGATGTTCAAATAAAAAACACAAACACAAATAAACACAAAAACCAAGGATCCACATTTAAAACTGGTACCAATTCTAAAAAAGAACTAGACAAGACAACAACCAAAGGCTGAGTTTTGGACTAATGGACCCCCAGCTCATCCCTACCAGAACTCTGTGCTGCTCCCACTCAGCAAGCTGAATCCAGAGTCTGCTGAGTGAGCCTGCCACTTTCACTCAGACCTTCCCTACTCCAGGAAACATAGAACAGAAAACACACTGAAGTAAACAAGACAGACAAGTGGCCACAAAGACAAAATCAGGTCTCAGTGAATGGGGTGACATCTCAACTCCACTTATCAGGGGATTCAAACCTCCTCTACTCATTCCAGAGGATTTTTCTTTTAGATTCTTCTGAGATCTCCAGGGAGCACAGGACACATTTCAAAGGGGTTATACCACTCAGGTGTGATTCGCAGCACCCCATTAAATGAATATACCCCCTCTCTTTTACCCCTTTGAAATGAACCAGCAGGAGGTCAAGAGGAGTAAGTTTGCTTTGTCCTTGCCCTATCTCTATAAACAAAAGTAGCCAGACAAATACACCAACGACTAAGAGGGAAAAAGAGTGCTAGCCTTGAACTGAAGAGCTGAGGGACAGCGCCCAGGCCCAGAGTTCAGGCCCTACAACTGGACCGCCCAAAAAAAAAAAAAAAAAAAAAAAAAAAGGGAAAAAGAAATAGGTTAGATACCGACACCACCGGCGTCGCCGTGGATTGGAGATGTCCAAACACTGGATTGCGGCGTCTCCGGGGGGTCGACTGGGCCTGTTAGGAGGGGGGTCAATTATCCCAAAAGGTTGAAAGATTGGGCGCTTAGGAGATTGGTGGGAGTCATCATCCCCCCAGAGGGTGGGTGAAGTCGCCGCTCGCAGTTTCCAGAATGAAGGAATAAAATTTAGACTTAATTATAAGGAGGAAGGGCACTGAGCTGCGGGCCGGTATCCGACAGCGAGTCTGAAAAAGAAATGGGATGAAGAATGGAGTCGGGGGTGTGGTCACTCCAGGCGCTCTGATGTAGGGGCCCTCGTGCGTGCGTCACAAATCACTGATGCAAAGACATCCATCCCTATTGATGCTCTAGCGAGGTCCCCCTAGTTCCACCCAAGTGACAGTCCTAGAGCCTGATCAATCATGGGCTGCACAAAGTGAACAAGTTTGTCAGATAGACTCAAGCAATAAAGAAGGTCAAAAAAGAGGCTGCATAAGCAGGCCAGAAAGCTCGGTAGACACCAGGGTGTGACCCAGAGTAGCAACAAAGACCAGTCCCAAAAGCATAAAGTACCTCCTAAGACAATTAAAAACCAGTCATAAATCAACATACCAACACAGAGACACACAATGGATGGTCTTAAAAACTACTCAGCGAGGCTGCCACCCTCAATGAGCAGTTCTAAGCACCAACAAGACTTAATATGAACAGCGAGCATGGCAGACTGCTGGTCGACAGTCTGTTCAGAAGGGCTCTCAGAGAGGACCGGGCACTAGGTGCCAGGCCTCGGGGAGCAGCCCACCAGAGGGTTCAGGGGGACGTCTCCCACTGACTCTGCCGGCAGCCTTAAAGCATGTCCACCAAGGCTATTCGTCAGCCCCAAGACCACACCTGCAGGCTTTCATATGCAAACAGAAGGGCTCTCAGACAGAGAGGACCAGGCACTATGCGCTGGGCCTCGGGGAGCAGCCCACCAGAGTTCAGACAGTCTGTTCAGAAGGGCTCTCAGAAAGAGAAGGACCGGACACTAGGCGCCAGGCCTCGGGGAGCAGCCCACCAAAGGGTTCAGGGGTTGAGGGGATGTCTTCCACTGATCCTGCTGGCACAAATACAAAGCTTGCAAGCAACTCTCAAATTGGTTATAACTAGTATAAATCGGCAATGCCTCAAAACTTACCAGACGTTTCTAGCGACTCAATGATCAAGGTATCTGGGTGGCCTGTAAAGGGGCTTCCGGGCCAATGCACCAAATGTAAAACCCAGAGACTGGAGAGCCCGAAAAGACCACCAGCGACCAAAGATCAATGCAAGCAGCAATGAGTCGTTTATTGACAAGCTCGAGCACGGACCCCTCTGTGCACTAATGTCCGAGTGCAGAGAGAGGCCCCCAAAACAGGGTTACAGCACCTATCTCTGATCCTAAGCCCGGGTAGGGGTCTAGAATGTGTTAAATTCAGCTGCAGATCCGGGAGTGTCTGGGGCTCGAGGGCGAGGTCTAATACAAAAATGGCAAATACAGGTCTATCTGGTTTATATATATATATATATATATATATATATATATATATATATATATATATATATATATATATATATATATATATATATATATATATATATATATATATATATATATATATATATATATATATATGTGTGTGTGTGTGTGTGTTTGTATATATATATAATATATAAAAAATATTATATATCATATATATTATATATATTATATTATATATGAATATATATAAATATGCACATATTTTATACATTATATATGATATTTATAATATATACTATATATAATATATATTATATATACTATATAATATATATAGCATATATTATATATAGTATATATAATATTATATGTGATACTATATAGTATATATATAATAATATATATATTATATATATACTATATTATATATAATTATATATAATATAACATAATATATATTATATAGTATATATAGTATAATTATAATATATGTATAATATATAAAAATATATAATATATAAAATATGTGTATATTTATATATAAATATATATTATATATAAAAATATAATATATAAAAATATAAAATAAATAAATAAATAAATAAATATATATATATATATCATGCTTCTCAGCATGTCCTTTGTTCTCAACAGTGGATGGTCCTGTGGTCATAGCCCACAACATTAGCTTTTCACCTGAGCATTTGTTAAAATTCCAGGCTTACTAAATCATAATCTTCATGTTAACAAGTTCCCAGATGGCTCTTATGAATATTCAAGCTTGAAAAACAAGTTGCAGAGGATATTAAAACAGATTGTAAGAACTTACAATCACTTGGATGGGAGCTCCTACACAGCAATGGGAAGGCTGAGGCAGGAGGATAGTTTTGAAGGCCAGCCTGTAATAGATAATGAGACTGTGTCTCAAAAATAAACAAATAAAATCACATATAGACAGATAAGTTGATAAATTGTAATCAATATTAAAAGAATATATAAGAACATAAACAGAACTTTTTGTTACTAAATGACAATACCAACAAGTGAAAAGGGAGTGGTTATTATGATGGAGGAGGGGATCATCTGGAAATTAAAAGAAAAGAGTAAAAGCATTGATGTGTAAATATTGAACAAAGCATGATATTTAGCATTTCCTGCCAATAAATTTTGGCAGTTTAAATTTGTAATATTCTGCAGACAGCAGGTGATAACTTTTCAACAATGAACCAGGGCAAAAACAGGTCAGAGATTAAGCCTCCACAGAACAAAAGCCAGGATCCCTGGGGGCAGCAGTTCTGAATCTGAATGGGGCACAGGGGGAGGGAGAGAAGGAAGGGAATGGATTTGGGGGAAGGTTGGGTGCATCACAGCCACTTCCAGAGTTTTTCTTAACTAAAAGCCATGCTCCTTCCCCATAGGAGAAAGCAGACTTCCAAACCAGCTGGGGAGAGTGGAAAACCTTACTGTGGTTATGCTGGAGCATAGCCCACTTTTTCCCCTGTAATCTGGATGTTATTCATCCCATTATACAGATGAGAAAACAGATCCATTAAAAATTAAGCAACCTGTCCAAGGTCTTACATGGAATCTAGAGGCCCAGGCAACCTTCCAGTTATTCCTCCTTCCAGCCATTCCTTTTGGTGATGCTACACAGCTTCTAGATAGGGTAAAGAGGCTACATGGCTGCAAGCACAATGAGCTTGCAATCAGTAAAGGATGCTGCAAATTTCCTAATAATTTCCCTGTATACCTCTGCATTCCCTAGCTTGTTTTCCACCACCTGATCATTCTGTCTAACTCTTTCTGAAATGACTCAGGCCAAAAATCACATCTGGAAAGGCTCTGTTTCATCTTCCAGTGGTGCATATTTACAATCTTTCTTGGTAGTTGTAAACTACTTAGAAGTAGACATCATCTTATGCTTTGCCTATACTTGGCAGATACTCAATTTTTCTAACAAATATTAAAATGGATGAGAAGAAGCAAGTGATAAACCTTGATGGAAAGATAAGGCATAGAGGGTCAGAGTGCTTGCCTATAATCCCAGCTATCATAGAGGTGAAGGTAGAAGGATCAGGAATTGGAAGCCAGCCTAGGCAAATCAATGTGACCCTGTATTAAACAATATAGAGGGCTGCCCGGACTCACGCCTGTAATCCTAGATACTCAGGAGGCTGAGATCTGAGGATCATGGTCCAAAGCCAGCCCAGGCTGGCAAGTCCGTGAAACTCTTACCTCAAATAAACCACCAGAAAATTGGAAGTGGCACTGCAAGTGGTAGAGCTCTAGCCTTGGGCTGAAGAGCTGAGGGACAGTGCCCAGGCCCAGAGTTCAAGCCCCACGACCGACCAAAAAAAATAAAATAGAATAGAGAGGGTTAAGAATATAGCTCAGTGATAGAGCTCTGGGTTTAATTCTTAGGAACAAAGACACATGCATGAGGATATTTTATCTTTACTTTATGAACTTTTCATGTACTAAGAAGTTAACCCTTTAAAAGCACTGATTTTTTTTAGGACAAATACATTCATTTTAATGGAAATCTTTTGCATTGTATTGGCTCCAGTGGTAGAACACTGACCTAGCACATGCACTGAGTTCAAACCCCAGTCCTGTTCTCCCCAAAAATTAACAATGGCAATCCCTTCCTTTACATTTTTATATAATTATTAATCTTAATACACAATAGTACTAACATATCTTACACTTTGTGGTTTTATAATTATATATATATTCTTTATATATAATATATAATTATTATATATATTATAATACTTATAGACATTTCATGTGATGTTTTAAATCTGATGTAAACATAGTGAGAATTAGCAAAAATATAGGGAAATATAACGAAAATAAAGAACATTAGTGAACAAATGCAACAGTGGTATTCACTATGTTAAAAAGTGAACTATATAACCTGTGGGTGAGGACAGGATGGAAAAACAGAGAAAGGGAAGAGGTGACATTGTCCAAAAGAAATACTCTTGGGGGCTGGGAAGGTGGCTCAGTCGTAGAGTGCTTGCCTCGCATGTATGAGGCCCTGGGTTCAATTTCTCAGCACCACATAAGCAGAAAAAATTGGAAGTGGCACTGTGGCTTAAGTGGTAGAGTGCAAGCCTTGAGCTGAAGAGCTGACAACACCGAACCCCAGAGTTCAAGCCCCACAATGGACAAAAAATTAGTACTCTTTTCCTAACTTAATGTAACTGTACTTTATAATAATAATTATAACAATAAACTTTTGTAAGAATAGTAATCAAAGATCCAATTCAGTCAGAGGCGTGATAAAGTCAGTGTAAGTTTTCCACCATGAATATCAAAAAGCAATCAGAACCTGGGTGCCTATAATGCTAGCTTCTCAGCAAACTGAGTGTTGGAAATCTCCATTGGAAGGTACCCAGAGCAGGAAATCCTATGAGACTCTTTATCTCCAATTAACCAGCCACATGTAGGAAGTGGAGCTGTGGCTAAAGTGGTACAGCACTAGCCTTGAACAAAAATAGTAAAGGGATGCCCAGGCCCTAAATTTAAGCCCCAGACCAGTTATCCCCCCCCCAAAAAAACAATGAGAGCTTTGACCAGTAGGTTAAAAACAAAAATGAAAATAAAAAATAGGGGGACAGGGAGGGATGTTGTTGTGGAGATGGGACAGAAAGGATGGCAGGGGAAAAGACAAAGGAGGAGCCAACAATGCTTGATAAGAAATGTACTCATGCCTGGCACCGATGACTCAGTCCTTTAATCTAGCTACTCAGCAGGCTGAGATCTGAGGGTTGATGTTCAAAGCTAGCTGGAGAAGGAAAGTTCGTGAGACTCTTATCTCCAATAAACCACTAGAAAATCAGAAGTGGCGCTGTGGCTCAAGCCGTAGAGAGCTTTCCTTGATCTGAAGAGTACAAGGACAGCGCCCAAGCCCCGAATTCAAGCCCCTGGACCGACAAAAAAAAATGTACTCATTACCTTGCTCATGTGATTGTAACCCCTCTGTACAGTATTTTCACAATAAAAACTTATTTAAAATATATAAAAAGCAAGCTTGTGAGACAGTGACTAGATATGCTTTCTAAGCTGGTCTGCCAATGGGCTGAAGAATATTGTCTTCAGATTCATGGGATAAGAGAAGTCTTAATGAGTCTGAATACTCAGCCAATTAGAAAAGAAGCTATGAAGCTATGCAAGGACAGAGATTGATGGGTGACCTGTGATATCTCCAATGAGTGCTGCCTAGACTACATGCTACTGTCCCAATGGCACCTTTTTTTTTTTTTTTGGTCAGTTGTGGGGCTTGAACTCTGGACTTGGATGCTGTCTCTGCTCTCTTCAGCTCAAGGTGAGCACTCTACCACTTGAGCCACAGCACCACTTCCAGTTTTCTAGTGGTTTATTGTAGATAAGAGTCTCATGGAGTTTCCTGCCCAGGATGGCTTTGAACCGTGATGCTCAGATCTCAGCCTCCTGAGTAGCTAGCATTACAGGTGTGAGCCACTGGTGCCCAGCTAATGTTCTTTCTTGTATGTTCTCACTCACTTTTTTTCCATCTTTATATATATGTCTTTGTATTGTGTGTGGGGGGGTTGTTTTTTGTTTTTTGTTTTTTTGGGTCCTTTCGTGGGCCTGAACTCTGAGCCTGGGCGCTGTCCCTCAGCTCTTCAGCTCAAGGCTAGTGCTCTACCACTTGAGCCACTGCGCCACTTCTGGCTTTTTTTTTGCTTATGGGTGCTGAGGAATCAAACCCAGGGCCTCAAGCATGCAAGGCAAGCGCTTTACACTGAGCCACCTTCCCAGCTGTATTGTGTGTTTGAATTGAGGACCTTGTACTTGCTTGGTTGGCTTGGCTGAGCTCTATTACTTGAACCATATGTCCAGCACATGTTTTTATCTGGTTATTTTAGACATGAAGTCTCATGGACTTTTCTAATCAAGCTGGCTTTGAATTTCAATCCTCTTGATCTCAATCTCCTACGTAGCTAGGATTAAAGCTGTAATCCATAGATGTCTAGCTTCAAAACACATGTAGTTAATTAAAAAGAAATGTATATCTGTTAAATACTACACAGCAAGGTGGTTAGTGTATATTTTGTTTTCTCTAATCATATGGTAGAACTTGCATGAGATAAACTAAAATTAAGGTTAACTAAAAAATACTATATGGGGCTGGGAAAGTGGCTCAGTGGTAGAGTGCTTGCCTTGCATGCATAAGCCCTGTGTTTGATTCCTTAGCACCACATAAGTAGAAAAAGCTTGAAGGGGGACTGTGGCTCAAGTGGTAGAGCACTAGCCTTGAGCTGAAGAGCTGGGGGACAGCGCCCAGGCCCAGAATTCAAGCCCCACAACCGGCAAAAAAAAAAAAAAAACTATATGATATAATATGCTTTGAAAATGTATCATTAGATATTGAATTCAATTTGAAATAAACACTTAGACATTTATCCTTGATTTTAACCAGTATATGTAGAAATATTTAATAGTTTTCAGAAATTTTCTATTTGCATTTCAAGAATCAAACTAGGCTTTAATTCCCATGTCCTGCATAGAGAGCAGGAAATGCTTCTTTTTCTGTTTTTTTTTCCCCCTGTTAATCCTGTTATGCTAAAATCCTTACTAAACCTCAAAAAAATTTTTTTGAATCAAGCTTCATTGGACAAAGGTTGCTCAACATTTTAACCCAATCCATTCAGAAAAAAACCTAAAGACTCCATCTCCCGTTAACCAGCAGAATGCTGGATTAGAGGCATTCCTCAAATGGTAGAGCACCAGCTTTGAGCAAGGAGGGGGGGGGGATGGTTGTGGGGTTTGAACTCTGGGCCTGCCTCCTGTCCCTAAGCTCTTCAGCTCAAGGCTAGCACTTTATGATTTGAGCCACTTCCAGTTTTTTCTGTTTATGTGGTGCTGAGGAATCAAACCCAGGGCCTCATGCATGCAAAGCAAGCACTCTACCACTGAACCACCTTGCTAGCCCCTCTGCACATTACCTTTATAATAGCAACAAACTTAGCTGGTGGCCCGTGGCTCACGCGTATAATCCTAGCTACTCAGAAGGCTGAGATCTGAGGACTATGGTTCAAAGCCAGCCCAGACAGGAAAGTCCATGAGACTCTTACCTTCAATATACCACTAGAAAACCATTAGTGGTGCTGTGGCTCAATTGGTAGAGTAATCGCCTTGAGCCCAAGAGTGCAGGGACAGGGCCCAAACCCAGAGTTCAAGCCCCATGACCGACAGATAATAATAATAATAATAATAATAATAACAATAATAATAATAATAATAATAACAAACTTTTATAAAAATCAAATTTCACTAACTAGTAGTACTTCATCCGTGTGAAGATGATGTATTAGTGAATGACAAGTTCTAGAGATGCGTAATGAGAATGGCTAAGAAGATGTATTTGTTTAGAAGGAAGGAGAAATACTTTACTATTCTGAGTTTTTGTTTTTGTTAGTTTGTTGGGGTTTTTTGGTCAGTCATGGAGTTTGATCTCTGGGCTTGAGCTCTGTCCCTGCACATTTCAGCTCAAGGTGAGCACTCTACCGCCTGAGCCACAACACAACTTCCAGTTTTCTAGTGGTTCATTGCAGAGAAGAGTCTCATGGAGGGCTGGGAAGATGGCTCAGTGGTAGAGCGCTTGCCATGTATGCATGAGGCTCTGGGTTCATTCCTCAGCACCACATAAGCAAAAAGGAAAAAGCTGGAAGTGGCGCTGTGGCTCAAGTGGTAGAGCACTAGCCTTGAGCTGAAGAGCTGAGGGCAGTGCCCAGGCCCAGAGTTCAGGCCCACGACTGGACCCAAAAATAAAAAAAAAGTTAAAAAAAAAAGAGTCTCATGGGCTTTCCTTCCAGGGCTAGCTTTTAACAGTGATCCTCAGATCTCAGCCTGCTGAGTAGCTAGGATTACAGGCGTGAGCAAACAGCCCCTGGCTTATTCAATACTATATTTACTCTGTTCATGTAGGAATCTTCTTTTTTTGTTGTTGTTGGTTGTGTGGCCTGAACTCGGCCTGGGCGCTGTCCCCCAGCTCTTCAGCTGTAGACCAGGGCTCTACCACTTGAGCCTCAGTCCCACTTCGAGCTTTTTCTGCTTATGTGGTGCTGAAGAATCGAACCCAGGGCCTCATGCATGCAAGGCAAGCACTCTACCATTGAGCCACCTTCCCAGTGCCTCATGTGGGAGTCTTTCTCACTCTACAGCTCAAAAGATGAAGAGATAGAATTGGGTTATTATCTGCTTTCTCTCTTAAGCCATAAGTGTTACTAAAAAAAGAAAAACTCAGCAAATCTATGCAAGTTCTTGTAAGGTCCGCTCCTGGATGGCGAGCAGACTCCACCCTCCTCGCAGCAAAGTCTCCACCCAGTACCTGCGTTACCTAGGCAACTGGGACAACTGGAAGAGGTCACATCTGCATCGGCTGAGGTCACATCTGAAATTGATGTGGCCACACCTTTCCCCCCCCCCATACCCTAGATAAGGGCTAGCCCAGGCCCAGACTCTCCCTTTTCTCTCTCTGTTCGTTTCTAGTTCTCTGCTCTCTCTCTGTTCTATTCTAGCTCTCTCTCTGTGTTCTTACCTCTCTCTTGCTCTTTTCTAGCTCTCTCTGCTCTCTCTCTGTTCTAGCTCACTCTGTTCTATTCTAGCTCTCTCTCTGTTCTATTCTAGCTCTCTCTGTGTTCATTTCTAGCTCTCTGTTCTTTTCTTGCTCTCTCTGCTCTTTTCTAGCTCTTTTCTCTCTTTTGCCAGCCACGTGGAGTGCCAACCTTACCTTGTCCCAGCAGGTCTACTGAATAAACCTACCCCTTACCTGAATACCACATGAGTGCTGGTGCAGTTCTGAATCGGTTACCTCTTTTTAAAAACCTAACAGTTTTTCAAGTGAAAATTCACATGAATGTGGCAGGTTTGAATTCCACAAACACATCTATATAAGTAACACTTTGTCCCTTCTTTTTTTTTTTGTAACAAATAGTTTTAGAGCTGGACATGGTGACCCATATTTGTAATCACAAAACTCTGGAAGCTTGATGCAAGAGGATCATGAGTTCAAGGCCAACTAGGCTGCAAATGGATACCTTGTCTCAAAAAAAAAGAAAGAAAGAAAAGAAAAGAAAAATGCAAGCAACTAAGTATTTCTACTAATACTCACTATGATTTTCCTTGTCTCTTGGAAGTTCACAAGAAGCCATGTGCGGTTTATATATGTATTCAGTATAGATTCATAAGCAGTTGCAGAACAACTGGCAGTGGAGGTATGGTAGACACTAGCCTTGAGCAAAACAAGTCAGGGACAGCAAGTAGGCCCTGAGTTCAGGCCCCAGCATTGTCAAACACACGCAGAAAAAAAGTTTGGAATATTCTTCTTTGTATGTGTGTGGAGGCCAAAAGGTGAGACAGTGTCTCTATATAGCTAGCCCAAGCTATCCTTGAGGTTACAACCTTCCTGTCTCAGCAGCTCAAATGCTAGGGTTACAAGTATACGCCACTATTCTTGTTTCTTTGTTTTTCCATATAAATTTTAGGATATGTTTGTCCAGATATACAAACAAATCTTGCTGGAATCCTGATACAAATGAAACATCTATTTGAGAAAATTTTTAATATTTATTAGCTTTAGTCTTCTAAACCATAAACTCAGTCTGTCCATTAATTTATTTTTTCTTTCATTTCTTTTATTGACATTGCATAGTTTTCAGCTTACAAGTCCCATACATGCTTGTTAGACTTACGAAGAAATATTTCATTTTTTGGAGTGATTATTGTTTTGATTTTAGTGTGCATGTGTAATTTGTTACTGTATAAAAATATTGTAAGTAGATATTTATTGTGTTATAATACTATATTATTTATTTGTTTATTTATTTTGTTGGTAATGGGGCCTGAAGTCTGGGCCTAGACACTGTCCCTCAGCTCTTCAGTTAAAGAATAGCAATCTACCACTGGAGCCACAGTGCCAGTTCTGGATTTTTCTGCTTATGTGGTGCTGAGGAATTGAACCTAGGGCCTCATGCATGCAAGGTAAGCACTCAACTATTGAGCCACCTTCCTAAACCTACTATATTATTTATTGCATATTTATTTTATATCTTTTTTTGGGTGGGGGAGGGTCCGGTCCTGAGGCCTGAGCTCTGTGCCTGTTGTCCCTCAGCTCTTCAGCTCAAGGCTAGCACTCTACCACTTGAGCCACAGCGCAACTTACAGCTTTTTTCTTTTTTGCTTATGTGGTGCTGAGGAATTGAACCCAGGGCCTCAGGCATGCAAGGCAAGCACTCTACCACTGAGCCACCTACCCAGCCCTTTATTTGATATCTTGAGCTCTTGCCTAAATTACAAGTTTGAGATGTTTTTTCTTTTTCTTTTTCTTCTTTTGTAGATTTCTAGAAATTTTGTACACAAGCAATCGGTCACATTGTCTGTAAATAGATAAATAAAACAGTCTGAATGATTTTAACAGTTTTTCTTTTCAATTTCAACTTTCCTTTGTGTGTGTGTGTGTGTGTGTGTGTGTGTGTGTGTGTGTGTGTGTGTGTGTGTGTGTGTGTGTGTGTGTGTGTGTTGATCATGAGACTAGAATTCTAGGCCTGGGTACTGTCCTTCAGCTCTTCAGCTCAAAGCAAGGTCTCTGACTTGAGCCACAGCACTGCTTCCAGTTTTCTGGTGGTTTATTGGAGATAAGTCTCATGGACTTTCCTGCTTGGGCTGGCTTTGAACTGTGATCCTCAGATCTCCATCTCCAGAGTAGCTAAGATTATAGGCATGAGCTATCAGCGCCCATTTTTTTTTTTTGTTGGTTGGTTGGTTGGTTGGTTTTTTTGTTTTTGTTTTTGTTTTTTGTCAGTAGGGGTGAACTGTAGGCCTGGGCACTCTCCCTCAGCTCTTCAGTTCAAGGCTAGCGCTGTACCACTTGAGCCACAGTGCCACTTCTGGCTTTTTCTGCTTATGTACAGCTTAGGAATCAAACCCAGGGCCTTATGCATGCAAGGCAAGCACTCTACCACTGAGCCACCTTCCCAGTCCCCCTTTTTTAAAATCCATGGTTTTTTTTGCTGGTCTTATGGCTTGAACTCGGGGCCTATGTGCTGTCTCTGAACCTTTTTGCTCAAGACTAGTGCTCTGCCACTTGAGCCAAAGCTCTACTTCTGTCTTTTCACTGGTTAATTGGATATGAGTTTCACAGACTTTCCTGCCCAGCCTCCACATGTTCTGTAGATTTCAACCTCCTGAGTAGCTAAGTTTTTTTTTTAGACATAATGCAAGCTTTTTGTGGCACATGATTAAAGTGGGGATGAGTGATATAGCTCAGTGGGTGGAGGCTGCTAAGATTATAGGTTAGCACCAGGTTTACTTTTCATTTGTATATTTAAAACTATTTTAAATGAAGGTTTTTATTTTAGGATTCTGGAATTTTAACTTTCTTTTCTCTCCTTTGTTTTTTAATCTTCTTTACTTTTTTAAAACCTTCTTGCCGGGAACCGGTGGCTCAAGCCTGTATTCCTAGCTATTCAGGAGGCTGAGATCTGAGGATCATGGTTCAAAGCCAGCCTAGGCATAAAAGTCCGTGAAACTCTGATCTCCGATAAACCACTAGAACACTGAAGTGGTGCTGTGGCTCAAGAGGTAGAGCGCTTGCCTTGAGTTGAAGAGCACAGGGACAGCACCCAGGCCCAGAGTCAAGCCCCATGACTGACAAAACAAAAACAAAAACAAAACCACAAACCCTTGATGATGATTACTTGAGCCTTTATTAGAATTTTAGTTTGTTCATAGTGTTTTGTTTTGTTTTTTGCCAATAACTTGTGTTTGAACTCAGGACATTATGTTCACTTGCTTGTCCAGATGTCATTTTACCACTTGAACTACACTTCCACTCTAGCTTTTTGCTGGTTATTTTGGAGATGGAGTCTTGCAGACTCTCTGCATGGGCTGGCTTCAAACCACAATCTTCTGTTCTTATCTTCCTGAGTAGGCAGTATTACAGTCATAAGCCACCAGCACCCAGGTCCATAGTGGGTTTTTTTGCTTGTTTGTTTGTTTGTTTTCGGTCTTGGGGCTTGAACTCTGGGCCTAGGTGCTGGCCCTCATCTTTTCAGCTCAAGGTTAGCGCTCTACCACTTGAGCTATAATGCCACTTCCGGTTTTCTGGTGGTTTATTGGAGATAAGGGTTTCATGGACTTTCCTGCCTGGGCTGGCTTTGAACCGTGATCCTCAGATCTCAGCCTCCTGAGTAGCTAGGATTACAGGCGTGAGCCCCCGACACCCAGCTCATAGTGTTTTTTTAATGTATTTCTTCAGATTATGAAACTAACATGCTGCCTCATACTAAGATGATAGGTACAGTGAATTTCTTTCTATAGATTTCTATAGATATTTGCAATAAATATTGCCCTGTACATACATAATTTATCACAGCCTACCTCTGGTGTCATTTATCACTTTGAGTGAAGTAAATAAAACTTTCACTCTCTGTGTCTTAGCCAACCCTGTGGTAGATTTCCTTCATTATGACAAAAAACATGAGGAAAACAAATTATAAGGAAAAATAGGTTATTTTGACTACCAAGGTATTAGTCCCTGGTCACTTTTTTGTTGTTGTTGGTCATGCGGCCTGATCTCTGGGCCCTGGCACTGTCCATCAGCTTTTTAGCTCAAGGCTACTGCTCTACCACTTGAGCCACAGTGCTGAGCCAACCTCCCACCCTTCCCTGGTCACTTTTGAAGTATATGGGATGAGAATGATTTGGAAGCTACTGGTCCTCTGTCTTTTTCTATGTGTAACCACATTGACTTTCTTTCTGTGTTTTTTGTTTTGTTTTGTTTTGTTTTAGTTTTAGGTTTATTTTTTTGGTTGGTCTTGGGGCCTGAACTCTGGGCCTGGGCATTGTCCCTCAGCTCTTTAGCTCAAGGAGAGTGCTCTACCACTTGAGCCACAGCACCACTTCTGGCTTTTTCTGCTTATGTGGTACTGAGGAATCGAACCCAGGGCCTCATGCATGCAAGGCAAGCACTCTACCACTGAGCCACCTTCCCAGCCTCACCACATTGACTTTCTTATTTCAAATTTTTACCAACTCTAATTTGGAATCCACTGAAGGGAATTTGGAAATGTTTTCCTCCTCATTAAAGTAATGAATAACAAGCCACTGTACCAACTTAACTATACAAATGGAAGTTGAACCCCTGGAATTAAAATCTTAGCCCATTTGTTCTCTTCCTTTTGTATCCTGATTCTTTTGTTGTTGTTGGCCATGGGGCTTTAACCCGGGGCCTGCGAACTGTCCCTGAGCTCTTTTGCTCAAAGTTAGTACTCTATCATATTGAGGCGAATTAACTGGTGAACAAGAAAATCCACCTAGGCACAGTTAAAGGTTAAAGGAGTTTTATTTATTTATTTATTTATTTTGTCTGTTGTGGGGTCTGAACTCTGCGCGTGAGCATTATCCCTCAGCTCTTATGCTCAAGGCTAGCACTCTACCACTTGACACTCAGTGCCACTTCCAGCTTTTTCTGCTTATGTGGTGCTGAGGAATCAAACCCAGGTCCTCATGCATGCAAGGTAAGCACTCTTCCACTGAGTCACCTTCCCAGCCCTCTTCAAAATTTGTTGTTGTTATTATAAAGGTAATATACAAAAGGGTTTACATTATATAAGTCAGGTTAAGAGTGCATTTCTTTTTGGACAATGTCACCCCTTTACTTTCTTTCTTTTTTTTATGGTTGGTCGTGGGGTTTGAATTCTGGGTCTGAATGCTGAGGCTGAGATCTGAGGATCACAGTTCAAAGCCAGCCAGGGCAGGAAAGTCCATGAGATTCTGATCTCCAATAAACCACTTAAAAACTGGAAGTGGTGCTGTGGCTCAAGCGGTAGAGCGCTCACCTTGAGCTGAAGAGCTCAGAGTTCAAGCCCCACAACCAACCAAAAAAAAAAAAAAAACCTTTGCATAGTGCATAATGCATAGTGCTGGCTGCTCATGCTTGTAACCTGAGCTAAATGGAAACTAAATGGAAGGCTAACATTGGAAGGATTAAGGTTTGAGGCAGCAGAGCAGAAAAGTTACAGAGACTCCTCAGCAGAATTGGATACTGTTGTGTATACCTTTTATCTTAGCTAAACCAGAAGCCTAACATAGATGGATATACCTAAGCAGGTAGCTAGACCCTATCTAAAAAATAATCACCAAATATTAGGGCTGGAGATGTGGTTCTGCTTTAAAGAGTTCTTATCTACAAAACATGAGGACTTAACTTCAAACCTAGATATTGGAATTAGACCAAAACCTAAGAGCAATCAAGAGGAAAGAAGATAGCTTAGTAAACAAAGAATAAAAGCATCGGGAGGTATGGGCATTGGTAGCTCAGGCCTGTAATCCTAGCTACTCAGGATGCTAAGATCCGAGGATTGCAGTTCAAGGCCACCTAGGCAGGAAAGTCTATGAGACTCTTACCTCAAATTAATCACAGAAAAAGCTGGAAGTGGCACTGTGGCTAGAGTGGTAGAATGCTAGCCTTGAGCACAAAGATGATCAGGGACGGCACCCAGGACCCAAGTTCACAAGCCCCAGGACAAGCAAAAAAAAAAAAAGCATTGGGAGTAAAGCTGGACAATCAGACTGGAGTCGTAAAGATCTGGCTTCTGAGTCTTGAGTGGAACTTGTCACTGTCATGTAGTTATTTTCATCTTCTATTGTAGGTGGAACTAAAAGTATCCTGGTCTTGTGGTTCATAGTCGCTGATGTTTTCTAGTTATCTAAGGATGACTAAGTCTCTCTCTGGGAAAAGGAAGTATAAGTACTAGTGCCCTAGAGGTTTTCTGTAGCATCCAGTTTCAAGGGTTGTTTTCCTCTGAAGACTCTTCTTTTTTTTGGGGGGGGGGGAGTCCGGTCGTGGGACCTGAACTCTGGGCCTGGGCGCTGTCTCTCACTCAGCAATTTAGCTCAAGGCTAGCACTCTACCACTTGAGCCACAGCGCCACTTCCGGTGTTTTTTCTTTTTGCTTATGTGGTGCTGGGGAATCAAACCCAGGGCCTCATGCATGCAAGGAAAGTGCTCTACCACTGAACCACCTTCCCAGCCCCTGAAGACTCTTCTTTAACATGAAACAATTCAGAACATTAGCAGAATAAAAAACAGTAAAACTCTTTCTTGAGTTATAACATATCCGTGTGTGTGTGTGTGTGTGTGTGTGTGTGTGTGTGTGTGTGTGTGTGTGTGTGTGTGTGTGTGTGCGTGCAGGAAGGAAACTGTAAGGTTTTATGATTTGCATCAGAAGTTATATTAAAATTTTCCCTGATTGACAAAGGCATTGCAACTTAAACTGGAAACAAATCTACTGAAAGTAGACATTTAAGTATAAAGACTTGTCATTTAGAAATCACTCAGGAAAGTCTTTTTCTTTTTTTTTAACTGACATGGTTGCCAGGCTGGACTGAACTACTTGACTTAAGCAATCTTCTTCCTGTTCTAGTCTCTTGACTAGCTGTGACTATAGGCATGCTTCTATACTTGGCCACATCTGATTTTGAGCAGGGGAAGTGTAATATAAAGATTATTAGTTAAGTAGAAGGTGGATAAATACTAAAAGGAATGAATGAGAATATTAATAGATACAGACAAAGCAGGTGAGCTGAGCACCAATGGCTCAAGCCTGTAATCCTAGGTACTCAGGAGCTGAGATCTGAGTACTGGAATTCAAATCCAGCCTGGACAGTAAAGTCTGAGACACTTGTCTCCAATTAACCTCCAAAAATCTGCAAGTGGAGATTTGGCTCAAGTAGTAGAGTACTAGCCTTGAACACAAAAGCACAGGGACAGCTCCCAGGTCCTGAGTTCCAACAATAGACTGGCATATGTGCATGGGCACATACACACACACACCACAAGAAGCAGGTGTAGAAAAACAGTTACCTGGGGCTGGGAAGGTGGCTCAGTGGTAAAGTGCTTGCCTCGATTCCTCAGCACCACATAAGCAGGAAAAGCTGGATGTGGTGCTGTGGCTCAAGTTGTAGAGTACTAGCATTCAGCTGAAGAGGACAATGCCCAGGCCCAGAGTTCAGGCCCCAGGACCAAAACAAACAAACAAACAAAAACCAATTAATTGCCCACCAAGGAAGAATGAATAATAAAGGAAGTAAGGGAAAAGTGAAGAGCTCCTCTTACCTATCCTAAACCAAGGGTGAAATTCAGACCTCTTCAAAGAAAACATGTCAACTACATACACAGCTACAAAGCCGCCAATAGTGAATACAACTTTCTAGAATCTTCTGTAGAACTGGTTCTCCATGCTTATGGGGAAGAGTCAGAGTGGGTTAGTTTATAGAAATGGCCAGTAGATGCACATGAGCTGGACCTTAAAGAGACGGAGATTAGCGTGAAGGCACAGCTGGAACTCCTTTGTTAGGCTACTGTGTGGAAGAATAAAAATTGAGGGCTGGAGCCCAACCAAAAAGGGGCCTTTTGCATGTGTGCCAGGCAGTGTCACTCTAGTGCCATCTGCTGATGAACATAGCATTCCATCTACTGGCAAAAAAATGTTTAGGGTCCAGTGACTGCCTGTCTGCTCTGGATGGCTTTGAATGGTGATCTTTAGATCTCAGCCTCCTGAGTAGCTAAGACTACAGGCATGAGCCACTAGCACTGGGCTACAATTCAGCTTTTTATTGGTTGACATAGGGTCTCATGAGCTTTTTTTGCTCAGTTTGGCCTCAAATTGCTATCGTCTCAATCTCTGTCTTACAACCATGAGCCATTTTCTCAGCTGGAATTGGACTTTCTTCTAGAGTTTATGTAAAGTTTTGGATTCAGCAGAAATAACTTCCTTTGCTACAAGGATTATTTGTTGGCAGAAGATAAAACTGTAAACTTACTAAGCAGACTATCTGATGATTTATGAAGAAATGCTTTTACAAGCAGACCAAAAGTATGAGGTTCTGAGTACAAGCTCCCATGCACACAATAAATTTTAAAAAAAGAGAGAGTAGGAAATGCTTTAAAACAAATGCATTGCTTTGCTCATCAATATAAGGCAATCCTCTAACGTACAAAACACTCCCTAAAATCATTTAGTTCAAGCTCTAGAATCCTAAAAACAACTTTCTCTAATTTTCCATTGTTAGATACTACCGAGGTAATTTATTTTCATGCAAAGGTATTTTACTTTTCTTCAGCAAAATTACTAAACATAACTTTGCTCAATCAACAATTTTATGATGAATATTTGAGGAACAAGATTTAGCAGAATATTTTAATTATTTATACATATTACTGAGTATTCTTCCAGGAAGAGTGAGCAGTTTAAAGAAGTATCATCATTGTATGAGAGCGTTTACTTCCTTTTCTGCCAGTACTCTTTATTTTCCAGTCCATAAGTAAAAAGGGATATAACATTATTCTAGTTAATGATAGAATTATTTGCATTTATCTGATAACTAATACACTTTAGTAAAATCTAGAGATGCCATTTTTGTGAAAGTGGAAGCCTAAAACAACTACTGTATCATCACTGTTGTGAAAATTAGAATTGTGCAATCCTAGCCAGGTACTGGTGGCTTATGCATACAATCCTAGCTACTCATGAGGCTGAGATCTGAGGATCACCATTCAAGGCCAGGCAGAAAAGTCTGTGAGACTCTTCTTTCCCATTACTCACCCGAAAGCCAGAAAGCCAGAAGTGGTATTGTGCCTCAAAGTGGTAGAGCACTTTCACTGAGGGAAAAAAGTCAGGGACAGCACTTAGACCCTAAGTTCAGGCCCCACAAATGACAAAAAAAGAAAAAGACAGGGCTGGGAAGGTGGCTCAGTGGTTGAATGCTTGCCTTGCATGCATGAGGCCCTGGGTTCGATTCCCCAGCACCACATAAGCAAAAAGAAAAAAGCCGGAAGTGGTGCTGTTGCTCAAGTGGTAGAGCACTACTCTTGAGCTGAAGAGCTGAGGGACAGTGCCCAGGCCCAGAGTTCAGGCTGCATGATGGGACCCAAAAAAAAAAAAAAAAAAAACGCAAAAGGAAAAATGAAGTGTGCCATCCTAAGAACTTAATTTAAAACTTTATGAGGGATAATTAAAACATTAATTAAAACATTTCAACTCTTTTTTTTTTGTGGCTGCAGGACTTGAACTCAGGGCTCGGGCGCTATCCTTCAGCTCTTCAGCTCAAGGAGAGTGCTCTGTCACGTAAGCCACAGTATCACTACAGGTTTTCTGGTGGTTTATTGGAGATAAGAGTCTAATGGACTTTTCTGCCTGGGCTGGCTTTGAACCACGATCCTCAGATCTCAGGGTCCTGAGTAACTAGGATTATAGGTGTGAGCCACTAGTGCCTGGCTCAGCTAAGTTTTTTAAAAGTTTGCTTCATGCAAATTATGGGCAGTAGAAAAATATAGCTCTTCCTACTTACCTGTCCTTTTTTTTTTTTTCATTATGAGGATGGAACTTAGCGGTCCATCTAACATGATTGCTGGATTGTGTAACAATACATTTGACTGGGCACTGGTGCTCACACTGGTAATCTTGGCTACTCAGGAGGCTGAGATCTGAGGATTGTGGTTTGCAGTCAGCCCAAGCAGGAAAGTCTGTGAGACTCTTTTTTTTGTGTGTGTGAAAATACTGTACAAAGGGGTTACAATTACATGGGCAAGATAATGAGTACATTTCTTATCAAGCATTGTAGCCTCCTCCTTTGTTCCCCTTCTCATCCCTTCCTATCCTCCCCCGACCCTCCTACCCAACCCTCCCCCCCCCGACCAAAAGTTCGTTTTCAACATAACGACTTGTACATTGTGAGACTCTTATTTTTTCTTTTTTTTTTCTTTTTTTTTGCCAGTTGTGGGGCCTGAACTCTGGGCTTGGGCACTGTCCCTCAGCTCTTCAGCTCAAGGCTAGTGCTCTACCACTTGAGCTACAGTGCCACTTCCAGCTTTTCCTGCTATGTGGTGCTGAGGAATCGAACCCAGGGCCTCATGCATGCAAGGTAAGCACTTTACCACTGAGCCACCTTCTCAGCCCCATTGTGAGACTCTTATTGCTAATAAATCACCACAAAAGCTGGAAGTGAATCTGTGTCTTAGATGGTAGAGTGCAAGCATTAAGCATAAAAGCTCAGGGACAGCTCAGGCCCTGAGTTCAAACTCCAAAACTAGTTGTCTCCCCCCCCCCCAAGAAAAAAAAGAGTCTATTTAGTCTGGTAGACTGGTTTCCAAAGTGGAATGTTAAGTAGAGCCCAGAAGTTAATATTTCTGTTCTTCCAGATTCTCACTAGCAATTACTGTTGTCCATGTTCTGGATTTTGGCCATTCTGATAAGTGTGCTATGCTGTATGTTTGTGTGTGTGTGTGTGTGTGTGTGTGTGTGTGTGTGTGTATGCTCGTGCCAATCTTGGGGTTTGAACTGAGGCATAGGGCTAGCCCGGAGTTTTGGTTAATTGGAAATGAGTCTCACAGGCTTTTAGGCCTAGGCTGGCTTTGAACCATGATCCTTTAATGTTTGCTTTCTGGGTAACTAGGACTATAGGTATGAGCCATCTGCACCTGGCTCTTTTTAATTTGCGATTCTTTTATCCACAATTTTGTTTTGGGGAGCCCGATCATGGGGTTTGTACTCTGAGCCTGTGCGCTGCCCCTCAGCTCTTTAGCTCAAGGCTACTGCTCTAACACTTGAGCCACAGTGCCACTTCTGGCTTTTTGCTTATGTGGTGCTGAAGAATCGAACCCAGGGCCTCAGGCATGCAAGGCAAGCACTTTACCACTGAGCCACTTTCCTAGCCCCTGCAATTCTTTTATGAAATATGATGTGGAACATTTTTTCATATGCTTGTTTGCCTTATCCTCTTTGATGTGTTTTAAAGTCTTTAGCCAACTTTTAAAATTGGTTTGCTTTCTTTTTATTGTTGAAATTTAAGGGTTCTTTACCGATTTTGGGTGCTTTGAGAGACTTTTACTGTTCTGTAATTGCACTCAATTTTAAAAATATCATGTATTATTGGAATGAATGATAAATATATTTGTATTGTTGAAAAAGAACAGATGTGAAGCCACTTAGCATAGAACATGGAATGTATATGTTTAATAATATTATTTGGATTTATTTTTTGGGGGGGGTCCGGTCGTGGGGCCTGAACTCTGGGCTTGGGCGCTGTCCCTCAGCTCTTCAGCTCAAGGCTAGCACTCTACCACTTGAGCCACAGTGCCACTTTCGGCATTTTTTCTTTTTGCTTATGTGGTGCTGAGGAATCGAACCTAGGGCCTCAGGCATGCAAGGCAAGCTCTCTACCACTGTGCCACCTTCCCAGCCCCTCATACAGGTTTCTTAAATAGTATGCTAACTAAAGGAGACAACAAAGAACTACCTTATAACTAAAAGAATAATATAGGTATTTTGGAATGATCTGGTTTTTAACACATTTTTTTGGGGTGGGGGTCGGTTGTGGCACTTGAATTCAGGGCATGTTCATTGTCCTTGGGCTTTTGTGCTCAAGATTAGCACACTACCACTTTGAGCCACAGCTCCACTTCTGGTTTTCTGGTGGTTAGTTTCCTACTGAGGCTGTCTTTGAACCATGATCCTGAGATCTCGGATTACAGGTGTGACCCACTAGCACTCAGCTTGATCTGATTTTTTAATTATTATTACAATTTGTAGTAAATCTAAAAGGTCATGTGAGTGGGTTTTGCATTATTTTTCCATCTGGTCTCACTCCTCTTTGTCCCCTCATGCACACAGTTTCTACTTCTTTCACAGCCTCCTGCTGTTTTTTGTGTTTATATCTGTATCTTCCATGTCTTTCTTCCAGTTTCTTTGAGTCTATAAGTGTCTTCCCTGATAAAATTGAAAGTTCTTTATAAATTTTTTGTAGGAGTTCAGGCTTGATATAAACATTTCTCTTTAGTATTCCTATTAGGTCTCTCCATGTTGGGTATATACTCTGTATTATGTAGATACTAAATGATTGAATAAACAGATTTCAAGCTTTCACATTATATCCACCCTTCTTCCTTCCTTCCTTGTCTTTTTTTTGCCAGTCCTGGGGCTTGAACTCAGGGCCTGGGCACTGTCCCTGAGCTTCTTTTGTTCAAGGATGGCACTCTACTACTTGAGCCAGAGCACCATTTTTGGCTTTTTCTGTTTTTGTGGGACTGAGGTAGCAAACCCAGGGCTTCATGTATGCTAGGCAAGTACTCTGCCACTAAGTCACATTCCCAGCCCTGAACTAATTTTTCATTTAAAAATGTACATTTACCATTTGTTCTTGCTACACATTTTTATAATGTTATTAAAACTTACATAAGAAATTACAAAATATTATTTAGAGCTTGTAAAAAGAGCTCTATTGTTACTAGCTTTATGTATTTTTCCATTATTTTTGTAAATGTTGGAGCAGGATAATTCTTTTTTCTTTCCTTAAGCCTCTTTCTTTTGAAGCAATTATCCTTTTTCTAGCCAAAGTATTAGGAAACAGAGACAATCTTCCTTTTAAATCTAAATGACAAAACTCAAACCAATAAAGATTTCAGAGACACAAGAATCAAGGAGGTTTTAATCTAAACTTATATTTGCATTTATGACCATTGCCTCTCCAGAGGGAGAGCTGGGGAAAGTCGACCCCTACACCTTGCTTTCAGGTTGAAGACAATCGACACGCAATAGTTTAACATAAAAGGCTTTTTTTGTGTGTTAAACACTTTTTTGGAAAGGAGCATACAATCTTTAATCAAAATCCTGCCAATTTGCATTGTTCATTGGGGAATAGGCTTTCAAAAGCCAAGGAACAAAAGAGGATTTGGTTTTCCAATCTCCCCAAAGCAGCAGCAGATTGTGAAGCAGCTAACAAGAGAAATCAGAGTACTGTACACATTATCTAGGTGTGTGTATATGAGAGAGATCGAGATCTGTTACACACTATTTATAACAACAGGAGCATCAACAGATGCACTGAATCGACCTGCATGCTCCCAACCCCTGTTTATCTCCTCCCCACCCCAAACTGGGATACAAAGAGGATGGGAGGAGGGGACTAGAGCGAGAGAAATGCAGCCACCTATGCAGCAGCCCCCCAGAGAAGTCCCTGGAGGTCCTGCGCCCCCCAGCACCGGGGTGGGGGTTGGGGCGCCCACAGGCTCGCCTGCTGGGGTAAAGGTACAGGAGCTGGGTTCTGGCTTCGGTGATGTTTACTCAGTAGGCTGGCAAAAGGGCTGAGGAGCAGGAAGCTGCGCTCCCATTAGGGTCAGGAAAGCAGGAGAGTCTCTGTGACCCGAGAACCCCCTGCGGAGTCATGGCAGTGCGAGCATGAAGGCAGGCTTGGGGAGGAGGAGAGCCTAGTGCGGGATCGCGTGTGCGCACCTTGTGCAGGTGCATCGGTGCCTCCTCCCTCTCCTTTCCCCTCCGCAGCAACAGCGCATGCGCCGGTCTAGGTGAAAGCAAAGCTGAAGCGGGTGAGCTCTCCCAATCAGAGACCGGCATTCTCCAAGTACGTATCCTGAAGCTGCCTGCACAGGGCAGCAGGAGGCGGGAAGCTAGAGGCTGGTGGCAGGTGGCAGAGCAGAGGGCAGGCCCCACGGCTGGGGGCGGGGAAGTGAGACTTGGGCATAGCCTGGAAGGCCCGAGAAAGTCCTAGAAGCTGTGTGTGAGGGAAGTTCCTTCTTTCCTCAGCCCCCGGAAGTGGCTGTTGTAAACTTCACCCGCGGGGGGCTGGGTATTCCCCCTCCCTCTCCAGGCTCCTAGAGGCCCTCAGGTTCCAACAGTTTTCATTTGGGGCCTCCTACTCGGAGGCTGGGAGCTGCCTCTGGGGTCTAAGGACCTCTGGACCACAAAGCCCCCAGAGGTAAAGGGTTCGACTGAGACGGGAGGTGTGGAGCTGAGCCGTGGGGGGAACGGGGGTCCCCGGGCTGGTTTGGGCCGCTGCGGGGCCCCGTCGTTAGCCGGGACAAGCCTTCCCAGCCAATCCTGGCCCACTGCAGCTAGATCTCAGAGGAGCAACCTAGGAAGAGAAGAGCAGGTAGGACTCCACCTCCCCACAGTCAGCCCCTAGGGGCATAGCCTCGCCATTCACTCATTCGTTCATTCCTCATCATTTGTCATTCATTCATTTGTCAGCCCTAACCAGAGTCCGGCAAACTAAAGAACAATTTGTGCTAGACTGGCTTTTGCCTTCCCTCCAAGACTTGGAATATGTCAAGCTGTGAGTTTTTCTAAAGCTAGATTTTCTACAGTTATTATCTCAGTTTGAATGTTTATTCCATGCTGGTATTTTTTTTTTGTTTCTCTAGGCAGATATTTATTAGAAAGGGTGAGAATTCAACTCTTCCTAATACCTTACCCATTGATAAGTGTAATGATCCTGGAGGAAAGAACCTACCATTTCCTCATTTAACAGTGCCTCATAACAGAAGAGTGGTTAGAGCAGGAAGTGAACATGCTTTCCTAAGAAATGCATAGGCGGCAAAGGCACTGCCACCTGCTATAAAGGAAAAGCGAAGGATCCCTTTCATTCAGTACTTTTCTGTATTAGTCCCGGCTTAGCCATTTTATTAACGGTGTGATTTTAAGCAAACCACTTAATCTACCTGGGCATTAGATTCCTTCTTGGTCTGATAAGGAGAATGGACTTAGTTTCTGAAGTCTGTTTTAATGAACCCAGGGGCCTGTACATGTATCTTCTCTGGTGAGCTACATCCTCAGCCCTTAAACATTCTCTCCCCTCTCTCTTTTCTCTCTCTCTCTCATTTCTCTCTCCTCTCTCTCTCTCTTTCTCTCCCTCTCCCTCCCCACCCCCTGTGTCAGTTGTGGAGCTTGAAATCTGCTGCCCCTCAGCTCTTCAGCTCAAGGTGAGCTTCCACCACTTGAGCCACAGCACCACTTCTAGTTTTCTGGTGGTTCATTGGAGATAAGAATCTCATGGATTTTCATGCCTGGGCTGGCTTTGAACCTTGATCCTCAGATCTCAGCCTCCTGAGTAGCTAGGATTACTGGCATGAGCCACCAGTGCCTGGCTCATAAACATTCTCTTTAAAAGTAAAATGTGAAACTGCTGATGGACAGGGGTGGTTTTCTAAGGATGAAAGCACTGAATGAAAAAAGATGGGTTTACATTCAGGAATCCAAACTTCCTTGCTGCTTCAAAAGGGTCCCGTGAATTGAGGATGACTTTTGGGGGCTAGGAAAAAAGATTTATTTGGTGAGCCATTAAACATAAGAAGAGGATAGATTATATTCTGAAAGACCATCTTTTCATTTTCTTATAATTTTACTTTTTTTGGGCGGGGGGGTCTGGTCGTGGGGCCTGAACTCTGGGCCTGGGTGCTGTCCCTCAGCTCTTCAGCTCAAGGCTAGCGCTCTACCACTTGAGCACAGTGCTACTTCCGGTTTTTTTCTTATGTGGTGCTGAGGAATTGAACCCAGGGCCTCAAGCATGCAAGGCAAGTGCTCTACCACTGAGCCACCTTCCCAGCCCCAGGGCTTCACATTTGTTCACATGTTTCACTGGCATTCTACCACACCTCTTGCCCTGCTTTTTTTTTGCAGGTTATTTTCAAGTGTGTAATTCAATGGTTTTAGTATATTCATTATGTGTTACAAAAATCACCACTAACTGACTCCTGAATATTTTCATTATCCATAATAGAACCTGTTATCAGATGCAGTGCCCTCCTGTTCTTGAATCTCTGGTAATCATGAGCCTTGTTTGTCTGAATTTGCCTATTCTGGACATTTCAATCTGTTTAATGGCTTTACTTACTTCTTTTCTGTGTTGTAAATTTCATTAGTCAAATGATGTTTCCTATTACTCCCCCCTCCTTTTTTTTTTCTTTGGCCAATCCAGGGGCTTGAACTGAGGGCCTGGGTGCTGTCCCTGAGCTTCTTTGGCTCAAGGCTAGCACTCTACCACTTGAGCCACAGCTTCACTTCTGGCTTTTTCTGTGTATGTGGTATTAAAAAATTGAACCCAATGCTTCAAGCATGCTAGGCAAGCACTATACCACTAAGCCACATTCCCAGCCCTTACTCCCCATTTTTTAGGAATACTGGCACCTACTTTTTTTTTTTTTGGTCGGTTGTAGGGATTGAACTCTGGGCCTAAGCAATGTCCCTCAGCTCTTCAGCTCAAGGTGTGTGCTTTACCACTTGAGCTACAGCTCCACTTCCGGTTTTCTGGTGGTTTATTGGCGATAAGAGTTTCATGGACTTTCCTGTCTGGGCTGGTTTGAACCACGATCCTCAGATCTCAGCCTCCTGAGTAGCTAGGATTACAGGCATGAGTTACTGGGGCCCAGCCTGTCACCTACTTTTTAAGCATTAATAATTCTGATTCCTATTTTTATGGCTTAAGATCATAAAGTCTTTTAGTCATTTTGAAATAGTTACAGTTTTCATGTGTTTTGTGAGTATGTCTTACTACACTACTTTTCATTCATACTATTCTTTCTTTATTCTTTTTTTTTTCTCATATTAACTTTCTTATTCTTATTTTTGTGGGCAATTAAAATGACCTAACTTGAGAATGAGATAAAGCTGAGAAAAGCTTTCCTTCTTTCCTTCCTTTCTTTCTTCCACCCTCCCTCCCTTCCTGCCTTCTTCCTTCCCACCTTCCTTCCTTCCTATCTTCCTTCCTTCATTCCTTCTTTCCTTCCTTCCTTCCTTCCTTCCTTCATTCCTTCCTTCCTTCCTTCCTTCCTTCCTTCCTTCCTTCCTTTCTTCCTTCCTTCCTTCCTTCCTTCGTTTCTTCTTTCCTTCCTTCCTTCCTTCCGTCTTATCTTTTTCATTTCTTTCTCTCTCTCTCTCTCCTTCCTCGTCTTCCTCTTCCTCCTCCTCTCCTCCTCCTCCCCTCCTCCTCCTCCTCCTCCTCCTCCTCCTCCTCCTCCTCCTCCTCCTCCTCCTCCTCCTCCTCCTCCTCCTCCTCCTCCTCCTCCTCCTCCTTCTTCTTCTTCTTTTTCTTCTTCTTCTTCTTCTTCTTCTTCTTCTTCTTCTTCTTCTTCTTCTTCTTCTTCTTCTTCTTCTTCTCCTTCTCCTTCTTCTCCTTCTCCTTCTTCTCCTTCTCCTCCTTCTTCTCTTTCTCCTTCTCCTTCTCCTTCTCCTTCTCCTTCTCCTTCTCCTTCTCCTTCTCCTTCTCCTTCTCCTTCTTCTTCTTCTTCTTCTTCTTCTTCTTCTTCTTCTTCTTCTTCTTCTTCTTCTTCTTCTTCTTCTTCTTCTTCTTCTTCTTCTCTTCCTCCTCCTCCTCCTCCTCCTCCTCCTCCTCCTCCTCCTCCTCCTCCTCCTCCTCCTCCTCCTCTTCCTCCTCCTCTTCCTCCTCCTCCTCCTGGGGCTTGAACTGAACACCTGCACACAGTCCCTGATTTTCTTTTGCTCAAGGCTAGTGCTCTACCACTTGAGCCACAGTGCCACTTCCAGTGTTTTCTGTGTATGTAGTACTGAGGAATCAAACCCAGGGCTTCATGCATGCTAGGCAAGCACTCTACCACTAAGCCTCATTCCCAGACCTTGAGGAAAGCTTTTATAACTTCATAAAATTTATTGTTTCTTTGTCCTATGTGTATGTTAATGACTCTAGCGCTTGCTTTTTGTGTTTATATTCCCATTTATTTGCTACTGACAATTCCACTTGACAATTCCAAAATCTTCTATTACAAATCAAATATTTGAAAATCAGAACACAGTGAATCATCTAATTCTTACCCAATACCTAAATGACCCAGTACTGATTAAGTATATGCAAATAACTATTTCCTATCACAGACGTTTTAGCAAACAAATGACTGGCATTGAGGTATGAAGAGATACATAGGATCAAATAAAAAAATCACTGATACATTAGCTATTCAAAATTCCTGTCCTCTAGAATTGTAGCATTCAGGAGCGTTTTGTTCATAGGCTGTATCCAATCAACACCATGAGATTGATTCCTTATTCTCTGCTGTAATCAGACCCTAATCTTGCAAGGATCTTGGTCCCAATCATTCCTCAAACAATAGGTGGAGGTACATCTGAATTGCTTTTATTCACTCTGGTCAAGGCTGCTGTTTGGGCTTCATCCCCAGGCCCTAGCCCAGGTAGGTCCTTTGTTGAGGGATGGAGGAGCACACAGGCATCCTACAGCTGCTGGTCCCTGGCCCTGCTGGCAGACTGGAGAGTAGGGAGCATGACTTCCACATTTGGACTCAAGAAGTCATGGACCCCAAGGAAGCTGGAGGGGGCGGAGAGTCTTCTAAATCACTTGAGGTGCTGTCTTTGTCAGATACTTCAGAAGACTGAGGTGATGTCTTTGTCAGACACTTCAGAAGACTCTGTGTTAGGGTTTGTCAAAGTCCCTCTGAGGCGTCCATTGGCAGCTATGTGGAAGAGCTGAGAATAAGTCTCCAAAGAGGCCTGGGAAAATTATGCACTCATGAAAAAGCCAAAGACCAAAAGCCAAAAGCCAAAGTTTGTGAGATCTCATTTCAATGAACATGCTAGATATTGTTCTATATATTTGTAATTCAAGATATGTGGGAGGTATAGATAAGAGAGCTGTCTAAGACCAGCCTGGGCAAAAAGGTGAAACCTTCTCTGAAAAAAAAAGGCTAGAGGTGTGGCTCAAGTAATAGAGTCATACTGGTTGTGAAGTTGTGGGATCATATGATTACCACATTATCTGTATCAATTATGTGGAAATTGAAGAAATTAATAAACTCGGCTCCAGTGATTCATTTCTGTAAACTCAGCTTCTCAGGAGACTGAGATCAGAAGATTGAGATTTGAAACTGACCAGGACAGAAAAATCTACAAGACTCCATTTCCACTTAACCAACAAAAGCTGACTTGGAAGCAGGATGCAAGTGTTAGAACACCAGCTGTGAGCAAGTAAGCCAAGAGAGAACATAAGACGTTGAGTTCAATCCCCAGTCCCCCGTAGTAGAAAAAAAAAAGGAAAAAGAAAAGAAATTGAAGAAACTGAGCTCTTTGTGGAAACTACTATCTGTCTGGAAGAACATTTAGATGTGAAGATGTTAGATGCTGAAATATGCTTGTAATAATGGGGATCAAATATCCTATCAATTTCCTTTCCTATAAGATAAACGGAAGGCTGTTGATACCTCTTTGCCATATGTGTACATATATGTGTGCAGTTTATTCCAAATGTGTACATATTTGTATGCAGTTTATTCCAAATGTGTGCAGTTTATTCCCAGTTTCCTAGTCTTCTTCCATTCTGAAGGCAATTTCTTTGGGATTTACCTTTGGGAAAATAGTGGTATAATTAATGAAATGATTTTGGGGCTCAGTAGTTTTTCCCTGACACACCCAATTAATGGCTGCCTGCACTTGGACAGTCTCAAAATCAGATAGGTTTCCTTAGTTGAAGCAAAGATAATAAACCTGAGTAAGGGAAGGGGTGACAATGTCAAAAAAGAAATGTAAGCCAGGGGCCAGGGGCTCATGCCTGTAATCCTAGCTACTCAGGAGGCTGAGGTCTGAGGATGGTGGTTCAAAACCAGCCCAGGCAGGAAACTCCATGAGACTCTTATCTCCAATAAAGCACTAGAAAACCGGAAGTGGCACTGTGGCTTAAGCAGTAGAGTGCTGGCCTTGAGCTGAAGAGTGCAGGGATAGTGCCAAGCACATAGTTCAAGCCCCACGATGGGCCGAAAAAAAAAAAGAAAAGAAAAGAAAAGAAATGTACTCTACCTGACTTATGTAACTATAACGCCTCTGTACATTACCTGTATAATAAAATTAAAAATTAAAAGATAATAAATCTGAGGTAAAATAAAATAGTCAGGCTGGGAAGGTGGCTCAGTGGTAGAGTGCTTGCCTTGCATACATGAGGCCCTGGGTTCGATTCCTCAGCACCACATAAGCAGAAAAAGCCAGAAGTGGCGCTGTGGCTCAAGTGGTAGAGTGCTACCCTTGAGCTGCGAGCTGAGGGACAGTACCCAGGCCCAGACTCAGGCCCCATGACTGGCCAAAAAAAAAAAAAGTCACTTTAGGAGTCATCAAAGGCCTTGCAGATGGAATTGGGGTTTTACAGTTATTGTTGGATATTTGGTCTTGTAATTATATGACTTTTATTAAGGCATTTATAGTTAATGAGTCTTAGTTTTCTCCTTTGAAAAATGGGATAATTCTTTCATTACAATGTTGTCAGGAGCAAAGTTCTAGTCATAATTAAGTAGTAAGTTGCTCAATATATTAATAACTGGTATTTGTGTGTACCTACTACTGTTCTCAAGGTATTTAGGTCCTAGAGAAATTGGATTCTTTATCTCTGACCTTTTGGCTGACATTTCACTTTTTTTTTAAGGCCAAACTATTTTATTAGTTTATTACTCTTGAACATTTTGTGTTTATGGTACACTTTACTTCTTTTTTTTTTTTTCAGGTTGTGGGGCATGAACCCTAGGCCTGGTCACTGTCCCTCAGCTCTTCAGCTCAAGGCTAGTACACTAGCACTTGAGCCACAGAGCCAATTCCAGCTTTTTCTGCTTATGTGGTGCTTAGGAATTGAACCCAGGGCCTCATGCATGCAAGGCAAGCGCTCTACCAATGAGCCACCTTCCCAGCCTGGAGACGTTAGTTCTTGGTACTGGGTTGTGTCTTCTCCTTAGTCTCTTTATTTGAACAATTTTTTTTAATCCCCAGTGGTCCTTTTTGAGGCTTGCTTAGTGGGAGCAGATACAGAGCACACTGGTATTTTGTTCCTCTTTTTAGTCTTCAGGATGTATTTTTTTTCTTTTTTCTTTTTGTTGGCCATGATGCTTGAGCTCCAGGCCAGTGTGCTGTCCCTGAGCTCTTCAGCTCAAGGCTAGGGCTTTCTACCACTTGAGCCACAATGCCACTTCTAGCCTTTTCTGTTTATATGTTGCTGAGAAATCGAACCCAGGGCCTCATGCATGTGAGGCAAGCACTCTATGGCCAAGTCACCTTCCCAGCCCCTTCAGGATGTCTTTGTACGTTCAAAATGTCAATAATTATTTCATTATTTCTTTCCCCTTCAACAAATCACTTCAAGTTTTACCTGTTCCCTTTCTTAATCAGGAATAATGTTTTTCAGAGTTCTAGGTTAAGTGATAAAAACTGAAGGACAGGAACTTGATATGGCTGCTGGATGGGTGGGTTGGTAGTACAGAGTGATGGGAGGGGTGACTGATCTCAGATTCAGTGTACAAACAAATGTACATGTAAAACTATAACCCTTTTGTAGAATCATTAGAAGATAAAAATGAAAAAATTTAATAACAAAAACCCATTGTCTTAGAATATTAGATTTCTGTGAATAGACGTTCTCGTGGTTTATTAGTACTTGCATATATTTGGATGCTGTGAATTATTTTCTCTCTGTTTAGTATATTTACCCAGAGATTCCTTAATACTGAAGTAAGGTAAATTGGCTATATATAAGTTGAAGTATCTCCTATAGAAGAGGTTTCTAGGAAGTAGGCAGGCTAAAGCAAGTGACAAGTTCTCTTTCCTTCTTCCTTTTTTTTTTTCTTTTGTCAGTTGTGAGGCTTGCACTCTGGGCTTGGGCGATGTCCCTCAAGGCGAGTACTATACCACTTGAGCTACAGCGCTACGTCTTGTTTTCTGTATGTTTATTGGAGATAAGAGTCTTATGGCCTTTCCTGACCAGGCTGGCTTTGAACTATTCAGCCTCCTGAGTAGCTAGGATTACAGGCGTGAGCCACCAGCACCTGGCTTCTTCTTCCTTTTATCTTTTTGCAAGAAGGCCTTTGAAAATTACCGTAGATTATATTATTAAAAGTTAATTTATGAAGAAGGCCTTTTATACACATTAGTAAAAAAGATTTTCATAGAGATATCTCTATGATCAAGAGAGTTAATCATTATTATTCTTTTCTATGTTGGTATTGGGCTTGAACTCAGGGCCTGTTGCCCTTACTTAGCTTTCTTGTTCATACATGGACCTCTAACACTTGAGCCTTGGCGTTACCTTTTTGCTGTTTTTTTTTTTAATTATTATTTTTTTGAGATGCAGTCTCAAAGACTTTTCTGACCAGGATGGTTTTAAATATTAATTGTCCTGTTATCAGTGAGCCACCAGTGTCAGCTGAATTTTCTTGCTTTTGTTTTTTATTTTTGTTTATCAGTGAGAGTTTACCTGTCGAGTGAGAGAGAGATAACTGTAGTTTTCTTTCCCAGGACTTGCTTAATTAAAAAAAAAAGGGGGGGCATTTTAAACTGTATATTTTATTGGATTGTTAGCTTTTAAAAATTTTTTTAGGGCTGGGAAGGTGGCTCAGTGGTAGAGCACTTGCTTTGCATCCCTGAGGCCCTGGGTTCGATTTCTCAGCACCACATAAGCAAAATGAAAAAAGATGGAAGTGGCGCTGTGGCTCAAGTTGTAGAGCACTAGCCTTGAGCTGAAGAGCTGAGGGACAGTGCCCAGGCCCAGAGTTCAGGCCCCATGACCGGAAGAGCTGGCCCTCAGCTCTTCAGCTCAAGGCTAGTGCTCTACCACTTGATCCACAGCGCCACTTCCAGCTTTTTTCATTTTGCTTATGTGGTTGGGAGGAACTGAACCCAGGGTCTCATGCATGCAAGGCAAGTGCTCTACCACTGAGTCACCTTCCCAGCCCCTTTTTGTTTTATTTCTTTTTCATGTTTTTTTTTTTTTTTAATTTCTATTGAGGAACGCTGAATAAAAGAAACCACAAATCACCATTGGACCTTTTATTTGGGAGTGGTTTGGACTTTTCAGTTGCAATATTGTTTTACAACTATCTGGTTGGGCAGAGGGAGTAGGTGACTAATGCCTGTAATCTTAGCAATTCCTGAGGTTGAGATCTGACTATCTTGGTTCAAATCCCGCCAGGAAATTTGTTACTCATCTACAATTAACCACTAAAATGGCTGGAAGTGCAGCTGTGCGTCAAGTGGTAGAGTGCTAACCTTGAGCCCGAAAACTCAGGCCTTGAGTTTTAGCTTCAGGACCAGAACCAACAAAACAAAACAAAAAACTTCATTAGGAGGAGCTGCTTGTTTTTTGTTTTTTGTTTTTTGTTTTTAAAGAAATAGAATTATCTGTCCTGCAGTTGGGTAATACATATTCCATTTCCAAGTTCAAACATAATTTGTTATTATTTTTCCACAATTATTATTTTTTGGATAACTTTTCTTATAAAATATTAAAGTAAATACCTGTTCTTTCAAGAAGGATCATGTTTGTGGCCTTTTTTAAAAAATGTTTTCATCATTTTTGCTTCCAATGCTTTTTTTTGTCCATTGTGGGGCTTAACCTTGGGTACTGGGTGCTGTCCCTGAACTCTTTTGGTCAAGGCTAGTGCTCTCCCTCTTTGAGCCACAGTGCTACTTCCAGTTTTTCTGGTAGTTATTTGGAGATAAAAGATTCTCATGGGACTGGGAAGTTGGCTCAATGGTAGAGTGCTTGCCTCACATGCATGAGGCCCTGGGTTTGATTCCTCAACACAACATAAGAAGAAAAAGCCAGA
Source organism: Dipodomys merriami (assembly GCF_024711535.1). NCBI lineage: Eukaryota > Metazoa > Chordata > Mammalia > Rodentia > Heteromyidae > Dipodomys > Dipodomys merriami. The sequence goes on from NW_027204104.1 coordinate 689,283, forward strand.
AGTGGCGCCATGGCTCAAGTGGTAGTCTACTCGCTTTGAGCTGAAGAGCTGAGGGACAGCGCCCAGGCCCAGAATTCAGGCCCCACGACCAAAAAAAAAAAAAAGAGTCTCATAGACTTTGTTGCCCAGGATGGCTTTGAATTTTTATCTTCAGATCTCAGCCTCCTGATTAGCTAGGATTACAGGTGTGAGCCACCAGTGCCTGCTGCTTTTTAAAAATAAACCCTTCTTTTAAAAAATCACTTGTTTGCTAAACAATAATTAAAAAAAATTAGGAACCAGCCTATAGATCCAAAGAAAAATAATCAGTTCTTTCAGGATTCAAATATAAACTTGCTGTTGTATTGTTTATTATATTAACAGACTTTAGTCCACCTAACCTGTAACACACACATCTTGAACAATTTCAATCTCCAATAAAGAACTATATCATTAAGAAACAGTGGGGTATTTTTAAGGAGTTGCAAGACTTACCATGAGTGTAAACTCTTCAAATAGTGCCACTGGTGATACTCAAAGGTAAGCCTCCAGTCTCTTTTTTTTAGTTGAAAAATGCTATTGGTTGCAAGGAACAAGTAATTGTGACTGTCAGAGCTAATTGGAATAATTTTGATGGAAGCATAAAGGAAGTAAAAATATCTTGGAATGGAGGAAACAGGATGATGGCTTATAAACATAGCTCTGGGTCCAGAGATTCTATAGGGACTATTATGCTTCTTTGTGAACTTTGTTAACTCTGTGTATGTGAAGTTTGTCCTGAGACTAGAGCTTTGGTTGTTCTTTTCCATTACTCTAAATCTTTTACTTGTGTCTCTGCTTATTTCCACTTGGGTTTGGCCATTATTTCATTTTGCCATAATGTCTGTGATTCTAATTTCTCTTGTTCATCTCAGTAGCTCTAATTGCTTCTGCTTAAGCATTCTTTTAGTTTTAGCTCTACTGTTAATTGCTCTTGTACTTTGTATCTCTCAGTTTACATTTTGAGAAGATGCATTTAATTGCATCATTTGAAGGTAGAATGAGATTTTTTTTTTCTGTTGGCCATGGGGCTTGAACTCTGGGCCTGGGTGCTATCCCTCACCTCTTCAGCTCAAGGCTAATGCTCTACCACTTGAGCCACAGCACCACTTCTAGTTTTCTGGAGGTTTATTGGAGGTAAGAGTCTCATGGACTTTCCTGCTTGGCTGGCTTTGAACCGAGATCCTCAGATCTCAGCCTCCTGAATAGCAAGGATTACAGGTGTGAGCCACCGGCGCCCAGCTTGCTTCATCTTTTTTGTATCATAGATTCCTTTATACCTTTGAGTAAGGTGATTAATTTTAGTTCATTCACCTATGGTAGGTGGAGTACAGTATTCTAAGGTATTACAAAACTGGGCCCTTGAGGAGAATTCAACTTTCTATTAAGTATAGTTTTAAAAAATGTAAGTACAGAAATTGAACCTATATATGTAGAACTTTTTTTTGTCAGTCGTGGGACTTTGAACTCTGGGCCTGGGCGCTGTCCCTCAGCTCTTCAGCTCAAGACTAGTGCTCCACCACTTGAACCACAGCACCACTTCTGTTTTTTGGTGGTTAATTGGAGATAAGAGTGTCACGGACTTTCTTGTCTGTGCTGGATTTGAACCGTGGATTCTCAGATCTCAGCCTCCTGAGTAGCTAGGATTACAGGCTCGAGCCACTGGAACCTGGCTATGTAGAACTTTTATAGTCACATAACAGAAAAATTCTGCTAAATCTAAAATAATTGGGGATTATATTCTGTATATTTAATTCTGTTTTCAAAATAATTTATTTAAAAGATATTCTAGGGCCTGGGAAGCTGGCTCAGCAGTATATTGCTTGCCTTGCATTCATGAGGCCCTGGGTTCGATTCCTCAGGACACATAAGCAGAAAAAAGCCAGAAGTGGTGCTGTGGCTCAAATGGTAAAGTGCTAGCTTTGAACTGAAGAGCTCAGGGACAGGGCCCAGGCCCAGAATTCAGGCCCATGACCGAAAATAAATAAATAAATAAATAAATAAATAAAAAATCTTTAAAAAAGATATTCTACAAGCCAGGTGCAAGTGGCTAATGTCTATTATCCTAGCTACTCAAGAGGCTGAGATCTGATCAATGTGGTTCAGAGTCAGCTTGGGAAGTCAAATCCATGAGATATTTATTTATTTATATTCTTTATTTGTTTTAAATTTATTGTGTAAACACTGTACAGAGGAATTACAATTACATGGGCAAGATAATGAGTACATTTCTTTTTATTTTTTTGTCGGTCATGGGGCTTGAACTCTGGGCCTGGGCGCTGTCCCTCAGCTCTTCAGCTCAAGGCGAGGGCTCTACCACTTGAGCTACAGTGCCACTTCCGGTTTTCTGGTGGTTTATTGGAGATAGGAGTCTCACAGACTCTCCTGCACTGGCTGGCTTTGAACCTCGATCCTCAGATCTCAGCCTCCTGACTAGCTAGGATTACAGGCATGAGCCACCAGAGCCCGGCAATGAGTACATCTCTTATCAAGCATTGTAGCTTCCTCCTTTGTTTCCCCTTCCCATACCTTCCCAACCTCCCCCTACCCTGCCCAGTTAACTAGCAAAAAGCTGGAAGCAGAGGTATGGCTCAAGTAATATATTACCAGTGTGAGGGGGAGATTGCTGAGGGATGCTGAAAGGCCCTGAGTTTAAACCACAGTAATGGCAGATACAAACTGCAGAAGCATCATGAGGGTTGGGAGGGGATAGTCTTTTCTCATACTTCATTTGGTAAGGATAGATCTAGATGGTATACATGTTTGAATGTAATCCTACTTCTTAGAGTTTACTGCCAATAGTATTTTGGGAAATATTTGTCCAGACTTTTTCCTACAAAAGTATTAATATATTAATGGTACAATAGTTCACATTAGTTTCATTCTTTTTTAGTTTGGAAAGGGAAAATGACTAGAAATATTTCATATTATTAGTGGCTACAGTATTCTTCATAATTCTAGAATTTGAAAAAAAATTATTTAAACTACCAGTAACATATACATTTGTCTTTTAACAGATTCTAATTCATATCATGGAATATGTAGTATTTGTCTTCTTTCACTGGACATATTCTTGAGCTTTATCATTTTGTAGCCTGTATCAAAATGTTACTTCTTTTTATTGCTGAACATTCTATGGTATGGATATACTACATTTTGGTTATCTATTCAGTAGTTAGTAGCTGTTTGAGTTGTTTCCACATTTTTTTTTTTTTGTCGATTATGGGGCTTGAACTCTGGGCCTGAGCACTGTCCCTCAACTCTTCAGCATGCTCTACCACTTAAGCTACAGCACCACTTTCAGTTTTCTGGTGGCTTATTGGAGATAAGAGTTTCATGGACTTTCCTACTGGGGCTGGCTTTGAACAGCGATCCTTAAATCTCAGCCTCCTGAGTAGCTAGGACTACAGATGTCAGCCACCAGGCCTCTGCTTTGTTTCCACTTTTAACTTCTATGAACATTTGATACAATTCTTATGTCTGCAGGGGTCCTGTGGCTCACACCTGTGATCCTAGCAATTTGGGAGGCTGAGATCTGATGATCATGATTGGAAGCCAGCCTGGACAGGAAAAGCCATGAGATAACTCCAATAAGGCACCAGAAAACTGCAAGTGGAGCTGTGGCTGAAAGTGCTAGAGTTCTAGCCTTGAGCACAAAAAGCTCAGGGACAATGCCTAGGTCCTGAGTTCAAGCCCCATGACCATACCCCTCCCCCCAATCTTTATGTTGACATGTTGTTTCTCTTGTTGAGTTGATTCTTTTTTGTTTTGTTTTGTTTTTTTTTGAGTCCAGTAGTGGGGCCTAAACTCTGAACCTGGGCGCTGTCCCTCAGCTCTTCAGCTCAAGGCTAGCACTCTACCACTTGAGCCACAGTGCCACTTCCAGCTTTTTGTTTTTCTTCTGCTTATGTGGTGCTGAGGAATTGAACCCAGGGCCTCAGGCATGCAAGGCAAGTGCTCTACCACCTTCCCATCCCTGAGTTGATTCTTTTAAGTACCATTGTTGTATCATATAGTAAATTTGTGTTAAAAAATGTAAACTGCCAAATTGTATTAGTAATCCTTCCAACAATATATGAGGGTTTTAGTTTCTTAACATCCTTCCCAATACTTTTTACCTCATTTAAAACTTTGAGCCTTTCTAGTGAGTGTGAAGTAATATAGCATTGTGATTTTAAACATTAATAATGTTATTTTTTTTGTTTTTTTGTTTTTTGCTTATACTGGGGTTTGAACATGGAAAATCATTCTTGCTCTGCTTGTTTGCTCATGGCTGGTGCTTTGCCATACCACTTAAGACATTCTTCTAGTCCAGCTTTTTGCTGGTTAATTAGAGACGTTCTGTTGGACTTTTCTGCCTGGGCGATGCTGGAACCATGATCCTTGATCTGAGCAGCTAAGATTACAGATTAGAGCTACTAGTAACCAGCATCTTTTTTTTTTTTTTGATCCGGTCGTGGGGCCTGAACTCTGGGCCTGGGCGCTGTCCCTCAGCTCTTTAGCTCAAGGCTAGCGCTCTACCACTTGAGTCACAGTGTCACTTCCGGGTTTTTTCTTTTTTGCTTGTGTGGTGCTGAGGAATCGAACCCAAGGCCTCAGGCATGCAAGGCAAGCACTCTATCACTGAGCCAACTTCCCAGCCCTGTAACCAGCATCTTTATATATTCTTTTTGGCTAGTCATATACCTGCCTTGGTGAAATGCCTTTTTAGATCTTTTCACCATTTTTAATTGGTCATTTCAAATTCATTTATTCATTCAATCTTTCTTTCATTCATTTAAAAGCTTTTCGGTTGACCTGAGTTTTAAACTCATGGCCATGCTTGCTAGGCAGGAACTCTAATGTTGAGCCTTGTATCCAGCCCTTTTGCATGCTAGTTATTAATTTGGTGGTAGTACAAGGGTTTGAACTGAAGACCTCACGCTCTCATTTAGCTTTTTTAATTTTTTATTTTTTTTGGGTCCAGTCGTGGGGCGTGAACTCTGCGCCTGGATACTGTCCCTCAGCTCTTCAGCTCAAGGCTAGCGCTCTACCACTTGAGCCACAGTGCCACTTCTGGCTTTTTTCTTTTTGCTTATGTAGTGCTGAGGAATCGGTCCCAGGACCTCAGGGATGCAAGGCAAGCGCTCTACCACTGAGCCACCTTCCCAGCCCCAGCTTTTTTTAATTTTTTTTTAAATTCAGGGCTGGTGCTCTACCTCTTGAGCCACACTAACATTTTCCAACTTTTTGCTGTCTCCTAGTTTTTCTCTCCAATCCTACCCTTATGTTGTATAGTTCATTTCTACATAGTGTCTAGTGAGTACTACTGCTGCATTTGTTCACCCTTTGTTCCTCCATTTCTGTGCCACCCCTTAAAACACAGATAAATGAACAAACAAGACAGAAACAAAACAGAACAGCAACAAGAAAAAGCCTGTTTCCATTTTCTGGAGTTTATTTTTGATAAATAATTATTTTATATGATCAGAGGCACACAGGCATTGTGACTTTGTGTTCTACCCCTAAGAGTATCTTCCTTTGGTTTCATTGTGTGTGAATGCCTAGAGTTCTGTGTATTTCACCATGTTCAGTGTATTTTAGATCTAGCTTCCTTTCCTTGGATTTAATGGTTATCTCATTTATTTCTTGGTTTGCTTAATTTCTATGAACGTATCATGAATCGAACTAAGCTGTAGGAATCATGCCTCTACCAATTTCTATGACTCTCCATTCAATATGTTCAGATATTTTCTGTTGCTTCCTATCATCATCTTTTTAAATAAATAATTCCTAGAGGCTCTGGCCAGTCCAGTTGGAACAGATTACATTTTAAGTACTTTGCTGCATAAATGTCATCTTAGTATTTCTTTTTATCCCTATCCTGGAAATCCTTTCAATGCTTTCTTTTTTGGGGGGTCCAGTTGTGGGGCCTGAACTCTGAGCTTGGGCGCTGTCCCTCAGCTCTTGAGCTCAAGGCAAGTGCTCTACCACTTTAACTACTGTGCCACTTCTGGTTTTCTGGTGGTTTATTGGAGATAAGAGTTTCATGGACTTTCCTGCCTGGACTGGCTTTGAACCAAGATCCTCAGATCTCAGCCTCCTGAGTAGCTAGGATTATAGGCATGAGCCACCAGCACCTGGCTCAATGCTTTCTTATGTGTAAAACTTACTCTAAGAACTTAACTCTCATTTTAGGTCCTTATTTTGGTGGAGCATATTCTCCATTAGCCTCCTAAGAACCTTTATGGGAGGTATATATTTTGAGATGTTGCAAATCTGAAGTAGCCTTCCTTACTGTCTTGTCTTTGAATGATAACTTGGGCAAAAGTTCTAACTTGGAAATTATTTCCTTAGAATTTTGTCAGGCATTGCAGCATTATTTTCTAATTTCAAGTGTTTCTTTTGAGAGTTGATGCCAAAAATAATTCTTAATCTTTTATGTAGAGTTGCATAATGTCTTACACTTGTAATCTCAGCTACTTGGGAGGAGAAGATCACAGGAGAATTACCAGGATTTAAAGCCAATCTGAGCACAAAGTTAGTGAGACTCCTTTTTAGTCAATAAGCCTGGCATGGTGGTGCATATCTGTGATCCCATCTATGGTATAGCTTAAGTGGGAGGATGCCTGGCTTGAATGAGACTTGGAGTTTAAACAGTTCTCATTAGAGGAACTGTTATCTGTGCTGAGGTTTGAATTCAAGTCCTTATGCATGCTTGGCTTTCTGCTGCTTGAGCCATGCCTCCCGACTGGCTTTTTTCTGGATATTTTGGAGATGTTGTCTCTAGGACTTTCCTCCCCACGCTGGCTTCAAACCTTGATGATCTGGATCTTAACCTCCTGAATAGCTAGGATTTAGTGTGTGTCACTGGCACCTGGCTGGAGGGTCTCTCCCAACTCCATTGTCTGGTATTTTTCAGCATTGAACACACATTGAATTATATTCTTCAGAATGTCTACTTTTATTTCCTTTAATTATTTCTTTTCTTCCAGAAAGGCATTATAGGTTAAAATGACATATCATGGAGCCAAACTGTGAAGTATGAATTCCATTTCTGTCTCATATTATTCCTGTTAAGTAGGGCAAATGACCTTATTTTCCTGATTTGTAAATCAGGGTCATAATGGTATCTCTCTAACAGGTATCTATCTAGCAGTGTTATTAAAAAGATTGAATTTATGAGGCTGGGAATGTGGTTTAATGGTTGAGTGTTTGCCTACCATGCATGAAGCCCTAGGTTTGATCCCTCAGCAGGTACCATATAAACAGAAAAAGCCAGAAGTGGTACTGTGGTTCATGTGATAGAGTATTATCCTTGAGCAAAAGAAGCTCAGCGACAGTGCACATGCCCTGAGTTCAAGTCCTAGAACTGGCAAAGAAACAAGATTAAATTTATATGTTTAAAATGCTTAGGTGAGATTTTTCTCCCTCCCTCCCTCCCTCCCTACTTCCCTCCCACCCTCCCTCCCTTCGTTTCTTCTTTCATTCCTTCTTCCCTTCCTTCCCTCCCTCCCTCCCTCTCTCCTTCCCTCCCTCCCTCCCTGACTCCCTCCCTTCCTCCCTACTCTTCTGTCTCTCATGCTTTCTTTTCTTTTCTATTCTTTTCTTTTTCCATTGGTCGTTGGTCATGTCTTGAACTCAGGACCTGGGAACTGTTCCTGAGCTTTTTTGTTCAAGGCCAGTACTCTACCACTTTGAGGCAGAGTTTGACTTCTAGTTTTTAGGTGGTTAATTGCAGATAAGCATCTCAGAGACCTTCCTTGTGGGGCTTGCTTTGAACTATTATTATCAGACCTCAGGCTCCTAAGTAGTTAGGACTACAGAAATGAACCACCGGTGCCTGGCTCAGATGAGTGTTTGTAAAGCAATATTGCTTTTTGTTAGCAATTTAGGTTATGGTTATTATTATTATTATTATTATTATTATTATTATTATTATTTGGTAGTGGGGTTTGAACTCAGGGCCTAGGTGCTGTCGTTGAGCTCTTTGCCTCAAAGCTAGTCTTCTACCACTTTAACATGGTGCCACTTTTGGCTTTTGAGTGGTTAATTGGAGATAAAAGTCTCCTGGGGACTTTTATGCCTGGGCTAACTTTGAACATGATCCTAAGATCTCAGCCTCCTAAGTAGCTAGGATTATAGGTGTGCGCCATCAGTGCCTGGTCTATAATCACATTTGATAATTCTTTCTATAGATTTTTTTTGGTTGGTCATGGGGCTTGAACTCTGGGCTTGGGAGCTGTCCCTGTGCTGTTCAGCACAAGGCAAAAGCTCTACCACTTGAGCCACAGCACCACTTCCTGTTTTCTAGTGGTTTATTGGAGATAAGAGTCTCACAGATTTACCTGCTCGGGCTGGCTTTGAACTGTGATCCTCAGATCTCAGCCTCCTGAGTAGCTAGGATTATATAAGGTGTGAGCCACCATTGCTGGGCTTCTATATAGATTTTGAACCTCAGTGGTCTTCTTCTTTGTTGTTGTTGTTGTTGTTGGTTGTGACACTTGAACTCTGGGCCTGGGCACTGTCCTTCAACTCTTCAGCTCAAAGCAAGCACTCTACCGCTTGAGCCACACCAAAAAAAAAAGAGTAGCATCTCATTTTGTGTGAGTAAACAGAGGATTTTTTTTTCTTTGGCGGTCATGGGGCTTGAACTCTGGGCATGGGCGCTGTCCCTCAGCTTGTCCTGTGCAAGGCTAGCAATCTACTACTTGAGCCACAGTGCCACATCTTGTAAACTGCTGATTTGAACTGTCAGAGCAGTGCTTCCTAGCCTCAGTTTTGTGATGGTCTCTTGTGTAAGGTGTGGTACAACTAGTTTCTTTCTAGTATTCTACTAAAATGTATAATCTTTTTTAGTCTTTCAAAAAAAGTAGCTACGTGTTTCATAGTCTTAAAAAACATTGACTTTTTTGAATTTAAGATTATTTACAAACCAAACAACAGCAGGGATAATTTCACTGTGTGACCAAGGTAGTTGAAGGGTTGAGTTTGAGATAGTGCTAAGTATGAACCTTGGGATGAGATCATGAGATTCAAAGGACCAAGGCCTTACCCAGTATTCCCACTTCCAGCTTTTCCTGTTGTCTGTCTGTAGAGGACTTTGTGTATTTATGAGTTTTTCCTGCCAAAAGTTTTTGCTTTTGTATCTTAGTCATTCTCTGGCCTCTGAAATCTCAGTCATATGAGTGTAGCTCATGAGGACAGCCATAATGTGTGAATTTGAAGACACTGTTCTTAATGGCTTGCTCAGCAAGTAGCATCTTTTGCAGTACAGCTCCAACCAGAAGTAATGGAACGCAGAGGGAGTCTAAGATCCAGACTGTTACAGAGAGGTTATTTCTCTAGATGCAGACAAATGCATCTCTTGTCTGGGACTGAGACAATGTTCATTTTACAAGCTTTTCATATGATTTTGATTTGGATGACCCCTGAGCCACTGTTTTGGAAAACAGTATCATTCCCCAAAGATCGCATGTAACAAGAGGGTATCAAAGGATCTCAAAGGAATTAGGGGTTCTAGTATTTATTTAGTACCAGTTTTCTTTTTTCTTTTTTTTTCTTTTTTCTTTTTGTCAGTGGTGGGGCTTGAACTCTGGGCCTCAGTGCTGACCCAAACTCTTCAGCTCAAGGGTAGGGCTCTGCCACTTGAGTCACAGTGCCACTTCCCATTTTCTGGTGTTTTTTTGGGAGATAAGAGTCTCATGGACTTTCCTGCACAGGCTGACTTTGAACGGCCATCCTCAGATCTTAGCTTCCTGAGTAGCTAGGATTAAAGGTGTGAGCCACTGGCACCAGGATACTTAGTGCCTGTTAGAACTCTGGCACTGAATTTGGCATGCAATAATCTTGTTACTTTAACTTGTGCAGATTCCATCCAGTGTCCTTTGGCTGAATTGACTTTTTAGGAAAACATTTTTTAAATTTTTTATCTTTATTGAAAAGATGATGATCTGGGGTATACACTTGCATAAGTAAGGTAATGGATACATTTGTTTTTAAATAGAGTTACCCCATCCCTATTTTCTCCATCTTACCCATCCCTAGTCCCCTTCCCCACAGTTGTAAGGTTAATTTCCAACTTAGTGTCAAGTGAGTATTAATGTTGCATTACTTCATCCTTTGTCCTGCTTTTTCTGTGATTCCCTTTCTTTTCCAAAGAATGAATAAATTTATATAAAAGACACAAGGTACAGAAAACTATAAGAGGAAAAAAATAATAACTACATACAAGATATGAAAAGAGCCTCTTGTTTCTGATTCTTGGAGTTCATGTTGTTATGTTTCATTATATGTGGTCCTATGCACTTAGCAATTTGGGGTATTGAGAGCTTGTTATAGAATATCATAGACATATTGTAGTTCTTACAAATGAGGCAAACCATGGGTCATTTTTTAAATTATTGTGAAAATACTGTACAGAGGGGTTACAATTACATGGGCAAGGTAACAAGTACATTTCTTATCAAGAATTGTTGCCTCCTCCTTTTTCCCCTTCCCATCCCTACTTACCCCCACACCTCCACTCCCCCTCCCCCCACACCAGCCAAAGTTGTAAAGTTCATTTTTCAACATAACGACTTGTACATCTCATTGTTGCAGTGGGTCCTCCTGTATCCAGAGTTAAATGATTTGTTTTTTCCCTTCCTCTTCACAAATTATACCAACATCAAATAGAGTGAAAGCAGGGGTTATGCTGTGGGGGAGGGAAGTACAAAGCAATAAAGAACTCATCAACATTTTAGTAACAATCCCAAGAAAGGAAAAAAAAAAACATTTGAATCCTTATCTTGGAGTCATTTTGCATAACATCAACTTTTCTGATCTTTTCTGCTCGTCTACTTCACCCCAGTTAAAATGGCTATAATCAGGAACTTTAATAACAACAGATGCTGGAGGGATGTGGACAGAAGGGAACCTTACTGCATTGTTGGTCTGGTGTAAACTTGTTCAACCACTTTGGAAAGCAGTATAAAGGTTCCTCAAAAGATTCCACATAGAGCTTCCCTATGACCCAGCAATCCCACTTTTGGGCATTTACCGAAATGATCACAAACAAGGACATACTAACGCTGCCATGGGTCATTTTTAAAATATATATTTATTGTAAAGATACATGGGTCAATATTTAATAGAACCAGATCTCATAGACTATGAAATAATTCTCCTATAATCTATTAGTCTCAAAGGTTAAAACAGCTATAGTAACTGCAGTCAGGTACCCAAGTGGTGCTGGTATATAGAGAATATTATCCATCTCTAGAGAATATAGACACCTATCTGGGTCTCAGTGCAACCTCTATTTGTTGCCTGGTTTTCTGGGTTCTTCATTTCAAGTGAAGCTCAACACATTATTATTTTTTTAAATGCAGATGTGCACTGTTTTTTCTAAAATATTTGTGGCAAGAATAGGCTTAGATAAATGTAGTATAGTGTAGCCAGATTCAGATTATAGTTGATGAATTTATAATTCCAATCTAATTCTTGATGGGTAGTGTTGGTTTGAGATGGAAAAAGACCTTTAATTATGGTGGAGAAGAAAGAGTGTCAGCTATGTAGTCAGGAGAATTGATTTTAGTCTCAGTTCTATATGACACGAGCTCTGAGCCCTCACCTCTCTAAGTATCAATATTCTATAGGTAGAGAAAAATGTGCTAATAGTGCCTTTTCACAGGACTGCCTCAAGGCTAAAATGAAATAAATGCCAGTATCTCTTCCCTGTATTTTCATTTCTTTCTTTCTTGTCAGAAAGTATATCACCCTGTTGACCTATGTTGACCTGAAGCAAATGATCCTCCTGTATCATCAGCTTTCTAAGTGCTGGGATTACAGGCATTTACTACCATGCCTAGTTTACAGATCAGTATTTTCTTTCTTTGAATTCTTCACAAGCAACTATTACATTGACGTATCCAGGTAACAACTTAAGTAAATAACACCTGTTATTTGCTTGTTTTATTTACTTTTAAAACTATCAGAAACAATCTGAACAATCTATCTTGCTGTTCTCAGTCAAGGAAATATTTCTGGAAATCTAATTTCAAGGTAATAATGCATTTCCTTATTGTGTGATAAGTAGAAAAACATCTCAGTGTAGTTTGGCTATAGGCTTTTATCTATCCAATCATAAAATTAATGGACTTGTATAAAGTAGACTAACCTACAGCTTTGAGCTGAAGAGCTGAGGGGCAGTGCCCAGGCCCAGAGTTCAAGCCCCACCACTGACAAAAAGAACAACAACATTAAATACAGTGAAAACAAGGGTTATACTGTGGGTGAGGGATGTATAAAGCAACAAAGAAATATCTTGTAAATACATTGGAAATAATAGCAAGAAAGAAAAAGACATTTGAGTCTTTATCTTGGGGTTTATAACAAAGTTATACAAAAAGACCACCAACAACAACAAAAAATCCAAACAAAAAATATCAGCATAGGTCTTATAAAACTCAATACATGTACTTAATGTCATAGCTTTGATTCTACATTGATTTGTGCACAAACATTTCAGTTCCTTAGCATGTCATTTTAGTGTTAAGTCAATAAACAGCTTTATCTTAAAATAGAAATTTCCATTACATGTTTCATAGGTCTTCAGTGTTCTGAGGGTGAAGTTGGATGGGTGGATAAACAAGCTACACATTTGATTCACAGAGGTTGTTTTGTGGGTCTTTTATTTTATTTTTGTGAGGCTTAACCTGAGAGCCTCATATCCTCATTTGCTTTTTTGCTCAAGATACTACTCTTCTACTTGACCATTCTCTACTTTTGTTTTTCTTGTGGGCTACTTGGGGTAAAGAGTCTCATGGATTTGTCTGCCTAGGCTGGTTTCTCGCCATGATCCTCAAAACTTAGCCTTCTGAATAGCTAGGATTACAAGCATGAACCACCAGTGTTGAACACTCTGTGGGTCTTTATTTATCCATGACACATTGAGCACCAATGTGCAATAGCTGTAGAAAACAAATGAGTCCATAAGAAGCGTCAGTCAGGTAGGAGAAAAGAGGTCATGAAAATAATATGTTTACCAAAAATTGCTGGTGGCTCTTGCCTGGTTGCTGAGGAGGCTGAGATCTGAGGATCACAGTGTGAAGTCAATCGAAGGCAGGAAAATCCTTGAGACTCTCTGCTCTAATGCACCATCAAAAAGCCAGAAATGTTGGAGTGTGTGGTTCAAGTTTAAGAGCACTAGTCTTGAGTGAAAATGCTAAGGGACAGCTCATCCTAGGTCCTGAGTTTAAGCCCTAGTACACACACACACACACACACACACACACACACACACACACACACACACACACACACACACACACACACACACACACACACACTAGGTCATGAAAAATGTGATTAAAGAAAAAGAACAAGGACACACACACACACAAACAGAGTATTATTAGGTCATGAAAAATGTGATTAAAGAAAAAGAACAAGGAGTTATTTATCTGGGAGGAACTCTCAACTATGTGGCTGTTTTATTGAAACCAGAGTTTGGAGAGAGAGACATGATTTTATCTAGGAGAAAAGCAATTCAGAGCCAGTGAATGCGGCCCCGAGATGGGTTTTGGGAATGTGGGTGACTCACTAAACAGCAATAGCCAGAAGAGAATGACCAAGAGAAGTGGCAGTGAGGAAGGGTATCATAACACAGAGACATTTCATTTTCCTTCTGAAATGAGTAGGACGCCATTGTGAACTTCCAGCCAAGAAACACTTCATAGTGTGATAGTGTTTGAAAGAGAGTAGGGATGGGAGACCTTGTTTAGGGACTGTAGTTTGCAGGTATGGGAATAAGGATGCATTGCACTCATGTGGATTGAATTACAGGTAGACACAGTGGTATGTTCAGTTTCTGCATGCAGTTTAAAAGCCCAACATGTAGTATTTTGTGATGGCATGGATATAGCATAAAAGCAAATAAAGTCTCCAGGAGAATCCCAAAGTGTGTGAGAATGGAAAGAGTGCTGGGAAGATGACAGTACTGATTGTGAGTTTTTATCTTTGCTGGATTCATCAGGCTTTTTCGATCCATATGTTTGCTTCCAAAGCACTCTGTGCAACCTTCTCCCATAGGTAGCAAAGCTCAATTTGAATTCATGCCTCCAGTGTGGTTATAGATGCTGTGGCCAGTGCCCAAGAGGCCATGTTTGTTCTAGTGGCAAAAAGCAGCAATTGGAGAGGTGAAAAGAAATACAGGTTACTGCTTGCTTTTATTTTTTTTGGACATTTCTTGTCCTCCACTTGTTCCTCAGGAGTACTGATACACAAGCTGTGCCCTCAGAAAGAACCGTTGTGCCACCATATGAAGTGAAATTGTTCAATCTCAATTGGGTTATTTGTCTTTTGTCTGCTTTTTTGTCCGTTACTACATAAACCTAATCATTTATAATTTCCTGGATGCTGGTTGACTCTCCCCTTTCTTTTCTTCTAAACACCGTGCCCTTCATTATAAGTAGTAGACTCCTGTGTTCCCAGTGCCCCCAAACTCATTGCTTGTCCTCCTTTCACAGCTGAGCAATACCAAGTGTCACTGAGTTGTGTTCATGGAGCTTTCTGAAGCTAGGATGCTGAGATTTGGAGCTGGAATGTCCTAGAGGCTCATGGAACCATTTCTCAGTGCTGCCCTGTACTGGTTCAAAGATCTGCTTTTGCAGGTTGCATTAACAAAGATCATTTTGCTACCTTTGCTAAGAATAAGACAAATGAGCATCATGTATTTTACTCTGGAAATGCAGGGAGAGATTCTTACTTTAGTCAATTCCTGTTCCAGTGTGTGTGTGAGGTGGAGAACTCCTTGTGAGCTGCCATCTAATGTCACCAAAATTGAGATTTAAGTAAGTTACATTCAAAAAATAAGTGAAGTCAATGCATGTTTCCCCTTCTATTGTGGATGGTAGATTTAGGTTATAAACGCATCAGTAAATACGTTTGGTGATAAGCATGTATACACAAATGTATTCACAGAAATATGGTGGATTGAAGGGAGATCTCAAATATGTAATTCCTTAGAAAGGCAAAGATTTTAGCAAAATGAAACATCAGGAAGCAGATACTGGAAAAAAATGGGTGGGGTCAATAGGAAAAGTGTGAACAAATAGTAAAGAGGGGGGAAATGCAGTCAAGAATCCAATGTATCTGCTAGAAAATTAAGAGTGAGGGAAGGGCTAGGTAGGGAAAGGATCGGTTGAAAGCGGTACCATTGATCAAGATATATTGTATTCGTGAACTGCTTTGTTACATGGGAACTCCTTTGTACAACTAAAGAATAAGGACATTCAAAATTATATTTTTAAGAAAATGCTGCTCAAGGGCCTCTCTATGGAATTTTGCCCTAAAAGTTACATTAAGTGCTTCCATTTAAGGTATATAATCTTGAACAATTCTTACTTTTGATCAATTTTATTTTGATCAATTTGAAAGGAATGAGGTCAAGTAATTTCTGCATTACCTTCATTAATCCAGCAACATTTTTGAAGTACTTAACTATGCTTGTAGATTATGCCAATGACCTAAGAAGGGGGTCACAAATGTGAACTGCCCATTTCCTTTTCTCTTAAGAGAGAGGGCATGAACATTTCATCATAGGGCTGGATATGAAACTTGGAAGCCTTTGTAATCTACGTGGTTGTTCTCTGTCACAGTCCCTCTGGTTTGCTGTCATGATGGGAAAGCTCATTGGAGGGACATGAATGAGCCCAACAACCTTCTAGGGAATTTGGTTTACTAAATAAGGTGGAAGGATGCATTTGGTTTACTGGCTACAGTGTATCAGTTGCTTAAAAACTGTATTGGAGTACAGGAAGAAAATAGAAACCATAATGACATGTCTGAGAACACCAAAGTGTGACTACTTGGTGATGATTCTTTCACATGATCTGGTAGCAACAGTGCTCGGGAAGTCTTCCTAGAGAAGGTAATATCTTAGAAGATTCTCACAGAGAATGATATTGGGGGAAGAATTGTCAGACACAATTCTTAGGATGATTATTAAGAATAAAATAAAATGGTGTAGATAGATTTCGGTGATCTTTACACAATAGGAAACCAAGATTTGGAGACTTCAAACATGCTGTGTAATTATTCTCTGCAACAACAGGTAACATTTTTTTGCATTCAAAAAGCATTACTAATGTGTTCTTATGTATTTTCAATATGGGACAAGCAACATGCAAGGCATTTTTTTTTGGTTGGTCATGGGGATTGAACTTTGGGCCTAGGCTCTGCCCTCACCTCTTCAACTCAAGGAGAGCACTCTACCATGTGAGCCAAAGTGATGATTCCTGTTTTCTAAGTGATTTATTGGAAATAAGAGTCCCCGGACTTTGCTCCTAGGACTGGCTTTAAACCTTGATCCACAGATCTCAGCCTCCTGAATAGCTAGGATTAAAGGCTTGAGCCACCAGTGTCCAGCTCATAGGCACATTTATAAACGCTGAAGTACTTGAACTATTGAATCAGGTCAGTTGACTAGGAATGGAAAAGGTTTATAAATTGCCTGCTCTGTGGGAGTTTTTATTTGTGTATATCATTTATCTAAGCCTGTGCTTAGACATCTCCAGACTTAAGTATCTCCAGATACTTATCAGAGACACACTTATCAGAGATGGATAATCTAGCCAGGGCCATCCCCAGATGTTAGTCAGCGATACTTTGAAACTCATTCTCTCAGAGGTGACTTACATCCATCACTCTTCTTTGGGGACAGGTCTCTGCAGAGATACAGTACCTGTGACACTGTGGCCTCATCTGATATCATAGTGCTCCATCATGAAAAGCCTAGAGAAAGACCTCCTTTTCTTTGCCCCATCTTTCTAAATGGAAGTTAAGATTTGTATTGCACAAAGCAAAAGGGCATGCTTTGGAACCACAATATCTGCTTCTCTGTGCAGTAATGTTTAGAATGTAACATCTCCTCTAGGTGACTTTGTTACTGTTGGATACATTTTACCAACGTGGTCGCATCCTCTTTATGGCCATTGTTTCAATCACTGCAGGGCACTGGTCTGCAGTGGGAGCATAATGCAGCCAGGTTCTGTTGCATGAGAGGAATGAGAAACTTTGCTGGAGAAGACTTGTCTGTTAAGCCATCAGAAACTTGGAACAATCTACTTTTTGCCATTCAGGATTCGTTTCTTCTTAGTCCATAGGAATGGCCATTTGCCACCTTTGGATATCATTTTCTCATTTGGGAAGTTGTGCCCAACTCATTAGTTGTCTATTTTTATTCATAAACCAAAAGAGATAGATTCAAAACCTGGATGTAAATAAGAGTAATTTCCAGACATGACTACTTCCCACTCCTTGTCATGGGGCCTTCTCCATAGACTCCTCACACATGGAGTTGTTTTGGCCAGAGCAAAGGATGAAAGAGAATGAGAGAGAGCAAGAGAGCAAGAGAAATATCCCACTGTGAGAGTAACAGCCATTTATATTGCAATCTGAGAAGTGATATCTCTCATCTCATTTCTTCCACGTTCTATTCACTAGAACCAATAACTAGATGTGGCCACATCTGAAAAATGAGAGATTGCAGGCGATTGTCAGGACAGGTATAGTTTTGAAACTGGGACTAAGGGGTCCTGCTCAGTTAATGCTCATAGGTCATGAAATGAAGGGACAATCTACACCTCATCTATGCCTGAATGAGTCTGTGCCCAAGATTCATGGTCTCAGAGAGGCACTAGATGGAACCATCCCAAGACTAAGGGCCACAGAATGGGACAGGAAACAAAAAAGGAAATTCAGAAAAGAGCCTAAGAGACATATAAGACATGAAACAGCCTAATGTGTGTGAACAGCCTAGGGAATCTTGGGAGAACGTTATGGAAAAAGATAATGGGCCAGTATTCTCTCCCACTGGGAATTTGCCAGTCATGATAGCATACTCCTGTAGGACTACCAGTCACAATACTGAGGGAGGAAAATTATAAATTTCAGTACATCTTGGGCTACATCACCCAATTCTATCTCAGAAAGGAAGGGAGGAACAGATGAAAGGGAGGAAAAGTGCAACAAGAAAATGAAAAGAGAAAATCAGGAACTAGTAAAGAAAAGGTAGGGGTAAACAGAGGAAAGAAAGGAGGGAGAGAATAAAAAGAACCAACAATAGGGAAAAAGTATATGTTGGGATGGCTTAATAACCCTCATGTATGACCCAACAATGATAAATGTCAGTAACTACTTATGGAGACTTTTTAAAAAAAGAAAGAATAAAGTAGCATGTGACAATATTTGACCAAATGAAATAGCGTTATGGAGGAACAGCTCTCTGAGATTCTTCTGTGAGTGAACTTACTAGGTTTTTATGGGGTAAGAGGAGAATGGATTTGGAACTAAGTCTTGCTACGTAGCCCAGGTTGGACTGGAACTCACTATACAGGCCAACCTGTCCTCCATCCCTAAACCTCCTGTCTCTGCCTTCTGCCTTCTGTGTTTGTGAGTATGGCTTTATTACACCAAGCTCATTTTTAATGCTGCTGTTCTTGCCAGTCCTGGGACTGGAACACAGGGCCTGGGCACTATCCCTGAGGTTTTTTGCTTAAGGCTAGCTCTTTCCCACTTTGAGGCACAGGGCCATTTGCAGTTTTCTGGTGATTAATTGTTGAGAAGAAGCTCATGGACTTTGCTGCCTAGGCTGGATTCAAGCAGAGATCCTCAAATCTCATCCTACGGAGTAGCTAGAATTACAGGTGGAAGCCACCAGTGCCTAATGCATTATTAATTCTTTTCCCTTTAAAAGATCTTTGAGATAGCTCAGCAGTGGTGGCGCATGCCTCCAATCCTAGCTACTCAAGAGGCTGAGATTTGAGGATAGCAATTGAAAGAATGTCCAGGCAGGAGTTGGGAAGGTGGCTAAGTGGTAGAGCGCTTACCTTGCATGCATGAGGACCTGGGTTTGATACCTCAGCACCACATAAGCAAAAAGAAAAAAAAGCCAGAAGTGGTGCTGTGGCTCAAGTGGTAGAGTGCTAGGCTTGAGCTGAAGAGCTGAGAGACAGTGCCCAGGCCCAGAGTTTAGGCCTCATGACTGGAAAAAAAAAAACAAAACAAAAACAAAAAAAAAACAGTGTCCAGGCAGGAAAGTCCATTAGATTCTTCTTCTTCTTTCTTTTTTCTTTTTTTGTTTTTGGGTCCGGTTGTGGGGCCTGAACTCTGGGCCTGGGCGCTGTCCCTCAGTTGTTCAGCTTAAGGCTAGTGCTCTACCACTGAGCCACCTTCCCAGACCATTCCATTAGATTCTTTTGTGTGTGTGTGTGTGAACATACTGTACAGAGGGGTTACAATTACATGGGCAAGATAATGAGTATATTTCTTATCAAGCATTGCAGCCTCATCCTTTGTTTACCCTTCACATCCCTTTCCAGCCTCTCCCCGCCCCCCCACCCAATCCATTAGATTCTTATCTCCAATAAACCACCAGAAAACCAGAAGTGGTACTGTGGCTCAAGTGGTAGAGAGCTAACCCTTAGCTGAAGAAGGGGTGGGGTGAAGTGGCCCACTTACTTCAAACCAGCCGTACTCCAGGTGGGCATCATAGGCATGCATGGTCACACACCGACAGGGACTAGGAGGATGGAGATCCACGCAGCTAGGGCATAGAGATTACTGGGTTTCTTGTGCCAGCGGCAGGTGCAGCACCAGCTGCAGGAGGATGGCAGCAAACATGGCCTGGGTCCTGAGACTGTCGGTGGACACAGTGGATGCAGTGGAACCAAGTAGCCTCAGGCCGGACCCGGGAGAGGATGCAGGGCAGACAGACTCCAAGCCTCCTGCTTCCTTAAAGGGTGGCCGCTATGGTGGTGTGCTTCCAGACTCATCCAGGACTGTGTGCATGTGTGTGCCCATGAGTGTCCCTCACCAGCATTTGTGCTTATGCCCATTGCACGTTTGTACTGTCACAGTTTGTGACCATGCATGCCCCTTCTTCACACTTCCCGGCTGGGCTTCTATATCTCCTGAGAGGCTGGAGGACCCATGACCGCTGGAATCTAGACCTGAGGTGAGACTTTCCCAGTTGCTACTGGAAAGCATCCAGTGGAGGATGTAGCATGGCACCCTGCTCGGTTGGAGCACTATCTATAAAATAGATTTTGTATTCCGTTTACGAGTGAGCTTTGTTCTTTTTTTTTTTTTTTTTGCCAGTCCTGAGGTTGAACTCAGAGCCTGGACACTGTCATTGATCCTTGCTGTGCTCAAGGCCAGAGCTCTAACACTTGAGCGACTTCTAGTTTTTTGCTGTTTATGTGCTACTGAGGAATCGAACCCAGGGTTTCTTTTTTTTTTAATTTTATTTTATTTTATTTGTGAACATACTGTACAGAGGAGTTACAATTACATGGGCAGGATAATGCGTACATTTCTTACCAAGCATTGCAGCCTCCTCCTTTGTTTACCCTTCACATCCCTTTCCAGCCTCCCCCCTCCCCCCCATCCCAATCCTTCTCCTTTCCTGCCTCCGCCCTCCCCCCGCACCAACGTTGTAAAGCTCGTTTTGGACATGACAACTTGTACTTCTCATTGTTGCAACAGGTCCACCTGTATCCTTAAACAACTAGTTTTTCCCCATCTCCTTCACAAGTTATACTGACATCAAATATAGTGAAAGCAGGGGTTATCCTGTGGGGGACGGACATACAAAGCAACAAAGAGATAATCTTATAAATGCGTTAGAAACACATGCATGAAAGAAAAAAAAACATTAAAATACATATATATGGGTTCATTTTCCTGACATCACATTATCTGACCTTTTCCGGTTGACTCATACTACACTAGATATTACAAATAAGGGAAATCATGGGACCTATGTTTCTTTGGGCCTGGCTTACTTCACTTAATATAATTTTTTCCAAGTTTTTCCATTTCCTAACAAATGGGGCAGTGTCATTCTTTCTGATGGAGGCATAGAATTCCATTGTGTATAAATACCACATTTTCTTGATCCATTCATCTACTGAGGGGCATCTGGGTTGCGAACCCAGGGTTTCATGCATATGCTAGACAGGCACTGTACCACTAAGCGACATTCCCATCCCTTTTGTTAATCCTCCAGCTTCTCAGGAAATTTAGAATCCCAGCCCAGAAGTGTGTGAGAAGGGCATGTGCGTGTGCATAGGGTAAGAGAATGCACATGCACTGCACATAATCATGCACGCTGGTGAGGGACATGCATGCACAGACGCGCACACATGCACACCCACCTGGATGTGAGTGTCACCACAGTGGCCACCCAAAAAAGAAGCGGGAATTCAGGAATCTGCCCTGCATTGTCTCCGGGGTCCACCCCGAGGCTTCTTGAATCCACTGCATCCACCAGCAGTCTCAGGACCCAGGCCATGTTCATTTCTTTCCTTCCCCAACTGGTGCTGCACCTGTTGCTGTGATGTGAATCCTAGGGTATCTTCAGCCTGACTGCATGCATCTCCATCCTCATAGTCGTGTGACTGCGGCATGTGTGTGATGCCCTCCTGGGCTCGGGCTAGTTCAAAGTAAGTGGGCCACTTCACACACGTGTGTATGCACACACGTGCGCACAGGCACAAAGACACACACACACACACACACACACACACACACACACACACACTCATAGGACCGGAAGTGCAGGTCAAGGTACTGTAAGTGTGTGTCAAAGGACCTGAAGCTGGGTGAGGGGATTGGGAACGCACTTGCAGAGCTATATAGACATGGACTAAGGTGCCCTAGATCCCCAGGGAGAATGAAGGGTGGGGCTGTCTCAGAGACCTCCTTGCTACCCCCAGTATGGCCCCAGGGTTGGTCAGTTCTGCCAGGATCTCTGGTGGTCATGGAGCTGGAGCCATATTCATTGCCACCTTTCCCGAACTGGCACTGCATCTGATACACTGATGTCTCTTTGCCTGTGGACCTCCGTCTTCCTGGTCTATATGTGCCTTGTTGCAGTGCCATCAAGAGGACACCCTCATTGCCAGGAAGTGCCCCTCCTCTTGATCCCCCTCCCCACCAGGGACTGGAAGCCATGGTAAGAGGAGGTCTGTTACTCCTGTTGATACAAGAAAAGATGGAGATTTGGAGAAAGGAGTTGACAGTGGGGATGAAGTCCTGCTTTGTAATACAATAGATGTCCACTAAGAGATTCACAGTGTACAATGGCATACTGATAATTCACAGAAGCCTAAGAGTAGAAAAAGGATGTCATTTTCGCTCACATGAGTCTTTAGCACTTCCTGTGAAACTTGCACCAACAACTTCATTTTCTCTATCTTTTCATCTGGTTTTGAGCAGAGTTGACACCAGAATGCCAAGGGACCATTATCATTGCATGGCCACCACCACCTGGATTTTGTCCACAGGGGACTTGTCCCCTTTCCTACTGGTGCTTCAGTTGCATCATCTGCAGAATGCAAGGTCATAAACATTGAATGTCCCTATGACTTTCTTTGACCAAACTGGTTTATGGGAGCATGTGTTTCTGTCCATCCTTGAGGGGTGGATGCTTTAGATGACATTGCCAACTTACTTTAAATGATAGCTTTGTAATACAACCTACCTTTTATCTATCTTAGTCAATCATAGTTTGCTCTCTCATACCCTGTGAGCATTTTTAAAACATTTTTTGCACTTGCAAAGCAGGCAGTTAATAATTGGATCAGAAATGTAACTTTAAATCTTGTTTTTCACTTGTAATAAAGGTAATTATTTACAGGGTCATAACTGTATTGTATACGATACTGGGCAATTTTCCACTGTGGGTTGGAAGGAATATTGACACTTAGAAGATGCCATACATGGTCATTTGCTTCAAATCTCTAGGGTTTCATTTCTTTTTAGCAAAATGTTTTAAAAGGTTGAGAAAGCATTCTCTTACTTTTCAAAACAACTGTGGGACCCATGAAAACACAAGCCATGTTTCTGCATGCTAAGTACAATATTAATTGTATTGAAGAAACCAGGGTTCCAAAGGCCTTGGAATCAAGGCCTTCATTTGTTGAGTTGACAGAAGGGGGCTCTAGTGTCAGGATGATCCCCTATCTCTATGATGTGTGAAATCTTCTGCATCCATTCGTGCTTCCTTTCTGTCATACATTTGCTAAAATGTGTTCAAATCCAGGGTTAACCTTCAGGAGAACAGAGAACAAAATCAGTCAGTCAATCTTGGGACCCCAACTCCTGTGACCAGAGAGATACATTTTTCTCATTTTTGTCCTGAGTTGTGGCTCCTGTGGTTGCTTGGGGAATGGAGCATAAGGAACAGAGAGACTGAGAGGATAACTGGGAGCTATGCCTTGCCCTTCCTGCTCTCTTCTCCCACTCCTTGAGATCTATCAAGAGGCCTACCTTGGAGTCTTTCTGCACCTCCCATGTTTTAGGTTGAGTTGAATTTAGGCATAAGGATATTGCAGAATATTCCACAAATATGCCAATTCCAACCACAGGTCAGATGGTCTTTTCCATTTTGAAGCAGACTTACTTGCTCAGCTTACCTGCTGTTGTTTGACCATCTTCCATAGTGCTGGGGTGACAGCTATATATAGAGGGAGAGCCAGGGCCCAGAGTATGGCTACTGTGTGATTCAGACCCAGATCTCTCACTCACTCATGATGTTTTCTTTTTTTTTTTTTTTTTTTTTTTTTGGGTCCAGTCGTGGGGCCTGAACTCTGGGCCTGGGCGCTGTCCCTCAGCTCTTCAGCTCAAGGCTAGCGCTCTACCACTTGAGCCACAGCACCACTTCCGGCTTTTTTCCTTTTGCTTATGTGGTACTGAGGAATCGAACCCAGGGCCTCAGGCTTGCAAGGCAAGCGCTTCTACCACTGAGCCAACTTCCCAGCCCACTCATGATGTTTTCTTTCTTGAGGTACATAAAATATGTTTTCAAACCTTATGAACACTGACATGTATGAGTCATCTCCATCACTGACTGTGTCAACATGATCACGGGATACAATCATTATCTGGTCTTCTATGACCACTTAGGAGAATGCTCTGTGTATCAATCTTTGTTTCATTCAACAGCCCACTAAAATTCATGAACTTCAGCACTGGATGAGCTCCATAAAATCAGTCTTGGGGGAAAACTGGATATCTTGAATGCTAAGACTAAGATAAAAATGAGCATCACTGGAAGTGATGCTGTGGCTCAAGTCGTAGAGTACTTCAGCTCACCTTGAGCTGAAGAGCTGAGAGATAGTTCCCAGGCCCAGAGTTCAAGCCCCACCACCGACAAAAATAAGACTATCCAACTACAAATGAGCATCATTCAATTGTCTTTTTCACTAGAAATGCAGGAAGCGATTCTTACCTTGGTCAGTTTCTAGTCCTCTCTCTCTCTCTCTCTCTCTCTCTGTGTGTGTGTGTGTGTGTGTGTGTGTGTGTGTGTGTGTGTGTGTGTGTGTGTGTGTGTGTGTGTTTGTTGGGGAGGTGGGGAACTCCTGGTGAGCTGGCATTTAATGTCACCAAAAATGAGATTTAAGTTACATTCAAAACATTACATTCAAAAAATATTAAATGAAGTCAATGCCTGTTTCCCCTTCTACGTGGAAGCTAAATTTAGCTTATAAACTCATCAGTAAATATATTTGAGCCTGAATTCCAGGCCTGGGAGCTGTGTCTGAGCATGGCTTTTTTGACATTGTTGTTTTAATTGTTACTTAAAACGAGCACTGTACCACTTGCCACATCTGGCCTTTTGGTGATTAATTGGCCATACGAGGCTTAATGGTCTTTCCTGACTGTGTTCACTTCAAAGTGTGATCTTCAGATCTCAGCCTCTTGAGTAGCTAGGATTATAGGAGTGTGTTACTGGCACCCAGAACAAACTCTTTTTAAAGATGATTCTTATCATGTAATTAGTTGTCTAAAGAAAGATCTCAGGATATTTCCATACACGCATACACTGCATCTCAGTTAAACTCACTCCTCCATCACTTTCTTTTGTTCCATCCTTGAAACAAATGTAGGCAGGCATTGGTGGTTCATACCTGCAACCCTAGATACTCAGAAGGCTGAAATCCAAGGATCTTGATTCAAAGCCAACTGGGACAGAAAATTTTGTGAGACACTTATATCCAATTAATTATCAAGAAGCCAGAAGTGGAGCTGTGGATCAAGGGATAGAACAATATCTTTGAGCAGAATAGCTAAGGAACAGTGCCTGCTGGATCCTGAGTTTCCATATCCCTCTACCACCTCATTCAGTAGCTTTAAATGTGTCTCCTTATACCATTTTCTTACCTAGTCACAATGTATTTTAATCTTATTTATACCCTATCATTCTCCCTCCCTTTTATCCCTATAGTTCCACCTTTAAATCATGTTCTCTAGTCATGTCTGTAAAAATGTTCATATCTAGATATGCATATTTTTCTAAGTCTAAATGGGTGAAAAAAAGTGATACTTGGCTCTTGGAGCTTGGCTAACAAATCAGATACATCCTCCCTCCCCCGCCCCCATCCTCTTTTATAGCTATAAATTTATTTGGGCTTTCAGGGAAACAAAGCACCTAAAGCAGAGCTTCTCAAGAGGCTGAGATCTGAAGATCACACTTGGAAGTGAACCCAGGTAGGAAAGATCTTTAAGACTATTATTGACAATTGATCACCAAAAGGCCAGAAGTGGAGCTGTTATTCAAGTGGTACAGCAAAATTAAACAAAAACATCATCAAGTAATTGCTTGCTTGCATTCCTCTTCATCGAGTTGTGGACATGAGTGTGGTTGGAGCTGGGTTCCAATTCTAGATTCCACACTTAAATGCCTGACTTGTAATTTTAAGCTGCAGTCTTGTGTGTGTGTGTGTGTGTGTGTGTGTGTGTGTGTGTGTGTGTGTGTGTGTGTGTGTTTGAATAATAATAAATAAAACACAATTCTTAGGATGATTCTTAAGAATAAAATGAACTGGTGAAGATAGGTTTGGATGATCCTTACATAATAGAAAATCAAGATTTGGAGATTTCAAACATGTGTAATTATTCTCTGCAACAACAGGTATCATTTTTTGCATGCAAAAAACATTACTGATGTGTTCATACAGATTTTCTTTTCTTTTCTTTTCTTTTTTCTGGTGGTCATGGGGCTTGAACTCTGGGCCTGAGCACTGTCCCTCAGCTCTTCAGCTCAAGGCTAGCATTCTACCACTTGAGCTACAGGTCCACTTCTGGTTTTCTGGTGGTTTATTGGAGATGACTTTCATGAACTTTCCTTCTCGGGCTGGCTTTGAAACTCGATCCTCAGATCTCAGCCTCCTGAGTAGCTAGGATAGGTGTGAGCCACCACCGGCTTCTTACAGATTTTCTATATGGGAAAAACAATATGTAAGAATTGATTCATAGGCACTTCTTTTTTTTTTTCTCAGTCATAGTACTTGAACTCTGGGCCTGGGAGCTGTCCCTCAGCTCTTCAGCTCAAGGCAAGCACTCTACCATTTGAGCAGCCATGACACTTCTAGCTTTCTGAGTGATTTTTGGAGAAAAGTCTGTCACAGCCTTTCCTATCCAGACTGACTTTAAACCACCATCCTCAGCCTACTGAGTAGCTAGGATTACAGACATGAGCTACCAGCACCTGGCACATAGGCACTTTTATATAAACACTGAAATACTTGAAGTGTTGAATCAGGTCAATTGACTTGGAATGGACAAGCTTGACCTATAACCTGCTCTGTGGGAGTTTTTGTTTGTGTGTATCATTTATTTCTATGGTTTAGAAAGCCTGTGCTTATACATCTTCAGACACACTTAGCAGAGATGGTTAATCAAGCCAGAAGCCAGGGGCCATCCCAAGATGCTAGTCAGCACTACTTTGTAACTTACTCATTCTCTCTGAGCTGACTTCCATCCATCACTCTTCTTTGGGGATAGGTTTCTGCAGAGATATAGTACCTGTGACTCTTGGCCTCATCTGGTATCAAACTGCTCTGTCATGAGAAACCTAGCCAAGGACCTTCTTTTTCTTTGCCCATCTTTCTAGATGGAAGTAAAGATTTCTGTCTCACAAAGCCAAAGGGCATGCTATTTGGAACCACAGTATCTGGTCCTACGTGCAGTAAAGAGACTTCAGAATGTAACATCCTTGTTACAGCTGGATGCATTTTACCAAGGTGGTCTCATCCTCTTTCTGGCCATTGTTTAAATCACTGCAGGGCACTCATCTGCAGTGGAAAGATGCAGCAGCCTGGTTCTGTTGCATGATAGGAATGAGAGACTTCGCTGGAGGAGACTGTCTGCCAAGGCATCAAAGACTTGGAAAAAAGTCTACTTTTTGCCATTCTGGACATGGTTTCTGCATAGTCTGTAGGAATGGCCACCTGCCACCTTTGGGTATTATTTTCTCATTGGGGAAGTTGTGCCCAGCTGATTATTATTCAGAAACCAAAAGAGATAGATTCAAAACCTGGACTTAAGTCAGAGTCACTTCCAGGCTTGACTGCATCCCACTCATGTCTTCCAGCTGTCATCTGGAGCTGCAGCTCCTTGTCATGGAGCCTTCTCCGTAGACTGCTCACACATGCATTTGTTTCACCCAGGGCAAAGAGTATAGGAGAAGGAGAGAGAGAAGGAGAGAGCAAGAGAGAGCAAGAGAAAGAGATCCTACTGTGAGAGCAACGGCTATTTATATTGCAATCTGAACAATGATATCTCTCATTTCTGCCATGTTCTATTCACTAGAAATAACTAGACATGGCAATATCAGAAAAATGTGAGATTGCAAGGGATTGTCGAGATTGGTATGGTTTTGATCTGGAACTTCCTTTCAGAGTGTGTTCCCTTAAGGGGATCTGCTCAGCTAATAGGCTCATGGGTCCTGAAAGGAAGGGACTATGTACACTTCATCTATGCTCTGTCATATTTATTGCCTGAATGAGCCTGTGCCCAAGATACTTGGTCCCAGGGAGGGTTGGGTATGCCTGGCATTGGTTGGAACCACCCCAAGGCTAAGGGCCACTGAATGGGACAGGAAACAAAAAAGGAAATTCAGAAAAGAGCCTAAGAGACATATAAGACATGAAACAGCCTCATGTCTGTGAAGAGTCTAGGGAATCTAGGGAGAACTTTATGGAAAAAAGATAATGGTCCAGTATTCTCTACCATTTGGAATTTTCCGGTCATGCCAGTGTACTCCTGTATTTCTGTCAGTCAGAACACTGAGGCAGCGAGAACATAAATTCCAGAATAGTTTGCGCTATATCACCCAATTCTATCTCAGGAAGGAAGGAAGGGACAGACAAAAGGGAGGAATTATTACAACAAGCACATGAAGAGAAAAGGAGGAACTAGTAAAGAAAAGGAAGGGTAAACAGAGGAAAGGAAGGGGGGAGAGAATTCAAAGAATCGAGAATAGGGAAAAAGTATATGTTGGGATGTCTAAATAACCCTCATGTATGACCCAACAATGATAACTGTAAGCAACTACTTATGGAGACTTTTTGAAAAAGAAAGAATGAAGTAGTAGGTGACAATATTTGACAAAATGAAATAGGGTTATGGAGGAACAGCTCTCTGAGATTCATCTGTAAGTGAACTTCCTGCATGTTTTAGGGGGAAGATGGTTTTTTTTAGAACTAAATCTTGCTATGTAGTCCAGGTTGAAGTGTAACTCACTATAAAGGCCAAGATGGCCTCAATCTCTGAACCTCCTGCCTCTACCTTCTGTATTCTGTGTTTGTGAATAAGGCTTTATTACACCCAGCTCCTTTTTAATGCTGCTGTTGTTGCCAGTCCTGGGACTGGAACATAGGGGCTGGGTGCTGTACCTGAGATTTTTTTTTGCTTAAGGCTAGCTCTCATCCACTTTGAGGCATAGGGACACTTGAGGTTATCTTGTCGTTTTCAAGAAGAGTCTCATGGACTTTTCTGCCCAGGCTGGATTCAAACCAAGATCCTCAGGTCTCAGCCTCCTGAGTAGCTAGAATTACAGGTGGGAGCCACCAATGTCTGACAAATCATTAATTATTTTCCCTTAAAAAGAACTCTCAAGTTGCTGGGTAGTGGTGGTTCATGCGTAAAATCCTAGCTAAAGAGGCTTCGATGTGTGGATAGCAGTTGAAAGCCTGCCCAGCTAGGAAAGACCATGATACTGTTATCTCCAATAAACCACCAGAAAACCAGAAGTGGCACTGTGGCTCAAGTGGTAGAGTGTTAGGCTTTAGCTGAAGAACTGAGGGACAGCACCCAGGTCTGTCCAGAGTTCAAGCTCCATGGCCAAAAATAAATGAATAAATAAATGAAATAAAGAATAAAAGACCTCTCAAATGAAATAAACTTCAGGTCCATGGTCCATAAAATAGGAGTCTGCCTCTGAGATAAGACATATTTTGTGTATGGTTTTTATTAGAACAATTATAGATATATTAATATCTGAGACAATGGTACTAAAAAATATAAAAGCAAGATACTTTATTTCTAACCTGTGAGGGATAAATAAAGATTGAAAAAAGTGATTAAGCGAATCAAAAACAGTAAAAAAGAGGTACAAAGCAGCACAGGAACCAATTCAAACTGGAATCAGAAATGAGAATGGCAGATGTGGACAAAACTATGACTTCATCTTGGATGTCTGGTCTCTCTTCTCAAGTGGAAAGACATTTTTGAGTTGAATCGTTACAAAATCTCCATATCTCAGGCTCCCTTGCAATTAGATGTAGACCATGCTATGTGAAAAGGACAGTGTTATAATTTCTGTACAAGGATAGTCTCTGTAATAACCCTTGGTGCCCCGAAAATCAGCGGGGCCCAATAGTGTTGTCCCATGGTCCAGCCTGCTGGAAGGGGAGCGGCATCAAGATTCAAGCCTCACAACTCCACAGACCCGGCCCCTGGATAGAGCAGGGTATTGAGAGACTGATGTCACCACCCCAAGGGGCACTGGAGGGGTGTGCCATGGCTGGGACATGCCACTGAAAGTGGCGGAGCATGCCACCAAAAGGGGGAGGGGTATGCTCCTGGAGACATGCACATAGTGAGCTGCCTATTGGAATTGGACTTGGGCAGCTTGGGGATGAGCATTAATGTCAGTTTGAAACCTGACAGTGGGACAGGGCTGTAGCCTATCTGGGTGTATATAGGCTGCATGCTCCAAGGCCAGGGAGGACGTTAGGGGGAAAACACATTGGGAGGGCGAAGGGAAGAGTCCGGAGGACAACTGGACTCCTGTGGAGAGGGGAGTCCAGAGGAGACCAGGTGTCCTGAAGAGAGGAGAGAAGGGAAAGACCAGGAGTCCTGAGGCAGGAACTGAGTGTGGAGGAAGGAGAGGAGTGGGAGTGGAGGGAGAGAGATGGCAGGAGGGGAAAAACTGCTGCAGTAGGGCAGGGCAGGCTTGTGGAGGACAGGGCAAGCCTTGAGAGGCCATTTGGGGCTTCTCGAGTGGCCACTTGGGACCTCCTTGAGAGGTCCTTTGGGGCTTCTCGAGGAGCTATTCAGGGACTTTTTTTTTGTAGTCCTGTTGTGGCCCTGAACTCTGGGCCTGGGCACTGTCCCTCAGCTCTTCAGCTCAAGGCTAGTGCTCGACCACTTGAGCCACAGTGCCACTTCCGGCTTTTTTCTTTTTGTGTATGTGGTGCTGAGGAATCGAACCCAGGGCCTCATGCATGCAAGGCAAGCACTCTACCACTGAGCGACCTACCCAGCCCCCCGGCTTTTCTTCTTTTTGCTTATATGGAGCTGCGGAATCAAACCCGGGTCTCAAGTATGCAAGGCAAGCGCTCTACCACTGAGCCACCTTCCCAGCCCTTCAGGGATTTCTTGAGGGGACATTTGGAACATCCTCCGGAGGTTACTCAGGGCCTCCTGGAGGGACCTGTTGGGACCTCCTATGGAGGTCATTCGGGGCCTCCTCTGGAGGCCATTTGGTACCATCCTCTAGAGAGGCCTGTGGACAGTGGAGAGGTCTGCATGTGGGGGAAGAAGGGAAGAAAGGGAAAAGCCTTCCCCTTTGGAGGTT
Source organism: Dipodomys merriami (assembly GCF_024711535.1). Lineage (NCBI taxonomy): Eukaryota > Metazoa > Chordata > Mammalia > Rodentia > Heteromyidae > Dipodomys > Dipodomys merriami. The sequence goes on from NW_027204104.1 coordinate 720,190, forward strand.
TGGAGCTTTGGAGCTTTGGAGATCTGAGGTTTGTAGGTTTGTGGACCGACTAATTTGTGGTTTGCAGACCAACCAATAAAGGTTGGAGTGTCAGGACTGCCTATTGGAGGTTTGGTGGTTGAGGCTGCTCTTGGTTCTGGGTATCTAACCCAGGACAAGGTAGTCTCAAGACACCTTTCTGGTGTAAATAGTGTAAATAAACTTCTTTTGTTCACTTCTCACTGTGCCTCCATGGATTGTCTCACTCTCTGGGGTTCATCAATACCCCACTGGGTGATGTCCTCACAGGGGTCTTCCTAGGATGCCCAACCCCGAAGATGAAGGCCACTGGCCAATGTCCTCATGGTTCCCACATGGCTGTCATGGTAGCAGTAAGAGCATCCTCCCATGTGCCCAGTGTTGTTGGCAACAGACTTCCTGGCCCAAGTACCTAACTGCCAGAGGGTGTGCACTGGGCTCTGATTGGTTCACTTCCTCACTGATGTCAATGGCCTGACTTGTGATTGGTCCATTTCCCCCTGACATCACAGGGCATTGTGAGGCGTGCCCAGCAGGGTACATATGAGGCAGCTTCTCTCCAGCTTTTTCAGTTACAGCACTGGGAGCTTTTACTTGGTGACCCGCTAACTCAGAGCTATTTGGTTACTTTCATTGGGTGTGGGGGGGTGGTGGTTGTGTTGTTTGGGTTTGGGGAATTCATTTACTCATCTGGGGGTTGTGTTTACTTTGTTAGTAGTTTACCTTCCGTTTCTTAAGATTTATTAGTTGTCAACTTCATTGAGATCATCTTAGGTAAATTCTTAAGCTTGATCACTTGCCATCCCAGGGGCAAGATGTTAATGTACAACTTTAGTTCCTCCCCAAAGGAGGAGGAGATCACTGTCATTGGACAGTACAACTTGAAAGAGATCATCGGTTATGGCAGCTGTGGCTATGTGAAGCTGGCCCATCACTGCCTCACAGACACCACAGTGGCAGTCAAAGTTCTCCCAAAGAACGATCTAAAAAGCCATGAGATAGAAAATGAAGTAGCCATTTTGAAGAGTGTATATCACCCACACATCATACTATTGTTCCAGGTGATGGAGGATGAAGACTGTGTGTACCTTGTCACTGAGCTGGACACTCGGGGCTATCTCTTGGGGTGGGGCAATAAATCCCCTTGCAGTCACCTATTAGAGTATGAAGCCAAGAGATTGTTCAAGCAGATCACGAGTGATGTTCACTACATTCATGAGAACAGAATTGCACACTAGACCTGAAGGCCGACAACGTCCTGTTGGATACCAATTGCAATGTCAAGGTCAGTGATTTTGGCATTAGCATCAGGGTGACAGGGAAGTTGCTAAAGGGGGGTTTGTGGAGCCTTGCTATTCCACCCCCTGAAATGTTCCTACAGAACATGTTCAATGGGTACAAGGTGGACATTTGGGAACTTAGGCGTGCTTTTGTATATGATGACAATGGGAAAGTTCCCATTTGAGGGGAATAAAATGATTCAGATACGAAAACAAATCCTAGAGGCCAGGTACACCGGTCCCCTTTACCAACTGCAATGGGACATGATCTCCTTCCTAAACTGCTGACTGTGGGCTTCAATCTGAGGCCTGCTATTGAGGAGATAATGGAGCACTGATGGCTGACTCTAGGTGTGGGTTTTGGCCTGCTTCCTGATGAGCCACTTTCCAGCAAGCTGGACCCCATTATTGTCACAGTCATGAGCAACATGGGGTACACCCTAGCTGGTATTGAAAGGACATTCCAGGACAGAGCATTCAATGAAGCCATGGGCACCTACCTGCTCATCCAAGAAAACTTGAAGGAGAATACCAGAAGTGTGGAATAAAAAACCATGCCTTTGGCTAGTCCACCATGCACACCTCCTGATGACAATCCCACCAGCCCTCTCCACGAAAAAGAGCCACCTTTTCTTCAGGATATAACACCTCCAGCTTGTCCTCAAAATTTCAGTTACCTCTTGAGAGCCCGAAGTGCCAGTCTGTCTGTCCTTCCACTCTACACCCTTCAGAGCTCCAGTTCCAGCTACATTTGGGGCCTAGATTCTTTTAGCTGGTCGGGCACACTAGACATTTTCCACCCAGTGAAGACAGTGGTTGGGAAGGAATTAACTCTTGATTTGTAAGATTTCTCAATTCCTATTCTTTTATTTTTTTTCCTTTTGTTTGTTGTGGGTATGTTTTTGTGAGTGTGTGCTGCTACACCTCAGTGCTTTTTTTCTTATGCTCTATTTCCTTTGCCTTCTCTGTTCTCTCTCCACTTTTCTCACCTTCTCCCTGCCCCTGCCCACCATTTTTCTTCCTTTGTTTTCATTCCTCCCATAACTACTCCTATTCTACTTCTCCTGTTCCTCTTCTTGATGTTCTACTACTACCCTCTACCATTCCCTCTCACTCTCTTCCTGCCCTTGAATCTGTCTCTCTCTCCATCCACCTCCCTCACTCCTCCTCTCTCTGTGCACTTCTCCCTTTTTTCCCTCTTTCCCTTTCTCCCACTCTGTCTTCCTCTTTTTTTCTTTCTCAGTTTTCATGGCTATGTCTGGTTCTCTCCTGCTTGAGTTACAGTTCAGGCTTGCATTTCTCTATTTCCTTGAAGATGGAGATTTCCCAGACTTGCTGTAAATGCAGTCTTCAAGGTGTCACCTTGGGAGATAGGTAGGATTACAGACAAGAGCCTACAGCATCAGGGAATGCAATTGGCTTTGTTAATCTGGTGTGGCAAAGGTTAGTTTCTCTATTTTGAAAGGGGATTTGTGTATTTATGTGAGGGACAGCTGTGTAAGAGTCACCTTACAATTGTTTGTGGAACCTGTTGCAACAATGAGAAGTACAAGTTGTCATGTCCAAAACGAGCTTTACAACGTCGGTGTGGGGGGGGGGAGGGGGGGAAGGAGAAGGATTGGGATTGGGGGTTAGGGGGGAGGCTGGGAAGGGATGTGAAGGGTAAACAAAGGAGGAGGCTGCAATGCTTGGTAAGAAATGTACGCATTATCCTGCCCATGTAATTGTAACTCCTCTGTACAGTATGTTCACAAATAAAATAAAATAAAATTAAAAAAAATTGTTTGTGGAAGGAAGGGGTGATGGGTTGGTGTAAATGGACAGGGAAGGATGACATGTGCACTGTACAAGTACACTGAGAGGTGTCAGATTCTTAGTGGAGACTCTATGAGTCCCCAGAGAGGCCCCCTTTCCCAGAGCACCCAGCTTGTACATGGTGCTTCTGTTTCCCAGTAAAGACTTTAGGCCTCATGGAAGAATAGCAGAGCCCAATTTTTCTCCTTGGGGAATAAAGAATGCTATCAGAGCCAAGTTTAAATATTTGAACATTCTGAACATCAAGAGGCAATTTTTGGAATCACAAAGTGTATGAATTAAAATACATTCCCTTCTTTTCAGCTAGAGGTGATCAAGGAACAGGAGACCTGAGGAATCATGGAGATAAACTGGGATCTGTTTAAGGACATAGCCTGGATGGACTTTGGTTGTATATGGACCACACCCGTGGTTGGGTGGCCTGGGATGACTGCTTTCCCACAAGAACAAAATTCGGTAAGATGTGAGCCTTCACACTAGAATATTTGTATTGGTTCACCCAGGGCATTAGAATTGCACACAGAGGCAGTGCTGAGGATTGATATTGCCTTTGGGTGCCAAGTGTGTGATGGGGAGGAGTTGGGCAAACCTGGCCTTTTCTATGTGTACACTGGGTCAGGTGGCTGAACCCGCAGAGTAGACTAATGAGATTAGCAGTAAGAAGAGGGCTGGAGCTCCTGGTAGATCAGTGGTAATGCTCAGGGGTATTTGGGAAGCAATGCTATTCTCAAAGAATGAGATGGGTTTCCTGTGAGAGAAGCAATAAGGGTCCAAATAGGCAAAGGATGCATAACTGGTTTAAGACAGGGTTGATACTGATGCTGAAAGAGACCTGAGGAGGAATGTAAGGAATGCTGAACTCATGGAACAGTGTTCAGTGAATAGGGTGGGTGGGGAAGGAAGTACTATTAATTTCCATGATTTCTCAATGCTTTTTCTTGTCTTTTTGTTTGTTGTGTGTATGCATTTGGGAGTGTGCTGGCTTGAACTTTGTTCTTTTTCTCTTTCTCAGTCTCCTTTTCCCTCTGTGGCTTTTCCTTGGGCCCTCCTCCCTCTAATGTCTTTAATCTCTCCTTTTTTACACCCTCTCCTTTTCTCCTCCCTCTAATCTTTCTCTTCTCCCTATCCCATTTCTTCTCACTCAATCCTTTCTCCTGAATTTGTCTCTTTGTCTCTCTGTCTTTAGGTATGTATGCATGTCCCTCTGTTTTTCTCTCTGTCCATTTTCCTTCTCCCCCTCTTTCCCTTTCTCTCTCTTGAGTGTGAATGTGTTTCTGGCTGATGTTCTACCAGTGGAGTCACTCTTCTAGTCCTGATTTTCTACTGAGTTGGACATGGAGTCTGCTCAAGCTGGCTTTATCTACAGTCTTCTCAGTGTCAGCGTGTGCAGTAGTTAGGATTATACAGGTGAGCCTCCAGCACCTAGAATTTGTGATGGTACAGCACAGGTTGGTTTCTCTGTAATTACAAAAGGAATTTGTATACTTGTATGAGGGACAACTTAGAAATGTTTGGGGGAAGGAAAGGGTGTTGGGTTGGGCTGCTGTGGAATATGGACAGAGAATTACATTTCCATAATACAAGGGTTTCAGCACTGAGACATGTCAGATTCTTAGGAGAGACCCTTTGAGTCCCCAAAGATGCTTCCAGTTGACACCCCCCTTCCCCAGAGCACCAGGCTTTGGGCTTGGTGTTTCCTTTTCCCTGGCAGTTCTCAGGGGAAGCCTCTAGGTCTTATGGAAGAAGAGTAGGGCCTGATTATTGTCCTAGGGCACATAGTGTGGAGGAAGCTGTTTCAAATATTGCCACACTATAAACCTCCAGAGCCCATTTTTGAACCAAAAAATGTAGGAAATATAATACTTTTCCTTCCTATCAACTAGAGGTGGAGAAACCTTTGAATGAGCAAGAGACCTAAGAAAGAATGAAAATATAGGAGCATGTGGATGGAGATGAGTACATGCAGACATGAGCAGAACTTCAGTAAGATTAGATATGAACCTCCACCACTGGGATATTTGTTCAGCAGGGCATTAGATTTCTACACAGAGGAAGTACTGAGGGTGATTCTGCCTTTGGGTGACAGGTGTGTGATGAGGAGGAATTGGACACATTGGACCTCTGCTGTATGTTCACTGGAGTCAAGAGGCTGAGCATGTAGGGCAGACTGATGAGATTTGCAGCAGGAGAAGACTGAGGCTCCCAGTGAAACAGGGTATACCTCTGGGTTATTTAGGAAACAGAGCTCTTCCCAGAGAATAAGATAGGATTTTTGTGACAGAAGCACTGAGAGCCAAAAGTATACAAGAAATGGGCACCTTGCTGATAGACAGGGCTGACCCTAATGCTGAAGGAGAGCTGAGAGGAGGAAACTAGGGACACCTGAATTCCACATGGATCATTGTTCAGTGAAGTGGGTGGGTCGGGAGGGAAGAACTGTGAATTTCCATGGTTTCTAAGTTCTTTTTCTTTGTCTCAGGCGTCCTGAAATGAGGGAGTAGACTTCAGTTCATGTCAGTGGGTTTGTCTTGAGGCTAGTTTCTAGTAGTCCCAGAGCAATAGAGAGGGTGCCTAATCACTGCTGCACTGGGTAGGATTTCAGTATTGGGTTGCATTAAGGAGATGTGGGAGAGGGGCATTGTGGACCCTTGAGGCTGTGGCCAGGGCCTTGTGCCAAGCAGGAGGCAAGTCATTTTATGATTTCATGCCAGTCTTGTCTTAAGGGGCCAGATGAGCTCACTCTCTAAAACTCAGGTCTTACTTTGACTTTTCAATTGACAGTATAATGCATGTGCATGCTAGAACACTCCTAAACCTTTGTGGAACAGATGGAGTGCATTTGGCTCAGCACTTGGAGAGAAGACGAAAAGTTGGCCTAAGGATGAGGATTCCACAGGTTAGCTACAATGTCACACAGACCATTATCTAGGACGGGTTCATGGCTTGCAGAGAGACTTGGAAGAACTCGAGTGAGGAGTTGAGGTGGTATGGAAAGGCTTCCCAGAGGAGGAACAGGTTATTTGGTGTGTGTACACCATCTCCATATGTAAGATTGAGGGGCAGAAACTTCAGGCAAAGGGCTTGGAAACACAGGTCGGGAGACCACGAGGCAAGGGTGACAGGGGCTGTGGAAAGGAGTCATGGGAAAACAGTGGGAAAGAGCTTTGACCATGTATGGCAGTATACTTGTTGAATAAGTGTGTGAGGGAATAGGTAGGCTTTCATTCAATGGACATTTACTGAGTGCCCACAGGATCAGTCACATCATGCTGAAGACTGACAGAATGCTGGGAACAGCATAAAAATACCTCTCTTTGTGAGTTTACACTCAAGCATGGAGAATGAGAATACCCAAACTTTACAAAAATACCACATAGTATATATGAAAATGAAGATTAAGGCAGAAAAATTCAGGATGAGTGTTCGAAATACTCTATGTTTTTGTGTGTTTGCAGATGTGTGTTGTGTACACATGTGCACAATGTTTTATTTTTAAGTATCAGAGGAGACCTGTTTGGCAAGGGGGTTTTGGGGAAGGATAGGGGATTGAGCAGCTGGGTGTTGGGAAAAGCATTCCAGGCAGTTGGAATAGCAGTGGCCCCCAGCTGGTACAGTACAAATGCCAGTGTGGCTGCAGCAAGGAAGCCTGGGCTCAGTGGAGAGAGACAGGATCAGAGAAGCCTCCTTCACCAAAGGAGGCTGTGGGCAGAGGGGTGACCCATCATGCTTCAACAATGTCCTGTAGTTCTCCTGTCTATTCTAAAGCCACATTTCTTCCTATATGAAAGGGTATGTTTGATATTGGTGTTCCTCTGCCTGTATTACTTCATGAAACTGAGTGTCCTCCAGTTCCATCCATAGTGTCTGAGTGTTGGTTTCTTTTTTCTGGTTCCTTTTTGGTGCTTGAATTAGGGCCAGTAAGTGGTCCCTGAGCATTTAGCTCAAGGCTAACACTTTACCTCTTTGAGGCACAGCTCCATTCCTGGTTTTCTGATGGATATTTGAAGTAAGAGTCTCATGGACTTTCCTGCCTGGGCTGGCTTTGACTTCAATCCTCCTATCTCATGTATAGTTAGGATGACAGGCAGCAGCCACCAGAGCCAGGAAAATTTATTGTTTATTTTTTTAGGCTGAATAATGTACTACAATATGTATGTACTGTCTTTTTATTGGTCCAGTGATTGACACTTGAATGATACCCTATATTATTGTGAATGGTGCTATAGTAAAAACAACATGCATGCAGATAAAAAAAGTATTCTATGGCTGGCTGCTGCCAGGTCATTATTAAAATCTATCCTGTGTAGGAAAGTGCATGACCCCAGAAAACTTGGAAGTGGAGCTGTGGCTTAAGGAGTAGAGCACTCACCTTGAACATGGACTTCAAGCCCACGTATTGGCCTGTGCTTGCACCCACCCACACTCATAAACAGACAGAGAATAGTATGCTGTGGGTTGTGTTTACAAGGATGATTTTGGGAGGGACGGGGAAGGGGGAATGGGAAGACCAGCTAGGGACAGGGGCAGGGGCCTAGGCTGCAGTGGTGTCATCTAGGCAGAGAGAAATGGTTCTCTTCTGGAAATAGAAGATGACTATCTTAATATTGATGCTTTTTATAAGCAAGTAGTAATCGTACACAGGACATGACACACACTGATCAAACAAACCTCACCTTCCCCCTTTTCATCCCTCCTTCCCAACCTCTGGCCAGCACTAGTCCATGGTCAACATTATTCTCTACATATCTGAGAGATCCTGGGCCATTTGTCTCGATAACTTTACTTAATCTTTGCTTCCATTTGTCACGAAATGATAGCTTTCCAATCACTGTTATGCTTGGAAAATTCTCCTTTGTGTGTGTTTGTGTGTGTGTGTGTGTGCATGTGTGTGTGTATGTGTGTGTGAGTATGTATGTGTGTGTGCATGTATATATGTGTGTGAAAGAGAGAGACCATTACCAATTTCTCCATTGATAGACATTTAGACTGAATCTATACCTGAGCTGCTATAAATAATCTAGAAATAGACATATTATAATTGTACTTGAGTTCATGTATTTATTTAGAGACCTTCAAACTGTTTGCCATAATGCTTGTATCAATTTACAATCTGTCTGACAGGAGTTCTCTCTTCATCCTGGCCAGCATGTGTTATCTTTCTATCATTTTGATTTTTAAAAAGTTTTCCAGCATGGCTATAGACACTGGACATTTTTTCATATATTTTTGCCTATTTGCATTTCTTCTTTTTGGAAATTTCTATTCAGATCATTTACCCCTGTCTCTTTTTTTTTTTTTTTTGCCAGTCCTGGGTCTTGAACTTGGCCTTGGCACTGTCTCTGAGCTTCTTTTGCTTGAGGCACTCTAGCACTTGAGCCACAGCTCCATTTCTGGCTTTTCTATGTATGTGGAACTGAGGAAGCAAAAGCAGAGCTTTGTGCATGCTAGGTGAGCACTCTACCACTAACGCACATTCTGAGTCCTGTACAATTACTTATAGAATATAAAAACCTAATTAGGAAAGATTCTATCTTCCTTCAAGAGCCATTAAGAGTTCCATCCTGCATCATAATAGTTAGTAATGACTTATTAAAAATAACACCTTGGGAACTTTTCCACTTCCGGCAATTGACAATGGTGGCTGTTCCATAAACATATTTGGAAAATAATGTCACTGAAACCTTTTAAAAATGAAATAAAATACAAAATAAAAACATTGCTATGGGCAAACTCAGATAAACAGAGAGTCCTTTACAGAGCAATGGCAGACAAGAACTTGAACTACTCAGCAACAGTTATGGTAAGGTCTCAGCCCTTCGGACCTCATGGTCTTATCCTAAGGTTAAACTTGGCATCTTTTTAAAATCCTATTTGTGCCAGGTACTGGTGGCTCACACCTGTAATGCTAGTTCCTTGGGGGACAGAGATCTGAGGTTCTAGGTTCAAAGCCACCCTGAGTAGAAAGCCCATGAGACACTTATCTTCAGTTAACCACCAGGAAACTGTAAGTGGCATTGTGGCTCAAAGTGGTTGAGCATTAGAGCTCAGGAATAGTGCCCAGGCCCTGAGTTCAAGCCCGCACATGACCAAAAAACATACGAACATCAATTTGTTTGGTTTTGAAACAATGTAAATAATTTCAAATTGATGACATTTTAATTTCAAAGCAAATGAATAACCCTTCAAGAGACAAGAGGCAGGAACTCCACCCACCCTGACTCAAAAGGCCTTGAAAGTGAGTTGTGACAAAATGTAGTAACAACAGCCAGTACAGGATAGGGTTGACTGGCAAATCCTCCTGCCACCACCTAGTCAATTATGAAGCCAGGAGGCTGTTCAAGCAGATGGTGAGTGCTATGCAATACTTTCACAAGAACGAAATCACACACAGATACCTGAAGCCCAGGAACATCCTGTTGGATGGCAAATGCAATGCCAAAGTCAGTGATTTGGGGCTGAGCATCACGGTGTTGCTGGGGCAGTTGCTAAAGGGGTTTTGTGGAGCCTTGATATTCAGACCTCGTGAAATGTTCCTTTACAAAATGTATGATGTCTATAAACAGGACATTTAGATCCCAGGTATGCTTCTGTATGTGAGGACAACAGGAAAGTTCCCATTTGAAGGGAGGAAGATGGCAGACATGGCTACACATCCTTGAGGCCATGTACACAGCTCCCTTTTATCTATCTGTGAAGAGACACAATCTACTTTCCAAACTGCTGACTGTGGATGTCACTAAGAAACCCATGGCTGGCTGTAGATGTGGGGTTTGGCCTGCTTCCTGATGAGCCACTGCCCAGCAAGCTGGACTCCATTAGTGTCACAGTTCTGTATGACATGGGGTACAATATAGCTGACATTGAAAAGGCAATCCAGGACAGGGCATTCAATGAAGCCATGAGTACCTATCTGGTCATCCAAGAAAACTAAAAAGAGAGTGCCAGAAGTGTGGAGTGGAAAATGATGACTTTAGCTATTCCACTGTGTACAACTCCTCAGGAACTTTGCACTAGCCCTCTCTCAATGAAGGGGAGTCAGCTTCGCTGCACAACTTAACACCTACAGTTTGCCCTCAGAATTTCAATTGCCAGATGATAACAAACAGTTGCCTCTGAAGAGAGGCCAAGGTCCTAGTCTGCCTGTCCTTCCACTCTGCTCCCCACAAAGCTCCAGTACTAGCTTAATCTGGGGCCAGGATTCTTTTAGCTGGCTGAGCAGACTAGAGAGTTGACACTTGGTTGAAAATGCCCTTCCCTCTTGGCAGCCACACGGGGAATCCATAGCCTCCAGATGGAATAAGTGATGGGGCTGGAAGAGTGTGGCTCACAGGATAGTCGCCATTTTTCACAAACTCTGGTACTGTGTGAAGCCCAAAAACTAATGTCCACAGCTTAAGAACAAAGCTGTTCCAGAGAAAGATGTGCAGAACTCTGCCACAGCACTAGGGTGTGGAAAATCAGAGAGGTGTGGAATTGAAGAGCTGCAGGAGGGGAGGGAGTCATACAGGAAGTTCACACTGCTGTGTGCCCAGTATCCTCAGCAAAGGTCTCAATCCAGCATAGCCAGGCATAGTCCTAGCATAGCTAGGGGGTTCTCCAGCTAGCATTCTTTCTAGTGAAAGGACAGCTGACAAGGAGCTGACTTTTAAATTTTGAAAAGTAGGCTGAAATGTGGCCTCAAGCTGTCTGTACCTTCTGAGCTTGGTGAATACACCTCAATCCCTTACTTTCAAGTAATGTCACTTTATTAAACAACTTTTCCCATTTGTCTCTGAACACTAAGGTGTTTGTGTCCCAAATGCTGCAGTAGGTCATCATCTCACCTTCCAGATATGTTGCATATTTTCCTACCTACTTACCTAGTTTGTTTAGTTAGGTTTAAAGTGAGGCCCTTGGGCTTCAGGGGGATCTTAGGGGAACGTGGCATCCTGGACTCGTTTCTCCTTTGGCAGTCTCTAGGTGACTGTGTACAACTCCTGAGAACACTATTTACTCTGGCTGGGTCGAAACTCAAGGGCACATCTTCATTGGGAAAATAGAGAGAACTGTCTCCATGGACCATGAGAGTAGTTTCTGCCCCAACTTTCCTCCATTTTAATGCAGTTTCTTGTGTGTTCTGTCTACACCTAATCACCATTCTAACATTATGCCATCATCCAAAAGTCCCTTATTTCAGACTTATTTACTCACAGTAAAAAAAAATAGTAAATTTTAAAGACCCGATTTCCTACACAGGTTACTTACAATTGCAACTGCCCTGGGAGTCCAAATTTCTCTAATGGGAATCAGAGTGCTGAGGGAGCTGAGTTTCAAATTTGAGAACATTCTGAGCAAACAGAGTCCCTGGTTACACTGGAAAAGTGTATGAATTAAGCTAATTTTCTTTCCTTTCAGGTAGAGGTGTATAAACATGTTAAAAAACAAGAGACCTGAAAAAGCATGGATATATAGTGATATCTGTGGATGGACCAGGCCTGGGATGACTGTGTCTACACATGAGCAGATATTTGAATGAATCTGTCTCTCTGCCTCTGTCTCTGTCTCTATCTCTCCTCTCTTTCTCTTTCAGTTTGCATGTACATCACAGGTGCTCTACCACTTGATTCCAACCTCCAAGCCTGCATTTCTTTTTTTGTGTGTGAAAATACCGTACAGAGGGGTTAAAATTACATGGGCAAGATAATGAGTACATTTCTTATCAAGCATTGTAGTCTCCTCCTTTGTCTCCCCTCACATCCCTTCCCATCCTTCCCCCGCCCCCCCAGTCAATCCTCCCTCCTCCAATCCTCCTCTCCCCTCACCCCTACTCTGCCAAAGTTGTAAAGTTTGTTTTCAACATAACGACTTGTACATCGCATTGTTGCAATAAGTCCACCTGTATTCCCTATTTAAAAGATTTGTTTTTTCCCTTCCCCTCCACAAATTATACCAACATCAAATACAGTGAAAGCAGGGGTTATACTGTTGGGGAGGGAGATACAAAGCAACAAAGAAATAATCTTATGTGTTAGAAACAATCCCATGAAAGAAAAAAAAAACATTTGAATACATACCTTAGGGTTCATTTCCCCATTACATCAACTTATCTGACTGTTTCTGCTTGACTCAGATATATACTAGTTATTGCAAATAAAGGAAACCATGGGACCTATGTTTCTTTGGGCCTGGCTTACTTCACTTAATATAATCTTTTCCAAGTCTTACCATATCCTAACAAATGGGGCAATGTCATTCTTTCTGATGGAGGCATAGAATTCCATTGTGTATATATACCACCTTTTCTTGATTCATTCATCTGCTGAGGGGCATCTGGGTTGGTTCCATATCTTAGCTATGGTAAATAATGCTACAGTAAACATAGTTTCGCTAGTAGCTTTAGTGTGGTATTGTTTGTGAGCATTTGGGTAAATGCCCAAAAGTGGGAATGCTGGGTTATAGGAGAGGTCTATGTGGAGTCTTTTGAGGAACCTCCATACTACTATCCAAAGTGGTTGGACAAGTTTACACTCCCAAAAACAATGCAGTAAAGTTCCACTCCAGCATCTGTTGTTATTAGAGTTCTTGATTTTAGCCATCCTAACTGGGGTGAGGTGGTATCTCAATGTTGTTTTGATTTGCATTTCATTTATGGCTAGGGAGGTGTGTCTATTGGTCATGTGTCTATTGGTCATGTGTCTATTGGCCATACTTCTTTCCTCTTCAGAGAAGTTTCTCTTTAAGTCATTAGCCGACTTAATTGTTGGGCAGTTGTTTCTTTGAAGATTTGTTGTTGGGGGATTTAATTTTTTGAGTTCCAGGTATATTTTAGTTATGTGACCCTTGTCCGTTGTATGAAGACCTTCTCCCAATCCGTGGGCTTTCTATTGATCTTGCTAGCTATGTCCTTTGCCATGCAGAAGCTCTGCAATTTCATGCACTCCCATTTGTCCAACCTTTCTTTGATTTGTTGAGTTTCTGGGTCTCTATTAAAAAAATTTGGACCCGTGCCAAGGAGACCTACGGTTTCTCCTATTCTATCCTGTAATGTTTTCAGAGTGTCTGCTTTGACTCTGAGGTCTTTGATGCATTTGGAGTTGATTCTGTGCAGCATGATATATAAGGATCTAGCTTTAGTTTTCTACAAGTAGTTAACCAATTTTGCCAGCACCATTTACTGAAGAGGCTGTCTTTCTTCAATTCTATCTTTTTAGCTCCATTATTAAAGATTAGATGCCAAGCCTACATTTCTATGCTGTGTTTTTGCTGGCTTTAAGTACTCTGTTCTGGGTGTGAAGTTCTGGAATAGTTAGGATTTCCGTCTAGAACCATACATATATGGCAGTACTTTTGACCTTGTTCATCTGGTGAGACACAGGTTGGCTTTTCTAATGTGGAAAAAGGGATTTGTGTACTTGTCTGGGGGACAGCTGTGTGAGGGACAAGTTACAAATGGATGTTGAAGGGGGCTGTGGGATAGTGTGTACAATCAATAGAGAGGCAAGGCATGTATACTGTTCAAGAGTGTCTGCACTGAGAATTGGGATATCTTGATAGAGATTCTGGGAGTCCCCTCAGAGGCCCCCAGGTGTCACCCCTTCTCCAGGGCACCATGCTTCAGCACAGTGCTTCCTTTCTCTTGGCTTTTCTCTGTTGAAGTCTCTAGGCCTCATGAGAAATAGCAAAGTACATTTTGTTCCCCTAGGGAAGAAAGATTACTGGGAGACCTGAGTCTAAAGTATTAGAACCTTCTGAACATCCAGAGCCCAGTTTTAGCTCCACAAACTTTATGAATTAAAACATTACCCTTCCTTTCAGCACCAGGTGGAGAATCCTAGAAAGGAGCAGCAAGATACATGAGAGAGCATGGAGATATATTGGTGCCTGTGGATGGACGGGGCCTGGATGGACTTTGCCTATGGATAGGCCCTGCTTGATATGACTGTATTGGGACATGAGCAGAAATTCAGTATGTTTGGATATGATCCATCACTGGGTTATTTGTGTTCGCTTCTCCAGCGGCATTAGATTTCCACATAGCAAGTGATTTTGTCTGATGCTGCCTCAGCTGACAAGCATGTAATAGGGAGGATTTCGGCACACCTGATTTTGCTATGTGGGCACAAGGGTCAGGAGGCTGAGCCTGCAAAGCAGCTAATGAGATTTGCAGCAGAAGGTGGGCTGTGACTTCTGTTGGATCAATGATCCAGTTCAGGATTATTTGGGGAATAGAGCACAGCTAACAGGTTGAGAATGTATTCCATTGAGAAGAAGCAATGCAGAACAAAAGAGGGCAAAGGATGGGCACCTTCCTGATAGGCAAGGATGACACTGATGCTGAAAGACAGCTGAGAAGATGAAGCTAAGGACTCCTGAATTCCACATGGACCAGTCTCCAGTGAAGAGGGTGGATGGGAAGGGAAATAGTGTTATTTTCCTTATTTTCTCAGTCCTTTCCGTTCCTTTCTTTTTGTTGTGGGTATGTATTTGTGAGTGTGTGCTGGTACTGGCACTTGAACTGGGTGATTTTCTCTGTGTCTCCTTTTCTCTCTCTTCTTTCTCCCCATTTCCTCTCTCCCCTTTTCCAGGTAACTTCCCTCCAGACTATTCATCTCTTCCTCTTCTTCCTCTTTTCCTATTCTCTTTCTTCTTCTCTTCTTCTTCTCTTCCCTTCTCCCTTCCTCTGTCCTCATAAATCTGTCTTTTTCTTTCCTGCCTCTCTAGATCTTCTCTTTGAGTTTGAATGTTCATAACCGGTGCTGTAATACTTGAGTCACACCTCCAAGCCAGGATTTTTCTAGTTAATTGAAGATGAAGTCTGCCCAGGTTGGCTTTAACTGTGATCTTCGGGGTGTTAGCTTCTGGAAGAGTTAGGATTACAGGCATGATCCACCACCATCAGCAATGCTTTTGATCTTGTTAAACTGGTGTAGCACAGGATGGCTCCTCTGATGTGTAGTTATCTGAGGGACAGGTGTGTGAGGAACACCTTGAAAATGGTTGGGGGAAGGACAGGTGTGGTAGGCTGCTATGCCAAATGCACAGGTTGAGAAGTAGGTGCAAAATTGAAGGGTTTGAACACTGAGTGATGTCATATCTGGGTAGAGATTCTGTGAGTTCCCAGAGTCCCCCAGCTAACACCCAGAATTTGGGCATTGTTCTTCCTCTCCCCTTCAGTTCCCATGAGAAGGCTCTAAGCCTCATGGAAGAATAGCAGAGCCCTGTTTTTGTTCTTAGGGTATCAGAGTGCTGGTGAGCAGAATTCTGAACATCCAGAGCTCATTTTTTTTCTTTTTATTTATTTATTTTTAAAATTTTTATTGGGAAAATACTGTACAGAGGGTTTACAATTACATGGGCAAGATGAGTACATTTCTTATCAAGCATTGTAACCTCCTCCTTTGTTTCCCCTACCCATCCCTTCCATCCTCCCCCCACCCTCATTCCCAATCCTCCCCCCCCACCAAATTTGAATCACATAAATGTATGAATTAAAATACTTTTCCTTCCTCTCAGCTAGAGGTGGAGAAATCTGTGAAGGAGCAAGAAGCCTAAGAAAGCATGAAGATATTGGATGGACCCTGCCTGGGATGAGTGCATCTGTACATGAGCAGAAGTTGGGTAAGATTGGATGTGATCCTCCACCCCTGGGCTATTAGTGTTGATTCAGCCAGGGACATTAGATCTGCACACAGAGGCAGTTGCTGAGGCTGATGCTGCCTTTGGTGACAAGTGTGTAATGGAGGAGTTAGGCCTTTGCTATGTGTGCACTGGGATCAGGAGGCTGAGCCTGAAGAGAAGACTTGAGATTTGCAGCTAGAGCTGGGCTTGGGCCTCCTGGTGGATGAGGAGTCCAGGTCAGGGCTATTTGGGGTGCAGAATGAGATGGGATTCTGGTAAGAGAAGCACTGAGGGCCACAAGAGGACAAAGATGAGTACCTGGTAAATGACAGGATGCACACTAAACCTAAATGAGAAATGACAGGAGCTAGGTTATGAAAGGAGCTGAGGAATACTGAATTCCACATGGACCAGTGGTCAGTGAAGAGGGTAGTTGGAAGGAAGTACTTTTGATTTCCATGATTCCTCCATGCTTTTTTCCCCTTTTTCTTTTTGTGTGTATGCTTATGCTGGTACTTGGACGCTGGACCTCAGTGCTGTTTTCTTATTGTTTCCTTTTTTTCTCCTTCCTATCTTCCCTTTTCCCACATTCCCTCCTCTACCATCTTCTTCCCTTTTCTTTCTCCCCATAACTTCTACTATTCTATTTCCCCTATCCCACTTCTTGTTCCTTTCATGCACACTTCCATTCTCTCTCCTTCACTTCCTGCTCATGAATTTGACTCTGACTCTCTCTGGTTTTTCCTCCCTCTTTCACGCTTTCTCCTTTTCAGCTGGCATGGTCATGTCTTGTTTACTATCACTTGAGTTACACCTCCAGACTTGCAAACCTCCAAATAGTCTGCAAACCTCCAAAGGGGAAGGCTTTTCCTTTTGCTTCCTTCCTCCTCTGCTTGCCTCTCCAGTGGCCTATCCTCAGGCCTCAGAGCTCTTCACAGGGTGTCCCTGCTCTGCTCTGCTCTGCTCTGCTCTGCTCTGCTCTGGATGGAGCCTCTTGCTGTCTGTCTCTCCCCAGCCCCTACTCCTCAGAACAGACAGCCTATATATAGGCTGGGCCCCTCCCCCACTCCAACAGCTATAAAAGTTTCAACCTCCACTAATTGCCCTGCCCCCACGAAGCCCACTGTTCCATCCCTTCTTGACCCCCCCCCTACAGCTAGGCCCAGAGGAACAATGAGCTCAGCATGTGGGGGGGAGGAGGATGCCTTTGGTCATGCTGTTTATTACACTACCATTACATGATAGCTCCCGGCCTGCATTTTTCTAGTTAAGTGAAGATGGAGTGTTCCCAGACAGGCTGCTGGGATAGTTAGGATGACAGGCAGCTCCTCCAGCATCAGGCAGTGCATTTGACTTTGTTAGTCTGCTGTAGCATACCTTGTTTTCTGTGTTGTTATGAAAGGGATTTGTGTGCTTATGTGAGGCACAGCTGTGTGAGTGAGACCTAAGAAATGGTTGTGGGAGAAAGGGGGTGGTGGGCTGGTAGACAAATTGACAGGGAGGGAGGACATGTGCACTGTACAAGTGGATCAGCACTGAGTGTTAGCTTATCTTGGTAGAGACACAATGAGTCCCCAGAGTGGCCGCCAGCTGACACCCTTTCCCCAGAGCACCAGGCTTTGGGTATGGTGCTTTCCCTTGGCAGTTCCAAGGGAAAGACTATTGGCCTCATGGAAGAGTATACCCTAATTTTTATGCTGGGTGAACCACTGTGCTGGGGGAGATGATGTTCAATAGTCAATCATTCTGAACACCAAGAGTGCATTTTTGGAATCACAAAGTGTATACGTTAAAATATAACCCCTTTGTTTCAGCTAAACATGGTGAAATATATGAAGGAAAAGGAGACCTGAGAAGGCATGGAGATATAGTGGTACCTGTGGATGGACGGGGCCTGGATGGATTCTGCCTGTAGACACATCCTGCCTGGGCTAACTGTATTCCCACATGAACAGAAATTCAGGAAGATTAGATATGAGCCTTCACCACTGCGATATTTGTGTTGGTTTAGGCAGGACATTAGCTTTGCCCAGATAGGCTATGTGGAGACTGATGCTGCCTTTAGGTGACAAGCATATGAGGGGGAGGAATTGGGCAGACCTGGCCTTTGCTATGTGTACACTGGGAATAGCAGGCTGAGACTGTAGAGCAGACTGATGCGATTTTCAGCATGAGGAAGGCTGGGCTGTCATTGATCCAGCTCAGGGAAATTTGAGTAGCAGTGATTCCCTCAAAGAATGGATGGGATTCTAGTGAACGAAGCAATGAGGGCCACAAGAGGGCAAAGATGGGTACATGGTGAATGATAGGGTAGACAGCAATAATAAAGGAGAAATGATGAGATCCAGGTTATGAAGAGAGCTGAAGAATCTTAAATTCCATGTGGACCAGTGTTCAGTGAAGAGGATCGGTGGAAGAGAAGTACTCTTGATTTCACTATTTTCCCTTTTTCTTTGTTTGTGTGTGTGTATGTGAGTACATGCTAGAGCTGGGGCTTGACGTCTGTGTAATTTTTCTTATTCTCTTTCTGTTTCTTTCACTTCACTCTCTCCCCTTTTTCCTCCTTTCCCCCCATCATCTCTCTTCCCTCCTCTTCTAACCTATACCATCTCCTCCTCTACTTCCCCTTCTTCTCATCTTCCTCTCCTCTCTCCTTTCCATTACCTCTCTTTCTCTCTTCCTGTTCATGAATCTCTCTAAGACTGTTTGTTCACAAAAGGCTAGAACTCCACTACTTAGAGCCACAGTTCCACTTGGTTTTCTGATGGTTAATTAGAGATGTCTCACTTTCCTGCCAGGGCTGGCTTTGAACCAGGTCCTCAGAGCTCATCCTCCTGAGTCGCTAAGATTTCAGATGTGGGCCACCAGAACCCAGCCAGAGGTGAACTTTTGGTTCAATCCTGACCTCCTGCACATGAACTGCAACACAGGAGTGCTTTTCCGTCACACTTCCATTCAACATTCCACATTCCTCTTTCTCTCATGCAACATTCTCCTCTTCTTTTTTGTACCTTTCTTCAAAGTCACCTAAATCTAATTATTAGGTCCTCTCTCAATTTTCCAAAGCACTAGCTAGCATTCCCATTCACTAGCATCCCCTTTCTTGTAGCTATTTGCTAGAATGTAAAAGCTTTGACCCTAAGTGGCTTTGGTATTTCTTGAGAAAATTTCTAGCAATTTGTAGTTATCCTAAACACTGTACTGAATGAATGAAAACATTATTCTATTGGTGATAGAAAGTTTGAGTTTTAAGCGCAATTTTTCTAGAATCTGATCACAGCCTAAACTGCCACTGGAAACATCCCTGAAAATTTCTTAGAGGTGGTATTTTCCTTTCCAGGCATTCCATCAGAAGTCTCACTTTATTCTGAATATACAAGTCTGCCAATGCCATGAAAAACTAGTTGGTTTCAACCTACTCAGTGAGAGGGGGCAGGGTGGGGGAACGAGTTTTATTACCACCCTCCTCCTCCTCGTCCTCGTCCTCCTCGTCCTCGTCCTCCTCGTCCTCCTCGTCCTCGTCCTCGTCCTCGTCCTCCTCCTCCTCCTCCTCCTCCTCCTTCTTCTTCCTGGGGTTTGAACTCATGGCTTGAGCAATGTCACTGAGCTTCTTTTGCTTAAGGCTAGCACTCTACCTCTTGAGCCACAGTGCCACTTCCAGCTTTTACTGTTGATGTGGTACTGAAGAGTTGAATCCAGAGCTTCATGCAGGCTAGGCAAGCACTCTACCACTAAGCCACATTCCTAGTCCATCACTACTTCTATTCTACCATATCTATGCTGTTTTCCTGCACCAGGATTTTCTGTGTGTGTGTTAGTCAGTGTTGTGGTTTGAACTCAAAGTGTGAACTCTGTCACTTCACTTATTTTTTTTAACTTTTATTGTAAAGAGGCTATACAGAGGAGTTGGAGTTACATGAGTAAGGTAATGAGTTCATTTCTTTTTTTTTTTTTAATTTTTTAAATTACTTTTTGGTCCGCTCGTGGGGCCTGAACTCTGGGCCTCGACGCTGTCCCTCATCTCTTCAGCTCAACGCTAGTGCTCTACCACTTGAGCCACAGTGCCACTTCCAGCTTTTTTCTTTCTGCTTATGTGGTGCTGAGGAGTCGAACCCAGGGCCTCGAGCATGCAGGGCAAGCGCTCTACCACTGAGCCACTTTCCCAGCCCATGAGGTCATTATTTGTGAAACATTTTAACACCTTTTTTTTCAAGTTTTTAATTTTTTAATTGAGATTAAGTGATTACATACATTTCATAAAATTCACAGTATTGTGGGATAGAGATACTTAAAGTCACAAACACTTTTTAACCTTCATGAGGCGCATTGTCATTATCATGGTCTATAAGGTTTATGGTCTCTACAAACTTGACTTAAATTTTATTGAGTAGCTTTGTATATGTGGTCATCAAAGAGATTATTTTGTAGTTCTCTTTTTTTGTTGGATCTTTGCCTAGTTTGGAGATGAGTGTGATACTGGCTGTTTATTGAGTGGTAAGGACTTTCCTGTCCAGACTGTCTTTGAACTATGATCCTCAGATCTCAGTCTCCTGAGTAGCCCAGCTCAAATTATGGGGTTTTGTTTGTTTGTTTGTTTACTTGTCAGTTGTATACCCTAGACTCTGTCCCTGAACTCTTTTTCCTCAAGGCGAGGGCTCTCCACTTGAGCCATGGTACCACTTCTGGTTCTCTGGTAGTTTATTAAAGATAAGATTTTCATGGACATTCCTGCCTGTGCTGGCTTTGAACCATGATCCTCAGATCTCTGCTTTCTGAGTAGCTAGGATTACCGGCGTGAACCACCAATGCCTGGCTCATGATATAGTTTTGATAGTGAAAAGATCCTGTCCAGAAGTCAAGATGGCCTTCACTGGTCCTGGCTCTGCCGTCTTCTTCAATCTTGAAAATTTTTCAAGATTTTCTTGACTGTTTTCAAAATTATATGCCACTTCTATTTTATCGATTGTTTTTCTACTTAGTCTTGTCTGAAGATTTATCATGAGTTGACTTGGGTCTTGCATGGTTGGAAGGCTGTCGTGAAGTGACACTGTGTGCCTCCCACTGCATCCCACCAGGTGGCTGGGGACATCAGTTTGTCCCAGCAGTGAAGTAGGTAATTTTTTTTGGGGGGGGGGGTCCAGTCGTGGAGCCTGAACTCTGGGCCTGGGTGCTGTCCCTCAGCTCTTCAGCTTAAGGCTAGCACTCTACCACTTGAGCCACAGTGCCACTTCTGGCTTTTTCTTATGTGGTGCTGAGGAATCGAACCCAAGGCCTTGAGCATGCAAGGCAAGCGCTCTACCACTGAGCCACCTTCCCAGCCCCTGAAGTCGGTAATTTTGATCACTTGAAGATAGCCAAATTTGCCTGTTTTTCTACTGTAAAAATTCTCCTTTCCCTTTGTGACTGAGTGATGTGTGGGAAAACACATAAGGCTGTGGAAATATACCATTACTCACACCACTGACAGTTTACTTATGTATTTACATATTTATTCATATCTGAACTGGCTAAGGGATTCCTGTTGAATGCATTGGGTTGTAATTCCACTCCTGTCATGGTTTTGATGTGCAAATGGTTCCAGACTTGGCCAGTGGGAGCTCCTTCTAAAAGACTTTTATTAGTGCTTTAATTTAATTTAATTTAATTTTTTTTGCCAATCCTGGGGCTTGAACTCAGTGCCTGGGGGCACTATCCTTGAGCTTCTTTTGCTTAAGGCTAGCACTTTACCTCTTGAGACACAGTGCCACTTCCAGCTTTTCCTCTTTATGTGGCATTGAAGAACCCAGGGCTTCATGGATGCTAGGCAAGCACTCTACCCCTAAGCCCTCATAAGTTCTTTTGTTCTTCACTAATACTCAAGATTGATGTTTATTTAGTACCTTCCATGCTCTGGCCTTTGAATAAACTATTATCCCAGGAGCTGTGGCTGGTTGGCATTTAGAAACCAACATCTTTTCTTTTGAGATATTATTGTTCCTAGGCCCTTTTGGAGAAGACAACTGGAAAATATATAAAATTAATATACAAAATACATGTATGCATGTATGTGGGTGTGCATTGATATATACAACTACATACATGTATATTTACACATACACACATTTAAATTTATATTAATTTCTTTTAGTAGTACAGAAATGTAAACTCAGAGCCTCTTGCTTGCTTCGCTTGTTTCCTAGTAATTGAGCCACCCTTTAAGCCCTGCTTTTTGCTGGTTGGTTTGGAGGGGAAGTCTAATAAACTTTCATGCCTGGACTAGTCTCAAACTTCAGTGTTCAAGCTCTTAACTCCTGAGTTTCTCAACTTCTTATTGGTACACCAATCTATGTATATATATCCATCTATATATACTCAAAATCATGAGTTCACACTGACACCTCCAATTGCAATCTCACCCCAAATATTCTTCCAGGATATTTTTTCTTTTCCATATTTGTAACTACCAAGAAACCCATTACCCTTGATAGGATGACTTACTGAGTCATTTATTCTGTTTGTAAACAATCTCCTGTGATTGCCTGTGATGTTGTAAAATAATGTATTTGGCATTTTTCCATGGTTCCTGACATAGAAATCCAAAAACACTCATGCTTTCCGGAGTAACAGGGGTGGTAGTACGATCTTTTGTTCTACTACTTGGTCATTGACCCTGGGTGCTCAATCGGAGCTCCTAAGACCTTAGTAATTTCCTGAGTTGTAGTAGCATCTGACCCAGAGCTATGAATCCTTTGGAATTTCCTGTCACAAAAGCATGTTCTAAGAGGTGCAACCCTTGATGTACACCTGGATAGGCTCAGGATGGGAGATGATCTTTTTATGATGGACTGGTAGTGCAAACCTTTAATCCCAGCATTTAGAAGGATAATGCAGAAGGGTCTTGAGTTCAAGGCAGGCTTGCTCTACAGTAAAACCATCTTTTAAAAAATCAGATTTAATAGGTACATTATTTGGGGATTAGCTCCAAATTTGTTTTTTGGTTTCATGAAATTTTGTTATGACTGTTAAATTTATACTTGCCAAGAGATTCAAACTTGCCTGATCAGCCCATTCTCTCTCTATTGCTCTGTCTCTATCTGTCTGTCTCTCTGTCTGTGTCTTTCTGTCTCTCTGTCCCCCTGTCTCTGTGTCTGTCTGTCTGTCTCTCTCTCCCTGTCTCTGGTCGATGTCCTCATGGTTACCACATGGTTTCCAAGGTAGCAGTAGCAGCATCCTCCCATGTGCCCAGTGTCCTTGGCAATGGTCCGCTAGGCCTCATGGAAGAGTAGTAGTAGAGTCCACCAAGCTCTCACAGAGACTTGATTCTTGTGACTATTTATCAGTCCCTTACACACTAGTTCATTCATTTCAGGAGGCATGACTAGTGCTGTGAGCCCAGCATACCTGGCATAGTCTCCGTGTAACACACTCAGGCCAAGTGCCTGGTGCTACAGGATTCTGCAGCCGAGTTTCTGGTCAAAGTAAATCTGACACTGAGCTGGCCTTCCCAGGCTGAAAGACAAGTGGAAAAGTAGCCTGAAGGTATCTTTACCTTCAGAGGTGGTAGGGGTTGCAGCTTGATCACATGGTGACTTCATCCGACAACCTTTTACCTTTGTCTTTTGAGGTGTTTTTGTTCCAAATGCTACAGCAGGTAATCACCTTACCTTCCATGTATGTTTCTTGTCTGTTTATATACTTATTTGTTTTTTTTTTACATTTGAGCTGAAGCCCATAGATCTGAGGGTCAGGAGGCATCCTGGACTCTGCTTCTCCTACTGTGGGCTCTAGATGACTGGGTCGAACTTTTCTTGAGCACACTCGTTATACTGGTTAGGTTGGAGCATAAGTGCAAGTCTTCATTGGGAAAGAAGAGGGACCTGTCTCCATGTACCATGTCAGTGGTTTTCTGCCCCACTTTCCTCCATTTCAATGCAGTTTCTTCTTTGTTTGTTTTCGCTATAATCCTCCACTCATCAGTATCCCAACATCCATCATCCAGGAGGACCTGATTTCACACTTATTGGCTCACAGTGGTAAAAGATAAAACATATATTTGAAAGACCCTAATGCATACACCCTGAAGTCATTATTGCAACTTCCTCTGTTAGCCCAATTTTTCTCCTCAAGTAAACAGAGTGTTGTGAGTGCTGAGTTTTACATATGAGACCACTGTGAACATGTACAGCCTATTTTTGGAATCACAAAGTATATTAATTAAAATATTTCCTCTTCCTTTCAGTGAGAGCTGGAGAAACCTCTGAAAGAGCAGGAGACCTAAGAGAACATGGAGGTATAGTGGTGCCTGTGGATGGACCTGGCCTCTGTGGACTTGGTCTGAGGATGGACCCTGCCTGGGATGACTACTTCTGGACATGAGTGGCGATTCAGTAAGATAGGATGTGACCCTCCACCACTGGGTTATTTGTGTTGGTTCATCCAGGGCCATTAGATTTTCACACAGAGGAAGTGCTGAGGGCTGATGCTGTCTTTGGTGACAAGTTTGTGATGGGAAGGACTTGGGCACAGCTGGATTTTGCTCTGTGGACACTGGGGTCAGGATGCTGAGCCTGCAGAGCTGACTGATGATATTTGTAGCAAGAGGAGGGCTGGGTCTCGTGGTGGACAAGTGCATTTCAGGATTATTTGGGGAGCTCCTCAAAGAATGTGGTGGGATTCTGATGATAGAAGCAGTGAGGCCTAAAGAGGGTAAAGGATAGGCACCTGGTGAATGACAGGGTTAACATTAATGCTGGAGGAGAACTGAGAGGCGGAAGGTCATGAAGGGAGCTGAGGAATCCTGAACTACTCATGGTCCAGTGTTCAGTGAAGAGGGTACGTGGGGAGGGAAGTAATGTTAAATTCCATGATGTTTCCATGCCTTATACTTTTTTCCTTTTGTTTCTTGGTTGTGTGTATGTGTTTGTGAGTGTGTGCTGGTACCAAGGCTTTATCTCAGTGCTTTTTTCCTTAATTCTCT
The DNA here is from genome assembly GCF_024711535.1 of Dipodomys merriami. Classification (NCBI taxonomy): domain Eukaryota; kingdom Metazoa; phylum Chordata; class Mammalia; order Rodentia; family Heteromyidae; genus Dipodomys; species Dipodomys merriami. The sequence continues at coordinate 744,856 of NW_027204104.1, forward strand.
TTCTGTTTCCTTTTCCCTCAATTTTCTCTTTCATCTTTCCCCACCTTTCCCCCTCTCTACCATCTCTCATTCCTCCTCTTCCTCTACCTCATACTGTCTCTTAGTCTACTTTTCCTTCCCCTCATCTTCCTCTTTTCTTACCTCACTTTTTCTTCCTGTTCTTAAATCTGTCTCTAACTCTGTCCATTTCTCTGTCTCAGTCTTTCTTTTTCTTTCTTTCAATTTGCATGTTCATGCCTGGTGATCTTCACTTGAGTCACACCTCCATGTCTGTATTTTTCTAGTTAATTGAAGATGGAGTCTTCTCAGACTGGCTGTAACTGCAATCCAGGTATCAGCTTCTAGGATAGTTAGGATTACAGAGCCTCCAGCATCAGGCAATGCACTTGACTTTGCTCATCTCTTGTGGCACAGGTTGGTGTCTCTGTTGTTATGAAAGGGATTTGTGTACTTATCTGTCACTGACACACAGCTTTGTCAGTGACACATTAAAAATGGGTGTGGAAGTTAGGTGGTGTTAGTCTGCTGTGCAGAATGGACAGGGAGAGGACATGTATAGTGTAAGTGTATCAACTATCAACACCCTTAGAATATCAGAACATGTGCACACTCAAGGACATGTGCACCCCCATTTCCTAGTGAAACAGCATGATTGAATAGCAGCTTCCTTCTATCTTTACCAAGATGTCTCAGAAGCACACAAGCAGATGGCTGCTCAGGAATTCCTCTGGAAATCAGCCTCCTTCAAACCCAACCTGATGTGCACGTCGAGAGGGAATTAGGAAGGAAAATGTGCTCTTTTCTTCCTTCAAGTTCAGCTCTCAATGCAGAGCTAGATGTGTCAGAAATGATCTCCTCTTAGTGATGTAGAGACTTCCAGGAGACAAGGCCTTGCTGCCCCAATAAGTGCAGCTGAGGCTCAGAGTGAGGGAGTGGACTTCAATTCACATCTGTGGGTTTGGCTTATGAGGCTAGTGTCTTGTATTCCTAGTGCAGTAGAGAGTGTGCCTCATTGCCGCTGTGATTTCAGTGTTGGGTTGCATTGTGGAGATTGGGGAGAGGGGCAGTATGCCAAGCAGGAGGCAAGTCATTTTATGATTCCATGCCAGCCTTGTCTTAAGGGGCAAGATGAGTTTTCTGTCCAAAACTAAGGTCTACCTTTGACTTTTCAATGGATGGTCTGATGCACAGGCATGCTAGAACACCTTTATGGAACAGCTGCAGTTCATTTGGCTCAGCAGGTGAAGGAGACAGGACCAAAAGTTGGCCCAGAGAATGAGGCTACCACCGCTTAGCCAGAATATCACACAGACCATTATGAAGGCTTCTAGCCAGCAGGACTGGATCAGGGCTGGAGGAAAGACTTGGAAGAACTGAAGAGGGAGGAGCCAATGTGGGATGGAAAGGCTTCCCAGAGGAGGAGCAGGGGAGCTGGTGTGTGCATTCCATCTCCATGTGTGAGATTGAGGCACAAAAGGCTTCAGGCAAAGGATATAGAAACACAGGTGAGGAGACCATGAGGCAAGGGTGAGAAGGGCTGTGGAGGGGAATCTTGAGAAAGTAGTGGGAAAGAGCTTTGACCATGTGCAGCAAGATACTTGTCAAATAAGTGTGTGAGGGAATCAGTAGGCCTTCATTCAATGGATATTTACTGAGTGACCACAGGGTGAGAGACATCATGCTGAAGACTTACACAATGCTGGGAATAGCACAAAAGTATCTCTCCTTGTGAGTTTTAACTCAAGCATGGAGAATGACATTACCCAGATTTACAAAAGTAATAAACAGAATACATCAGAAGGAAGATGTAAGGAAGAAAGAATGAGTAGGATGAGTAGTGGGAATACTGTGTGTTTGTATGCTTGTGTGTGTGTGCATGCATGTGCATAAGGTTGTATTTTTGAGCAGGGTATCATAAAGTAGACCTTTTTGGTGGGGGGGTGGGGATGGGACAGGATGTGGGAGTGAGCAGCTGGGTGTCTGGGGAAGAGCATTCTAAGCAGTAGAAATAGCAGCTACTTGAGAGAATGAGTTAGGAATGTCATTTGTGTCCAGGATTTGGAGATTAGCCAAAGTAAAAAAATGAAAGAATGAAAAGAAAGGAATGAAGAAAAGAAGGGAGAAAGGAAGCCTGGCATAGGTGGCTCCAACCTTTAATCCTAACTAGTCAGGAAGCTAAGTCCTGAACATCGTGGTTCTCAGCCAACTCAGGCAGGAAAGTTCATGAGACTCTTATCTCCAACAAGTTACTTAGAAAAAGCCAGAAATTGCCCTGTGGCTCAAATGGTATAGAGCATTAGCCTTGAGCACAAAGAGTCTCAGGGACAGTGCCCTGGTCCTGAATTCAAGCTCCAGGACTGGCAAAGAAAAAAGAAAGGGAAAAGAGAAGAGAGAAAGTAAAAAAGATTGGTGAAAAAAAAGTTTTAGAATCAAAGGAACTTTTCAGTCTGATCCAATCTGATCATACATTACTGTAGTTTTAAAGAGAAGTAGTGTTTGCCCAGAGTTTTGTAGTCAGTGACGATCAGCGTTCAGGATTATAGAGTACACTTTTAACTTTTAATCCACTATTTTCTCTGAGAATATTTCTCAGTTTAATGCTTCCATTGGTCCCAAAATAGATGACATTATATATTGCTCTGCTTATGCATTATAGTTTTGTGCTCAGCTTTATTTATTTATTTTTTGTCGATCATGATCTCTGGGCCTGAGCGCTGTCCCTCAGCTCTTCAGCTCAAGGCTCTACCACTTGAGCTAAGGGCACCACTTCTGGTTTTCTGGTGATTTGTTGGAGATAAGAGTTTCACGGACTTTCCTACCCAGGCTGGCTTTGAATCACAATCCTCAGATCACAGCCTCCTAAGTACTAGGATTACAGGCGTGAGCCACCGGCGCCCGGCCTCAGTTTTATCTTTGAAGTGAACATTTAAATAGAAAATAAAATCCTTTTCAAGTTGTTCTACCTTACTAAAGAATAAGTTTACCTTATTAAAGGATAAATTTAGTTAATGGAAGCCAATTTGGAAATAAGGAAGAACCGGTTGTTGAACAGGATAATGAAGAAACTTAGCTCCCAATTTGACCTCTAGGTTTTGGATACGTTTTATTGTATGGCAAAATTTTGATCTTGACTATTTTATTACTGTCTCCTTTGTAACCCCATTTGAAACTTGAAAATGATCTTTTGTAATACCAATCTCTTTCTATGAGAATATCTAGAACATAAAAGTTGGTCATTTTTCAAATTATTTTTTTAAGCTGGTCATTTTAAAAGAACCATAGTTGGAAAGCCTCCTTGCTTCATGAAATACCTCAATTCTGAAGATTACATTTTGAAAAGGTTTGGAATATTTAGATGGGTGCAAGTGGCTTATGTTTGTAATTCCAGCTACTATAATTATGGCTACAAAGCCAGAAGTGGAGATATGGCTCAAATGGTAGAGCATTAGCCTTGAACAAAAAGGTTCGCAAGAATGGGGGTGGCTCTGAGTTCAAGTCCTAGAACTGGCAAACCAAAAAGTTCGTAAATTACACTACTGGCAGTTTAAAAAGCCTTACATATTGTGAAGTGGCCAGTTTATTAGATTTATCAGATCTAACAATACATTGTCTTTCTGTGTCCTGGGAGTCTCCAAGAATTGTATTAATAACTATTATGGAGTTAACAGAGCCTTTTGGAACCAGAAAAGCCTAGAGACAAGCTCTTCTTTTGGATACAGATTCCATGTTCTAATTAGAGCCAATGGGCTAGGATTTCTGTTCTCTTGGACAATGTTTAGGGTACTTCCAAGACAGATAGCTAAGCCTCACTCTACTTTATTCAGTGGCATTTATGCAATGTATTTCCTCATTACTAAATTTATGGAATGCATATATTATAATCTAATGTTTGTGTATACTCTCATCTTTATAAATTACAACTGATATTTGTAGGTTGGACACTCGTGGCTCACACATGTAATTCTAGCTACTCAGGAGGCTGAGAGCTAAGGATAGGTGTTCAAAGCCAGCCCATTCAGGAAAGTTCAGAAGACTCTTATTGCCAATAAGCTACTCAGAAAAAGCTGGAAGTTGCACTGTGGCTCAAGTGGTAGAGTGCTAGGCTTGAGCACAAAGAGGCTCAGGGACAGCACCAAGCCCAGAGTTTAAGCCCAGGGTTGGGGGAAAAAAAACTAAAGGATAGTGTGTAGGCCATAAGTTCAAGCCCTGGTTACACACACACACACACACACACACACACACACACACACACACACAAACACACACTAGGTTCCAGGTAGAGAAGGCTGTTTAAACTACACACACACACACACACACACACACACACACACACACACACACACACACACAAGAGGTCCCAGGTAGAGAAGGCTGTTTAAACTACACACACACACACACACACACACACACACACACACACACACACACACACACACACACACAAGGTCCCAGGTAGAGAAGGCTGTTTAAACTAAGATTGACCACAGTATATGAAGAGCCATAAATGGAATACTTTGTTATTGCATATTTGTTTTTGTTTTCAAATAATTATTTAATTAGAAATATTCAGGCCAAGTGGGTAGCATGGAGAGCTGATACAGATATTTGGATATTACAAGATCCAATGCAGGTCTAAATTCGACCTGGATTTTTTAGGCCGATTAACTGTCTACATTAATTTAATTTATTAAATAGTGTCGTGTTCTGCTTTGAAGTGTATAAGCACAACTACAAGAGTGTTTCTGCTGTATTCTGAGTAGATATTTTCACAAAGTGTAGTTTTTAATTTCTTTAACATTTGACAGTGTTTGTGGCAACCACTTTTCCAATAATAACTACAGTGAACACATCTTTACTACTTTCCAGGCTGGGAACCACACAAACGAAAAGGTTATACTTTCAAAAAAAATAATACATTTTGACCTGATGTAAAGTTTTCCCTAGTCCTGTCTTATTCTACATACACCAAGCAATTATTCTCTAGCTCCCATCATCTAGGAATCCCACATTCAATGCAATACTGATCATATGATTGCTCAGGAACAATTAGATTAAAGGGATAGGGAAGGGCATGGAATGGTGTTGTTTTCTACTCTCCATTTCCTGGAGGTTGGTGGGTAAAGGCTAAAGATTTCAATCCCCCAATGTTTTTTTAATCACTTAGCTATCTAGGGTTTCTACTCTAAGCAATTGCACTAGCATAAATTCAGGTGTTGTTGAAATAAATTCATTATAAATAAAAAGACATTCATATCACTCAGGAAATTCTGAGATTTTTAGGAACTCTGTTCCAGGAATCAAGGACAAAGATCAAACATATTTCTTCTCATACTAATACATATCACTCTGAGCACTAATTTTACCTATGACTCCATAAAAAGCATACTGTTGCTATACACATTTGATATCAGAAGCAGTAAGTGATTTGCGCATAACCATAAAATTCATAGGTAGTAAGATTTTTAATTTAATTAATCTACCTTTGAAAAAAAGTGTAAAAATCGCTCTCTCTCTCTCTCTCACTCTTTCTCTCAAATCTTCCCCCCTCCATGAGTGGCATGGCCCCTCCTGTTCCTTCACAAGGTATTCTTTTCCTCATCCTCTAGCCCACAGAGCAAACAGGAATGTTGCTCTGGCTGACATGTCCAGCAGTGGTATAACATATTCATTCAAAATCACTTCCAGCAGACATTTCTGTTTTCTACAAACAAATGAGTGAGTATTTGCAAGTTTGATTTTTGTCCCTCTACTTTGTCACAGAATGACAACTTCTTCATATCTGGTATGTCTAGATGGACTAAATGTGGTCTTTGAAAAGGTTTGGAGAACTTGAGAGAAGGCTTTTCATATCAAATCCACAGTGAATCTTCAGGGGATTCTGGTGGGCATATGTGGCTGTCACTCTAGTATTCCTTGGATGGCACCAGCACTACTGTCTTGGCCATGAAATATTGCACAGGCTGTCATCCAGGACTTCTAGTTTCACCCCAGTTCTCTAGGGCCAGCAGTTCTCACTGCACCTCAGTCTTTCTCTCTTTTTCTCTACCTTCCTTCCTTCCTTCCTTCCTTCCTTCCTTCCTTCCTTCCTTCCTTCCTTCCTTCCTTCCTTCCTTCCTTCCTTTCTTCCATCCCTCCTTCTCTTCCTCTCTTCCTCCCTTCTACCCCCTCCTTCTCTTCCCCCTCCTCCTCCTTTTTTTTTTTGGTGCCAATCCTGGGTGCTCTCTCTGGGCTTCATTTTGCCCAAGGTTAACACTCTACCACTTGAGCTACAGTTCCACTTCTGACTTTTTCCACATAGTTCATTAAAGTTAAGAATCTTAAGGACTCTCTTGCCCTGACTAGCGTGCAATTGTGATCCTCAAATCTTAGTCTCCCGAATAGCTAGGATCAAAGCCTGATTCACTAGTCCCAGCTCCATCCAGAGTTTAGTGTTGCACCCAGTGTAAGAAAAAGTCTTTTCTATACAAGTACAGTAGTTTGTTTCCTTTGTTAATCTTAGGAGAATTTTTTTGTTTTTGAAGGGTTTTGATTTTGCCTAGGTGGCTTGGGTCTTGTTAATCATATTTTAGTTTTCCTCAGCACTTTAAGACATCCTGTTTAAAGCTCCTTGAAGTGTAATTACATCCTGTTAATTAGGCCACATACTTTTGCAGATTGTGAACCTGAACTCAGCCAATGTGAGCAGAGGGGCAGGGCTTGCTTGGTTAGCTCTGTGTGCTTGCTTGCCAGATGCCTGTCTATGACTTACCCTTTTGCAGAAGTAAACTTTGCTTTGCAGATTTCCTTTCTTTCCTATGCGACACTCTGACATCCAGAGCTATTTCTAACACTCTTTTTCTGGGACTTCGAGTTGTTCTGCTGTCATCAAGGTCTTCTCATTGAACTCCAGTTATCTGGAGCTTCGTGGTATATTCCCTACCTCTTGCATCAGACAGGCATCATCCATCAACGGGGATCTCATGGTTGCACCTGCCAACATCGGGCTTGTTGTTGCAACTGCCATCCTCTAGGGCTTCTCACTGCACCCTAGTCATCCGGGTCTTTGTGATGCATCCACCATCATCCAGGGCTTCTCCTTGTACCCACCACCATCAGGGCCTTCTTATGATGCCCGGGTTTTGTGGTGTATCTGCCATCATCAGGGATTTCTTTTCTGCCACCATCAGGGCCTCACGTGGCACCTGACATCATCTGGGACTTGGCTGACCTTCCAGGACTGTTAAGACCTTCATCTGCCCTTGTTATGGGCTGAAATCTTCTTCTCTGGGACAAGGAGAACACCCCAGGCAATGCATCAGCGAGCTCCCAAGCCAAGAATGCTGGTGAGTTTTCTAGGTCATCCGCCTTCTCTGTCCTCCATCTCCGGAAGGCCTCTGCTGTTCTTCTCACCTTGCCAGCCCTCGGCAGCCCATGGACGCCATGTTGTCAGCAGTCTGGCGGGGCCCTCCCCTGGGCTAGGCAAGGAATAGAGGGCTCCAGGATAGAGGTTGAGGTCTGTTCCTGTGTCTCCAGTCACCCTACAAAGGCCTGTCCATGGGTTATCCTGTGGAGGGCCTGACCAAGGATCCCTGGGGAGCTCTGCTGAATGCTTGTCCTTAGTCACTCTGCTGTGGCCTTTCCCAGGGTCCATAGCTCACATCCCAGGATCGCTGGTTCACGGCTGCAGGCCTTTGTTCCTGTTCCTGTATTTATCCTGCATTCCCAGGCTTATCCAGAGGCCAGAGAAACCTGCTGCCAAGGGCCCCTTGGGAGCAGGTCTGGCACAGTCCCTCTGTCCTGATCCATCTCACCCTGCTCTTCCTTGGTACATAAAGAAGCTATTGACTTTTTGAGTGCTGGTGTTATATCCTGCTATGGTTGCCAAAAATAGTTATAAGATGTGGGGGAATATTGGTGGAATATTTATGGCCTTTTAAATATAGGCTATTACTTGCTAATAGAGATAATTTGAGTTCTTCATTTCCTATTTGAGTTATTTTTTTAATTTCTCTTGTTTTATTGCTTCATCTAGGAATTCCAACACTGTATTGAATAAGAGTACTTAGAGAAGTTGCCTTTTCTCATCTGATTTTTAGGGGAAATGATTTGTTTTCCTCATTTAGTATGATCTTGGCTTCAGCTTTGTTGTATTTAGCTTTTGTTAAGGTAATTTCTTTTTGTGTTATTTCAGATGTGCTTTACACAGAATAAGCCTCAATTGCTTTCTATTCCCTGGCTTTCTCAATCTCCTAGTGATGAACAGCTTTCATTGAAGTTCTTTATGTCGTTATTATAAACAGTTGTACTTTTTCCATCTTTTCATTTTCTTATGAAAAATTATACTAAGCAAAGTAACAAACTAACCCAAAGTTAACAGGTTGCATGTGGTAATTAGAATGTGCCTATAAATCTACAAGTAATCCCAATGCATAGTAAAAGACTGGTAATTGCACTTGGACATTCACAAAGGAGGATATTATTAGGAGAGGATTGCAAAAGCTCAATGGCTATGTGTGATTATATAAAATGATACTTATAGAAATGAACTCCAAGAAATGGAAGCAAGAGATTTTTATTGTACTGTTTGGTGTTCTATTTTTTCTTTTTGTCCTTTTTTCCCCTGTTGGTTTATTCCCTTCTGCTGCTGTTTTTGATTTCTGTACCCTTTTTCTTATGTAAAGTTTACCTGACTTGGTGAGGGGAAGGGGAAAGACAGAAATGATGGGACATAAGATGAACCAATTCAGCAGTGAAACCCAGTAGATGCTATATTGGAATGAACTATACAACTTGGAGAGGGGGAATAAACATAACCAAAAATTATTCGCCATCATTTTTTTCTTTTACCTCCCTTTCCCCTTATCCTTCTACATAATTAGAATCATGTTATAAGTGTATGTATATATATATATATATATATATACATATATATATATGGGAATATAGACATATGTATATAGACAAAAACACATAATGCTGTCTTTTTTCGCTTGACTTGCCTGGCTCAAAATGATGTTTTCCACTTCCATTCATTTTCCCTTCCAAAGGGCATTTCATATTTTTTATGGATGTATAATATTTGATGGTATATGTACAATATCTGTTGTATTAATTCAGAGGATTTAGTCATTTGGCTATTGCAAATAGGACTATAATAAACAGTATCTGGCATGCAGATGGTTTTCTTGATTTACACTAATTTGGATATATGCCTAGTAGTGGGTTGGCAGAGTTAGGAGATAGTTCTAGTTTTACTTTCTTGAGGAAGCTTCATAATAATTTTGGTTACACTAGTTTACATTCCCACCATCAATGTTTGAGGGTCTTTTCCCCCTGAATACTTACCAGCATTTGTTGTTTGCTTTTTTGATGATTGTCATTGTGACTGTGGTGAGATGGAACCTTTGAGGTTTCCTTAGGACTTTTAACTCATGTTTCCTTTATAGCTAAGGATGTTAAAATACTTTTTAGATTTCTTAATCTGGAAACTGTTCAGTTTTCTTACCCATTAATTCGTTGAATTATTTATTCATTTTCTGTTTATTTTTTTCAGAGCTTTGTATATTCTGGACATTTACTCATTTACCTGAATAGCTAGTGAATATTTTCTCTCATTCAGTGGACTGTTTGTTTTCAGTGGATTGTTGCTTCTACTGTACTTAAACTTTTTCATTTGGTGCAGTCCCACTTGTTACTGTTCTTGTTTTCTGGGTAAGTGGAATCTTACTCAGAAAATAATTAGATGTGCCACTTATCTTCTGGGGAAATCTCTAGACTTTCCTGTAGTAGATTGAGAGTTTTAGATCATATTTTTAAGATTTTCAGACTATGTGGAATTAATTTTTGGAGAAAGTGAGAGATGTCAACTTTCAGTGTCCTTCAAGTGGATAACCAGTTTTCTTAGCACTATTTGTTGAGGATGCTATTCCTTTCTACTGCACGTTTTTAGTTTCCTTGTTGAAAATTAGGTGATTGTAGCTGTGTGGTTTTGTTCCTGGTCTTCTTATTAAGGTTTATTAGTATTTGGGTATATTTTTGTGCCAGTACCAATCTGGTTGTATACTGTGTTTCTGTAGCATAATTTGAAGTGTGTTTTCCTGATACCTGTAACATTCTTCTTAAAAATTTAGGCTTACTTTTGCTATTTTTTAAAAAATGTTTTCAGTTTTTTAAACATTTATGATTTTGCAAGATAGCAGTAAAATATTGCTTTCAGTATTTTACTAATTGGCACCATATGCCTTTTAAAGCTAACTGGAACATTGTTTCACTGTAAATGAGTGTAAAATAAAGATGATTATTTCTAATATCCAATCATGTGATCAGTTATGAATTAAATCACTATTTTTGGCTCTATGTAAGATGTGTAGGGCCGTGCAGGTGCTGTGGGCGGGAGTGCAGGGAAGGCGAAGAAGGGGCCAAGCAGGCCAAGGGATGGGCTCCCACTCCCAAGGCCACCAGCACTGTGCCTGCTGGGTTTGGCTGCCTCCTGCTGCAGTGCTCAATACCCAGGCTCAATTGCTCGCCCACTCCCTGGCTCTTAGGCTCCCTCAACCTGGACCTGGCTGCCTGTTGCAGAGCTGCAAGGCGGCCGGTGCCCTGGCTGGAGCTGCTACCTGCAAGAGAAGGCAGCAGAGGCCGGCTTGGCAGGCAGCTTGCTCTCCCACTAGCCCTCAGTTCTGCGCTCTGTGCTCAGCTTTCACGCTGCTGTTCTCTCTTCTGGCCTGGCATAGCCACTACAGCCCATGGCTGCCTCCCTCCTCTTCCCTTCCCTGCCTCTCTTCCCCCTCCTCTCTTCCCTCTATCCTGCTCCACCCCCTGTCCCTCCCCTGCTTCCTGTCCTCATTTCATCCCCTTCCCCCTCTTCTCCTTAAAGGCTAATGAAGTCTTCTTATTCATAATAATGTCAGTTTCTGTCACCTATCTATCTTATGTCTGTCTGTCAATTTTCTTTGTGCCCGACTTCACTGGATTTGGACCCTTTGTTTTGGGAAGTCCCGTGCAAAACCTGCCTTCTATGGACAGAGCTGAAAGTTCCAGATGTTCTTCATCTTGCTTTATAGTCCTACCCAAAGTCCGGTGTGCATGGTTTACAGTGCTGGGGTGCCCACCTATTGCTCTATGACCTCATTTCTGTTTTGGCCTTAGAAGCTGCCTAGCTTCCTTTATAATGGGTATTTTGCTAGCAATTATCTTCATATTTATACTTCACAGTCAGTATCCTGTTATTTTGGAAGCTACCAAATAATCCTTCAAAATGTTCCTTTCTTTTTTAAACTGTCTGGGATCATCCCCCTCCGCCACCCCCCCCCTCACACACACACTAAGAAACTACAAAGGCTAGGAAACTTCTCAGCTCATTTCTTTAGGAAATGGAATATCTAATTTCTCTCAGGACAGTGAGTATTTCCAAGGAGCCTAGGATTTTAGTCAAGAAAGAATTTTTTTGGGGGTGGTCCGGTCTTGGGGCCTGAACTCTGGGCCTGGGCGCTGTCCCTCACCTCTTCAGCTCAATGCTAGTGCTCTACCACTTGAGTCACAGCGCCACTTCCGGCTTTTTTTCTTTTTGCCTATGTGGTGCTGAGGAATCGAACCCAGGACCTTATGTATGCAAGGCAAACACTCTACTACTGAGCCACCTTCCCAGCCCCAAAAGAATTTTGACGATAACCTTGTCAACTGCATATATTGATCTATTATGCTTATAGTAGCAATAGCCTTGGGATATATAGCTATGGAATATTGGGAAATTCAGTTAATTAGTTGGAGGGTGGTGTGTATATGTGTATATGTAGATATTTGTTTGCATAAATGTGTATATAGAAACATAGATGGCCTCTAATGTGAAAGAGTTGAATTTACTCATATCCAGAATTTTTGGACTTCAGTTCCTAATTATGAATTCTCATTTTCAGTAGTTACAAAATGCTGAATAAATATAAATAATAATTAAACCTTCATAGAATCATAAAAGAAGTGAATTTATAGTTTGCTTCTGAGAGTTTAAGTTGATAGGATGTTTTGATAGATCAGTAGCAACAGATATACAGTTGTAATTTTATATATGAAGGGACATTGGTTGCTCAGGTTCATACCTTATCACAAATTAGCTTTTACCAATATTATAACTTTCTAAGTCCCTTTGTTATAGTTTCTTAATTCAAGAAAGAAATAACTTAACCCCTATTAATAGAGAATGTATATTTGTGATAACATTTTCTATAGCTTTTCAAAAACTTATATTAGGTAAAACTGTTTGTAAGGTCATTGTAAGTCATAAAGTCAGTAAACTTTAGATATTTATGTTTGAATACTTTTTTTGCACTTCAATGGAAGTTGCAGAAACATAACTGTACAGAGTATTTTAGTGTTATATAGGGCTGTATCCAATTTATATATTTTAGAGATGAGAAATTAGAGATAGATAAGAGGCCTAAGGCCCTGTGACTGGCCTTCAGTGTAGATCTGACACTAGAACCTTGTGCTTATTATGGTTAAGATGATGGTTCTGTTGATTATTGTGGTGATCCAGAATGTTCAATGATGCCATTTTGACTATCTCTTGTTCAGTGTAATTTTTGCTTTGGTAAGCGTATTTAGGATTCCAGAAAAAAAATTAGAGAGGGGTTTTGTTTTGTTTTTTATTTTTGTGAGTCATGAGGCATGAATTTAGGGCCTGGGCAATGTCTCTGACCTTCTTTGTTCCAGGCTAGCACTCTAAACTTTGAGCACAGCTCCACTTCCGTTTTTCTGGTGTTTAATTGGAGAAAAGAGTCTCATGGCTGCCCTGGCTGGCTTTGAAATGGGATCCTAGATCATGAGTAGTTAGAATTTGTGAGCCACCCATGCCTGGCTCAAGAGAGGTTTGTTTTGTTTTGTTTTTTAATTTATTAGTATCCATTAGTTACACAAGAAGAATTTTGGTGTGACATTTCTGTACATGTATACAATGTGTCCCAATCACAATCTCACCCTAAGAGAAATAGTTTTCAAAAAACAGAACTGAGTACTTTAATGCGGGAAGCTATGATTTATTCTGGTATATAGGTTTAGATTTAGGCTTTGAGTTTCTACATTTTGTGTCTATTAATATTATATGGAAATGTAGGACTGACTTAAGGTCTTCTCTTCTTAAAAAAATTGATCAAAACATTAATGTCATAGAGTGGGTGGTGAGACCATTTAACCGGTGTTCTGATTAAGAGTCTGTTATTACCCAGACACTAGGGTTTATGCTTTAATACTAGCTACTCAGGTGGCTGAAATCTGAAGACCACAGTTCAAAGCTAGCATGGACAGGAAGATCCATGAAACTCTTATCTCCAATTAACTATGAAAAAGTTGAAAGTGGAGCTCTGGCTCAAGTGGGAGAGCATTAGGTTTGAGCAAAAAAGCTGAGAGGCAGTTCCCAGGCCCTGATTTGAAGCCTCATTAATGGCACATGCACACGTTTGTACATAAACACACACACACTAAACACACACACACACACAGAGCCATTATTGATTTTGCAAATGCAGTGCAGTCCTCTCTTCTTGACTGGCAGATTTTTGACATAATATTTTATAGTATATTTAATAATCCTGATATTTATTTAAAGCAGAAAAGCAAATCTTCAACTTTATAATGGCTTACTAAGAGTTATTAGATCACAGTGATATGTTCTGAAAATAATACCAGATGGAGATCAAATCAAGGAAGCAGAGATAAGACTCCCACTGACAATGAGTACTGAAATGATTGTGTGGATATACTTGTAACTAAGATTCAGCTGATCTGGTTTCTTAGATATTCTCTACCTCTTTCTGTATTTCACTATGATCTCTTCCCAATTTTTGTCTTCTTTTCAATTTTCTGCCTTGATATGTTAATACTTTGTTTTTCTTCAGTGAAAAGCTATTGGATCTCCTTTTAAACAAAAAAATACATGGTTTTATGTAGGTTTTACATTTGACATCTTAAAGTTTCTAGTTCTCTGGAGGTAGAATAATAATAATTCAAACGCTGAAATAGTTTTGAATAATAAAAAATACTGTTCATCCTTACAGATACTGAATTCCCAGTACTGTTTTGGGGTATATTTCACAGCAGAAGAATGGTTTTCAATACTCAACAGAATCAGCTTTGCTCTGAGAACTTTTTCCCTGTGTTATTAATTTCACATCGTTTGGATATGTCAGAAGCACTGCCTAATTACAGACTGTGAACACGATTTATGTATTTGTGTTAATTAGAATACAGAATAACAAGAATATTAAAGAAGGTAAAATAAGTGGGCATTTTTGATTGTCAGAAAACTTTACATTATATAAAAATATTTTTAACAAATGTTTTTATTTTTTTTTTGGTCGGTTGTGGGGCCTGAAAGCTGGGCCTGGGCGCTGTCCCTTAGTTCTTCAGGTGAAGGTTAGCACTCTACTACTTGAGCATCAGCCCCACTTTCGGCTTTTTCTGCTTATGTGGTGCTGAGGAATTGAACCCAGGGCCTCATGCATGTAAGGCAAGCACTCCACCACTGAGCCACCTTCCCAGCCCCAAATGTTTTGTTCTTTAATATGCTAGTTACCCCATTGCTCTGTTATAGTTCTATACAGTTATGGGGAAGAAAAATTTATAATAATGATACTCTGAAATAAGGTTGCTAACTCCTTTTTGGGGGGGGGGCTGGTCCTGTGGCTTAAGCTCAGGCCCAGAGGCACAGTCCCTTAGATTCTTTTGCTCAAGGCTAACATTCTACCACTTGAGAGTCACAGCTTCACTTTCAGCTTTTTTGGTAGTTTATTGGAGGTAAGAGGCTCATCGACTTTCCTCCCTGGACTGGCTTCAAACCAAGATTCTCAGATCTCAGCCTCCTGAGTAGCTATGATTATAGTTATGAGCCACCAGTACCCTGCTCAGGGTTTCTAACTTCTTTGAAAACAAATGTTTTTTTAAAAAATCTTTTTAAAATAAGGAAACTTTAAAAAATTTACACCATTATATGAAACTATCATAATAATATAGGTGGAAAAAGTAAAGTTGTTTGCTGTGGTATGTATCATGGTAGTGGAGAGGTCAGGCCTGACTTGCTTGGGCTGCCTATAATGACTCTCCCCCAATCCTGGATTCCCTGGCTTCATTTTAGTACAACATATTTAAAACACTGAAAAAATATATATGTAAAATGTATGTTGAGAGTCTCTACTAACTGCAGTAAAATTCTTCACTTTTAGACCTTGCTAAAAATAGAATATTACCTGAGTAGTGCATATGTTATATGAGTTCATTCATTTATGATTACATTTGGTGGGAATCAAGGTCTCCGGTAGAATTATCACTGGGTAACAATATTTCCTATACAGGTTTAGAGATCACATCTGAAAGAGAATTTCAAAAGGATTTTTCGTTGAAGCAGCTAATATATTAGCAGGTTTTTCAACATAATTCAACATATATGTATTGTATGTCCATGGTATACAAGGCACTGAATTATCTCTCAAGAATACAGAAAAGGAACAAAACAGATTTTGTTCTCACAGAATTTATGGTTTGATAGCAGAAGAGGAAATTTTATCCTTGTATGACTTTCCCAGATCACAAAGTCATAGAAGAAATTTAGTTCTTAGTTTCCTTTTTATTCTACATATGAAAAAAAATTGAAGTGATTTTTTTTCTCTCATTTATTGTCTTTGGCGGTGCTGGAGATTCAACATAGGGCCTTAACCAGGCTAAGCAAGAGCTATGTCAGTGAATTGCAAGTTTTTATGAAAAAGTTAAACATTCATACAAAAGTAAACAGAATTCTTTAGTGACCTCTCTATATCTATCTTCAATCAAATGTGGGAAATTCTGTTCTGTCCTCTACCTTTCACACTAATTGATACTGAATCAAATCTCAGACATATGACTTTACCTGGAAACCTTCATGGTGCAACCAAAAATGACAGGACTCTACAAAAAACAGAATAGTTATTACTCTTAGCAGCTAACAGCAGCATCTTAATGCCATTTAACATGCTGACATTTTTCTTATAAATGACATAAATACACCCCAATAATTGTTTGACACCTTTTAATCTTTGTAGGTTCACCCCCTGCATCTTTTTTCTTCCTAGTTTTGGTTTGCCCTTTAGAATTTTCCATGCCCAGATTTTCTCTATGATTGTTCTCTTAGTGTTTCATGGTATAGTTTAATAAATTCTTCTGCCTTGTTTATTTTCTGCAAATTGATAATTAAGTTTTCAAGGTTTTATCCAATTATGGTTAGACTATTTTGGTTATATCTACCTCATAGGTTAGGAGGTGGCCCTCCATCCTCAGTATAAGAAAGATACAGACTTACAAGGTCTGGTTGTGCCTCTGCCTTTCTGACTCTCTCTCTCTGTGTCTTTCTAACATGAGAAAAATGGTGGTCAGTGCATAGATACATTAAATCATTAAGGGCTGCCCAATGGTGATGTTATAATTCTATGATCTCTTTCATTTGCTGAGTGTCCA
The DNA here is from genome assembly GCF_024711535.1 of Dipodomys merriami. Taxonomy (NCBI): domain Eukaryota; kingdom Metazoa; phylum Chordata; class Mammalia; order Rodentia; family Heteromyidae; genus Dipodomys; species Dipodomys merriami. The sequence continues at coordinate 761,311 of NW_027204104.1, forward strand.
GAATACATTTATAAAGAGAAACATGCACTGTTTGCTTAAAAACACGGTTGTAATTTGTGTAGTTAAAGAAAGACCAAGCTAGGCACTGGTGCCTCACGCCTGTAATGCTAGCTACTCAGGAGGCTGAGATCTGATGATTGCGGTTTAAAGCCAGCCTGGGAAGAAAAGTCTGTCAGACTCTAATCTCTAATAAACCACCAGAAAACTGAAGTGGAGCTGTGGCTTATGTGGGTAGAGCACTAGCCTTGAGCTGAAGAGCTCAGGGACAGTTTCCAGGCCCAACAGACCATGACCAACAGAAAAAAAAGAGAGGACAGATATTTTATTTTTGACTTTTATTGGCAAGTTTTCAAAATGATGTACTTCTCTATTATTCTTCAAAAGGAAAAAAAGAAAAGGCTCACCACATCGCCTTAATTATGATGGCTAATTGTATGCATCAAGTTGAGTGGGCTAAAGATTTCCAGATAGCTGACAAAGCTATTTTTGGGTGAATATGAGGATGTTCACATGAGAGATTAGTATTTTGATATGTAGATTGAGTAAAGATCACCTTTTTTTTATTGTGAAAATACCGTACAGAGGGGTTACAATTACATGGGCAAGGTACATTTCTTTTCTTTTCTTTTCTTTTTCATGGGCAAAAATGAAAGACTTTATCTAGAAAAATAACTAAAGCAGAACAGGTTGTGGGTGCTGGTGGCTCATATATTGGAATACTTGTCTAGAAAACACAAACAGGATTTTGTTATCCTGTTTGTGTTCTCTAGACAAATAACAAAATGTTGAAACAAGGATACGGGTTGACCCATTGTAACAATGAGATGTACAAGATATTATGTTGAAAATGAACTTTACAACTAGAGGGGGAAAAAGGGGAATTTGGGGAGGTGAGGAAGGAAGGGATGGTAGGGCAAAAACAAAAGAGGAGGTAACAATGCTCAACAGGAAATGTACTCATTATATTACTCGTGTAACTGTGACCACTCTGTACACTATTTTTACAATAAAAAATTATAAAAAAGAAAACACAAACAGGGTCTTGCATTCAAACCCCAATCTTATCATATCCCTCCTCTTTTTTTTATTGGGTATAGAGCTTGAACTCAAGGCCTAAGCATTGTCTCTGAGATTTTTTGCTCAAGATTAGCACTCTACCAGTTGAACCACAGTGCCACTTCCAGATTGTTCTATGATTAATTGCAGTTAAGAGTCTCACGAAACATTAGCAAGAAAGAAAAATAAAAACATTTGTGTCCCTACCTTGGAGTCCATTTTGCTTAACATCATCTTATCTGGTCATATGTACATAGCTTTGGAACTTTTCTGCTTGTCCCAGACATATACTAGTTACTGCAAATAAGGGAAACCATAGGACCTATGTTTCTTTGGGCCTGGCTTACTTCACTTAATATAATTTTTTCAAAGTCTTTCCATTTCCTAACAAATGGGGTGATGTCATTCTTTGTGATGGAGGCACATTTTCTTGATCCAGTCATCTAATGAGGGGCATCTGGGTTGGTTCCATATCTTAGCTATGGGAAATAATGCTGTAATAAACATAGTTGTGCTGGTAGCTTTAGTATGGTCTTGTTTGTGATCATTTGGGTAAATGCCCAAAAGTGGGACTGCTGGGTCATAGGGAAGCTTATGTGGAGTCTTTTGAGCAATCTCCATACTACTTCCAAAGTGGTTGAACAAGTTTACATTCCTACCAACAATGCAGTAGGATTCCCTTCTGGCCTCATCCCCTCTGTAAATATGACCAGATAAGACGATGTTAAATGAAATGAACCCCAAGATTGGGACAAAAGTGGTTTTTTTATTTCTTGCTATTGTTTCTAACATATTTATAATGTACCATATGATCTTTTTGTTTCTTTGTATGTTCCTCCCCCACAGTATTTGTTGTCCGTGCTCTGCATCTTGATTATACACTTCTCTAGCTTGGGCAGGGGAAGGGGAAAAACAAAATGCTTAAGTAGGGATACAGGTAGACCCATTGTAACAATGAGATGCACAAGACACTTTGTTGAAAAGTGAACTTTACAATTTAGGTAGGGAGTGGGGGTAGGAGAGAAGGGGAGAGTGTAGTTGTAGAGGTGGGGAGGGAAGAGAGTATAGGGGAAAAACAAAGGAGGAGGTAACAATGCTTGATAAGAAATGTCCTCATTACCTTGCTCATGTAACTGTAACCCTTCTGTGCAGTATTTTTAAAATAAAAAAGTATTTTTAAAAAAAGAGTCTCATGAGTTGAAGAGCTGAGGGACAGGGCCCAGGCCCAGAGTTTAGGGCCCCATGACTGAAAAAAATATATCAAAAGAAAGAAAGACTAGGAAAAACAATATTTTTCGTTATTTGTTATTTTGCTGGTATTATGGTTTGAACTCAGGGCTTGCATGCTGGCTTGGCTCTTTCTCTCAAGGCTAGACATCTACCTGGACCCACAGTTCTACTTCCTGCTTTCTTTTTTTTATTTTATTTTCTTTTATTTGTGGCAAGGTACATTTCTTATCAAGCATTGTATCCTCCTCCTTTGTTTCCCCTTTCCATCCCTTCCCAGCCTCCCCCTGCCCTCCCCCACCCAATCCTCCCTCCCCACCAAAGTTGTAAAGTTCGTTTTCGACATGACAACTTGTACTTCTTATTGTGGCAACGGGTTCACCTGTATCCTTATTTAAACGACTTGTTTTTCCCCTTCCCCTCCACAAATTATATCGACATCAAATACAGTAAAAGCAGGGGTTATACTGTGGGGGAGGGACATAAAAACAACATAGAAATAATCTTATAAATGCGTTTGAAACAAAAGCATGAAAGAAAAAAATATTTAAATACATATCTTAGGTTTCATTTTCCTAAGATTCCATGATTATCTGAACTTTTATAGTAATTTTTAAATTCTATCTATCTATCTATCTATCTGTCTGTCTGTCTGTCTGTCTATCTAATTATCTAGCTATCTATGTATCATCTATCACTTGTTTCTGCAGAGACCCTTAGCTATAATAACTTTGAATATCACAGGATCTCTTGAGATTTAAATGAATTTGATGTATCTTAATCCATTTATATTTATTGATGTGCTTATTTTGTAGTCTTTGCACACTTCACGTCCTTTACTTGCTCCTGAATCCCCATGACACAATGTTAGTACTTTTTTACTTCTTGAGCTGGTCCAAGGGCGTGAACTCAGGGCCTGAGCATTGTCCTTGAGCATTTTTGCTCAAGGCTAGCACTCTACCACTTGAGCCACAGCACCATTTCTTGTTTTTTGGTGATGTTAATTGGAGGTAAATGTGACATGGATTTTTCTGGTGTGTGTGTGTGTGTGTGTGTGTGTGTGTGTGTGTGTGTGTGTGTGTGTGTGTGTGTGTGTGTGTGTGTGTGTGTGTGTGTGTGTGTATGTAATGGATATTTTCTGTCTGGGTGGGCTAGCTTATAACCATGATCCTTGGATCTCAACTTGATGAGTAGTAAGGGTTACAGACATGAGCTACTTCAGTCAGGTTTGATGTCAGTAATCTTTGATAACTTCTTTGCTATTTGGCAAGAAAATATCTTCCAGGTTTAGTTTTTATGTTTCCTTCTCGTCACCAGACTTAAGGGGAAAATAAAAATAGTGATTTTTTTTTTTAGGTTAGAATGTGAACTTGAGTTTCTTCATTATTATTAACTACAGTACTTCAAAAAGCACTGGTTCTGGATCCCAGTCTGTACTACACAGGAACATATCTACCTTGGGCCATATCCACCTTCACTAGCAATATTTAAGGAGCTGGTTTAAGCCACTTGACCAACCTTAAGTGTTATAATTTTTATTGTAATACATTGTAGTGCAACTCTACTCTCTGCAAGAGATAAACTCAGTACATAGATTCTGTCCTATAAATGCCACTTTGACAAATGACATTACTTTTCTTTTTATGTTTATGTTTATTTTATATTTTATTTTTAGTGTATTTTTAGTATGTTAAAGTAGTTGTGTTAAGGAATTGCCGTTCAACAAAGCATTATATGAGTACAATGCATCTTGATTAATATCATCCATTTCATCATTTCCCCATCCCTCCCAATTTCACCCCTTTCTCAGTTTTGTAAGATAAACATTGAATTTTATGACTGCATTCTTCCCTGTTCTTCATTTGTCTAGCTCCCTTTCTTTGATCCTTTTCACTTTTGAATACTTGTTTCCTGTTGTTTATTTTGTTGGACTGTGAGTCAGCCTTTCTTAGCAATTACACTCTGAGTTCATTCCTGATTCTACCAGATTTTGGCTGATACATTTGTGTATATTTGCATAACATTGAAGATGTTTACTTATATTTATAAATGAATTCTAGCTTTCATATATGAGAGAAAACATACATCTTTGACTCCCTGAGCCTGATTTCTTTTAGTATGATATTTTCTAAGTCTTTCCATTTTTTTGCAAATGATACAATATTATTCTTTCTAAAGGATGAGTAAAATTTAGTTATATAAATTTCTTTACCCATTCATCTATTGAGGGCCACCTGGGCTGATTCCATACCTTGGCTGTGGTGAACAGTGCTGCAATAAACATGGTTGTGCAAGTGACTTTACTGTATCCTAGTTTGTAATCTTTAAGAATAGAATTGCTGGATTTTACTGTAGTTCTTTGAGGATCTTCCATATTGTTTTCCAGTGTAGTTGAACAAGTTTACACTCTTACTAACATTGTACTAGAGTTACTATTCACTCACATCCATACTAGAATCTGTTATTATCTGTATTATTGATGATGTCCAACTACTAATAACAGGCTGGTCTATGGGTCTTCATCTTCCTGCCTCTACCTCCAGAGTTGGGATTTCAGGTGAGTGCCATCATGCCCAAATTGTTTCCTATTTTAGAACTGTCAGGTTTCTTTTTTCTTCTTTTTTTTTATTGTGAAAATATTGTACAGAAGGGTTACAATTAATGAGTACATTTCTTATCAAGCATTGTAGCCTCCTCCTTTGTTTCCCCTTCCCAGCCCTTCCCATCCTCCTCCCGCCCCCCCAATCCTCCCCGCGCTGCCCCCCCACCAAAGTTGTAAAGTTCGTTTTCGACATAACGACTTGTATATCTCATTGTTGCAATGGGTCCACCTGTATCCCTATTTAAATGATTTGTTTTTCCCCTACCCCTCCACTAATTATACCAACAGCAAATACAGTGAAAGCAGGGATTATACTGTGGGTGACGGACATACAAAGCAACAAAGAAATAATCTTATGAATGTGTTAGTAACAATCACATGAAAGAAAAAATTTGAATACATATCTTAGGGTTCATTTTCCTAACATCACCTTATCTGACCTTTTCTGCTTGACTCATACATATACTAGATATTGGAAATAAGGGAAAACATGGGACCTATGTTTCTTTGGGCTTGGCTTACTTCACTTAGTATATTTTTTTCCAAGTCTTTCCATTTCCTAACAAATTGGGCAATGTCATTCTTTCTGATGGAGGCATAGAATTCCATTGTGTATATATACACCTCATTTTCTTGATCTATTCATCTACTGAGAGGCATCTGGGTTTGTTCCATATGTCAGCTATGGTAAATAATGCTGCAATAAACATAGTCGTGCTGGTAGCTTTAGTGTGGTCTTGTTTGTAAATATTTGGGTAAATGCCCAAAAGTGGGATTGCTGGTTCATAGGGGAGCTCTATGTGGAGTCTTTTGAGGAACCTCCATACTGCTTTCCAAAGTGGTTGAACAAGTTTACACCCCCACCAACAATGTAGTAAGGTTCCCTTCTGTCCACATCCCCTCCAGCCTCTGTTGTTATTAGAGTAGATCTGTCAGGTTTCTCTGCACATGTATTTTCCCATAATCTGTGATAGGTATCATCATTAGTTTTGCTGGTCTTGGGCTTTAACGTAGGACCTGGGTGCTTTCCCTGAGATTTTTTTACTTGAGGCTAGCACTACATCATTTGGACCCATAGCTGTTGGGAGCCGACAGTAAAACTCCAAGGTCATCTTGACCCTTGTGCTCACTTGAAGGCACATACAAGGACCTGGCTTTCATGAATAACACCAGGTGTCCGGGTTTGCCTTGCTATGTCTGTAGAATTTTCTTTACTTTCTATCAGTTGACCTTGTCTTGTTTCTTTCTGCACCCTTGTTTTTATTAAAGACTTTTCTTGCTTTTCTGCACTATGGTGACCTTAGGTTACCTCTTGACTTCTAATAGTATAAATAAGGAGAGTTAAAAATAAACGGGGCTGCAGTCTTGAGCTGCAGACCTCCCAACCCCATCCTTTGTCTTATGTCTTTATTTTTCCGTCCTCGCCCCCTAAATCAGGAGTTCCTTTCGTTGCCGGCTAGTTCCGGCACATAGCACCAATTCCGGTAGTTAATTGGAAATTAAAATCTCACAGGCTTTCCTGCTCATGCTGGCTTTGAACCATGATCCTCAGATATCAGCCCCTTGAGTAGCCAGGATTACAGGTGTGAGCCACCAGTGCCTGCCTGATATCATCATTTTTAAATGTATGCTTCTCAAAAGTATGATAAAGTGCTAACCTAGTATCTCAGAGTATGTCCTTCTTTGGAAGTAGTATTACTTAAAATTAACATGAGAGTAGAGTGGTACATTTATCAGAAATGATCAGCATCCTTAAAAGGAAAGAGAAAAATAAAGTGATACATGCAGAGAGAAGATACTAGAAGAAGATATCAGAGTGGTAAAGTGCAAGACAAGGAATGTGAAAAGTTCATGGCCACCACAAAAGCTAGAAATAAGCAGGAGGAGCAAAGTTCTGCTGACACCTTTGACTTCAGCCTTCTAATCTCCAAAACTGTGAGAGTGTTCATTTTTCTGTGTGTGTGCTGCAAGCTGCTCACTTTGTTATCCTTTGTTACAGTGACATTCAACACCAAATATAACCATCTTTACCAGTGATGTACTCTATGAACCAGTTTAATTATATAATAATAGAGGATTTTTTTTTGGTCATGAGTCTTGAACTCTGGGCTTGGATGCTGTCCTTGAGCTTTTCAGCTCAAGGCTAGTGCTCTATCAGTTGAACCACAGCACCACTTTGGTTCTCTGGTGGTTAATTGGAGATAAGATTATCACAGACTTTCCTGTCTGGACTGGTTTTGGACCATGAATCTCAGATCTCAGCCTCCTGAGTAGCTAGGATTACAGACGTAGCTAGGATTACAGACAAGAGCCACCAGCACCTGGCTAATAGAGGATTTTTAAAAGGTAAATTTAATGTAGACTTCTTTTTGATTTTGTTGTTGCTTTTCAAATTGGAAAATAGTTTTTTGTTTTTGTTTTTTTTGGTTAGTCGTGGGGCTTAAAATCTGGGCCTGGGTGCTGTCCCTCAGCTCTTCAGCTCAAGGTGAGCGCTCTACCACTTGAGCTACAGCACCTTTTCCAGTTTTCTGGTGGTTATTGGAGATAGGAGTCTCACGGTCTTTCCTGCCTGGGCTGGCTTGAATCGGTACATACATTTCAATTGTTTGCAAAGTTGGGCATTTTCAGTTGTTGCAAAGTCTTTTTTGGTCTAGATTATTTCTCTTTGCCTCTGTCTTTTTGTCTTTGCAGTGAAATTTTAATAACTTGCAATGCTGTATATTTAGTGGAGTATTACATACAGTTCAGTTTATTGTGCTAACTTGTGACAAAATATAAACCCATTTTACTCATGTTGATGTTGTTGAGATGAATTTTTATTTTACTCCAGCATATTTATAATCTTGTGTCTCTAGCGGTCAGTGTGGTTTAAAGAAATTTTGTTCTGCTTCATTTCAGACTACATTGAATTAACATTTAGTTCAAAGCACCTTAATCACTGTGATGTTAAAAATAATGGCCAAGGGAACAGAAGTCAATTAAAATGACAACTTCTACAAACATTAACTTATACAATGATATTGATTTTGGTACATAGAAATTTTGACTGAGCCCATGGACTTTAATATTCTTGGAAATATTTGAAGTATTTTTCCCTTTATCATGGAAATTGTTACCACTTTTGTTTAAAAAATACATGAATTATTCTTCTAGTTTCCTTTTAGAAATAGATTTGTGCCTCTATTCAATGCTATTCAGATAGACACCTCTGACAAGCCATATTATTTCTTCATGAACTTGATTTGATGCAATTATATGTATGTTTCCATATTTATGTTGTGTTTAAAGAAGAGGCATTATGAAATTCTTGGGATGTATAGACTTGTCATGGTTTAACTAGGATGCTATTGAAAAGTCTATCATAGCTCTGTCACAACTATCTGCTTTAATATCCACCACACTTTTAAGACTTCTTTAGCTCTCTAATTTCTTCTTCTTCATCTCTTTCTGTCTTGATTTATTGGGATAATATAAAGGTGAATTGCTGATAAAATTGTAGATTTGGTTAGAATTCTTAGATGACTTCATTTATTAAATACTCTTCAATGAACACATGGTAATGGTAGGAAGAGAGGAAAGAAGACAAGTTTATATTATTTTAGGGATGGGCATCTGCAAAGTGAACAAGTGCTCCCAGGGGCCACAGCATGAACAATTTCGCATTTATTTATTCTCTTGTAAACTATAATCAAATATATGTTAGTAATTACATTAATATATAACAATGTAATATATAATATGGAATAATTACATTTGTTAGAGATTGTATTTATTTGATTGTATATGTTGTAGAACCCATTGCTGCATATTGTAGAAACAGTAAAGAAGGGCTGGCTAGAGCATCAACATGCTGAAGGCAATAGAAAGCAATATCAACTACTTGCTACAGCAACATATACTGTATACTAAGATCAAAATGATGCAGAGATTAGCATGTCTCCTGTATAAGGATGACAAACAAATTGCTAAAGCATTTCATATTTTAAAATATTGCAAGTGTATATCTATATGGCAAGGAAAGGAATAATAAAATGTGTAGAGCCAAACTCTCTATTTCTAGAAGTCTGGGACCACTTAGAATATGAAGAAATGCCTATATATACTTTAATAGCTCCTAAGAGATTATTGTTTGTCTCCTTAGTCCATATGTAAGGAACTCATTTAGTGTGCAGAGCAGTTTTGTAGTTGTAGGAGATATTGTGAGATATTTAACAGAGTCCAGTTCAGAGTTTGATGCAGCATATCAGGAAGGTTCTAGAAAATACTAGAAATATGCAGAGGAGGAAGGAGCTGGAGTGATAGGAAAATAGTTAAAGGAAAGCTATTTTTCAGATCCAGTATCCTTTGAGTTCACACCCTACTTTGATTTTTATGTGTAGCCATGTAAAAGAGTTCTAGCCATGTAATATTGTCAGTCCCATGATATGTGCTATTTTCAGGCCTCATCTACAAAACTCTCCTAATCATTATCCTTTCTCTTCTTGCACTAGTGACACTGGAAGCCAAATATCAAAGTTAAGCAGAATCCGTGGCAGAATCTGTATTCCTACATCAAGAGAAGAGCTGCTTGACTATCATGAATACCTAATTTGGACTTTAGGAGAGAAGAAACAAACTTCTGTCAAGCCACTGATTTTTTAGTTTTGTTCTTCAAATCACTGTTATTATCATTATTATCTTTTTATTAATTTTGGTTTATTAGTCAAAACAATATACCTTTCTAAAATAAAACTCAGTATATCATGTTAACTGTCATGAGAAGATGAAAAGAAAAAACGTCCCCACCCTCACTTCCCCACCCTATCCAAGCTGATGTCATAGTTGAGAATTGCCGCGGACCGGGTTCTGTCGGGACGACGGAGGATACCTAGGGGAGGAACCTGGAATAGGATGGGGAGATGGCAAACAGACAACTCACACACATTAGGAGTGGATGCTGAGTGCTGAGTGCGATTTAATGCAGAGGATAACAAACTTTTATAGCAAAAGTCTCCATAAGAAAGGGCAAAAGGTTACATAATCTTGCTGCAGGGCTTCATTCTTGGGCGGTCACCAGCTGGTCGCCTGAAAGGGCAAAAGGTTACACAACCTTGCTGCAGGGCTTCGTCCTTGGGTGGTCACCAACTGGTTGCCTGATAGGCACTTGTTTCCAGCTTTACCTCTATTTTTAGGAAATACAATGGGTTTCGATGATTGTCACCAATTAACCACTACTTTATTCTATAGAGGTCTTAACTGTCCCATTAAGATCTTTCCTGTTTCTTCTTTAATAGTAAGCACCAAGGAGACTTAGATTTAGCAAGTCTCTTAGTAAATGAGGAAGTTCTTTCTCCTAAGTAGTTATCTCAGCAATTGCCATACATTCTTTCTGTTCTAGCCGCGCCTACAACTTTTTGTAAATTTCTTACAATTCCTTCTGCTGGAGTGACTTTGTGAAACCCCCAATACTTTTATATTTACTTATAACTTGTCTACTAGCCTCCATAAGAGGGGTTTCAGGGTAGCACTGAACTCTGGTGAGTTAGTCATATTTTTAAGACACTCATCAGATATTCGAGTCGTCAACACTCTTAAGAAAGAGCTTTGAATAAGGGAACGTTGACAATGAGTAAGTACAAAGAGCAGTAGAAGCAGTAAAAGATTAATAGGCACTCTTATGAGGAAAAGATAGGCAGAAACACATCTTTTCCAGGGGTTTTGCCAGCCTTTTCCCAGGAGTAGGCCTCTTAGAAGCCCTATTCTCCGAGGTAGACTTCGGTGAAGTCCCAAAACTCAGAGATAGGTCTCGAGGCCCCTATCATGGTCTGATAGATGGTTTCCCATGCTAAGCAGACTCTACTGGGGTCGGCGTGGCATTTGCCCCTTTTTTTTTTTTTTTTTTTTTTTCCTCTCGAAGGAGGAGTTCCGTCTTTATGGAACTTAGATTTACATTCACTTTTTCAATGGTTCCCTTTTTCCGTTTTTTTTTTTGTTTGTTTCCTCTCGAAGGAGGAGTTCCCTCTTTATGGAACTTAGATTTACATTCACTTTTTCAATGGTTCCCTTTTTCCGTTTTTTGTTTCCTCTCGAAGGAGGAGTTCCGTCTTTATGGAACTTAGAGTTACATTCACTTTTTCAATGGTTTCCTTTTTCCTGCGGGAACCAAGGATTAGTTTGTTCTCCCACTGCTGCTGTGGAGTATATGTTTTAAAATAGACACAAACTATCCTTATTCTTAGAAGATGAACTCCCCATGATTTGCTCGTTATCTTTCTCAGTCACAACTGAGGGGCCTGCAGCACCCCAACGAGCTTCTGACTACTATTCCAGGTGAAAAGAAAAGAGAGAGAGAGAGAGAGAGATGCTTACCTCCCTAGGTTCCTTGACTGAAGAAACTGCTTCTTGCCCCGCTCTGAGCCCCACGTTGGGCGCCACCTGCCGCGGACCGGGTTCTGTCGGGACGACGGAGGATACCTAGGGGAGGAACCTGGAATAGGACGGGGAGATGGCAAACAGACAACTCACACACATTAGGAGTGGATGCTGAGTGCTGAGTGCGATTTAATGCAGAGGATAACAAACTTTTATAGCAAAAGTCTCCATAAGAAAGGGCAAAAGGTTACATAATCTTGCTGCAGGGCTTCATTCTTGGGCGGTCACCAGCTGGTCGCCTGAAAGGGCAAAAGGTTACACAACCTTGCTGCAGGGCTTCGTCCTTGGGTGGTCACCAACTGGTCGCCTGATAGGCACTTGTTTCCAGCTTTACCTCTATTTTTAGGAAATACAATGGGTTTCGATGATTGTCACCAATTAACCACTACTTTATTCTATAGAGGTCTTAACTGTCCCATTAAGATCTTTCCTGTTTCTTCTTTAATAGTAAGCACCAAGGAGACTTAGATTTAGCAAGTCTCTTAGTAAATGAGGAAGTTCTTTCTCCTAAGTAGTTATCTCAGCAATTGCCATACATTCTTTCTGTTCTAGCCGCGCCTACAACTTTTTGTAAATTTCTTACAATTCCTTCTGCTGGAGTGACTTTGTGAAACCCCCAATACTTTTATATTTACTTATAACTTGTCTACTAGCCTCCATAAGAGGGGTTTCAGGGTAGCACTGAACTCTGGTGAGTTAGTCATATTTTTAAGACACTCATCAGATATTGGAGTCGTCAACACTCTTAAGAAAGAGCTTTGAATAAGGGAACGTTGACAATGAGTAAGTACAAAGAGCAGTAGAAGCAGTAAAAGATTAATAGGCACTCTTATGAGGAAAAGATAGGCAGAAACACATCTTTTCCAGGGGTTTTGCCAGCCTTTTCCCAGGAGTAGGCCTCTTAGAAGCCCTATTCTCCGAGGTAGACTTCGGTGAAGTCCCAAAACTCAGAGATAGGTCTCGAGGCCCCTATCATGGTCTGATAGATGGTTTCCCATGCTAAGCAGACTCTACTGGGGTCGGCGTGGCAGAGAATAGAATTGTAGTTACTAGAAGTTGGGGAGAATAAGGAGAATGTGACCATAGAGGAAGGCTCAACAGTAAGTACCAACTTACAGTTAGGATCAAGAAATTCTGATGTGCCATTATGGAGATAGGTGATTTAGATGATGAGAATTTATTGGTTATTCCCTGAAACTAGAAGAAAATAGTCTGAAAATTTTCAGCAGAATAAAATGTTTGTTTTTCTGCCACAGAAGCATATGTTTAAGTAATAGAGAACAAGAGTCTGGAAAGTAGGGTGCAGCAAAATATAGACAGTAAAGACGTCCTGGAGTCAGAATATAATACAACTGGTTAAACTATAATATTGAGCAAAAGGATCAAAAAGTTAGTTGTCTCAGTTTATAGAGCCTGAAGTAAACCTACTGAAGTGTAAAGGTAAGGAGAGTGGTAATATGTCTTAGGATAAGAAAGATTTGTTATTGTTTCTGCATTGGTGGAAGTGACAATGGATGGGGTGGGAAAATTGTGGTTGAGGTCAGAGTGGAGGCAGAGATTTCTTTCCAGGAGAGGCTAGTTGAACACGTGAGCTGGTGGTGCTGGTGATAAAGGAATAGGCTGAAAAAAATGAGCCACGGGAATGTTGATGACTGTGGGAGCACTGAGGAAAGGGAGAAGCTGGAGATAACTTTTAGGTCTATACTTTAGAGCAGTGAGTGTTCCTTTGCCACATAAGTTTGAGGCATACAGAAAAGGAAAGAAATTACCATAGTATCTAATATGTTCTACAAAGATAAAAAGAACAGTTAACATCAAACTACAGCAGCATTCCTCATGTTCACAAATCAATTTTGTCTTCCTAGGTACATAAACTATATTTTCAATCCTTTCTTGGAGCAAGGTAAAATAATATGGTTAAATTCTAGAAAACAGCACATAGTTGTAAATGGTATATGCAATTTCCAGCTCAATCCATAAAATCCTGTATTTTATTCCCCAGCATCTGTTCTGTGGCAACCTTGGAAACTACATATTCCAAATGTTAAACTGCAATATGGAAGAATCCTGTCTCTGTAAGTCACCATTTAGATGAATGAGAGCATTCCTGAATAGCTATGCAACCAACTGAACTATGACTTAAAGTACAAATTAAGATTTATTGTTTTAACCATAATGAACATAGTGTGTATTTAACCAGAATAGCCAATGACACAAATACTTTGTTATTAAGCAACTTTAAGTTTAATGTAGCATCTGTTTAATGGATGGGCTAGCCCTAAAATAAAACTTCATTCATACTCTGGTGGAATAACCCGTGATATCACAGGTTATTGTTCCAATAGGATTTTAGAACCTTTTCCTGTTTATTCTTCTATTTTTCAATCTTAGTTGGTAAATTCTGGTGGTTAGATTTTAAAATAGAAAACTTGATGGTGTATTTTGTCTATTACTTTCTTATTTGAAAAAAATCCTTTAACTGGTAAAAGAGGCTTAAAGTATAGATCTTATTTTACAATATCTTGTCTGATATACTGCTTGGTGTGTTAACAAATATAGTTTAGAGCCTCTCTTATTTTTTCTTTATTTGACAGCCAGTAAGATTTCTGGTACTGTTACATTTATGACTTCATAAATTGGAAATGTGGTCAGAAAGAGAAAACCATTATCACTTAGGAACTCATTCTGCAACAAGATTTTTACCCAAGATTTCATTGGAATTATGGTCTATATGTAGAATCTACCTTGATGGTTTAATGTTGAAATCTGAAGTGAAAGAATTAACTCTGAATGTACTTTTGAAACCTCATTATTTTCATCATAGATTGAGTAATAACAGGCAACATTCTGATTATAGAAACTAGGTAGAAATGATCTCTGTAAACTAAATTGCTAACCTTAGTTTATTTCACTTTGTGTATCCATTGAATGAAATTTTGGTGTGCTGAAAAGTGGCAGTTAAGATACAGCTTAAACATTTTCCCAATATGAATCTGTATTACATTTGTGATTTTTGTGCTAGTGGATATTGAACCTGGTATCTTAAGCATGCTAGATAAGCACTGTCATTAAGCTATATCTCTAATCCTATATATATATATATATATATATATATATATATATATATATATATATATATATATATAAAATCATTTATATATATATATATATATACACAAAGATATATGAACATTTAAAACAGAAGCAACACAGAAGTGTATAGAAGTGAAGTGCATCTCAAAACCTATCAATAATAAAGAACTGTTAAAATTCTGAAGCAGATTTTTATGCCTTCTTTATTTCCATACACAAAATAGTCCTCAGACATATATACAAACACACACATAAATAGAATCAAAATACAGATGTTTGTAATTTACAATTTTACTCACAAGCCTGAAATGTGGTTGTCTCATGTCTGTAAAGAAGAATCACTTTAAAAACACTATGAAATAATCTTTTATAGAAAATACAATAATATAACTAGTGTGGAACACTGAGGTTTCTAGTTTTTCACCATTGTGAGAAATACTGCCATTAACTAATGTGTATATATTTGGGTTTTTGTGAGTAGTGTAAATTGCCATGGTGAATTTGCTTGGAGGGAGGAAAACACATTTAATATTTCTAAATTTAATAGTATTGGAAAGAGTGTATGTATTATGACCAATGCATAGGAAAGGCAGTAGAGAGGATAATGCCTACTATTATAGAAACTGAAATAAAGAAGTCCATGAATGAATTTGTGCTGTTTCTAAAAGCTATTCTGACTCCTGTATTCCAATGTTAGAGTCTGTATTCCAATGTTAGTCTCTGTATTCCAATGTTAGACAAGATTTCCTGATACACAGGAAATGAAACTAATATGTAAATGTAGTATAGGTAGAAAGACTAGAAAAGATTTTTGTTGGAGTAAGACAACTGCATAACTTGTTTGCATTCAGTCCTCTTCTCTTACTCTGAGATGATCTTGTGGAATCTGAGATTACACCTGAGGTACTATAGGATTTGTGAAGTTCTCCATGAGTTCCTCACATATTCTATCTGATTGCTTCACTGTTGTTTTATTTCCATGTGAAGAAGCTAGTAGCCTTTACTGTATTCATTTCCTTCTCTTCTTTCTTCTGCCTGTGTTAGCTGAAAAATACTCTGAAATGTTGAATGAGAAGTTGGAGTAGAGTTAGAGTTGAGAAACTAGGTTTGAGAGTCTCTATTATAGCAGCATTGACAACAAGAAAAACAAATTAGAGAACTAAGGGATCATCGCTGGTTTGTCTTTTGCTTTCTGAAGGTCTGATGTAAAACACATCTGCATTGTGTAATGTGTTTTTTAGATCCAGGCTCTCTCTTTTGTGGTTTCCAGGGTTGTACTCTAAAATGCCTCAGCTCAGAAGAGAGACTCATTTTCTACTGATTATAATTTGTTCTGCTTTCAGTCCATGTCCACATGATATTAGCCTTATTACATGGAGACAAGAAAAGTGAGTCAGCACACAGTAAGTATAACTGTATGTAGAAATCAGGCCTGGAGTCACTTCACATCTCTACGGCTAACTGCTGTGTCAACTTGACAAGATTGTCAATAATTTAGTATCTTAGTTTTCTTGTTTATAAAATAAGGATAAGAATATGACTTTTCAGGCCTGGGAAGGTGGCTCAGTGGTAGAGCACTTGCCTTGCATGCTTGAGGCCTTGGGCTCAATTCCTCAGCACCACATAAGCAAAAAGAAAAAGGCTTGAAGTGGAGCTGTGGCTCAAGTGGTAGAGCGCTAGCCTTGACCTGAAGAGCTAAGGGACAGCGTCCAGGCCCAGAGTTCAGGCCCATGACCGGACCCCCCCCAAAAAAAAAAGAATATGTCTTTTCAGCAAAAGATTATTTCATAGTTTTTCAAAGTTATTCTTATTTACTGACATGAAACAACAACTGCATTTCAGGTTGCTGAATAAGTGACTATATGTAAAGGCACATAGCACATTCTTTTTTTTTGGGGGGGATGGGGGGTGTTCTGATTGTGGGGCCTGAACTTGGGGCCTGGATTGCTGTCCCTCAGCTCTTCAGCTCAAGGCTAGTGCTCTACCATTTGAGCCACAGCACCACTTCCAGCTTTTTTCTTTTTGCTTATGTGGTGCTTAGGAGTCGAATCCAGCACCTCATGCATGGAAGGCAAGCGCTCTACCACTGAGCCACCATCCCAGCCCCCATAGCATATTCTTAAGAAGTGAACCCAGGTTCTGGGGGCTCACATGTATAAGCTTAGCTGCTCAAGAGGCTCAGTTTAAGAATCATGGGGTTTGGGGTAGTAAAATCAGTGAGATTCTTACCTTCAACTAATCAGAAAAATGTTGGAAGTGAAGGTATGGTCAACTGAGAACTTGAGAATTCCAAGCCATGAGTTGAAACTCAGTTCTAGCACAGGAAAAAAAGAGATAGATTCTAGTATTAGTGGTAGTTGCACTGGGAATAGAATCATCAATCATGGCTATTGACATAAAAAATACAGAGAATACCTTTAATTGGTACAAAGAATGTGTATAGGAATTTGAGAGAATCAGCTTACTTTCAGTAAAGTTGAAAAAGTAACAATTCATGAAGAAAAATGCATTTGAGTAGGGTCCTAAAAAATGTGTTCCTTTTCCACTAAATCTGTGAAGAAAAATGCAATTTGCAGAATAGGGTGCCAGAGGGAACAAGGATATTGCTGAAGAAATTTGGTGAAATTTGACCTGAAATGCAGTGCCAATTAAGACAAATAGCAAGCTGATAAAAGTTATAAATGAGGGCTAGGGACTTGGCTCAGTATTGAGTGCTTGTTTAGCAATTACAAGAAGTTAATCCCAGCATCATGCACAGAAAACTTAAAATTGAGTAGTCTATGATTTATAAATAAATGACTGTGGTTCTTGTTTTGCTGTATGGGGAATGTGCTGTTCAGATGGGAGAGAACCTTGCCCAGGCCAGTGAGGAGCTGTTCAAAATTTGACCTCCTCTATCCTGAACAGGGAAGTGAAGAAGCTTTGAAGGGGGAGTTTATAGTTTTCTGACACTTTGAAGCACATGGATAGATTTATTTCTACTTCCTCTAAGGGAGAACTCCTAACTCATTTTTCAGGACATAAGGAGTTAGAAATTACCCTGCTTATGGAACCAGACTTATTCTCACTTTTTATTTATTTCAGAGCCCAGTTTCTGACATTTGTATTTGCTCTTTATTTGAGGGCTTGTGAAATCTTATCTCTTTGGTTTGCTTGACTTAATCGCCCATTTTAGAACATGGATCTGCTTTCTTCCCCCTGATTTTGAGGCTTCCTATGGAAGTTGACTACTGCCTCATGGAACCTCTAGTCAAACAAAGCCCTGGATTCTCTTTTTAGCTTGATCCCAGGAGAACCTCAAGCGATGGAACTGTGGGATAATCTTTAAATGGGACAGACCAACTGTATCCAAATTTGTGTTTGTCAGCGAATGCTTGAATGACCTCATCTAGAACACTCAGTGTCTGTATATCTCAGACTGTCTTATTTGAAAATTGATGATAATAATCATAGTACCAGCCTCATGAGGTTATTGTTAGGATTTAATTGAGTAAAACTATGTCTAGAAAATCATTTCTTAATAATGTTAATGTGTTAGAATTTATTATCTATTGTAAGGGGTTCCTGTGGGTACAAGAAGATCAACATTAATTTGACCTAGGGGAGCAAAGAAGACCTCTAAAGAGATAATGATCTTTGAACATAAATTTGATCAACAGATCATTTCCTAAGGGATGCAATGAAGGGAAGGCAATCCAAGAAGAGAGAAAGCTGATGAAATGGTTCAGGTATGAAAAAATTAAGAAGTGTATTATGTGTGGAGTTCTGGATAAATTGTGGAAATGGGGTGAGGATGGAGAAGTTAGGGCAAATGATGTAGCTGAAGAGGGTGGGACAAAGGGAAACTGGGAAGGATTTTCAGGTTAAACCAGTGATTTGTAGTTTAGTTCTGGAGAAGCAGGATGCTAGTGACATTATTTAGGTAGGGAAATAACCATGATGAGGTTTGTAAGGTTCCTCTGGTTACAGTGTGAAAGATCGATTGCATTGAGCTTGAATGTTGGCAGGGAGTCACATTTAAGAAGTTATTTCATTTACTCATGGAGATAAATTAATGTGAGTTCTATACAGTGGGTCATTAATATCACCTATGCTTTCTTTCCTTTGTTGTGGTGATAATTGCAATTCTCATACATTGCTTTTGTTCCACGTAGTCATTAGTCATTAGTTGACTTGAAAACCTTTATGCAAGCAAAGGATTTTAAAGTGTTGAAATGTATTTGACATGGTACTGAAGCTTTAATTGTGGCTATGATTCAAATCACCCCAGAATTAAGTCCATCCTTTGCTTTACTTGTCCCACCATTAGTAGTATCCCCGGGTGAGTGACCTCTTGGCATTTTTCTGCATGTGTTGGTTGGATTTAGACAGATTTCATTAAACATTTCGTTTTACTTGGCTTGCTTCAGGGTAAAGTCCAAAAGAACTCTCGATATTTGTTCCTTCCCTCCCTCTTCAGCTAACCTATGATTATTTTCTCAAATGGATCCTTTCACACATAGAGTCATTTAAAGAATTTTACCATCTTTTGATTCTATCAGTCTATCAAAAACTTTGTACAAGCTCTAAACAACTCTGGAATTTGAAGTCACATGTCCTGTCAAAACATTTTTTTTATTTATAAACTCATTCTTCTTTGCTGTGTACTTCTGAAAAAATAGCATTAGCTCTCTATGGTTTTGGAAATTCCTTTTCTTTCAGAACAGCTAGGAAAAAACTACAAATAATAAAACAAAATAATCTGTAACAGACTGTTTTTTTTTAATAAAAGGGGGGGAAAAACCCTCATTTCAGAGAGGTAAGGTTGGTCAAGCATTTTAGGTAATGAGAAAGGGAATTTTTCTTAGCCAAACAGAAATGAGGGTTTTAGTGCTTTTAAGGGACTTCCAGAAAGTATTGGTGACTCCTCTTTGTTTTGATGTCTTTTCTGAGTCTCTCTGAATATGTTAGAAAGATCCAAGTAATTAAAGATCTTCAGTGTCTCAGATGATAAGGATTATCACTAAACTTTCTTTTTCCCACCTATATTGCCAACTTCTTTTAGAAAAGAAATAGTATGTGCATCTAACCTTTAGAGGGTCTTAAAGGAAGAGGAGGGATTTCTTCACAAATCTGGACAAATTTAAAATATGAAATACAGAGCTCTATGGAATAGTACTGGGATAAATGTATAACTAAAGAAAAGAAGTAAAAATTTCCCCACGTTTCTGTAGGTCAGTGAAATGTTAATAAATGTTGAGGGTAGCCTGTGGAAAGTTAATATGGTTAGGTGAGTTAAGGAATGTTCTACCCATCTTAAACAGAAAGCTAATGAGGATTATAGACAAAGAGGATTATAGATACCCAAAAGGAATAGATTTTCTGCTTATTTGACCACACAATGTTTTTCATGGGGTAGGTCAGAGGACCAGAACTCCTCATTTGGAGCACTAAGAAAATGTTTGGGTACATAAAACTAACATGTTTTAACATTAGAAGTTAAGAGTTTTCAGGCATAAATTCTAGTTGAAATCAAATACAGTGGGATACTGCAAAGCCATTGAAATTCAGGTTATTTTTAAGACATAAAAAATGAATATTCTTGGGCTGGGAAGGTGGCTCAGTGGTAGAGCACTTGCCTTGCATGCATGAGGCCCTGGGTTTGATTCCTCAGCACTACATAAGCAAAAAGAAAAAAGCCAGAAGTGGCGCTGTGGCTCAAGTGGTAGAGTGCTAGCCTTGAGCTGAAGAGCTGAGGGACAGTGCCCAGGCCTAGAGTTCAGGCCCCATGACCAGATTCCCCCCACCAAAAAAAATGAATAATCTTGGGGGACTTACTGGCTCTGAATTGCTGTGGATGGCTTTAGGATATATTGTACTCTGACTCTTCCCATCACACTTTAACTAGACCTTACTTGCTTGGCACAGAGCATGAAGACTTTATGCTGGTTGTTGAGTATTTATCAATGACTTCTAGAATCTTACCAAAAATCATATGTGTCTTCTGAAATTGCACATGACATTGTAATCACTAATATGATTTACATGATGAAGTTAATAATAGAACTAATTTTATTTCTATATATGTTGACATACTCTGCTAATTCATAGATTAATTCCAAAGAAGGTGTACATAGTTTTGTTAGATTAACAATATGTGACTAAATTTAGAATTTCAAAGGCTAATAGAGTCTTAATATTAAGATCCATAGCAGTTGAAAGCTACTTATTATTGTATTTTTAAAATAGTATTTTTAGACATATATAATGGACTTTTAGAAAAGGCAAAAACCACAGAAAACCAATGTTTTCTAACACACACACACACACACACACACACACACACACACACACACACACACACACACACACATGAATGTTTTACCTATTTATGCAAATCTAACTCCGTAAGTTTAAATAGTGACTTACTTATATTTTTAATGCTGGATTACGGAATTTGAATTTCAAGAAATTTGAACAGGATGAAATGACTAAATTTTGTAGAGGTAAATGTTATATTCTCTATTTAGAACTGTTAACTATCTCACTCACTGTGGAGCAGAATAATTTTACTTAGCACCAAGTATCAAAAATATCCTGGGCTTACCCATACAGTAAATGTGCACTCAAGTTACAAAAATGAGTCTAATAGGTGAAAGGGATGGCATCAGTTTCAACCCAACAATAGCTTTTAGTGAAGAAGTATAAGGTTGTCTCAGAATATTCAGAGGAATGAAATCAAGATAGGAAGAAATTTCCTATTGTGCTATAGGAAACGAAGCTAAAATTTTATGTTTTCTGAAACTCTAGGAAAACAAAGTT